>NC_064618.1:539310071-539935071 GCF_023898315.1 Schistocerca nitens | reverse complement strand
GTAATTCAGTTAGAGGATCAGGAAACTAAAATCTCAAAGCTCAGCGTCTATTACACTTCAGTAATTCCCAATCTGTAAAGAATTCAATACAAGAGGTTTCAGTATTGCCTTCTGTGCATTTTAAAATTGCATTTACCATTTGTTTGTAGTCCGCCTCAATCTGACCAAATACTGCTAATAGATGCAGTATGTACTCACTGATCGTCGCAATTGAGGTGCTACCCAGATGAATCCCATGTCAGTTTCTTTCATGTATGTTTTCATGAAACACTCCAGTTTTTCTAATTCTGATTTAAGTAGATACTTGACTCTAGTGTAGATAGTTCTATTTACTCTTCTTACTGTGGCCCGTACCACTGCTACTTGCCATTCGTTAGCCTTAGTAGTCCTTCTGGATTTCTGTTATGTGTTTGCTCTTTGTAATATATAGCTACAGTGTATACAATGTTCTGAAAAGTATTTTACTCACCTATCCTAAGAAATTTATGACACTATTCTAGTTCTTCAGCTTTTGTGCATCATTGGCTATGGCAGCACTTGTTGAATACCATTTTTTTCCATGTTGTGTGTTACTTGTTGGTCTAATAGTTGACACAATTAACCCTACATTTAGGTGCTGTAATGTATGTCAACATTGTTGCATTGCTGGAGTAGTGGTGGCGGCGGCAGCAACAATCTTCCTGCATGTGCCATACCTGAAATTAAAATTACTGTTAGTCAGTTTGCATTACCTTAGTTTCTTTAAATCTTCATTATTACCTTAAGAGTATCAACCTTTAGTATGTCGTATGGCCATCGCCAGTGTAAATCTAGCTTTCTAGGTCTACCACATATTACCGATTCATCACAAAGCAACACATTATTCCTTACTTTTAACTCTTTGGGTTCTGTTTTTTGTCATTTTTCCATGCCTGTTTTCTAACTCTTAAAGTCTTCTGCTTTGATGTGTGCCTCCAGCATCCTTCCTGTAATCTATTCACATAAAATTCATAATAACGGCATGTGGTAAGTGGCTAACATGGGAATTCGCATCTGAGGTGCTGCAGAGAGGTTGGATGCTGTGTCCCACTAGTGCCCTTCGTTGGGGGCACAAGACTTCCCTCCGGTGTGTGTGTGTGTGTGTGTGTGTGTGTGTGTGTGTGTGTGTGTGTAAGCTTAGGGACAGATGACCTAAGCAGCTTGGTTCCATAAGATTTTACCACAAATTAACAAAATTTTAAATCCAAAATACTGTGTCTCGGTTCTTACAATAGTGCAATAGGTGTGCACTGCTTACATCTACATCTACGTCATACCACAACTAGCATCTTCTCTCCCTGTTCCACTTCCAAACAGAACGAGGGAAAAATGACTGCCTATATGCCTCTGTACGAGTCCTAATCTGTCTTGTCTTTGTGGTCCTTCCGCGAAATGTAAGTTGGCGGCAGTAAAATTGTACTGCAGTCAGCCTCAAATTCTGGTTCTCTAAATTTCCTCAGTAGAGATTCACGAAAAGAACGCCTCCTTTCCTCTAGAGACTCCCAGAGTTCCCGAAGCATTTCCGTAACACTCGTGTGATGATCAAATCTAGCAGCCCGCCTCTGAATTGCTTCTATGTCCTCCCTCAATCCGACCTGATAGGGATCCCAAACGCTCGAGCAGTACCTAAGAATAGGTCGTATTAGTGTTTTATATGCGGTCTCCTTAACAGATGAACCACATATTCCCAAAATTCTACCAATGAACCGAAGACGACTATCCACCTTCCCCACAACTGTCATTAGATGCATGTCCCACTTCATATCGCTCTGCAATGTTACATCCAAATATTTAATAGACGTGACTGTGTCAAGCGCTACACTACTTACGGAGTATTGAAACATTACAGGATTCTTTTTCCTATTCATCTGCATTAATTTACATTTATCTATATTTAGAGTTAGCTGCCATTCTTTACACCAATCACAAATCCTGTCCAAGTCATCATCTATCCTCCTACAGTCACTCGACGACGACACCTTCCCGTACACCACAGCATCGTCAGCAAACAGCCGCACATTGCTATCCACACTATCCAAAAGATCATTTATGTAGATAGAAAATAACAGCGGACCTACCACACTTCCATGGGGCACTCCAGATGATACCCTCACCTCCGATGAACACTCACCATCGAGGACAATGTACTGGGTTCTGTTACTTAAGAAGTCTTCGAGCCACTCACATATTTGGGAACCAATCCCATATGCTCATACCTTAGTTAGGAGTCTGCAGTGGGGCACCAAGTCAAACGCTTTCCGGAAGTAAAGGAATATGGCATCCGTCTGATACCCTTCATCCGTGGTTCGCAAGATGATACGTGAAAAAAGGGCGAGTTGCGTTTCGCAGGAGCGATGCTTTCTAAAGCCTTGCTGATGCATGGACAACAACTTCTCTGTCTCAAGGAAATTCATTATATTCGAACTGAGAGTATGTTAGAGAATCCTGCAACAAAGTGATGTTAAGGATATTGGTCTGTAATTTTGAGGATCCGTCCTTCTACCCTTCTTATATAAAGGTGTCACCTGCACTTTTTCCAGTCGTTCGGGACTTTACGTTGGGCAAGAGATTCGCGATAAATGCAAGCTAAGTAAGGAGCCACTGCAGTAGAGTACTCTCTGTAAAACTGAATTGGAATCCCATCAGGACCTGGCGATTTATTTATTTTCAACCCGTTCAGCTGTTTCACAACCCCAGGGATGTCTTATCACTATGTCCTCCATATGGGAATCTGTTGTGGTAGTGGTTCAATGCTTCACGCATCGCTCTTTTTACAGCAGCACGAATCCCTACTAACTTTTGCCTGTCCTCATTCTCCCGATCTTTCTTGTACCGCGAGTGCAACTGCTTTTGCTTCCTGAGCTATCTCTGAATTGCGCTGTTAAACCACGGTGGGTCTTTTCCGTCGGTAACCCACTTTTTCGGTACATTCTTGTCCAATGTGTGATTTACAATGTGTTTAAAATTTGCCCATAATTCTTCCACGTCCATCATACCGAAAGTAAATGAAGTCGATTCATTTACTAAGTGGGATGCTAACTGCTTATCTGCTCTTTCTAGTAAGAATATTCTCCTAGCCTTCTTGACTGACTTTTTAACTTTCGTAGCCATAGTCGTAATGACATCATCATGATCACTAATCCCTGTCTCAACACTGACACTGTCAATGAGGTCTGGTCTGTTCGTGGCTACCAGATCTAAAATATTTCCATTACGCGTTGGCTGTCGATGTAGCTGCGCAAGACAGTTTTCGGATAATGTGTTCAAATGTAATTCACACGAAGGCTTGTCTGTACCACCTGTAATGAATCCATAGACATCCCAGTCTATACTAGGTAGGTTGAAGTTGCTTCAGACTAATATAGCATGATCGGGTACTTCTGCAGTACAGAATGTAGACTCCCTTGAATGATTCTAGAACTGTCACGGTGGAACCTGGTGGCCGGTAATAACACCCTACAATTAACTTTATTTCCCCTAGCCTTGTTAAACGTGTTGATAACTTCACAATCACACTCTACTTCGACCTCAGTAGACACACTATTTTTGTCAACTGCAATAAACACACCATCTCCTACGGTGTCTAATGTCTTTCCGATATGTGTTCCAACCCTCACTAAATATTTCAGAACTTCCTATCTCAGGGTTCAGCCAGGTCTGTCCTGAGAATAATTTGTGCGCCACGCGGTTCCTGGAGGGCAGTAAATTCAGGAACTTTATTCCGAACACACTGAAAATTTACTGCTAATATCTTGATAGCTCAAGTGTCTTCACACTGAGCACGTCCTGATTTCCCTGCCTGCATGTCGACTGGTAAGTGTTCATCAGGACACCTTGCACTACTGCCTAACCTAAAAAAAAAACCATGTGCACGCCACAAGTACTCTGCTACCTGAGTAGCCATTTCCTTTGTGTAGTGCACTCCTGACCTATCTAGGGGCATCCTACAATTCCCCACCCAATAGAAATCTGCAGCCAAGACCGTCAGTCGACGAAGCCTCTGGTTGAGACCCTCCACTTGGCTCCAAACCAAAGGACCCCTATCCGATCTCAACTGCAGATTTTTCAGCACTCATTTAATTTTAGGACTCTGTATCTCAGAATGAACAAAAATGGAATTGTACCACTATTGAAATAAGCCCTTGGTATTTCCTTGTGTGCTACCAATGCGTGCATGTAAGCTCTGCAGTTAATTTTTGTATGTTGGATAAATTTTGATATCACCTCACATTCCTCTGTGAGAAGGTTCCTATTTTCTTGGGATTCAAATAGAGTGGACAGTTCATCACTGGTTAATATTCTGATGATGATGACTAATGACATGGTACCTGTTCCAACTCCTCCATGGCACCTGTGAATAGAGTCTCACGTTGGTTACTATATGATCATGCTTGGCAGTGATGTCCGCTCACTGCGGTCAGAGCCAAGGTGATTTCTTTCTGTTTATGGTGAAGCATCTGCTGCAGTGTCCATGCTCAGCCAACATAAACAAATTGTGACGGCATTGGGCACTGCTAATCGCTTCACTTGTCGTGAGCCTCGACAACAAGAGCGCACTGTCCCTACTAACGATACTATGGATTCAATACATTTTACTTACGTAATGTAATATGCAGGATGTGGGTTGGGTAAAGATTAAGTTTGTAACTTCCCAAGGCATTAAAATACTATAGTCATATTTGATGTAATATTTATTGTTGATTGTCTCTCTAATGTTAATAGTATTGACTCAGATTGTGCGTGAACACGAAAAACACACACACGGTCAGTCATTGATTCCAGTGAGGGTGATGACTGCTGTGTGTTGAACAACACGTGCACCAAACAGTTCGTCAGTTGGCATCGAGTGGATGAGATTTTTCAATTACCTTGCATTGCAAGAATTGTAAGAGACTGAAAGTAAATGGGCTTGTATGCTAAAGAGCTGTGACAAAGCTAAGCTTTACCGATTGTCAGATAATTGTCCACATGGGTTTTGTGGATGAGTATACTTTTAGTAACCAACCCACCCACCATCATTACATAAGATTTCCCGAAGGTGTAGGGGCCTTGATTACAGTAAGTCGTCGACAGTGTAGCGTGATGGTTTTCTTCTCACCATATGTTTTCTATATTCGTCCAAAGGTCGCTTGTGTTTGTAGGTCCACATGGCAATGACCTTGTTACCTCTGCCCACATATTCTTTATCTGATTGATGATGATCGGTGGTCGTGGAACAAACGGCAACAGCTTTACCTTCTCTTGGCCCTGAAACCCATCTTGCACTGCTCTGCTCTGATGGATGGGGCTCTGCTCCTGTATACTGTTATCTCGTTACGTCATATATTTATATTTAAAAAAACATCTGTAATATGCACAGTGTATTGGTATTTTCCATAGTGTTTAGGAATTCAGGCCCCGTCATAGATAAGTGATCTAGATTCAACAGTCTGATTAAGAATGTGGTTTACCCATTCTATCATATGATGAGAGCCATAGTCGGATATCCACATTAAGACTGACTGGCTGAATCCGATTAGAATGATATGGTATCAAAATGAAATTACAGAAATTGGATAAATTGAACGTCTGTATTGTACCAATGCTGCGCACAAAAATTCCTTTGATGGAGTAACAGGTAGCAACTGTCTAAGAAAAAGTGAGGAGTATGTCTACTAGTAGCAATGTAATGTAATTATAACCAACATTTATGTGACGGAAATATTGAATTGAACAATACACATCTATTTCAGTTGTGGGAAGATACACGATATCGGACTTGCTGATGACATTATAATCCCATGTAGGAGATAGGGGAAAGCCTCCCACGTATAAGTGGTACTGAGGAAATGAAATACTAGGGGTGAACCAAGTACTAACACAATCCTGAACGGCTACTCAGCCTGTTGAACCCAAAATCCAGACGCATCTGAGTGAAAATCACCGGTGCTCTTGTCATCGTCTCTTAGCTCAATGAGCTCGGCTGAAAGTATTTGCTTCCAAAGGCTTCAACACCCTCTGGTCCTGGTATCACCCAGGCCAAACTAATGAAACGCAAGCAAACATGAACTGAGCAAGCAACGTCAACTTTACCCCAGGTGGTACACAACCTGCCCGTCGACAGGCGGCAGCTGGATTTTCGGATTCTGGGGAGTCCAGGCTAGCACGGCAGAGAATGTCGGAGATCACTGGTAAATTTCCCTACAAGCAGAAAACATGCATTTGAAAACTAAACATTGATACATTGATCCAAACACGAAAACTAAATAATCTCTCATAAGAAATCAACCAAAAAAATTCTCATCCTTGCTCTTCAAGAGCCATGATTGACAATGAAATCTTGCATTACTAAAACCATTGCATCTAAAAGAGCAAAACACAACCAAAGGTAGCGAAAGGCGCACCAATCTTCTTGAACACAGATCTATCATCAACTCTGTCAAATCACACCCATCAACAATGAACTTAAGACTATGCTCATTCAGAGCTCCAATAAAAAAATATACATTCATCAATGCACATGCCCCACCAACATCGAAAATAAGATACGAATAGGAGACTTCAACTCTATTTGGGGACAGAAAAAACCTATAGATAAATCATTGGCACAAATTCAACGCACAGAAACACTTACACCAATGGCACACGTCTGACTGATATTTGCCAACAATTCAACCTCAAAATGTCTACCCACTTTAGGAAAAAACCAGTTCCCAGGTAACCAGCTTGGCTACCAGGTGCAAGCTGCTGCTGTTCGCCTTTCGAGACTCGCTGAAAGCAAGATTTTTAATTATTTTGTAGCAGAGCAACAAGCGAGCAGATACAAACTCAATAAGGGATTCGTAAGACAACTCTCGAGCAAAATTCGTCTTGCTACTTTTAGTACCCCCTTAGTGTCAGAGCGGAAACCTTACGCTACTGCAAAATTCATAATGCCTCCTTTTTTTTTTTTTTTTTTTTTTTTTTTTTTTTTTTTTTTTTTTTTTTTTTTCTCCTACATAGTTGTTGTGAATTCATAATTTTATCTATGAACTGCCACATTTTCATAATACTTGGCAAATGATACAGGACATGAAGTAGATACATTTTCGAAGTCAAAAGTCGGTAATATCTTACTAATTCGTGATGAAATAGGCTCAATCGTCTCAGATACTTAATGCTGTATTAAGACAGACTGCCGTAGTGGTTTCTGTACTAAGCTGAATTTAATTTGTGTTAGTATGGTGAATATTTTAGTTGCGTTTTCCATTAGTTTACTGAACGCAACAGTAATCAAAGAGAAATTAATCAGTAGCAGGATTTTCTTTCACAATACTTAAAACAATCTGACAATGCCAAAGTAGTTTACAAATTCTATGCCTGTAGAAACTACTGGTTCTAACGATGTCATTAAACCAGTGTAGTTTGAAGAGCATTTTCGTTTAGAAATGAATTGCCTTGACGGTTGATTGATCAAGATTGAAAAAGGTAACATTTTGAGAGTATATGATGAGAGGGAAAAGTGCTTGGGAGAGGACTTCCCTATCGATACAAGTGCCTGAGAGATGCCTTTCCTATCAATCTCCTGGACAGTTTTGTTTCTCAAATCAACTGAGTGCCTTATTACACGTGATGTAGTTTTGTAGGTCAATTTTATTACACTGCGACCGAAAGGTGTCTCAGTTGGCAACAAATTCCAGCTGTGATGCACACTCCTTGGGGCAGAATTCATAGCTCAAAACACATTTTTGAAGCTATCAGATGTAAAATATTATGTTCACACAATTCTTTGTTTGAGTTTGTCTTTTGGTGGGGTTCAGCGTTTAATTTCTTCTTAGGAAGTTAACAGTAGAGGCATCATAACTCTTCACCAGTAACAGTACTGTATAGGAATGCTCAATGAGCGACCTGATGACGTTAAATAATAGTCACTCAGTTGAGTTTTGTTGTTCCGAATTAGAGCATGCAGTACTCTTACACCAGACTTCTGAACTTTGCCTTTTGAATGCAAACGTCACATGATGGCTAAATGGTAATTCATCACATATATCAGTAGTCGAGACTTCCTTAATGTGGAAAATCATTAATGACAAACGATCTTTGTTGAAACAAGAATATCTTTTTATTGCGTATATTTGCCAAAAGCACTCGTTCCACACAGAGCTCAAATGTTTCTAGCTGCCTCCTCTGCATTCACCCCTCTGTTATTCCGAAAGTAAATATTACGTTGCAGATGTTACACCTTTTTCCACTTGCGACTCAATTTTACAGCGTTTAATCGTAGTTCGTGGTTTTCAAGTGTGCAAAATCCAATGCTTAACTGCAAGATGATAACTAGTATTTCAGATTCGAAAAAGACAGTTGATACCCACACTGATAGCATCGCGCCGTGTTCACCTGGACGTTGCCGGATTTCAGGCGGCGGGTGGCATTTGGCCGGTAGCCACTGCAGTGCGAGGAAACGCTTGTGGAATTGTTTCTGGAAGTACTTGTTATTGCTGGTGGGCAGAATGTGAAGCGAATTATCTTCGATGTTCAATCAGACTCATAACTTTAGAAGAGGGCCGAAATGTGGTTTAAATAAAAAATATTACAGTTGGACCAAACACGCGACTACAAGTTTAGAATGCGCGACGATTACCACTAGACCACAGGCTCACTGAACACAACTCCATCTCGGAAGTAGACAATACTTCCTCCTGACACTTCCGCGTCTCGCAGTGTGGCCAGACTTAGTGTTGTCAGGGCCAGTCGGTTTTATTGGCCACCGTAAGTGAAAGACAGTGGCGGCCAGCCGGCGGTCAGTTTTTATGTCTTACATTCTTGTTGATACACTCAGAAAATTCGAACACTGGTCTGTTAAAAGACTTGACATGCCCTTGGTGAATTTTTCCTGCATGTTGATAGTGTTGGTTGCTGGCAAGCAGCAGTTAAGTTATGTAGTGTGTAGTACTCTCATCAATTTTTCATTGAAAAGAAATGACAGAATGACTGGAGCAGCGCTACTGCATCACATTTTGCCGAAAACTGCGTGCCTGCCAGATGGAAACAATTCAGAAGACTCAAGACAACTTTTGGTGACAATGCTATGGGCATCATGAAGATTAAGGAGTGATACTAGTAATTTAGAGATGGCTCTACATTGGTGGAGAGCGAGCCATACTCCGCCCAGCCATCAACATGCCAAAATGACAGTGTTATAGCCAAAGTGAATACTGGGGTGACGCGGTACCATAGTGTGACTGCCAGAGAAATTACAGAAGAGGTGATAATCAGCACTTTCTCAGCACATTACATTGTGACCGAAAATTTGGCCATGAACAGTTAGTGAATTCGTGCCAAAGTGCCTAATGGTGGGGCAAAAAAAAAAACTTTGGTTTGAAACCCCACGGGACGTGCTGACTCCACTAATACTGGCCCCAACTTCGTGAACACTATTATCACTGGTGATAAGTCCTCACAGTCCTCACAGTCATCACAGTGGAATAAGTCATCATCACTAAGACCAAAGAAGGCCTGTCAGGTGTGCAGCAATGTCAGTGATGCTAACTGCTTTCTTTCACTCCTGCAGTGTGGCACGCCGTGAGTATGCACCACAGGGTCAGTTGCCAAAAGGTACTACAGGGATGTGCTCCATCACCTACATGATGCTGTGCAGTGCGGTGCAAGGGACCAGACTTAGGGGCAACAGAAAATTGGCATCTCCATGATGATAATGCTCTAGCACTTTTCTTGCACTAGATCGACTCTTTTTTGTTGAAAAACTGGATTCCTATGCTTAAATAGGCTCCTTACTTTCCTGATGCAGCCCCTGCAACTTTTGGCTGTTCCCCATACTCGAGAGGCCTTTGAAAGGAATGCGATTTCAGACAAGAGAAGACATTATGTCAGCAACAACAGCTGAGCTAAACTGTATTGCGAAAGAGGCCTTCTCGGCATGCTTCCAACAATGGAGCCCTGCTGGGAGAAGTGTGTGGAGTCAAAAAGGAACTTCTTTCAGGGTGATTAAGTGTCCATGTTCCACCTAAACCAGCCCCCCCCCACCCCCCCCCGCCCTCCCCCCGGCCAAAGGTCGGATTCTTTACTTAACAGACCTTGTGTGTTCCACAATTGCTCAGCCACTGCATTTGTGCATCTTGTCATTCCATTGGTACTGCTAACGTGAACTTATGCAAAGTCATCATGAAATGTCAACATATATTTCTGCCTGTACTTCATACATGTAAAGGACTACGTCCATTGAACACTTTTCAGGCTGTCTCGGCTGTGTCTACAATTTCTAAAGGCATTCTAGTTTCTGCTTGGATGAGCCTACTTTTTGGCAAGATGGACACTTTTGTATGTAATTGTCTTGACCGCTCGGATCGCGAGGATGGAATAAACCTCTATAAAAAAAAAACCTCAATCTCAAGGTGTGCTGCACGCTGATGAGATGCATGGCTGTTAAGTTGGAACAGTCGTTAGTGGGAAATCTCTGGGGTACCTGCCCCACCTCAGTTGTATAAGGCTTACCTAGGTGCGGGACTCTGTCTAGGTGGACTTCTAGTTCCCTAGCTGCTCGTGGGACCGAGATGGAGCCTTCGAAATCATCCTCCTCCTCCTCCTCCTCCTAGCGGAAAGGGTGGGCCGCTGGTAGGTTCTAACACCCAGTCTCTCAATAGGGCTCGTGCAGTCAGTCCCACTGACTCCAGCACTTCTTTCACAAGTAAAGTCTTTGGCAACAGAATGCATTCTGACAATCAGAACGCATTCTGGCAATCAGAACGTGTTTCTCATTGTGAAATGGAAGGAGGGTAGTTTCGAAAAGGTTTCGCCCTTCTATATATAAAAGGGTTTGGAGGGAATCTGTGGCTCCTTAAAATCAGTGAAGTGCTTGCATAATGGGACCTCGCTAGTGGAAACTTCTCACTTCCCCAGCAAGCAACTAACCTCCAGTCTGCTAAATGCCTTGGGAATATGCCATAGACATTGAACTTCACAGCACCTTGAATTATAGCAAAGGTGTTGTGACATGCCGGGATCCAGTCGACATTCCCAGGGAAGAACTGCAATGAGAGTGGACTCTGGAAGGTATCAATGATGTACAGCATATCATGAAGAGGGTTGATGGCAATCATGTCAAATCTGACTCCTTTATTCTGACCTTCAGTAGCATGAAACTTCCTGAACATGTAAAGCTGGCTTCCTTCACCTTAGTGCGAGGCCTTATTTCCCAACCCCAACGCGCTGTTTTAAATGCCAGTGTTTTGGGCATACTACCTTAGGATGTAAAGGTGAAGCGACTTTTGGGGACTGCGGTAAGGCCGCTCATGAAGGAGTTGGTTGCTTGTCTCCAACCAAATTTATCAATTGCTTTGGGAACCATCCTGTATGGAGTAGGGATTGCTGAATATTTTTAGAGGAACGCAAAGTGCAGGAAATAAAAACAATCAAGCGTATCCTCTATGGTGAGGCCAAAAAGATCTACAAGTCAATGCAGCCTCCCACATTTGCTGAGTCTTTTGCATCCATGGTTCAGAAGCCTACTCCAAAAGCTGATGCCTCTACGCAGACAGAGGTGGTGAGTGTTGGCACTAAAATCTGCAGATGTCAGTGAACTTGCAATGCAGCCAGTGTTTCAACAGTCTGTAGCCCCTACTCGAACGGCAGACAAAGGTACAGTGGCAAACTTGGGCCAGCCCTTGGTGCCTCCAACAGCTGAGGCTGTTCCGAAGCCCAGTACAGTCATTACCACTCCCACGTCAGCTCCCCCCTAAGCCCACCAAACCGAAGAAAGCTTCTATACAGCAGCAACAGTGGGTAAAATCACATGGTAAACCGTCTGACCATGCAGATGTCGTTTTACATGATGCTTCACCTGACTTCCCCAGAGCTGATGGAGTACGACGTATGTGTGGGGCAATCATCTCATCCCATGCCTGCCCCTCCACCTGCTGCAGTCTCCCCACCCTGTCGGAGAGACAGGATGAAGGTGCTACCCCCGTCATAGGTGGCTCCCATACTTCAGTGGAACTTGCAGGGGTTCAGGACGCATGTGGAGGAACTTAATCTACTCTCTCAGGGTAGACCACTGTGTCTCCAGGAGACTTATTTCCATCCATCATACTCTCCTGAGCTACGAGGCTATACACTCCACAAAAAGGATGACCTGTGTGGAGAGAGAGCTAGAGGAGGTGTAGGTATTTTCGTCAGGGCGGACTACCACTCCTCGCCTCTCTTGCTTACGACGACTTTACAGGCCGTCGCTGTGTCCGTGCACGTGTGTCATCCATTGACTGTATGTTCGCTTTACTTGCCCCCACATGATGCACTTGATGAAGCAGTCCTCACTGACCTTCTTACACAGCTCCCTCAGCCGTTCATTATTTGTGGTGATTTTAATGCCCACAATGTGCTTTGGGGCTCTGCAGTTACCTGTCCCAGGGGTAGAACAATTGAGAGGCTTCTCCTGTCATCCTGTGCCTTCTTGCTCAATGGAGGACAGAGCACTCACTTCTTCACAGCGACTGGGTCGTTCTCTGCCATTGATCTCTTGCTTTGCTTTCCAGCTCTTGCCGCCAGTGCTCAATGGGAAGTGGTCGCTGACTTGCACGGCATTGATCACTTCCCAATCTGGATTCACCAGCCAGATGGCGTGGGCCCCGAAAGGAGACCACCGAGATGGGTACTCAGTGGGGCCGACTGGACACTTTATAGCCAGTTGGCCCAGTTCGATCACTGTGCGAATGTTGAGGCATGGGTGGATCATATTACCAAAACAGGCCACCAAAAGAGGCATCCTGTCCCTTGATCGAGTGCCGAATGCCACTCTACAATCAGGACCAGGTGTGCGGCTCTACGTCGGTTCCAGTGTCGGCTGACTGCTGAGAATCTTGCAGCCTTTCAGGTGGCGAGGGCAAAATGTCGCCACATTATTCGAGAGAGCAAGAAGAGGTCGTGGCAACAGTTCCTGAACACCTTTAATCGTTCCACCAAACGTTCCATTGTGTGGGAGACCATCAGGAGAATTTCTGGGAGAGGAGGGGGTGCCGCATGGCTTCTGTAATGAATAACGGCACTCTCCACACAGATCCGCGAGACATTGCCCAGATTATGGCAGCATATTTTGCCATGGTTACTGCAACAACCAGTCAGGATCCGGGTTTCCAGCACCATAGAGCGGAGTAGTCTGGACTTCCAGTCTACCTCTCATGAAGTTTACAACTGCCCATTTTCTATGTGGGAGCTGGATTCTGCATTGTCTGCAGCTCGTGACACATCCCCTGGTCATGACAGGATCCATTACAGTATGCTACGGCACCTCACAAGGCGCAACAAAGAAATCCTCCTCGCGCTTTTTAGTGCCATTTGGGTGTCAGGTCACTTTCCTGACTCGTGGCGTGAGGCAGTTTTAATTTCTTTTTTAAAACCTGGGAAAGACCGCATGAGCCCGAGTAGCTACCGTAGTGTTGCTCTGACTAGTTGCATGGGAAAGACCTTGGAGTGCATGGTCAACCACTGCCTTGTCTGGATGTTAGAATGCCGGCAACTCCGTAGTCACTTTCAGTGTGGGTTCAGGAGGTTTCGTTCCACCTTCGATAACCTTGCCCTCCTGGAGGCGGCTATACAACAAGCTTTCCTACACCATCATCACCTTCTAGGTGTACTTTTTGACATTGAGAAGGCCTACGATACCACTTGGAGGTCTCATCCTGGAGCAGCTTCACGGATGGGGTTTTCATGGTTGTCTTCCTCCTTTTATTCAGTCTTTCCTCTAGCCACAATATTTTAGATACCGAATTGGTGACGTACCGTCTGACCGCTTTGAGCAGGATAACGGTGTCCCTCAGGGTAGTGTTTGAAGTGTGACTGTCTTTGCCATCGCTATTAATAGCATTACCTCCATAGTGAAGAGTCCTGTCCAGTGTTCCTTGTTTGTGGATGATTTCTCTTTGTTTTGCTCTTCATCCAACCTTGCAACGACAACGCGCCAGTTACAACTTACTCTTAGACGGTTGGATGAGTGGACGCGGAAGAGTGGTTTTAAGTTTTCCACCGAGAAGTTTGTATTGTTCTTTTTCACCGTTCTCATTCGATTTTAACCTTTCTTGAGTTGAGGATGAGGGACACTATCCTTACTTTTAAAGACGCAGTGAGATTTTTGACTCGAAGCTTACGTGGTTACCTCATCTTAAAGACATGAAATGACGGTCAATTTAAGTGTTTTAAAATGTCTTCGCCACAGTACATGGGGAGCCGACAGGACTCCAGTTTTACAGGGCGTTTGTGCGATCTCAGCTCGATTAAGGGTGCACGGTGTATGGGCTTGTGAGGCCTTACTTAAAGATGTTGGACATTGTGCACCATGAAGGGCTTCTGTTGGCCACTGGGGCATTCAGAACTAGCCCCATACCAAGCCTCTGTGCAGAGGCTGGTGAACCGCCACTTCATATGCGGCGGCGGCTACTTACAGTGCACCAGGCGTATAAAACTTGGTCCACACCATACGCACCTGCATACCATACCATAGCATTGCTCAGCTTCCTCTGGCACGGCTATTTCATAACCGGCAACGAGCGACGTGGCCCTATGAGATTTGCGCACAGGATTGCCTCTCTGTGATGGATATGGCTGGTCTTCATGTTTTCCGTCGCGGTTGGAGCAGATTTCCACTTTGGCTCCTCTGGAGACTCAGTGTTATTTTAGATTTGACTAATTTTAAGAAAGATAGTACACCAGATTTTACATTCCAATCTCAGTTTTTTAACATTTTAGATGCGCATCACGGTTTACACTGATCCTCCAAACAGAAAAATTTCTTTGGCTGTTCTGTAGTGTTCCCTGATCATGTTACCCGGATTCGCCTCCCTGATGAATATACCGTTTTCGCAGCAGAGCTCCATGCGATACTGAAGGCACTGGAGCGGATGAATCGTGTTTGGGGCAATCGATTTCTCCTCTGCTCCCATTCTCTTAGTGCCTTACAATCATTTCAGAATCTGTACCCAACTGAGGAGATGGTCCAGCTGATATATGACCAACTGTACTTGCTCCAACAGCGGGGTAAGAAGGTGTTCTTCTGCTGGGTGCCTGGTCATGTAGGAATATGGGGCAATGAACAGGCAGATCGGGCTGCCAAGGAAGCCTGCAGAGAGCAGGATGTGGTCCAGTGTCCTATTCTCTTGCAGTCTGTAATTTCTACACTCCACAAGAAGTGCTTGGAGTTGTGGGAGGAAGAATGGATGACGGTGACGGCCAATAAACTGCGGTTGGTTAAGTTAACAACTCTGCCGTGGCGTTCCTCTTGCCTGTTTCTCAGGTGGGAAGAAATGACCCCCACGTGTCTTCGGATTGGGCACTGTCCTCTCACACATAGCTTTCTATTATGGCGGGAGGATCCCCCGTTTTGTGATGCTTGTGGTGTGCACATCTCTGTCCGCCACATTTTAACAGACTGCATTTTATACCGTGATGCAAGGGCGGAAGCACAAGTTGATTGGGATCTGCCCTGTGTTTTAGCTAATGATGAGACGTTTGTGTCTAAGGTTTTAAAATTTTGTGATGTGTCTGGACTCTGGCCTAAACTTTTAGGCTGGAGGTTTTAGTGTATTGCACAGTGGCTGGCTCCTTCCTTTTTCCTTGCGGTCAGCCAGCCACTTCCATCTGCTATATTGTTTTAGCTCCCTCTACCACTTTCTTCCTGTGTTGTCCATGTTTTACTGCTGGCAGCATGCTTCGTTCCACACTTTGGTGTGGGTAGGCCCATATTTTTCCAAGCTTGTTACCTGTGTTTTACGTTCTGTTTTATCTTACTGTTCTGAGTCTTTTCTTGACACCTGTCTCAATATGTTACTGAGCGGGCGCTGAATACCTTGCCGTTGTGTGCCCATACAACCCTCTCCATCCATCCATCCTGTATATAATTCTCAATATCGTGATTCATTCTGTGCCACTGCTTGTAGGATCATATTCTCCCAAGTGTCCTATACATTCTTTGGTATTATCCCAATTAATTATCTTGCATAATCTCCTCTTCACTGTTTCCCTTTTTAACTTCAGGAATTACTTGTGCTTGTCACACACGAACAAAATTATTTTCCATACCTAATGTAGCTACAGACCTCTCCACCATCTCTTCTCTTTAGAACTTTTTGTATAGTTGATGCTGTTTCCTGCATCTTATTCTGGCCAGAGCATCCTCAATGGTATTCAACCTTCTGAGTTTCTTAATTACCTCACAATTGTACTCTTCAAGCTTCAGTTTCCATTTCAGGAGCATAGGACTCAGATCCTTCTTCTTAAAGTCCCAAGTTAAGTTTGTGATCCATTACCTCAGTGAACATTTGTCCTTACGGCCAGTCAGAATTGTTTCAGTGCATAAACTATAGCTAATAATCATTTTTTTTGGCAGTTCTGTAGTTCAATTTTGCCTTACTAAGACCTTGATGCACATGCGGTGAGAAAATTTTCAACAATTTTCTTACCATGTGACAAAACTGCACCCAAAGCTGAGTTGAAGCGCCTCAGTCAGTATGAATTGCTTCTTGAAGTCTGGATACCAAAGTAATAGTGGATCAACCAATTTCTCTTTCAGTTCCTTGAACACATTTTGTCATTTTCCCCATTTATATGTTACTCCTTCCTTTCATAGCTCGTGGAGCGTGTTTGCAATTAATGTAAAGTTAGCAATTACCTTATATAGCACCAGATTAACCGTAGGAACTGTTTCAACCATCTCCATGTTCTTGGCCGAGGAAAGAACTTTTTCTCCACCTTTACCATGTGGGGTGCAATTCCCTTGTCTGTAACACAAGGACTAAGATCACTGCTTTCCTTAAGAACTCACACTTATCCAGTTGCAGCTTTAAATTATGCTCCCGCAATCTTTCAGAGATTTCACAGAGCTGCTTATGCTCATGCTGTGTTCTGCCATAGGAGATAGTATCATCTAGATACACAAAATATTTCATTCCTTGCAGACCTGTATTCTGTGTTCATGGACAGCTGAAAACACCCTGGGCTCCTTGGAGTTCCATTGGCATGCTCGTGTATTCATAATGTTGATAATTCAAAGTGAATGCAATCTTTTCTCTGTCCTTCTCGTCCGTCAGTATTTGATAGTATCCGCTTGAAAGATAAAGCATTGAAGTACTCTGCCTGGTGAGTGATTCGAGAATATCTGTGTAAATTCTAGAACCACTAAGCCTTCTACCGTCTCGAACACACGATATTCTATATATGACTGTGGGATGGTAGAATCCTATCTACTGCGCATCACATGTTTGTGTGTGCAGGTTTAAAATCAGTTGCAGGAAGAAAGCAGACGCGGTGGTCGGACGGCACCGACAGTTACCTGTCGGGCAATCCAAAGATAGTTTTAGTGAGTGTGTAAGGAAGAACCATGGAGTTTATATGCAGCTCTGTGCTTATTGTCATTGACTATTCGTTATTAAAACAGGAACAGTTGAGAAACTACTGTTGTGGACCCTTGACACAAGCTTGTTGGAGGCAAGACTCATTTTATGATTCATGTTAAGAAAGATCATGGTATCCAAGTCAACTTTCTTTTAACTGTAACTCAATTTGTCTCTAATGTCTGACTGTACAAGAGGCCTCCACAGAATTACATATTCATGTGGAAAGTGAAATTTTTATGCTGTATGGAGGTCAAATACATCGTTAATTGACGGAAAGTGAAGTTTGTATTCTACTTATTTCATAAGTAGAAAGTGTGTCAAAATTCCTGTACTGAACGTTATTCGACGGAGAAGTAGTCAAGAGGGTTTCCAGCAGCTGGCTATTCAGTAAAGAGGAGTGGCTGCAAATTCCAAGTAAATCACCTCGTAAAGAAGTGGAGGGTAGCTGATACAACCCAGATCCACACTCACACTTTAAGTTGTTAGAATATGGCGACCTGTGTGGAAGGACCGAGAAAATAGGAATTTTAAGTAAAAAACGAGAGAAGCAGCTATTATGTGTTGCCATAGCAACCAAACATAATAAGGCAGGGAAATGCATTCAAGTAGCCAGTGGAGCGAAATTTAAATGGAAAAACATTGAAGAAATGAAAAATTCAAAACAATAAAAATAGTAAAGAAGATTTCGACGTATTTGTCTAAGTAGTAGTACGCATAGAACGCTTCAGCTAAGAAGATCAAGTGCGGGGAGTTTACAGCTCTCACATACATCGCGGGGATGCAGACGCGGAAACAAACATACATCCAATGCCGCCAGCACCAGCTGCTGTCCACCAGTACTGAACTGCCACCTACACAACGAGAATTCTATGCCGGGTGAGCGTGAAACGAAACCAGATTACTTTAGTACGAAGTGGTACAAGATACTGTTGAGTGAACTGTTATTCTGTAATGATATTTAAAGTTAGTTTTAAATGCTTACTAGAGCTACAGCATATGAAAGTATGGAAAATGTTCAACAGGTAGGGGACACTCAGGACCCAGCTATGGCCATGAAGATTAGCACAGAAGTTCCTGACTGGGCTGAGTTTATAAATTTAATCAAAGCTCAGAGTCTTACGTTAAACTGATTAAATTCTTGATTAAATGATCAGAGTGCGACTCTAAGTAAAGAACTAGACTCGGTAAATTCTCAGTAAAATACTCAAACGACAAATTTACTTTTGTTAAACGCTGAAGTTGACTGTCAAAGCAAGGAATTTAGTAATCTATGTGAAGGCATGGGTGCTTTGAAGACAAAATTCGATGCGATAAATAATAAAGTAGAGAATTTAAAAGTAGATTTAAAGAATGAGTTGACAAATTCTTTGACCACTCATATAAATCATATGTTTATTAATCTGTCAGAAACAGAATTACGCTTCCAGATTTATTGAAAATGTTAAAACTTGACATTGAGAACAAATGTAATAATCTAGAATCAGAACTTATTGAAAAGTTATTATCTTTTGAAAACATGTACAATGTTAAATGTAATGATGTAAGATAGGGAATGAGTACTTTGAAAGAGAGTTAGATAAGCACAATGAATTAATGCCAATCATTCTATTGCAAATTAAAGGTGTCAATATATGGGTAGATAATGTAGAAAGGAATTTCAAAGAGAAAGTAGCTAACTCTGATATTATAAATGTAATTAGTTTGGAGGAACAATTTGGAGAAATTACAGAGCGAAAGGTTACCGAGAGAATAACATCTGGGAACGTATCACCTATTTCTTCTTCTGAACTTGATGACACCAGGAAGGGTATGGATGACCTGTGGAGAGAAATTAAGCTTATCCAAGACAAAGTAGAAAAAAAGGGTAACTTCACCTACGGATGTGTTAACTATTGAAGCGGTGACTGTTTTGCAATGGAGAGCTAATTTAGGGTTATCTAGACTGTTCCCTAAATTTAAGCTGGACGGAGATGTACATCCGACCCATTTCTTAAAAAGATTTAACCGAGCTTTGACAAAAAATTGGGAAGATTCTAAGAAGATCGAATTTGCTGTGGGGGGTACTTTCTAGGGGGAGCCCCAGAATGGGGAACAGTGAATACTGAGAATTTTTCTCTTGGGAAGACTTTCAAAATAAATTTAATGAGAAGTACTGGTCCGCCAGTGCTCTAGAAAAGTTAATATCAGGTGTGTGGGACCCAAAATATTACAGTAATACTCGGGGTACTATGAGGAAATATTTCGATTGGCATTTAACACGAGTAAAGTATTTAGATAAGCCAATGGAAGAAGGATTTATACGTATTGTAATTAGAAGATTGCCAATCAGTGGGAGAAAAGACATCTTATATAGTGGTTGGAGAACGATAGAAGAGATGCCTTTTGTTGACGCACTTGATGCAGTAAATAAGGACTGCAACGAAACTTTACACCAAGGTGAAAGTTCATACTATAAAAGAAGTAGCGGAAGTAATTTTAAAAAGCATGAGGCAAACTTTGCAAAAGTACACCAGTACAATAAGAAAAGTTGTAACGACAATCATCAAAAGAAGTATCCACATTCAAATTTAGCTCCTGTAGCTTCTCAAGAATTTGTACCGAATAACCATAAAACGCAGAATGGGAATGTAGTATCTCGTTTCGGTAACCAACTCATAGTTAGTAGTAATGAGGAACACGTTGTTCGACCTGGATCCAGGGCCGGGGCACAGGTCGTGGAGATACATTAGGAGGCCTTAATCCTTATGTTAACACTTTGCCGTCCGCACGTCTCGTACAAATTTATTCGCTTGGCGCCGACAGCGTTAATTCGGATTCCTTGGCTTCTCTTCCATTGATGACAAGCTTCAAACTCGTGGACTTTTGCGTGCTTTAATTTTTCCGGAAATCCTCTATTTTGACGTATCGTTCAAAAAACTCACATTTTCTTTCCAAGTAACTTCTCTGCAAGTTCTACACTGTTATATTAATTACCCATGTAGAGCTGAATAACAATTATCAATGTAGAGGTGATGCCACTTTCCATAAGAAGGTAGGGCGCTGATGACCTCGATGTTGAGCGCCCATAAACACCAACACACACACACACACACACACACACACACCCATAAGAAGGTGTCAGTAGTTCCATCACTGTTTTTGCTAAGGGTTGTCCAGCACCGGTATATATCTTGAATGATGAAATGTATACCGTACTAGAATCACACAGCATCCTAATGAGTATGTCATATTTCGTAATTTTTGACGGATTGTAAACTTCAAAATTTAACTGTCCACGCCAAGGTGTCATTCCTTCATCAATTGAGATGTTTTGACTTAGATTAAACGTTTCTTTAAACTTTTTAGAAAAATAATCAATTAAAAATTGCACTTTGTAAAGCCGATCGGCATTATACGGTTTATTGTTGTTGTCGGAATAATGTAAAAATGATAATATTTGCCCGAATAGGTTGCGGGACATCGTTTTTCGAAATATCAGCTTGTCTATCAATGGATTCGTTGACCAGTAATAATCGATCATTGCTTTTTTTACAATTCCCATAAGGATAGCAAGCCCAAACCATTTTCTAAGTTCGGGTCCCGTAATGTCGACAAATTTAGCATTTTTTTAATCCAGTTTCCTTGTATTGAAATTTTGACTATAATACTTGTTGGTTTCGTTGCTAATATATTCAAATAGATCGTTCCCAATATATAAATCTACGATATCCACGACGCTCTATGTATCTTTGGGAAATACATGTGGGCACGGAGATCATTCAGATTTATTATTGGTCCTCAGTAAATCATAATCTGTCTTCTTCGTATGATTCATCCGACACAGTTGGCAACGGTAGCGTTCGCCGAATTCCTCTTGGGCGTATTTCACTATCTTCCAACGATTTTGCTTCACTTTTATTTTTTTGATATCAAATGTCTTCTTCGCAATCGGCCAAGTTGTGCGGAACGTCAGACAAGACGTCCGCGCATTCATTGTAAATAATCGTATCGTCTCTTTCGTCTGCCATAAAGAAAGTGCACAAGTACCTACAAAAAGAAAAACCTTGTTGACGAAACAAAACACCAACAAAATGAAAAAGAAACTAAAGTGCTGTCACTGGCCACTGCGCGATACTATGCTTGCGACACCACTGTGGTGTCGCCGGACGGCAAAGTGTTAACTTTACACAAAATACCCAAAAAGGAATGGTTGCTGCTTGAAGAATCAAGCTTAGCTACTAATAACCCACAACCTATAACAGCAGGAACAGTGGAAAATTCAGAGTTTTTTAACTCTCTGCAAAATAAACAGCACTTACAGTTATTCCCAGTGATTGGAGTATACATAATAGGGATAACAGGAACAAAAAGTAAACCTGTAAAATACGAAACTCAAGTGAACTGCAGTATTGGAAATACGTTATTTCGACAGATGCTATTAATAGTAGGGAATATTAATAAAGATGTACTGTTCAGTTTAGATTGGTTGTTAGAGCTTAAAGTCACCTTAAAATTGGACGAAGATCTTCTTTGTTTTGGTAGAGGATACAGTAGATGCTGGACACCATTTGTGACAAATGGTCACATTGAGGGACAAACAAATGAGTGTCGGTGTCTGCAGTTAACAGCTACAGCTACATTATCACCAACAATCGATAATGTGGATCAAGGAACACATCAAACTGATACACAAGACAAAGTTAATGAATCCCTAATATTAACCGACCAACAAAGGTGAGATTAATATAAAATTTTAATGGAGTCTGAAGTGGTGTTTTCCGATTGTCCAGGAAACATCAGCAACTATATCTGTAAGTTCAAAATCAAAGGTGCACTCAATTTTTTTGCAAACCATATCCAATGCTAGTGAGTTTGAAGGAATCAGTTCAGGATGAGGTTAACAAAATGATTGATGATAATATTATAGAACGAATTTCCAGTGTAATGAATAATCCTCCGGTCGTGGTGAAGAAAGCTACAGGTAGGGTACGATTGGTCTTAGACGCTTGTAAATTGAACCAACATTGAGACAGAGAGAGATCGACCAATTAATATCGACGAATTGTTATCCAAATTTGAAAAGGCAAGATTCTTTAGAACAATGGTCTTGATTGCGGGATATTGGCAGATAAAACTACGTCCAGAATCCAAAAAGTATACAGCATTTTTGTTTGATCGAAAATCTTGTCATTTCAGTGTATTGCCATTCAAACTTAATATCTCTGTGTCCGTATTTATACGTGCGTTAGATGAAGCACTGGGGAGAGACTTATTGAAGGATTTGATAATATATGTAGACGATATCCTAATAATAATCAGCTACTTGGTAGGAACATTGTCTAACTTTGTGCAAGACTCTGAAAAAATTTAAAGAGAAAGGTATTACGGTGAACCTGTCAAAATGGTTTTTTGCGTGCCAAGAACTTAAGTTCTTAGGTCATATTATAGGAGTAAAGGGAATTAGCCTAGATCCTGAATGCATAAAAGCTATCAAAGAATGTCCACACCCCAGAAATGTAAGACAATTAAAAGGATTTACTGGTGTGGCCAGAGACTATCGACAGTACGTGCTAGGGTAACAGTTGAATGCCCTGAGAATTTTACGTTTATTAAGAAAGGGAGTACTAAGTACTAGGGATCAAGGTGCAAATGATGCGTTTGAAAATGTTAAGAGCGCTTGTTGAGTCACCCATATTACATCATCCAGTTATGGGCAAACCGTTTAAACTTTTGACAGATGCATCTGATTATGGTGTTGCTGCCGAACTTTTTCAAGGAGAATGGGATCCATGTGATTTAGAACACAGAACCATAGCTTTTGCTAACCATAGCCACCGAAAAGGAACTATTGGCGATTGTGTGGAGTATTCAAAAATTTCAAACACTAGTATGGGGATAAGAAACCCATATTTATACAGATCATCAAGCTTTATCCTTTCTGATGAATAGTTGATCACTACACAGTAGGTTGATGAGATGGATGCTTTTCCTACAGGAATAAGATATTATACGATACGTAAAAGGTTCCAAAAATATTGTACCTTATGCTTTATTGAGGCTACCCATAGGAATGGAAGAATTAAATCGTACGGAAGGGCCTGGCGTTATTTTTGCCATTAATTTTATGTCAGTAGAAAATCCTATCATTGTAAAGGAAATGGCTCCAAAAAAAAAAAAAAAAAAAAAAAAGGGAATATCCATCATGATCCTTATTTTACAAAAATATTTTCTATGTGTATCCCGAACTAGTTACCTCCTAATCAATTAGGAAAATGGGAAGACAGTGTAACATCACAGCGGTGGCGATTATGTATTCTAAAAGTAATGGAAGACGAACTTGTATGTCCACACAGGATATGGACACTTCGGAATACAAAAGATGTATATCCCATATGAATAAGTTTTATTATTTTAACAAACTAGGGCATGAAATAGCATCTTTGATTAGAACCTGTGAAATTTGTCAGAAAGTAAAAGAGAATAATACTCAGGTGAATTACAAAACGTATCCTATTATTTCTAAGTCATTACACAACCTCACAGCGGCAGATATTTTGGACCAGTTCCGAAGGGACGGGAGGAGTATCATATATTTTAGTTATCTTAGAATGTTGGTCAAAATATGTAAAACTATATCCTATTTTTTAGCAAATACGCAGACGGTTGTACACTGTTCACAACAATACTTTCTAGAAGTAGGTAAACCAAAACAGTTTCTTACTGATAACTTACCACAATTTGTGAGTAACGAATTTAGAGAATTCCTAGTGTGGGCAGGTATTCGACAAGTGTTAATATCCAATTATAATCCGTCATCAAATCCGTGTGAGCGAGTAATGAAGGAAACTGGAAATTTATGTCGTACTTACTGCCATTAAAACATACTTCATAGGCAACGAAAATTTGGGACTTCGAACTTATCCTAAATGAATTACCCCATTTATCGACTGGGTTGACACATATAGAAGTTACAGGCAAACCTTTTGCAGGAGATACTCTTAAGTGTTTTAATTATACTGAACAACCTAGTGTCAATTATGAAGTAAATCAGGAAATAGCTTCTAAAAATTTAATTGAAAAGGCGCTACAAAAAGTAAGCATAACGAAAATGCTGTGGAGTCTCAGTAGCAATTCGATGACCCGGTTCTTATAAAATATCCTCCCAGCTCGACTCTGAAGAAAGAGACTCATAAATATGAGGGACTGTACCGGGTGGTCCATCCTAAGATGTTATTTTTAGTAGATCCCACAGCTGATTAGAGAAGCATAAATACAATGTACAGGATGTAAAATTGTAAATCCCCCAGGGACGTTAACATAATAAGTTAACGGGTGGAATAACGACCGTTTGATCCCGAGTTGTTTTCGATGTTTTTCCGGATATTTTTCTGCACTGAATTCCTTTAAAATCTAGAACTGTTCTGTAATGTTATTGCTTAGAAAACCAGATATGATTATGAAATAGAGAACAACTTGAGAGAATCACAGGAAAAGTGATATCTAGAAGAAATAAACTAAATGGAATATAATATTTGTGGAAAATATAAGATGTGACTAGCTGAAGAACTGTTATACTGTAGTGTATAGATTTTCTATTTTGTATAGAGTATTTTATACCTTTTATGAGATGTAATATAAATGGGAGGGTTTGTATAAATTTAGAAAGGGGAGGGTATTGTAGCTAAAAGCATGATTTACAAGAAGAGAGAAATTATGATTAACACAAAACACACATCACACCTTTCAAACAACCCCCACAAACAAGTGTGCCTCATTTTTCATCATTTGCCATTTCCATAGGGTTGCTAGGATTTCCTTCGGGGATCTCAGAGGGTGAAGGTGGGACAAGTCCATTCTGTAGGAGATGATTCAACACCAAACCTCCTCTGGCATCTCACTCAACTATCTGTGGGATAGGGATCCTGGGGAAGAGGGGGTGGGAAGGGTTTCCTGTCTTTGGTGCTATCATCTTTCTCTTCTTCGATTCTAGCATCCAATCTGTTTTTTCCTTTCTTACTTCTCATTTGAGGACCTGTCTATTTTTTCTCTCTTTCCACATTCACAAACTTCTGTCACTGAAGTCCTTCCTTATTTCCATGGTTACTAAAAACCTAAGTCTTATCTTTAGATAAGAAGGCCGAAGAATCAGACTAAGCGAACATACATCCACATATCACAAATATACACTTCTACACAAACATTAAATCACATAAGAGGAAGCCTGTCAGGATGTGAGAGCTGCCACGTGTTGTAGGGAAAATTTGTGTACGTATCTAAATCTACATCCATACTCAGCAAGCCACCTGGCGGTGTGTGGCGGAGGGTACTTTGAGTACCTCTATTGGTTCTCCCTTCTATTCCAGTCTCGTATTGTTCGTGGAAAGAAAGATTGTCGGTATGCCTCTGTGTGGGCTCTAATCTCTCTGATTTTATCCTCATGGTCTCTTCGCGAGATATATGTAGGAGGGAGCAATATGCTGCTTGACTCCTCGGTGAAGGTATGTTCTCGAAACTTCAACAAAAGTCCGTACCGAGCTGCTGATCGTCTCTCCTACAAAGTCTACCACTGGAGTTTATATCTGTCATCTCCGTAATGCTTTCGCGATTACCAAATGATCCTGTAACGAAGCGCACTGCTCTCCGTTGGATCTTCTCTATCTCCTCTATCAACCCCATCTGGTACGGATCCCACACTGGTGAGCAATATTCAAGCAGTGGGCGAACAAGTGTACAGTAACCTTTGTTTTCGGATTGCATTTCCTTAGGACTCTTCCAATGAATCTCAGTCTGGAATCTGCTTTACCGACGATCAACTTTATATGATCATTCCATTTTAAATCACTCCTAATGCCTACTTACAGATAATTTATGGAATTAACTGCTTCCAGTTGCTGACCTGTTATATTGTAGCTAAATGATGAAGGATCTTTCTTTCTATGTATTCACAGCACATTACACTAGTCTACATTGAGATTCAATTGCCATTACCTCCACCATGCGTCAATTCGTTGCAGATCCTCCTGCATTTCAGTACAATTTTCCATTGTTACAACCTCTCGATATACCACTGCATCATCCGCAAAAAGCCTCAGTGAACTTCCGATGTTATCCACAAGGTCATTTATATATAATGCGAATAGCAACGGCCCTACGACACTCTCCTGCGGCACACCTGAAATCACTCTTACTTCGGAAGACTTCTCTCCATTGAGAATGACATGCTGCGTTCTGTTATCTAGGAACTCTTCAATCCAATCACACAACTGGTCTGATAGTCCACATCTTCTTACTTTGTTCATTAGACGACTGTGGGGAACTGTATCGAACGCCTTGCGGAAGTCGAGAAACACGGCATCTACCTGGGAACCCGTGTCTATGGCCCTCTGAGTCTCGTGGACGAATAGTGCGAGCTGGGTTTCACACGATCGTCTTTTTCAAAACCCATGCTGATTCCTACAGAGTAGGTTTCTACTCTCCAGAAAAGTCGTCATACTCGAACACAATACGTGTTCCAAAATTCTACAACTGATCGACGTTAGAGATACAGGTCTATAGTTCTGCACATCTGTTCGACATCCCTCCTTGAAAACGGGGGTGACCTGTGCCCTTTTCCAATCCTTTGGAACGCTGAGCTCTTCTAGAGACCTACGGTACACCACTGCAAGAAGGGGGGAAGTTTCTTCGCGTTCTGTGTGTAAAATCGAACTGGTATCCCATCAGGTCCAGGGGCTTTTCCTCTTTTGAGCGATTTTAATTGTTTCTCTATCCCTCTGTCGTCTATTTCGATATCTACCATTTTGTCATCTGTGCGACAATCTAGAGAGGGAACTACAGTGCAGTTATAAACGTTCGAGTCTCCCAGTCTATATCCGGCAAATGAAAATCTCCACCCAGAACTATAAAATGGTTGGGAAATCTGCTTGAAATATTTTCCAAATTTTCCTTCAGGTGCTCTGCCACAACAGCTGCTGAGTCAGGGGGCCTATAGAGACATCCAATTACGATGTTTGAGCCTGCTTTAACCGTGACCTTCACCCAAATTATTTCACATTTCGGATCTCCGTCAATTTCCTTCGATACTATTGTACTTTTTATCGCTATAAACACGCCTCACCCTTCACTGTCCAGCGTGTCTCTGCGGTATATATTCCAATCTAAGTTTAGAATTTCATTACTGTTTACATCTGGTTTCAGCCAACTTTCTGTCCTAGTGATCGTTGTGACCGTTTATTAATGAGAGCAGTTCTGGGACCTTTCTATAGACGCACCTGCAGTTTACTATTAGCACATTAATATTGTTATTCCCTGTTGCGTTTTGCCTAGTACTACCTTGTCGCGTCTCAGGAGGCGTCATGTCGGGCCTAGGGAGGGAATTCTCTAACCTAAAAAACCCACATGTGCACTCCACACGTACTCCGCTATCCTTGTAGCCGCTTCACTGTTCAGCGTGTCTCTGCGGTATATATTCCAATCTAAGTTTAGAATTTCATTACTGTTTACATCTGGTTTCAGCCAACTTTCTGTCCTAGTGATCGTTGTGACCGTTTATTAATGAGAGCAGTTCTGGGACCTTTCTATAGACGCACCTGCAGTTTACTATTAGCACATTAATATTGTTATTCCCTGTTGCGTTTTGTCTAGTACTACCTTGTCGCGTCTCAGGAGGCGTCATGTCGGGCCTAGGGAGGGAATTCTCTAACCTAAAAAACCCACATGTGCACTCCACACGTACTCCGCTATCCTTGTAGCCGCTTCCTGCGTGTAGTGCACGCCTGACCTATTCAGGGAGACCCTACATTTCTCCACCCGATAGCGGAGGTTGAGAAATTTGCACCCCAGATCTCCGCAGAATCGTCTGATCCTCCGGTTTAAGCCTTCCACTCGGCTCCAAACCAGAGGACCGCGATTGGTTCTGGGAACGATACAGCAAATAGTTAGCTCTAGTTGGCTCAGATTCCACCCCGCGAGCGAGGCTTTCCGCCTCACCAACTCCGCCAACCGCCTGTATGATCTGAGGATGACCTCTGAACCTAGACGGCAGGAGTCATTGGTGCCGACATGAGCAACAATTTTCAGTCGGGTGCACCCAGTGCTCTCTATCGCCGCAGGCAGGGCCTTCTCCACACCACGGATGAGACCCCCCGGCAAGCAGACAGAGTGAACACTAACGTTGGAGCTCACAATCACTAATAAACCCCTCCCCCCGTGTGCCTGGTCGGACCTTGCTGAAGGAGCGGCCACATGTCCACTCACAGGCAGAGTGGGCGATGCCACACGGCCAGCCTCCAGATTGACCCTCCGCCTCATGCGCCGCTGAACCCGCCACTCCACTTGCGGAGAGGGTGGCCCAACCGCGCCCCGTATCCGCAAAGGTGTCTCGACAGCAGGGACAGTGGGTGAAGCATGTAACACCTGGGGTGTACCATGCGACGCACCAGACTCCCCACTGCCGCTACACTCCGAGGCAGCAGCCTAAAGACGGCTGACCGCGGCCATCAACACGTTCAGCTGTCCGCGAACAGTGGCCAGTTCCTCCTGCGTCCGTACACAGCAGTCACACATCCTATCCATCCTAAGAAATGAATTTACTGTAGAGAGTTGATCAACTTTTAACTAGACTGCTGAGTCACTAAAGGCGGCTGATAGCTGACTAAACTGTGGTTACTAGACACTTCTTGTTGAAAACAATGAAAATAAGCACTACCTGTGTCTCGGATCTCCCTGCCGGCACGTTCACAGGAGCTCAGTCCGTCAGTTCATCTGATGATGGCGACATGTATGATCGCCGAAATATTGTGCCCGTTGGACACTATAGACCGGCAGCACACCCGTGGATATTTTGATTATCAAATACGCCGGGAGAAACTCAAGAATCACAATGAATGTGAAGTTTAAAATATATTTATATCTAAACCAGAATATGCTTAATTATGGTACACATAGAAATATATAATAGGGTAATGAACTGTGAGGTCTACTCAGGGGGCCGGCCGAAGTGGCCGTGCGGTTCAAGGCGCTGCAGTCTGGAACCGCAAGACCGCTACGGTCGCAGGTTCGAATCCTGCCTCGGGCATGGATGTTTGTGATGTCCTTAGGTTAGTTAGGTTTAACTAGTTCTAAGTTCTAGGGGACTAATGACCTCAGCGGTTGAGTCCCATAGTGCTCAGAGCCATTTGAACCATTTGTCTACTCAGGAAGGATAAGAGGGGGTGTACCTGGCATTCACTAAGTATAAAGGGCAGGCGTACCTATGTGGAGATCTATGACCTAAAAAATAGGGATGTTTGTAAGGGGCGTACTTACCAGAATGGAAAGAGGAAGTAATCTCACAAGGTCAACCCGAAAGCAAGGAATAGGTGCTGATCCTAGAAGAAGGGAACAGCATCGTGATAAGTCACAAATTTTATAGGGATTATTCTGGGGAGTGTGAATTCTATGGAACTATATGAGAGTCAAAAGAACACTTTCATTTCGTCCAGAGAGAGTTCCTCCAAGCTACAAATAATGAAAATAGTACATACTAGGAAAAAGGTAGTACAAAAGATAAGAATAGAAAATAGTTTACTCATGTGTCACAAAACACCTGAAGTTTACGATTGAATTACTAAACATTAGTAAAGCTGACTGAAACCATGAGTAAATACTCATGTCTTAATAACAAAGTAAAATAGGAGTAAAGAAAGAATAAGCGAAAGATTGTTCAAGAGAGGACAGAGAATTGTTATGGAAAGGAAAGATATGTGTGTAAACATATGTAAGAAATGTATACTGTTAAGATATGATATGTTGTTATGAGTCATATTATTTGCATAATGATTATGTATAAAATATCGCGTGTTCAATCTGAGGGGGGGGGGGGAGATATGTAATGATTCGAGAATTTCTGTGTAAATTCTAGAACCACTGGGTCTTCTCTCTCGAACACACAATATTCTGGATATAAGTGGGATGGCAGAATCCTATCTACTGCAGGTTTCAAATCAGTCGCGGGAAGAAAGTAGACGTGGCTGTTGGACGGCACCGACAAGTACCTGTCGGGCAATCCATAGATGTTTTAGTGAGTGTGTAAGGAAGAACTATGGAGTTTATATGCACCTCTGTGCTTATTGTGTCATTGACTATTCGTTATTAAAGCAGGAACAGTTGAGAAACTACTCTTGTGGACTCTTGACACAACCTTGTTAGAGGCAAGACTCATTTTATGATTCATGTTAAGAAAGGTCATGGTATCCAAGCCAACTTTCTTTTAACTGTAACTCAATTTGTTTCTAATGTTTGACTGTACAAGAGAGTTGCACAAAGTTACATATTCATGTGGAAAGTGAAATTTTTATTCTGTATGGAGGTCAAATACATCGTTAATTGACGAAAAGTGAAGTATGTATGTCTACTTTTTCCATAAGTAGAAAGTGTCTAAAAATTCCTGTACCTAGCGTTATTCGACGGAGAAGTAGTCAAGAGGGTTTCCAGCAGCCGGCTATTCAGTAAAGAGGAGTGGCTGCAAATTCCAAGTAAGTCACCTCGTAAAGAAGTGGAAGGTGGTTTGGGGGAACAATCCAATATAACCCAGATGCACACTCACACTTTAAGTCTTCAGAGTGTTAGACTGCCATAGTTGGTCAAAGATATCCGAGATGTACGGTTGTGGAAATGTATTGTTTAATTGCCTGTAGTTCATCAGGACTCTCCACTTCTGTTTGGCACTGGCGTCTGTTTTTTTTTTTTTTTTTTTTGGAACCAACAATAATGGTGCATTTCACGTGATCACACTTTAAATGATTACCTTTCAGTATTTGCTCAATTTGACCTCCTAAGACCTTTTTCTGTGCTTCTGGAATTCAGTATGCTCTGGCGTAAAGCTTATTTGCACATTTCAGTGCTATCAGAATTTGTGCAGATGTGCATGACAATTTGTCCCCAGATAATTGGAATCTCTCTCCATTCTTGCTGCATACCTCTACCAGTGAACTCCTTTTCTCCACATTAAAGTGATAAACCCTCACTTGCTTTTGGAAAGCACTACCACAATTTGATTTCTTCTACGGTGCCCTTTACTTCATATACTTTTACTAGTTGCTTTAATTCTACCATTACTAACCTCATGTTGTCCAACTTTTCTTTGTTAGAGGAAAAATTCTGTGCACCTACTATGCATCTGCCTTTCAAAACTCGCTAATGATTCTGGTACATACGCTCCATGCACAATTTCGTGTTTTGCGATAACCATTTCCCTTTCACAATCTCGTGGTATTCTTCTGTCCGCTCTTGATATTTTTTCCGTCTGTGCCTGATTTTCCCCATTGGATTCCTCATCTGCCTCGATATCACCTTTCAGTTCCTCTTCTGTTTAAAGCCTTAAGACGTTTCCCATATGATCTAACTTTACGTTGTGCTGCATTAGGAAATGCCAACCGATCAACCCATTGTATGGAATGTCTAGTTTTTACCCGTATATACGAACCGTCAGACTTTCTTGTACCTTCCACACATAAATGGATTTGCACTGCACCTATTGTACTTACCAGTGAAGTGCTGACACCTTGCAGCCAAAGCCTTTTTGCTTCACTTACTCTAACCATGCAGTTAACTGGAATACTTGTTTCCCTTAATGAGACCACCTGTGCTCCTGTGTCTTATAAGTAACTTAATTCTACACAGTATAACACTAAGACAGTTTTTGTTGCACAGTTCATCGCCCTAACTGTGGGCTTATTTAGTGTAACAATGCTAGACTGTGTGTCTTTGTTGCCTTTTAGTTTCTCTGAACTTCTGCCAGTTTTGTTGGCATGGCTCTTCCTCTGTGCATGCCACATGTTCTTTGCTGTCCCTGGTGTAGTGTCCTGTTTGTTTACATTTAAATCACGTTAAATTTTTGTTCTTGGTCACAATCCACTGTGACCAGGTAGATTACACTGGGAGCCTTGCCCTATGCTTAAATCGTTGGTTTCCCTACAGCTGCCTTTAAAGTTTTTGGGCTCAGTACCGTTCACTTTCTTTAACAATATTTCACGTTTCGTGTCTATGTAGGCCGGCCTGAGTGGCCGTGCGGTTCTAGGCGCTACAGTCTGGAACCGCGCGACCGCTACGGTCGCAGGTTCGAATCCTGCCTTGGGCATGGATGTGTGTGATGTCCTTAGGTTAGTTAGGTTTAAGTAGTTCTAATTTCTAGGGGACTGATGACCAGAGATTTTAAGACCCATAGTGCTCAGAGCCTCGTGTCTATGTAACCTGGCTTGTCACACTGATAAAAATAAATCGTAAACTGTCATTATGCGCAGTCTGCCCTTTGGCTTATTCATTATGCATTCGCTAGCCATGTGTCCTTTCACACCACATGTGAAATACTTCGTCTTTCACTTTTCTAGATGGTTGCATGTCCCATTGTCGTTCATGGAACTGTTGATCTCATGGACAATAATGCGCTCTCTTCTTGTAGAGCAAGCTCTACTGCTACTGTTGACCCAGTTTCATCACCTCGGCTTTGCATAGTTGTCTGGCTATTTTCGTTGCTTAGCCCTTCTATAAAACATGCTGTTCCCAAAGAGCGTACCAGATTCAGCATCTTTCTAATCTTCTCTACTCATGACTTTACAGCTTTTCGAAAATCTTTTCCTGCCCATGACAATATTGGTTCCCATTGACCTTGCCTTGCCTTTCCTGAAATATTACACAAACATAATAATACACTCCTGGAAATTGAAATAAGAACACCATGAATTCATTGTCCCAGGAAGGGGAAACTTTATTGACACATTCCTGGGGTCAGATACATCACATGATCACACTGACAGAACCACAGGCACATAGACACAGGCAACAGAGCATGCACAATGTCGGCACTAGTACAGTGTATATCCACCTTTCGCAGCAATGCAGGCTGCTATTCTCCCATGGAGACGATCGTAGAGATGCTGGATGTAGTCCTGTGGAACGGCTTGCCATGCCATTTCCACCTGGCGCCTCAGTTGGACCAGCGTTCGTGCTGGACGTGCAGACCGCGTGAGACGACGCTTCATCCAGTCCCAAACATGCTCAATGGGGGACAGATCCGGAGATCTTGCTGGCCAGGGTAGTTGACTTACACCTTCTAGAGCACGTTGGGTGGCACGGGATACATGCGGACGTGCATTGTCCTGTTGGAACAGCAAGTTCCCTTGCCGGTCTAGGAATGGTAGAACGATGGGTTCGATGACGGTTTGGATGTACCGTGCACTATTCAGTGTCCCCTCGACGATCACCAGTGGTGTACGGCCAGTGTAGGAGATCGCTCCCCACACCATGATGCCGGGTGTTGGCCCTGTGTGCCTCGGTCGTATGCAGTCCTGCACGGCGCCAAACACGCATACGACCATCATTGGCACCAAGGCAGAAGCGACTCTCATCGCTGAAGACGACACGTCTCCATTCGTCCCTCCATTCACGCCTGTCGCGACACCACTGGAGGCGGGCTGCACGATGTTGGGGCGTGAGCGGAAGACGGCCTAACGGTGTGCGGGACCGTAGCCCAGCTTCATGGAGACGGTTGCGAATGGTCCTCGCCGATACCCCAGGAGCAACAGTGTCCCTAATTTGCTGGGAAGTGGCGGTGCGGTCCCCTACGGCACTGCGTAGGATCCTACGGTCTTGGCGTGCATCCGTGCGTCGCTGCGGTCCGGTCCCAGGTCGACGGGCACGTGCACCTTCCGCCGACCACTGGCGACAACATCGATGTACTGTGGAGACCTCACGCCCCACGTGTTGAGCAATTCGGCGGTACGTCCACCCGGCCTCCCGCATGCCCACTATACGCCCTCGCTCAAAGTCCGTCAACTGCACATACGGTTCACGTCCACGCTGTCGCGGCATGCTACCAGTGTTAAAGACTGCGATGGAGCTCCGTATGCCACGGCAAACTGGCTGACACTGACGGCGGCGGTGCACAAATGCTGCGCAGCTATCGCCATTCGACGGCCAACACCGCGGTTCCTGGTGTGTCCGCTGTGCCGTGCGTGTGATCATTGCTTGTACAGCCCTCTCGCAGTGTCCGGAGCAAGTATGGTGGGTCTGACACACCGGTGTCAATGTGTTCTTTTTTCCATTTCCAGGAGTGTACATTGTCATTTTGCTTGCATAATTCTCTTCCAGAACCTTCATGTCTTCCCATGTACCTGTTCTTTTGCGCACTAAAACATCGCTTTGTCAGTTCCTGGGATTTAATAAATTTCAGTTAAAATTCCTGTTCCTTGACCTTCACCAAATCAAATACTGCATCTACATATTCTATAAATTGACTAAAATCTTGCATGTTGCCACCAAACAACTTAGATGTTATACAAAAATCTTGCTTAATTGTAAGTTTACCACTATTGGTGGACGAATATTCTCCATTACTTGGGACCATCTTAGCAAACTTTACTATCTTAACCCTTACAGGATACAGTTAAAGTTACTACAAGATTCGATATATCCCACTTTTCTTGTGGTGCACTGAGTCGTGCCATGCTGCATCGCTCAGTGCTCGCATGCTGCCCATATGCATGCAATTTTGCAGTACGTTGGCTGCCGGCCTGCTTAGCTGTGCCAACCCTGTCATTTGCACAGGCTGCCGCTGTTGCCACTACTGACACAGGACCCTCGGCCTCGAACCCATGGACCTGTGGCTGCTTAGGCACCCCTTATCTTGTGGGTCTGCATCTTGCTGCTGTGGCCCTGCACTCCTTCCCAGTCTCAACTATCTTGGAGCTGAATTCCTAATGCAGAAAGTTTAGTCACAATTTCATGCAATGTATCAGCCACTATATCAATTGTTCTGTGAATCTTACCTCCTAAATGCCTAAGTGCTGTAGTGTACCTCACATCTGGCATCAAAATTTGTCATATCCCAGGCATGGGTTTTGCTCTGATTGAGCAACATGGTTCATTATGAGGGATTGAGCTGATTGACTGATAAAGAGACTTGATCTGACTATAGTGATAAAATCCCAGGTGTGAAAGCAAAGGGCTGGAAGGTGACTTGAAAATTAAACCAATTAGGAGTGTTCACGAACTTCAAAGTCTGTTACTGAAACAGTTAAAGCTCAACCTATCTGCATTAATGGAGGTTTCTCCACGGAGTGACAACATCAAATATAGAGACTGCAACTGAGAATTGCTGTTCAATCTTACACACACACACACACACACACACACACACACACACACACACACACACACACACACACACACACACACACACACACAGTCCCAGGTCTCTTAAGGGGACTCGGATGGTTGTTTGGTTCAAAATTTTTGATTTTTGTTTTTTGTACTTTTTTGTTATGCATATACAGGGTGTTTCAAAAATGACTGGTGTATTTGAAACGGCAATAAAACCTAAACGAGCAGCGATAGAAATACACCGTTTGTTGCAATATGCTTGGGACAACAGTACATTTTCAGGTGGACAAACTTTCGAAATTACAGTAGTTACAATTTTCAACAACAGATGGCGCTTCAAGTGATGTGAAAGATATAGAAGACAACGCAGTTTGTGGGTGCGCCATTCTGTACGTCGTCTTTCTGCTGTAAGCGTGTGCTGTTCACAACGTGCACGTGTGCTGTAGACAACATGGTTTATTCCTTAGAACAGAGGATTTTTCTGGTGTTGGAATTCCACCGCCTAGAACACAGTGTTGTTGCAACAGGACGAAGTTTTCAACCGAGGTTTAATGTAACCAAAGGACCGAAAAGCGATACAATAAAGGATCTGTTTGAAAAATTTCAACGGACTGGGAATGTGACGGATGAACGTGCTGGAAAGGTAGGGCGACCGCGTACGGCAACCACAGAGGGCAACGCGCAGCTAGTGCAGCAGGTGATCCAACAGCGGCCTTGGGTTTCCGTTCGCCGTGTTGCAGCTGCGGTCCAAATGACGCCAACGTCCACGTATCGTCTCATGCGCCAGAGTTTACACCTCTATCCATACAAAATTGAAACGCGGCAACCCCTCAGCGCCGCTACCATTGCTGCACGAGAGACATTCGCTAACGATATAGTGCACAGGATTGATGACGGCGATATGCATGTGGGCAGCATTTGGTTTACTGACGAAGCTTATTTTTACCTGGACGGCTTCGTCAATAAACAGAACTGGCGCATATGGGGAACCGAAAAGCCCCATGTTGCAGTCCCATCGTCCCTGCATCCTCAAAAAGTACTGGTCTGGGCCGCCATTTCTTCCAAAGGAATCATTGGCCCATTTTTCAGATCCGAAAAGATTACTGCATCACGCTATCTGGACATTCTTCGTGAATTTGTGGCGGTACAAACTGCCTTAGACGACACTGTGAACACCTCGTGGTTTATGCAAGATGGTGCCCGGCCACATCACACGGCCGACGTCTTTAATTTCCTGAATGAATATTTCGATGATCGTGTGATTGCTTTGGGCTATCCGAAACATACAGGAGGTGGCGTGGATTGGCCTTCCTATTCGCCAGACATGAACCCCTGTGACTTCTTTCTGTGGGGACACTTGAAAGACCAGGTGTACCGCCAGAATCCAGAAACAATTGAACAGCTGAAGCAGTACATCTCATCTGCATGTGAAGCCATTCCGCCAGACACGTTGTCAAAGGTTTCGGGTAATTTCATTCAGAGACTACGCCATATTATTGCTACGCATGGTGGATATGTGGAAAATATCGTACTATAGAGTTCCCCAGACCGCAGCGCCATCTGTTGTTGAAAATTGTAACTACTGTAATTTCGAAAGTTTGTCTGCCTGAAAATGTACTATTGTCCCATGCATATTGCAACAAACGGTGTATTTCTATCGCTGCTCGTTTAGTTTTTATTGCCGTTTCAAATATACCGGTCATTTTTGAAACACCCTGTATTTGGGTTTAAATTGATACCAAATTTATTAATTTATATTGAATGGTTTCCGTTTTACAAGCGTTTTAATAAAACCCTGCAACGCACAATTTTCATGAACTCTACCTTCTTTTTACTCGCAAGTGACTACTTGTTATAGTACAGCTGTTTGAAAGCTTAGTTGGTAACGCTAACGAAATACTGTTCGCAATAATGATGAAAACGGCTGCCAGTTTACTTTGTTGTTTTCAGCTCTTTGTTTGTGGTATCTGAAAGTGAAGTTTGTTTACGATATTCGTATTTCAGTGTTTAGATCTCAGCAAGTAAGTTTATATTATGTAAAAATGCCACGAATACAAAACAAGACAAGAAAATGTGACTTCAGTGGGGGGAGATGTAACCAAAAACAGTTTTTGCATTGTGGTGAATCTGAAGTGTAAGTTCATTGAGAAGGTGAGCCTAGGCCTAGTACTAGTACTGAAGCTGCTTGTGCTTCTGAAACAAGCTCTTCTTCTAAAATGCTTACCCGTAACTTGGCTAAATATGAGATATATGCAAAAGAAAGTTGCTATGATATTGTTAATATCAACAGTTTAGGTAGTCTAGTAAAATATTCTGGAGGTAAAATAGTCCCCCATTCGGATCTCCGGGCGGGGACTACAAAAGAGGACGTCGTTATCAGGAGAAAGAAAACTGGGGTTCTACGGATCGGAGTGTGGAACGTCAGATCCCTTAATCGGGCAGGTAGGTTAGAAAATATAAAAAGGGAAATGGATAGGTTAAAGTTAGATATAGTGGGAATTAGTGAAGTTTGGTGGCAGGAGGAACAAGGCTTTTGGTCAGGTGAATACACGGTTATAAATAAAAAATCAAATAGGGGTAATGCAGGAGTAGGTTTAATAATGAGTAAAAAATAGGAGTGCAGGTAAGCTACTACAAACAGCATAGTAAACGCATTATTGTGGCCAAGATAGACACGAAGCCCACCCCTACCACAGTAGTAAAAGTTTATATGCCAACTAGCTCTGCAGGTGATGAAGAAATTGATGAAATGGATGATGAGATAAAAGTAATTATTCAGGTAGTGAAGGGAGACGAAAATTTAATAGTCATGGGTGACTGGAATTAGAGAGTAGGAAAAGGGAGAGATGGAAACATAGTAGGTGAATATGGATTGTGGGGAAGAAATGAAAGAGGAAGCTGTCTGGTAGAATTTTGCACAGAGCATAACTTAATCATAGCCAACACTTGGTTCAAGAATCATAAAAGAAGGTTGTATACATGGAAGAATCCTGGAGACAATAGAAGGTATCAGACAGATTATATAATGGTAGGACAGAGGTTTAGGAACCAGGTTTTAAATTGTAAGACATTTCCAGGGGCAGATGTGGACTCTGACCGCAATCTATTGGTTATGAACTGTAGATTAAAACTGAAGAAACTGCAAAAAGGTGGGAATTTAAGGAGATGGGACCTTGATAAACTGAAAGAACCACAGGTTGTACAGAGTTTCAGGGAGAGCATAAGGGAACAATTGACAGAAATGGGGGAAAGAAGTACAGTAGAAGAAGAATGGGTAGCTTTGAGAGATGAAGTAGTGAAGGCAGCAGAGGATCAAGTAGGTAAAAAGACGAGGTCTAGTAGAAATCCTTGAGTAACAGAAGAAATATTGAATCTAATTGATGAAAGGAGAAAATATAAAGATGCAGTAAATGAAGCAGGCAAAAAGGAATACAAACGTCTCACAAATGAGATCGACAGGAAGTGCAAAATGGCTAAGCAGGCATGGCTAGAGGACAAATGTAAGGATGTAGAGGCTTATCTCACTAGGGGTAAGATATATACTGCCTACAGGAAAATTAAAGAGACCTTTGGAGAGAAGAGAACCAGTTGTATGAATATCAAGAGCTCAGATGGAAACCCAGTTCTAAGCAAAGAAGGGAAAGCAGAAAGGTGGAAGGAGTATATAGAGGGTCTATACAAGGGCGATGTACTTGAGGACAATATTATGGAAATGGAAGAGAATGTAGATGAAGATGAAATGGGAGATACGATATTGCGTGAAGAGTTTGACAGAGCACTGTAAGACCTGAGTCGAAACAAGGCCCCGGGAGTAGACAACATTCCATTGGAACTACTGACGGCCTTGGGAGAGCCAGTCCTGACAAAACTCTACCATCTGGTGAGCAAGATGTATGAAACAGGCGAAATACCCTCAGACTTGAAGAAGAATATAATAATTCCAATCCCAAAGAAAGCAGGTGTTGACAGATGTGAAAATTACCGAACTATCAGTTTAATAAGTCACAGCTGCAAAATACTAACACGAATTCTTTACAGACGAATGGAAAAGCTGGTAGAAGCCGACCTTGGGGAAGATCAGTTTGGATTCCGTAGAAATACTGGAACACGTGAGGCAATACTGAACTTACGACTTATCTTAGAAGAAAGATTAAGGAAAGGCAAACCTACGTTTCTAGCATTTGTAGACTTAGAGAAAGCTTTTGACAATGTTGACTGGAATACCCTCTTTCAAATTCTGAAGGTGGCAGGGATTAAATACAGGGAGCGAGAGGCTATTTACAATTGGTACAGACACCAAATGGCAGTTATAAGAGTCGAGGGGCATGAAAGGACAGCAGTGGTTGGGAAGGGATTGAGACAGGGTTGTAGCCTCTCCCCGATGTTATTCAATCTGTATATTGAGCAAGCAGTAAAGGAAACAAAAGAAAAATTTGGAGTAGGTACTAAAATCCATGGAGAAGAATTAAAAACGTTGAGGTTCACCGATGACATTGTAATTCTGCCAGAGACAGCAAAGGACTTGGAAGAGCAGTTGAACGGAATGGACAGTGTCTTGAAAGGAGGATATAAGATGAACATTAACAAAAGCAAAACGAGGATAATGGAATGCAGTCGAATTAAGTCAGGTGATGCTGAGGGAATTACATTAGGAAATGAGACACTTAAAGTAGTAGAGCATTTTGCTATTTGGGGAGCAAAATAACTGATGATGGTAGAAGTAGAGAAGATATAAAATGTAGACTGGCAATGGCAAGGAAAGCGTTTCTGAAGAAGAGAAATTTGTTAACATCGAGTATAGATTTAAGTGTCAGGAAGTCGTTTCTGAAAGTATTTGTATGGAGTGTAGCCATGTATGGAAGTAAAAAATGGACGATAAATGGTTTCAACAAGAAGAGAATAGAAGCTTTCGAAATGTGGTGCTACAGAAGAATGCTGAAGATTAGATGGGTAGATCACATAACTAATGAGGAGGTATTGAATAGAATCGAGGAGAAGAGGGGCTTGTGGCACAACTTGACAAGAAATAGGGACCGGTTGGTAGGACATATTCTGAGGCCTCAAGGGATCACAAAGTTAGCATTGGAGGCAGCGTGGAGGGTAAAAATCGTAGAGGGAGACCAAGAGATGAATACACTAAGCAGATTCAGTAGGATGTAGGTTGCAGTATGTATTGGGAGATGAAGAAGCTTGCACAGGATAGAGTAGCATGGAGAGCTGCATCAAACCAGTCTCAGGACTGATGACCGCAACAACAACAACAGGTTGCCTAGTTAGCCAAATTGCGGTATGCGTGAAACGTGAAGGATCCCTTACTGTCTCTACTGGAACCAGTGTAGGCGTAAAAGTACCGATAGTAATAAAGTGCAGTGAATGTTCTTTTGAAGTGTCCAGTACTAATTCTCCATGCTTACCAGACTATAAACAACCGGAAGTGAATGTTCGATTAGCCTACGCATTCCGATGTATTGGAAAAGGTGAAGAAGTGGCGAAAACTTTCTGCGGCGCAATGAACTTGCCGACTCTGCCAGATTTCAAATATTACTATAAAATGCTTCGAGATGCTGCAAAAGATGACTGTGACGAGAGTATGAAGGTTGCTGTTGAAGGAAGTGTCGGTGAAAGTGATGGTAATAGAGACTTGACAACAATATTTGGCGGATTGTGGTAAAGTAGGGGACACACTTCACTCAGTGGAATCGTAATTGCAATAGCAGGAAACACAGGCAAGGTAATTGATGTTAACATTTTATCCAAGTATTCCAGATGCGAAAATAGAATGACCAACAATCATGATGCTTATTGCCTAGCTAACTACTCTGGAGTAAGTGGAGGAATGGAGGTAAAAGGAGTTGGGAACTGCTCCAAGAATCCCTGCCGAAATACGGAGAGCGGCACAAGTATTATTTAGGAGACGAGGACAGTGCTTCTTACCCTAAGGTTTGTGAGGCCAAACCATATGGTCCCGACTTCTCAACTGAGAAATTAGAATGTTGCGGTCACCTTCAGTAGCGGATGAGTAGTTGCCTCAGGAAATTGAAACAGAAACTTGGGAAAATAAATCTTTACGACGGCAAAACCATCGGGGGTCGTGGCCGTCTTACTGGTGAGGATATAAATCTAATACAACTATATTATGGCCTAGCTATAAGAAGGAATGCTACAAAAACTCTAAAGGGCATGAAGGCAGCGGTCTGTGTAGAATTTTTTCATTTGACAGCTACCGACGAAGAGACATCTGGACACGGACTATGCCCCAAAGGTGAGACAAGCTGGTGCAAATTCCGAAAAGCTCATGAGAAAAATGAGCCTTATGACCACAGTGATCACATTCATCTTCCTTTCGCTGTCATGGAACAAATAAAACCCATATTTATAGACTTGGCCCATCCTGACCTCTTGCGTAAGTGCATACATGGTGGACCGCAAAATCCGTCAGTCGTTCTACAATGTTGTATGGTCGCGGCTACCAAGAGCAACTTTTCTTTTGATGACTACATTTGAGTTTTGAGTATACGATGCTATTACAAGTTTCAATGAAGGAAATTTAGCAAAGAGTAAAATTTTGAGTCATCTAGGCATATCTCCAGGCAAGAACTGTATCAAGTTTTTGAAAACAGACGACGAACTTCGGATTAAAAAAGCGGAAAAAGCTGTCACAGAAATTGAGAAAAGGTGTCGCCAGGCCACACAGCAAGCAAGAAGAAAGATTGAGGACCAGTTTGAAGAACTAAAAGACCCAGATAGACCTTCATATGAAGCTAAAGAAAGAATAAAATCATTGTTTAATACAGTAGTCTTATCTTTATTTGCATTTCCCCAACAACTGTGTTTTTCAATGGTTCGGAACATTTTTCTTTGCTACTATTAATGTTATCAACATGATTTTTTAAAAATTGTTCCTTATTTGTTAGTTGTTTATTTAAACTGAGGAAATATGAATATCTTTTAAAGAACTATGGTATAAAATTAATTAAAGTAAAAAAAATGCAGTTTTTATAGCTACTTTGAAAAATATTTTTTTAAATATAAGTTTTTATTATTTTTAAGACTTATCAGTTTAAAATTAAGATAAAGATATAAGGAACACAACAACAAAAATCATGATAATATGTCAATTGGTTAGGGAAAAAAAAATTCCAAAAGTCATATAATTTAACATTGCCGAGATAGAACCATCCGACTCCCCTGAAGATCCTGCCAGACTACTACCTCAACCTTTAACTATCACTGCAGCCTCACAATGGCTAACCAGCCCAGGCTGTTGACCTCTGCATGTTGACTGCTCACTTCTAACCACTGAACTTATCTGCCTAGAGCACCCAGCTCGGGAGTTTGACATTTTCTCCTTGAATCCGCTGGCTATTGCCCCAACAGTATCGAAGAGTTCTCACCACCTTATTGACTCTTCTTATGTTATTCCTTTAGAGGCCCAGTGGAGGGGGCAAGTGTTGCCTCTGTTAATATGGTCACACATTGCATCCTATGCCATTCATTGGCTTCTCATGAGATACTGTTGTCCCCACCAAAGACACTCTCTCTCTCTCTCTCTCTCTCTCTCTCTCTCTCTCTCTCTCTCTCTCTCTCTCTCTGTCTGTCTCTCTCTCTCTCTGCCCTCTCCTCCTCTTTTGATCCTATGTGTCTAGCAAGAAGTGCTATCATTATAAGCTGAATGGACTTAGACTCCACGCCTATGAGTGGACCACCATTAAGTAATGCTCTGTGGACTTCGTGTGCTTATAGGTTATCTTACTTGTGCCTGGCTTATCGACTGGCATCTGGCCTGTCACCTCGCTTCCGTATTGCTTCCCAGAGGCTTCTCTGGCCATGCCTAAGAATTTGAGTTTATTCTTTTTGTTAATGATAATGAGGCTTGGCTTGCTCCTGTGGACACAACACTACCTTAAGACTGTGTAGTAAATAATTGATAAACAAAATATTCAATTTTGAAACTAATCTGACATGGGGCCAATTAATAAACTCATTTGTTACGTACCAATATGCTGGTAAAACACACACACACACACACACACACACACACACACACACACACACACACAATCTACACCACTATATACCCAGATGCTTATTAATTACTAGTTTGTGTACCATTACTCGTAACTAGGTGTTACCTGCAGCTATACTCACATATCTAGTCTTCTCTAAATAAACAATATTCTAGTGTGAGTGGAGAAACTATAAGGAAAGATTCGATGTTGTGCCCTTCCCGAAACGGGTGTCAAAGCACAGAGAAATTGCAATTTCGATCTGCTCTTCTGCGTAAGTGTGAACAAGAACCACTGGCCCTCACACGGATGAGGGGCATGGGGCAATGCACTGCTCTCTGGACCTTTGAGTTTGCCCTGGAGCTGTTACATCTTGGTCAAGTACATCATCAGTTGGCATCATGAGGCGATCTGCTCTTCCAGCAATTATTAATTTTTCCTTTGCAGCATTCGTGATCTGGCTGTCAGTTCCAGTCCAGTCATGCAGCGTTAGAGTTAACCATGTCACATTTCAGCATCTTTGAAAGAAATTTTTCTTACCGCATACATAGTCCCATAAAGTTAAAATTACAATGGGGTAGTATTGAGGAAGCCTAATGACAGTATTCCTATTGCCTTGCTAATTTTTGAACAGGTAGTGTAAATATTGTGTCCCAAATAGCATTAAACCAAGGTGAACAGAAGGTAGTTTTTCTATGCAGTGTAGTTCTGCCTCTGTGTGTTACTCTCCAGATGGGGAGGGTGGCATTGCTAATAGTGAACAGCCCATCAGTTCTGCCCCAGATGTTGGAAAATTCTGGGCCAACATGTGATGTAGTACCTGATTTGCTCTCAGTGGCACATCAGGAACAAAATAATGTTCCAATGCATAAATTACATTGAAAGCTCTAGCCCAGAAGCGTGCATAGATTCTGAAGATTGTCGGCAGGCACAATAATGAAAATTTCTTTGATCAGTCACATTGACCGTTACATGGTATTCATTGAAAGAAACTTTGGGAGATAAAATTATTGCTGTTTGGTTGACTGACCACTTACAGCTTCACAGCAATCTGGGTCCTGCCCCCCCCCCCCCCCTCCCTCAAGGGCTTTCCACTCTTTGGCAGGTTTGTGCTTGGCTACCACAGGGCACAGGGCCCCAGTATTTGCAGTATCTTTTCCCTTCTGTGCTGCATGTCTATCCTCTTGGTATTAGTTTTCCCCTTGGGGAACATGTATGGGATGGTTTTGGGAACTGTTCTACTTATTCAGTAGCCGATATAAAAACAATCTCTCCACTGTGTCTCGTTTATTTTTCTTTCTTTCTGTTGTTCATTTTCCTTCCTTTACTGTTTCTTGTTCAATTTTCTTTCTTCGTTCTGCTTTTCCTGTCTTTCCTGTGCTCCAGCGTTTGAGGTTTCTCTTTCCTCCTCCCTGTATGCTCCTGATGGCCGACCCACCTGTTTGACAGGTACTGTGTAACGCATAATTCCCAGCCCCACATCAACAGGTAGGGTTGCCACATACCACTGGCACAGGCCACACCCAGGGATGGGTGAATACGTGAGCTGCTAACTTCCCAAATTGCTGATTGGTCCCTCTGTCAAATGTTAGCGATGTGGGACGTCAGGTGTGAACAATCATCCCCTAAGGCGAGTGCACCCTGTCTGAGGGGAGGGGAGGGAGTCTCAGTTGGAAGGGCGATGCCATTGGAGATGCTGGCAATCGTGGGGATTTTCTCGCAATGAGCCAATCATCTTCCACACAGTCAACGTCTGCTAAACATAAATGGAATGAGGTTAATGGTTCAAAGACCCTCCCAGCTGCACCACTGTTTCTCGTGGTTTCATGTACTGAAGATGGTCAGTTCTTTGCTATAGTTAATCTGTTTATAATTTAGAAAGGTGTTGATGCAATTGCTGGCCCTGTGAAATCCTGCTCTCGTTTATGAAATGGCACTTTGCTTTTGGAGACTACTTCTGATTCTCAAGCACAACTGCTTGCAGGTTCGCTCCTCCATAGCTAGGATGTTAGGTTGAGGTCCAGTGAATGCTAAACTCTTCCTGTGGTGTTATTCACACTAGGCTGCTCGATGGTCTGACCAATGCAGAAATCCCAACATATCTCTGATCAGGATGTCATTGCACTCTGTCGGGTGATGAAAAAGATTGATGCATTCTTAGTGCCACATGCACTCTTTTTCTTACTTTTGTAGTAGTGCTTCCATCCAAGAACAAAGCTATCAGAGACTTACTGTACATGCCGAGCCTGATGTACTACTACCAGGGTCACAGTTACAACCACACTAGGGTGTCCTGTCAACACCTAATCAAATGTGTAACCTCTTCTCCACTGCCGAACCTGCTCATGAGGGCCGGCCGAAGTGGCCGTGCGGTTAAAGGCGCTGCAGTCTGGAACCGCAAGACCGCTACGGTCGCAGGTTCGAATCCTGCCTCGGGAATGGATGTTTGTGATGTCCTTAGGTTAGTTAGGTTTAACTAGTTCTAAGTTCTAGGGGACTAATGACCTCAGCAGTTGAGTCCCATAGTGCTCAGAGCCATTTGAACCATTTTTTCTGCTCATGAGGGCCATTGTTAGACTCCTCCTCCCCACTGTATCAATTGCAATGACGACCATACTCCCTCCTGAGATTGTCCCATGTATCTTAATGAGTGAGCCGTCAAAGAGATCTGGGTGAAGAAACAAGTGTCTTACTCGGCCATTCGCAAGTTGTTGGCCAGTCGGAAACCCAGCCTTCTACCATCCGGCACATACAGTACTGTTCTTGCTATGTCTCAGTCCATGAAGGACATGGCCATGCAGACATGTGGCATCATATTAACCACCATGATTGTAAAATCGCCCAGTGTAGCACCCCTGTCTCCTCCTCCAGGTGTGCAACAAACCACAAAGCTTTTTCCACATGGGGTGAAGTCATCTGCTACAGTTTGCAGGCCGCAAAAGACAGGACTACTCCCGTGAAGACTTCTTACATCCCTCCAGCCACCAGACATCTGTGTTTTCGCCGGCCGAAGTGGCCGTGCGGTTAAAGGCGCTGCAGTCTGGAACCGCAAGACCGCTACGGTCGCAGGTTCGAATCCTGCCTCGGGCATGGATGTTTGTGATGTCCTTAGGTTAGTTAGGTTTAACTAGTTCTAAGTTCTAGGGGACTAATGACCTCAGCAGTTGAGTCCCATAGTGCTCAGAGCCATTTGAGCCATCTGTGTCTTCCTCTGCCAAGCCGAAAGACTCGAAGAAATCAAAGAATGGCAAATTGTCTTCTCCTTTGATGACTTGGAGATCGTCTTAGACAGTATCGCCACATGGTACCCCTGCCTGGCCGACCTTGGTGTTGCCGGTTGTGTCACCAACAGTTTTTCTGCCCTGGACTCCCCAGACTGACACAAGGAAAATGCCAACGCCTCTGTAGATTTCATGGAACAGGATCCTCCAGCCTCTGTGTCCTGCAGCAGTGAGTCTTCGAAGGCTGGCACTCGGCAGTTGCCAGGTGACACCCCATCATTTTTTCCCTGCTCCTCTTTGCTCGTCATGACTCTCGTCCATTGGAACATTTGCAGCCTTCCATCCAACAAATAGGACTTGGAGATCGCAGTGTCCACTTGTTCGCTGCTTCCAGGAAACAAAGTTGTTTCATCATGAATACTTTGACCGCTAGCATTTCTTCACAGTCGAATTTGACCCTCCCCCTACACACACACACACACACACACACACACACACACACACACACTACCTGCCATGACCCCCACCCCTCCAAGGATGGCATTCCACCTCAGGTGGGGTCCTGATGCCCATACAGGATGATGACATTTATAGGCAACCCAGCTCTACTTGGCTTCAAGCTACTACAGTCCGCATTTTCCTTCTTCACTTGAAATTTTCCCGTTGTGCTGTTTACATCCTTCCATCATTTGGTATCACCAGGGAGACTTCCTTCAGCTTATTGGGCAACTCTCTCACCCCTTTCTGATGTTTGGTGACTTCAATGCGCACCATCCCCTTTGGGGTTATCCAAGAAACTGTCGGAGAGGTGCCCTCTTGGCTGACCACCTCAATCAACTTAACCTCATCTGCCTTAGCATGGGAGCACCCACGATCCTTTCAGACTCTTGTTGCAACCCTTGTTCACAGTACGAGCAGCCCTTAGCGGCTCGCCATCTCACTCACAACTATTCATGACGTCGCCTTTCCGGCTTAGATCTTTTTTAATATGTGATTTGTAAGTACTGCTTCTTTTTCCAGTCAGTACAAACTTTAATTTTATTAATGTATTATATACCTAGTATGTTTTAGAACAGTTAGTCTAATTCTGAAGACGACGCTCGTAGTAGCGTCGAAACCTGGTCAATTTTGACTTAATATTTGTGACCGAGGGCTTATTTGTTCTAATACTTTCAGACTCCATTCAAACACATTCCTATTTGGACCTCTTCTCCACTGCTCAGTCTGCCCATTGTCTCTAATGGTCAGTTCTCTATGATATATACTCGAGTGACCACTTCCTGTGTGCTGTCTGTTTGCTGACTCCTACCCCACCGATGTGCACACCGAAGTGGCAGCTTTCTAAGGCTGACTGTAGGCTTTACTCTTCCCTGGTGATGAACAACGTTTCCCTACTTGTTATGAACAGGTAGAATATCTTACAAACATCATCCTTACTGCTGCAGAAGTTACATTCCTTGCACTTCTTCTTTACCACACCATGTCCTGGTCACTTGGTGGACCGAGGTGTGCCACGATGCAATTGATGCACGGAAATGTGCTGTCCACGTTTTTATCTATCATCCTACAATGGAAAACTGGGTTTGTTATAAACAGTTGCGTGCTTAGTGTTGTCGCATTCTTTGGGATAGCGAAGACGCTAGCTGGATTTCCTTTACTGGTTCTTTTAACACTTCACTCCCTCTCCTGTTGTGTGGGCCAATCTCCAATGGCTCTCTAGACCAAGATCCATCCCCCAATTTCTGGCTGACAGTAGCAGATGATGTCATAGTGGAACCTGTTGCTATCTCCAACACCTTGGGCCGCTTTTTTGATGAGATTTGGAGCTTCAGCCGTTATCACCCTGCATTCCTCCATGGGAAACGAGGTGATGAGGCTCAGTGATGCCGTTCTCTTCCCAAAATCGTGAATGCTATAATGCTGTCTTTACTAAGAGAGCTACTAGATTTTTGCTCTCACTTCATCCAGATCCTCTGTCCCACGGCAGGACAATGTTCACGTTCTGGTGTTCACGTTCTGGTGTTCACGTTCTGGTGTTCACGTTCTGGTGTTCACGTTCCAGCGTTCATGTTCCGATGTTCATGTCCTGGCTTTCACGTTCCGGCGTTCACGAACCTTTCTCTTGTAGGCAAGCACTTTCTCCTTCATACGTACAGTTGCATCTGGGTAGACGGCACATTTCACAGAAGCCGGCATGAAGCCACTGCTATACCCACACCTAAGCCTGGGAAGGACAAACATCTTCCTTCTAGCTACTACCTCATTTCTGTCACCAGCTGTGCTTGCAAGATGAAGGAACGTATGATCCATGCCTCGCTGATATGCTGATTAGAGTCTCGCAATGTACTAACCACTGCACTGTGTGGATTTCGAGCGCGCTGTTCTGCGGTGACCATCTCGTCACTTTGTCAACCCATGTCAAGAATGGTTTCCTGTGGAAATATTAGACTGTGGCCATGTTTTTACATTTGGAGAAAGCAAAGCCTAGGACATCTACTGGAGGATTGGTATCTTCTGTACTCTAGATGTGGGGCTTCCATGGTCGCCTGTCCTATTTCCTTCAGTAGGATTGTCGCTCATGTCGGCACCAATGACTCCTGCCGTCTGGGTTCAGAGGACATCCTCAGTTCGTACAGGCGATTGGCGGAATTGGTGAAGGCGGAAAGCCTCGCTCGCGGGGTGGAATCTGAGCTAACTATTTGTAGTATCGTTCCCAGAACCGATCGCGGTCCTCTGGTTTGGAGCCGAGTAGAAGGCTTAAACCAGAACCTCAGACGAGTCTCCGGAGATCTGGGGTGCAAATTTCTCGACCTCCGCTATCGGGTGGAGAGATGTAGGGTCCCCCTGAATAGGTCAGGCGTGCACTACACGCCGGAAGTGGCTACAAGGGTAGCGGAGTACGTGTGGAGTGCACATGTGGGTTTTTTAGGTTAGAGAATTCCCTCCCTAGGTCCGACAAGACGCCTCCTGAGACGCGGCAAGGTAGGAGTAGGCAAAACGCAACAGGGAATAACAATATTAATGCGCTAATAGTAAACTGCAGGAGCGTCTATAGAAAGGTCCCAGAACTGCTCTCATTAATAAACGGTCACAATGCCCACATAGTATAGTTGGCTGAAACCAGGCGTAAACAGTAATGAAATCCTAAACTCAGATTGGAATGTATACCGCAGAGACAGGCTGGACAGTGAAGGGGGAGGCCTGTTTATAGCGATAAGAAGTGCAATAGTATCGAAGGAAATTGACGGAGATCCGAAATGTGAAATAATTTGGGTGAAGGTCACGGTTAAAGCAGGCTCAAACATCGTAATTGGATGTCTCTATAGGCCCCCTGGCACAGCAGCTGTTGTGGCTGAGCACCTGAAAGATAATTTGGAAAATATTTCGAGTAGATTTCCCCACCAAGTTATAGTTCTGGGTGGAGATTTTAATTTGCCGGATATAGACTGGGAGACTCAAACGTTCATAACGGGTGGCAGGGACAAAGGATCCAGTGAAATTTTTTTAAGTGCTTTATCTGAAAACTACCTTGAGCAGTTAAACAGAGAACCGAAACGTGGCGATAATATATTAGACCTTCTTGTGACAATCAGACCCGAACTATTTGAAACAGTTAACGCAGAAGAGGGAATCAGCGAACATAAAGCGGTTACTGCATCGATGATTTCAGCCGTAAAAGGAAATATTAAAAAAAGGTAGGAAGAATTTTCTGTTTAGCAAAGTGACAAAAAGCAGATTACAGAGTACCTGACGGCTCAACACAAAAGTTATGTCTCAAGTACAGATAGTGTTGAGGATCAGTGGACAAAATTCAAAGGCATCGTACAATATGCGTTAGATGAGTATGTGCCAAGCAAGATCGTAAGAGATGGAAAAGAGCCACCGTGGTACAACAACATAGTTAGAAAACTGCTGCGGAAGCAAAGGGAACTTCACAGCAAACATAAACATAGCCAAAGCCTTGCAGACAAACAAAAATTGCGCTAAGCGAAATGTAGTGTGAGGAGGGCTATGCGAGAGGCGTTCAATGAATTCGAAAGTAAAGTTCTATGTACTGACTTGGCAGAAAATCCTAAGAAATTTTGGTCTTACGTCAAAGCGGTAGGTGGATCAAAACAAAATGTCCAGACGCTCTGTGACCAAAATGGTACTGAAACAGAGGATGACAGACTAAAGACCGAAATACTAAATGTCTTTTTCCAAAGCTGTTTCACAGAGGAAGACTGCACTGTAGTTCCTTCTCTAGATTGTCGCACAGATGACAAAATGGTAGATATCGAAATAGACGACAGAGGGATAGAGAAACAATTAAAATCTCTCAAAAGAGGAAAGGCCGCTGGACCTGATGGGATACCAGTTCTATTTTACACAGAGTACGCGAAGGAACTTGTCCCCCCTTCTTGCAGCGGTGTACCGTAGGTCTCTAGAAGAGCGTAGCGTTCCAAAGGATTGGAAAAGGGCACAGGTCATCCCCGTTTTCAAGAAGGGACGTCGAACAGATGTGCAGAACTATAGACCTATATCTCTAACGTCGATCAGTTGTAGAATTTTGGAACACGTATTATGTTCGAGTATAATGACTTTTCTGGAGACTAGAAATCTACTCTGTAGGAATCAGCATGGCTTTCGAAAAAGACGGTCGTGTGAAACCCAGCTCGCGCTATTCGTCCGCGAGACTCAGAGGGCCGTAGACACGGGTTTACAGGTAGATGCCGTGTTTCTTGACTTGCGCAACGCGTTCGATACAGTTCCCCACAGTCGTTTAATGAACAAAGTAAGAGCATATGGACTATCAGACCAATTGTGTGACTGGATTGAAGAGTTCCTAGAAAACAGAACGCAGCATGTCATTCTCAATGGAGAGAAGTCTTCCGAAGTAAGAGTGATTTCAGGTGTGCCGCAGGGGAGTGTCGTAGGACCGTTGCTATTCACAATATACATAAATGACCTTGTGGATGACATCGGAAGTTCACTGAGGCTTTTTGCAGATGATGCAGAAGTGTTTCGAGAGGTTGTAACAATGGACAATTGTACTGAAATGCAGGAGGATCTGCAACGAATTGACGCATGATGCAGGGAATGGCAATTGAATCTCATTGTAGACAAGTGTAATGTGCTGCGAATACATAGAAAGATAGATACCTTATCATTTAGCTACAAAATAGCAGGTCAGCAACTGGAAGCAGTTAGTTCCATAAATTATCTGGGAGTACGCATTAGGAGTGATTTAAAATGGAATGATCATATAAAGTTGATCGTCGGTAAAGCAGATGCCAGACTGAGATTAATTGGAAGAATCCTAAGGAAATTCAATCCGAAAACAAAGGAAGTAGGTTACAGTACGCTTGTTCGCCCACTGCTTGAATAGTGCTCAGCAGTGTGGGATCCGTACCAGCTAGGGTTGATAGAAGAGATAGAGAAGGTCTAACGGAGAACAGCGCGCTTCGTTACAGGATCATTTAGTAATCGCGAAAGCGTTACGGAGATGATAGATAAACTCCAGTGGAAGACTCTGCAGGAGAGACGCTCAGTAGCTCGGTAAGGGCTTTTGTTTAAGTTTCGAGAACATACCTTCACCGAAGAGTCAAGCAGTATATTGCTCCCTCCTACGTATATCTCGCGAAGAGACCATGAGGATAAACTCAGAGAGATTAGAGCCCACACAGAAGCATACCGACAATCCTTCTTACCGCGAACAATACGAGACTGGAATAGAAGGGAGAACCGATAGAGGTACTCAAGGTACCCTCCGCCACACACCGTCAGGTGGCTTGTGGAGTATGGATGTAGACGTAGATTTTTTAAGACACGAGTTTTCAAGATGAGTGGGTTCTGCCTTGTCAGACACCTTCATCCAGGAAAATGGTGTGTCTCAGGGTTTTGTCCTTAGTGTCATCCTCTTTACCATCACCATTAATCCTATAATGGCTTGTCTCCCACTTGGCCTCACCGGCTCCCATTTCGTTGATGATTTTACCGTCTATTACAGTTCTCGACGCACTTCACTCATTGAGCGGCGTCTTCAGTGATGTCTCGATTGTCTTTACTCAGGGAGCATCAACAATGGCTTTCGCTTTTCCACTGACAAAACCGTTTGTATGAATTTCTGGCAGTACAATTGATTTCTTCCCCCGTCTTTACATCTGGAGTCCGTTGTTCTTCCGTCCATTGAAACTATGAAATTCTTGGGGCTCATGCTCGATAGGAAACATTTCTTGGTCCTCCCATGTGTCTTACTGTGCCGCCCACTGTACACCGTCATTGTGTTCTGAGTGGTACTTCCTGGGTAGCGGATTGGACCACCCTCCTCCGTTTGTACTGATCCCTTGTCTGTTCGAAGCTACTCTGGAGGCTGCTGACCCTGCTGCCAAGACTGCAGTCTTCATACCTCGGCTTACTAGTTCTTCCATTCCCTGCGATGATCTCTGTGTTGTCTATCAGCAAGTGGTGTCACTGGCACACCCACTGGTGTGCCCTTCATGATGGGAACTAGCCTTCTGGGAATTAAACCTCTCCCAGCGGTGGGTGCTCCCACACCACTTTGTACTCATTGCCCTCAACCTTCTATGGTTCGCCATTTCTTGATGGAATGCTCTTTTTTTAACCATTTACATTCTCATTTATGTTTGCTGTCTGAGTTATCGGCCGTTTTAGTGAACGACTCATGGGCTGCTGACCACCTTTTACTTTTTATCTGTCGTAGCAGTATGGTAAAGAATATTTAATTTTCAGTTGAGGATCTCTGTTGTCTCCATGGAATATTTTATGGACCTTTCTCCAAGACCCAGTTTTTAGCTGTTCTTCCTTCCATCGATTGAGCTTAACATGTAGCCATTTGTAGCTCCTTTTTTTCTTCGTTTTCTGGAGTTCTGACATGGACTTGTATGACCCTAGCTGTGTTTGCACCCTAAAAGGCAAAAAAAAAAAAAAAAAAAAAGCTCGGAGTAACAGCATTGCTTGAATTAAAGGCAGAGGCGGCGGCATCTGCTGCTGCTAATTATATGGTTGAAGACCCTTATGTGCAAACATAGCATTTTGGAGTTTGTTTGACACGTAAGTTCATAGTGTTTTTGCAGAAGTTTAATAAACTAACATGTACATGCACCAGATTTGTCATCAGTAATATATTATCCTTCACTATTTAATCAGTCTGCCAATGCTGGTGTAACTTTTCAGTTCAGAGACAGTAGAAATCTCGTTTTGAGGCGTAGGACTTGCGCCATGTTTGGAGTGCATTTTCATCTGGAAAGGGAGTTCCTTCTTGTTTCTTAGAGCAGAAAAGGCGAAAATCTAAGGGCGCAAGATTTCGTGAATAATGTGGGTATGGAATGACTTACCAATTCAACTCCTCTGTTTTGTCAGTTGATCAACATGTGGGTGACTGTTTCCATGGAGTAACATCACTTCAGGCAGTCTTCCTCGTCATTGTTCTTGTAATTAGTGTGCAAGATATGTCAGTTGATGACATTTATTGCCAGCTGTGATGGTTAAAGCTCGGGGGGAAGCTTTTCTTAGTATACCACACAGTCGCTGTTCTCCAAGATGCATAATATTCTTTTGTGGAAATTGTCATGTCATTGTACAGGAAGTTACGGTTTTGTTTAGGCCCAACTATTCCTTTCTCTGTCGTATGTTAGCTTAAAGACCATTTCTTGTCCCCAATAATGCTGCAGGAAAGGAATGGTCAGTGTTGTTCATGAGCCAATAGATGACAAGCAAGTAGAGATGCACCTATGGCCATCTTCTGATTTTTGTGATTTTGGCGATTTTGGTTTACAGCATGTGGTACCCATAAAGCCGATTTTTTGAACCTTCGTTGTTGCATGCAGATGTCACATGTTGGTGGAATGATCGCAGTTAATAACATTTGGCGGTTCCTGAGCACACTGACGTGCAGCACTGTGGATTAATGCCTTTAAACTATCATCATCAAAGATTTTTCTAAAGGTGGAGAGTCACTAATGTCAAAACGATCCTTCTTAACACGAGAAAACCATTTCTTGGCCTGCTGTGTTCAGTGTCTTTATTCCCATACATGACACAAATGTGCTGGCTGCTTCCATTTCTGTCATCACTCTGAACTTAGAGAAGACTGTCTGAAATGTTCAGCTTTCTCCACATGGCAATCCATTTTCTAGTGTCCAGTGTCCACAGTTCCACTCAAAGTGACAAAAGACAATATGTAAACTCATATGTTGTTGTGGTCTTCAGTTCTGAGACTGGTTTGATGCAGCTCTCCATGCTACTCTATCCTGTGCAAGCCTCTTCATCTCCCAGTACCTACTGCAACCTACATCCTTCTGAATCTGCTTAGTGTATGCATCTCTTGGTCTCCCTCTACAATTTTTACCCTCCACGCTGCCCTCCAATGCTAACTTTGTGATCCCTTGAGGCCTCAGAATATGTCCTACCAACCGGTCCCTACTTCTTGTCAAGTTGTGCCACAAGCTCCTCTTCTCCTCGATTCTATTCAATACCTCCTCATTAGTTACGTGATCTACCCATCTAGCCTTCAGCATTCTTCTGTAGCACCACATTTCGAAAGCTTCTATTCTCTTCTTGTTCAAACCATTTATCGTCCATGTTTCACTTCCATACATGGCTACACTCCATACAAATGCTTTCAGAAACGACTTCCTGACACTTAAATCTATACTCGATGTTAACAAATTTCTCTTCTTCAGAAACGCTTTCCTTGCCATTGCCAGTCTACATTTTATATCTTCTCTACTTCTACCATCATCAGTTATTTTGCTCCCCAAATAGCAAAACTCCTTTACTACTTTAAGTGTCTCATTTCCTAATCTAATTCCCTCAGCATCACCTGACTTAATTCGACTGCATTCCATTATCCTCGTTTTGCTTTTGTTGATGTTCATCTTATATCCTCCTTTCAAGACACTGTCCATTCCGTTCAACTGCTCTTCCAAGTCCTTTGCTGTCTCTGGCAGAATTACAATGTCATCGGTGAATCTCAAAGTTTTTATTTCTTCTCCATGGATTTTAATACCTACTCCAAATTTTTCTTTTGTTTCCTTTACTGCTTGCTCAATATACAGATTGAATAACATCGGGAAGAGGCTACAACCCTGTCTCAATCCCTTCCCAACCACTGCTGTCCTTTCATGCCCCTCGACTCTTATAACTGCCATTTGGTGTCTGTACCAATTGTAAATAGCCTCTCGCTCCCTGTATTTAATCCCTGCCACCTTCAGAATTTGAAAGAGAGTATTCCAGTCAACATTGTCAAAAGCTTTCTCTAAGTCTACAAATGCTAGAAACGTAGGTTTGCCTTTCCTTAATCTTTCTTCTAAGATAAGTCGTAGTGTCAGTATTGCCTCACGTGTTCCAACATTTCTACGGAATCCAAACTGATCTTCCCCGAGGTAAACTCATATAGCAACAGTGAAATACAAGTAAAAAAATCAGAATCGATAAATAAATCCACAGCCAGTGGAATACCAACATGTGAAACAAAAATGCTACGAACTTGTGCACCAACCTAATATGTATACCAGCTTTGCATAATAGACAAGGAATAATGACATTACTGAAAATATTGCTATCTTTACAGTGAATAGCAATGCATTCCTTTCAAAATATTTATAGTCCACTCTGGGCTTTTCATTGCAAGTTGTGATTCCTGAGTCGATGAAATTCATCCACATCTATACTCCGCAAACCACCATGAGGTGGACGGCAGAGGGTACATCCCACTGTCCCAGTTCTTAGGCTTTCTTCACGTTCCATTCACGTATGGAGCTGTACCAGTGAAACTTCCCCTTTTAATAATTTTACATAACTGTGCTTAAACTGACACACAATATTTTTTTAGCGCAACGCAATCTGACTTTCAAAAATCTCTACAAAAGAATGGCCCTGACTAACATTAAACTATACCTTTCACAAATCACTTACCTCACAAAAATCTTCGCTACTCAAGCTACTGCAATACAGCGAGCGCCACTACTGCCTGCTAAATAAAAGATCCAAACTACAGAAGGCACTAACTACTGATAGGGATAGTTAGCAAATGAAAGATATTAATAGAGAACAAACAATGTATTTACCTTGATATCATCATATATAAATATAGCAGTTCATGACAAATTTCAAAACTCCGCCATCTCTCTCCCCACATCCACCACTGCTGGCGGCTCACCTCCAACTGCGCAACACTACGCGCTGTTCACAGCCAGCTGCCTAACACTACAATGGCGAGTATTACAACAATGCAAAGCAGCCACAGACTGCACACAGCACAGCCAGTGATTTTCATACAGAGGTGGCATTACCAATAAAAAAAACCTAAACAGCCTACTTACATAGCCCCCATGCTCCCCACAAAAAATTTTACAAATTGGTTTGGGCAGTGGCCAATACAGATTTGAAAAAAATTTTTTATAATTACAATAACAAAGAAATCAAATGCACACACTTATTGATACAATGTTGGTCAAAAGCTAAAATTTTCTCACAGTCCATAAAGACAGTCCTGATCATTCATCACAATAACACTTCAGTGTTTTTCTCAAAGTCTGAGCAGTAAAAGAAAATGCACACGGAAGTAGTGGATTTCCATGCAGTCTTGAAGAAGTAGCGTTGTCCTTCCAACGGAAAGACAGTGCTGACTCTCGACATGCAGACAGGTCATGGGCCACAACAGAGCAAACCCACAGCGGAGTCAGTCGAAGTTTTGAAGAGTATTGGTGGGTAGGTCATCACAGAGCAGACCCACTGTAGTCCTGGTAGAGATTACGGTATTGGTGGGCCACCAGAGGCGCAGACCTACTGCAGTCCTTGCAGAAATAATGGTACTGGTGAGTCATCAAAGATGCAGACCCACTGTAGTCCTTGTAGAGATAATGGTACTGGTGGGCCACCAGAGGCGCAGACCCACTGCAGTCCTTGCAGAAATAATGGTACTGGTGAGTCATCAAAGATGCAGACCCACTGTAGTCCTTGTAGAGATAATGGTACTGGTGAGCCATCAAAGATGCAGACCCACTGTAGTCCTTGTAGAGATAATGGTACTGGTGGGCCACCAGAGGTGCAGACCCACTGCAGTCCTTGTAGAGATGGCCAGCAGCCATCTGTTGTGACTGTGCAGGTGCACAATCACCATTGAAGAGTCTTGCGGATAATATAGCAAGTCCATAACCACCACTTGTGCACTCACAGAGTTTTTGGAATTGTCCTTAGAACCAGCAATGCTGTTATCCAGTCCCTTGCTGAATTATTAACACATGTGCAAACACTAACAGTCCCTACTTCTCACATATTGTCCATATACTATGACCAATAGAAACGTGTGCAGTGAAATGTAACTTACAAGTTACTTAATTTGATGACCTGGTGTCAATTACAATTTTATAACAGAAGAATACAATTACAAAGGTACAAAATACATCATTAAAGAACATAACAATACAGATAACATTTGTAGTACAGGTTTTACAATAGAATAGAAATAAACATATACATCAGTGTTACAAAAATAATGACATAAGTACATACATAAAGATCAGAATAAATTTTGAAACATCAACTTCACACATGAGCATTAAAACAAAACAGAATAATTAATGTCTAAACATCTTTACAAAGAAAATAACATATTATTAATGCAAATTATATTTGAGGATAACAGTATTCCTCATCATAGTGAATGTAGCTTAGTATTAGAAGAGAAAAAAAATTCTATGAAACAGTACACAGAGACAGGAAGAAAACAAATACACATGGGTACACAAACACATAGTGGGATAACACAAGGAGAGGGCAGGGTTTCTTTTACTGCAGTATTTTGCAAACAAAACTTTCTTTACTTCTCGGAGATCTCCCTTCGTTCCTCATTATTTCCAAAAAGTCCTATCAATACCTGCTTTCTCTACTCTGTTCATAATTCTTTCAAAATAATTACGGATCATTGTACAATACTCATTTTGGCCCAAAACGTTTTCATATACCTTCAATGCATTTCTTTCCATTCATCACAACTAGTTTCTTATATAGTCTACCCCCTCTTAAGCTAACTTAAATCTACTGAGCTCAGATGCTAAACTAAGGGACGAGGCAATGCAGCAGCACATAAAACAATGATGACAAAAAAGTGCAGATTTGCAAAGGAAGCAGCATTTTAGAAATTAGCGAAGCAATTGCAATATTACGACTAATATAAGGCAATGTGCAGCAAACAAGAAAAATAAATCTGGCTTAGCAGAGTAACACAAATTAAAATTCAGTAGCACTATGCCTGGCAAACAGCATAACTTATACCTAAACATGACAAAGTTCAAGCAGAAAAAGTATTACACTAAAAATGGCCATGTCTAATACCTATGTCACATCTTAACACTAGAGTGATGCATCACGAGAACTTACACTAGCAGATAAGTTACCAAATCGTAAAGAAATTATTTATGCAATTCCTGTGAAGGGAAATGTCTATTTATGTGCCCTCGTTTTCTTGGAAGTAGATCATAAATTTCTTATTGACTCGATCTGTAGGCATAAAATAACTATATTAGTACATATATTAAATTTTATTTTAACCAATGCTGCAGTGCAGCTAGAAACTAGATATTAAACAAAATGAGTAAATATGTACAAAGGAAGGCATGAAACATCATTCATTAGCCATAGGGCATTTCATAAGGTAGTACAGAAAATCTCTCAACTCTCAGAGAAAGACGCTTGTCATAATCAGGTGTGCAGATGTAAAAATGTTTCCAAGTTATTATTAGCGTGTCGTATTTACGATGCTTTCTACAAAGGAATGTCAATAGCGAGGATAATGGCCTCCCCCCTTTTTTTTTTCTACCACCTAATGGCTTTTTCTCAAGGCGGCTGGCACACCTGGCCGCTCACAACGAATTACGTCACGGTCACTTACCTTTTATACCGAAATATTGATGACAGCAGTTTTCGCTACAGTGACAGTCTCATATAAAAAAATTCACAGGTTGAGAATTGGTTACAAATGTGTAGAAACAATATCTTATGAATATAACAGTGTCCAAAAAATTTTCGCCGGCATTGTGATACATTCACGCATTTACACACATTTCCTACCTCTTAAAGTACGATTCTTGGTTTCCAACATCCTTTTTTACAAGTCAGAGTCCCTAATTCATTACTCCTTACCTTATTACACATATACAAATTCGTCGACGCTTCTTCAATATTTCCTGATAATAAATACGTAGCATAATCAAATAACTCATATAGCATCAGCTTACTGATCATAAACATACCGCAACAGCATAATACACATAGTCATCGTAATAATAACATCATAACACCTCAGTCAATTCTCAAAATCGTCGTAGCTTCCTCCAATAATTTCAAAACCTAAAAAAAATTCTCTGCTCATGTCAGTAGTGTCATTTACCTCAAACGTACTTTAAAAATCATGCTCCCTTACCAAATACATCATTCAAAGCTCTCATAGTATCACAATGGTTCCAGAAAAATATGAGCATTTCACAAAGTACAGACAAAATACAATTTCGTAAGTGTGAAGTTATCCAATGGTATAATTACGTAAACATCTGTCACTGAGGTAGTAAAAAAATGTTTGTTTCTTTGTTAAATAATCAGATAGCTGTGTAATTTATGTGTTAGAGAAATATGGTACCGATGTGTAAAGTTGTATAAGCAAATACCATATTAGCTAGGGCCCCTTGTGCTTGCCAAACACATGGTACACAAAGTAGGCGTGTACCCCCCTGAGGATTAATGTAATTATACCCTCAGGTGTTACAGATTACAGCAATGGAATGAAATATATCACGGAAAACCCTTGTATCATTGTACTTCAAATATCTTAAAAAAATAAATGTTTTAAGTGCGAAATTAATCACTCAAATACGTGTACTGTAGCGCTAAACTGTGCGTCATGTTGTAAGATAACCTCTGTGAAAGTCTCGTAGTTATCGTCCTCCGAAAGTTAAGTTCTGCAGAAGTCAACGTACTTATCTCATGATAAACAAAAGTGAAATGCTTTGTGTATAGATATCTTAGTTATTACACTTATTGTTGTGATGAAGAAAGTACTGTACTGTAACGTATTGTTGTGCCACGAAAAAGGCTGTCTCATTGTTACTATACCACAAAAGTTACTACTAAAATATGTTTTTCTTTCCAGAAGAATTCAGAAAACTGTGCAGATATAAAACAGATACACCGCAAAAGCAACATTGTAAATTGTCACTCATTAGTAGCGTCGTGATAAAATCGTGTAGCTGTCACATAAACTAACCTCTGTGTCATCTGGTATCTCTCAGAAAACACTTTAATTTCAGAATGTATTTTCAAATAAACCAAAATGTTGCATTAAAATCTCATTAACAGTACTGGTAAATGTTCTAAGTATGTGAGCCTTATAGTCGTTACGTAATCGTGCAACAAACAAGCAAGAATGCACACACACAATAACACTGTATCGTCTGTTCACAATAACAATGCATTCGTAATTTCTGTTTAAATAAGTTCTCTTGGTTCTTGATTGGATATTTAACTTCAAACATTGTTGCATGTTAACAGATTCTAAATCTGACAAGCATACTAGTAATGTAAAGTGAAAAATTTTATGGCAAAGACTAAGTTAAAAAGCAGATCATCTCTCAATAAACGGTTTTATATGTGAAATGTGGTGTAAACCTTTACTCTTCCTAGTACGCAGAGTTTCAACTTCAACGCAATTATCATGTGGTATACGTCGGATTCTGTAAGGTCCATTGTAAACTAGAAAGAATTTGTGACTCAAGTGTTTCTTCTTACGTGACAATGAATGAGCTTTAATGAGAACTTTCTGACCAATATACAATTTCTTTGCATTTGCTTTACCGTGTAGTTTTCTCCTTTTGTCTGCTGCAGATTTTATATTTTTAATAGCCAAATCAATTATGTCTTTGTGTCGAAGTTAACGTGTATTCGGGAAAGGTACAAGCTCTCTGATTCTGTTCGGTGGTTCTTCATTCTTCAGTACAAGAGTAGGTGGTAAAGCAGTGGAATCATGAGGCATTTCATTCAGCACGTTTTGAAATAAGTGTAAATATCTGTCCCAATGCTGATGGTTTCTGTGACAATAAAGTCTGCAAAGCTTATTGATTTCTTTCATAATCCGTTCGGAGGGGTTACAATGTGGTGAGTACAATGAAATAAAAACAGGTTTGATTTTATGGTTGCGAAGCATGCGTGACCAAACAGCAGATCTGAATTGCGGTCCGTTATCTGAAATGACTTTACTAACGTGTCCAACTGCACGTAAGAAGTTTTTAACGAAGGCTTTGGATACAGACCGTCCAGTGGCTTTACGTAACGATGTGAAAGAAACAAATTTTGAAGTAAGTTCAACAGCGACTAGAATGTACGAAAATCCATTAGATGTTCTGACAAGCGGTCCCAAGAGATCAACAGCAGCAAATTCTTTTAATTTAGAAGGAATGATAGGAAACAACGGAGCACGATGGGAGATAGTAGATGGTTTCATCTTTTGACAAAGTTTACAAATAGACAGGACTCTTCGAATTCTCTTTTCCATATTGTTAAAATAACAAGTCGTTCGAAGAATATGATAACATTTTCGTGGACAAAAATGTGCGTAGCTGAAATGAATGTACCAAATGAGCTTATTAACAAAATCGTCAGGAATGCAAAGTACCCATAGCTTGTCATCAACAGTGCAGCGTTTGAACAGTATGTTGTTTCTAACCAGATAATAATGCCGAATCTGTGTGTGTGTCTTTTCATGCCATTTGCTTTTGATGTCTTTCCAAATCGGATCTTTATCTTGTTCATGAGCAATGTCCTTTAAAGATGTGGTGATGAAGTTTTCAAAGGCGACTTTCTGAATGTAAAGAATACTGAAATTTTTCTCGAGGTTACCTTCTGTGTTACTTTTCTCAAGCCCAGCTGGTGCGCGTGACAGTGCGTCCGCAACAATGTTCTCCTTGCCGGGAATGTAGACTATTGTGAAGCGGAATTCTTGCAGAAACAATGCCCAACGTTTTAACCTGTCATGATTTAATTTTGAAGACATAAGAAATTGTAATGCACGATGATCACTGTATACTTTAACGTGCTTACCAGAAAGAAAGAAACGGAATTTGTTAAACGCCCAAACGATAGCTAAAGCTTCTAATTCAGTAACGGAATAATTTTTTTCAGATTTCGTTAGCACTCGGCTAGCAAAAGCAATGGTTTTCTGAACAGTAGTGTCATTTTCTATGACTTCTTGAAATAAATGGGCACCAAGTCCGACTTTAGAAGAATCCGTGCTAAGGCAGAAATCTTGTGACAGATCTGGATGAGCTAGTATTGGCGCGTTAAGTAGCGATTCTTTCAAAGAATTGAATTCCAACTGTGCTTGTTCGTCCCAGTTCCAAATAGTATTTTTTCCAGTGAGAGAACAAAGTTTTGGTGTAACAAGAATTTGCATGTTCAGAAAACGACGATAAAAATTTACGAGACCTAGAAAACTGCGGACTTGTCTTTTTGTGGATGGAACTGGAATGGCTCTGATTGCTTCTAACTTTTCAGGATCCGGCTGAATGCCTTCAGAAGAAATAATATGTCCCAAAAACCTCACCTTTGACCTACCGAATTCAGACTTTTCCAAGTTAACTGTAATTCCAGATTCTGCAAAAATACGTAACAAACTGTTGAGGATGCGATTATGTTGTTCCCATGAAGCTTCTGCTATTAGAATATCGTCCACATATAAGGTGATGTGACGTTTTAAGAACTCAGGTAATATGGAATTTAGCCCGCGAATGAATGCTGCTGAAGAAATGTTCAAACCAAAAGGAAGTTTCCGAAACTGATAACAAACGCCGAAACAAAGGAAAGCTGTGTATTTTCTACATTCTGGATGAAGTTCGATCTGATAAAAGCTGGATCTGAGGTCAATGGAAGACAACACGTTTACACCATTAAAATTTTGAAGAAGTTCTTCCAACGTTTGCGGCCTGTCTGTTTCAGGAATAATGATAGTATTGATTTGTCTCGAATCGAAGACAAGCCTGATCGATCCATTTTTCTTCTCAACAACATGTAATGGATTGTTGTATGAGCTTACTGCAGGCTCAATAATGCCCTCGTCAAGCATAGATTGTATTTCTGTTCTAACACGGTCCCTATAATGCGCCGGAATTACGTATGGTCTAACACAAAATTTAGTATGCTCACGAACACGAAATTGGTATTGAAATCCCTTGATTGTTCCTGTTTTGTGAGTAAAAACTGTGGAATGTGCTTGTAAAATCTCAAAAAGGTCCTGCCTATCAGTGTCATTACAATTCTCAATTGTTTGAATTTTATTCTGAATTAACTCATTAGTATCAAATGCGCCGTCGATATCACCCCTGTCAGTACTTGCAGAGTGATTGTTAGTGTCAAGTTCCGTCGAAAATTTCGAACTGTTGTCTAACAGGAGGTAAAGCCGATTAATTTCTTCGTCATGGTTTGAGAGCCAATCTTCAAATTTCAAAGCTACTGACTTACCTTCTTTTTCTAAACTTATTTCAGCATCGTGAAAGCTTAAGATTGCTTTGTATTAATTCAAAAAGTCTACTCCCAGTATAATTTCCGTCGACAATAATGGAACAATAAGAAAGTTCATAGAGAAGCTGTGGCTTTGACAAAAGAATTCTAAGTTGGTTTGTTGGCGTACATCTACACTTTTTCCAAAGATTGCACCTTGTAATCTAATCTTACGTAACGGAAGTGTGGGGCAATCGTTCGATTTGTTGCATTTGCTAAAGGCTGTTTCACTTATTACTGAAATGGGACAGCTAGAGTCAAGTACTGCCGTAAATTTTACGTCATTTACTGTAATGTGAATCACAGGATATGCAATGTTGTTATGTTTTACGTCGTGTTCTTGGAGTAAGATGTCCCTAATGTCTTCCATTTTTACGTAATTACTAGCTACGGCAGCTGCGTCGTTAGTTTCATACGTACGTTTTGTGGCGGCCTGCGGTATGAGTCATTGCCTATTGTCTCTTTGTTGGCGCGCGTCGTTATTGGGATTTGGAGACCTAACTTCTACAAATTCACCGTGACGAGAGGGCCCTGCCCTGTTTAAATCCCGCCAGTTCTGATGCAATTCAGGTCTGTCGTTACGATCACATCGTCTGTCGTCATGTTGGTAGTTCCTGTAGTTTCTTTCTTGTCGGTTAAGTGGTGGAGAATTTCTCCCTGAATCGTAACTGCGCGCTGGACCGTTGCGTCTAAAGCTATTCTGTCTCCCGTAATAATAATTATTTTGGTTCCCATATTGTCTGTTTCTCTGATTGTCTCTGTAATAGTCATTACCGGGGAGAGGTGATCTTTCCCTGTAATTATTACTACTCTGCCAACGGTTGTTATACGGGTGGTGTCTGTTTCGGTCACGATTTGTGTTGTGAGAATAGCCTTGTCGCGTCCAGTTATTATTTCTTTCATCGCGGAATTGCGACGGATGTGATCTGTAATTGTTGTGCTCCTGCGTTCCGCGATTGTCAGTGTCAATTTTCAGTTCTTGTAACAGTCCCTGAAAAGCTTCAATGTCGTCTTTGCAAAGTCCTGCTAAAATAATATGTCGTAAATGTTCAGGTAATTTGATTAAGCAAATGCGGATGAGTTCTGAGGGGCTGTATGGGTTTGACAGGTACTGATTCTTGTGCAACATGTCTTCAAAATATTTCACAAGACTGTAACATTCAGATTGTTCGAAATGTTTCATCATTATGATGCCATGTTTTACTCGGTCTTGTGTGGCTTGAGACCAATATGCTGAGAGGAAGGCATGGTAAAATTCTCCTTCACTGTGGCAATCGTGAATGACCGATCGCATTCTTACAGCTGGTTCATTCTCTAAATAGCCACACATAAATTCTAATCTGTGCTCTAATGACCAGTTGGGAGGAAAACAATGAGAGAATTGATGAAGCCACGCTTGTGGATGAATGTCGTTGGCAGAATTCTTAAACGTTTTGAATTTACGTGTAGTAATGAACAGCTTATAGTCAAAATCATCGTGTCGGCGAGTCGCATATCGGTCATTGTTACGTCGTGTCGGCGGTTCCATCTCAAAATCCAATGCGCCTTGCCAATTTCTTTCATAATTTCCGAAGTGTCCTATGTTATTATTTTGTGGTTGTTCCGTATTTCTATGTCCCTCTTCCTGTGTTGGAGCGCGAGTGTCCTCTGAAATACGTAATTCTTGTATTACCTGTGTCAGCTGATCTTGTACTTCCCGGATTTCTACTTGGTGTTGCGTATTAATTTGATTCAGATTTTGTTTCAGTTTCCTAATTTGTTCGCTCTCTTCTGTGTCATTAAAGACTACCGGTTTTGTGTCATTCAGATTATCATCTACCTTCGTAGATAAATTATTTAGCTGATCCGAAAGTTCAACTACTTTCTCTGATAATGTACTAATTTCCTCCATATGTCTTTCTACTGTGTCCTTTAAGTTTTCCTGGGTTTTTGCAAGTTGCGTAACCGAATCGGTAGATGCAACTGAGTCAATTTTAGCTTGCAAGGTCTCATGATTTTCATGAACAATAGTTTGCAGTTCTTTTATGGCTGCTTCGTGATTCTGTAATGCATTTTCATGCCGCGAAAAAATAGGTTGAAAATGCTCACAAATTTGTGTTTTTACATCATTACAGACTTTTTGACATTTCGATTCAATGTTATGTAACTCGGTAGTTAAATCTTCACGTGTTTGTTCAAGCTTATTTTCCACTGAGTCTAACTTTTGAAGCTTTTGTTCCATTGCGTCTAACTGTTGCTGTGTTTGTCTCTGGTGTTGTTCCATTGAATCTAACTGTTGCTGTGTTTGTCTCTGGTATTGTTCCATTGTGTCTAACTTTTGAAGATTTTGTTCCACTGTGTCTAACTTTTTAAGATTTTGTTCCACTGTGTCTAACTTTTTAAGATTTTGTCCCATTCGTCTCTGATTTTGTTCCATTTGTTGCATTAATTGCAATAATAATGTATTAGTGTCTGGAATCTGTTTCTCTATGCTTTTTGGCAGTGCATTTTCACCGGCAACATTCACATTTTGACAAGCAGAAAATGTGTCTTGACTCATTTGAGAAAACGGTGATGACCCAGAACCTGAATCTACAGTATTTGCGAAATTGTGTCCTGTCATTTCGGATTCCTGAGGCGAGCTGTTGCCGACCGACCGATCGATAATGCTTCCCTGCTCACTAATTGTTTCACTGTCTACGCCATTGTTTGCCGCCCGCTCCATTTCCCTATGCACAATTACCAAATTATTACTTTGAACATCAGTTAATTCATTACTCGGTGGCGCTAACACACTGCTTTCGTTTTCACTGTCATTTCGCAGTTTACTTTGGAGCCTAGTATTACGTTTTTCACACGCCATTATTGTCACAGTATTTCACACGACAACACAGAAAAACACAATTTGAAGAGCAAAAATAGGGAAACACATTAACATAACACTGAAAATAATATCTAGTTAATTGCAGCTGCGAAATACTTGGTGCAAATCTACATGCATGCCACAACTGTTTTACTGTACAACAATGAAAAACTACAACTACAAAGGAGATTCTCTCTACAATTACGCGCTAGCAATAAACAATAGTTACACTAATTACACAAACTACAAGAAAAAAATCAGAAGATTCCAGTGAGGTATCCTAGGCTAAGGGTCGACATATGAAACTTCCCCTTTTAATAATTTTACATAACTGTGCTTAAACTGACACACAATATTTTTTTAGCGCAACGCAATCTGACTTTCAAAAATCTCTACAAAAGAATGGCCCTGACTAACATTAAACTATACCTTTCACAAATCACTTACCTCACAAAAATCTTCGCTACTCAAGCTACTGCAATACAGCGAGCGCCACTACTGCCTGCTAAATAAAAGATCCAAACTACAGAAGGCACTAACTACTGATAGGGATAGTTAGCAAATGAAAGATATTAATAGAGAACAAACAATGTATTTACCTTGATATCATCATATATAAATATAGCAGTTCATGACAAATTTCAAAACTCCGCCATCTCTCTCCCCACATCCACCACTGCTGGCGGCTCACCTCCAACTGCGCAACGCTACGCGCTGTTCACAGTAGAGATGGGGGATCCGCTCTTGAACTAATTCATAGAGTTCAATCTTTCAAAGGAGTGAACAATCAGTGATTCAGAAAAAAAGAACGGTAGCTCCAAACGTTTCCCAGGCAGAGAGAGAGAGAGAGAGAGAGAGAGAGAGAGAGAGAGAGAGAGACGGAGCATATCAGCAGCGCGTCTGCTGGTCAGAGCACAGTGCACGCCACACAACACAGCCAGCGCCGGCCTCTGCCCTGCTTCTACCTTGGCTGCCTGCATTGTGCAGTGCCCCATTGGATTTTGTGTTTCACATATGCCGGGCCGTCTCTGTGCGTCGTCTGCCGTGTGCACTGTGCAGTGTCTGGCGCAGCTTAACTTCGCATCGCACTCTGTCGGCGATCGTTTCAGTCGCACGTCCTGCCCTCTGGGCAGTTGATGCCAGCAACAGGACAGAGAGCCACCTAGCGGATAACATAGGAACTACTTGCAAAAACCTGCTCGCAAGGGAGCGGACGATTTGTCTCGGAGCGGGTGAGCTCCCCCCACCCTCGGAACTCGCCCGCTCAACGCTCACCCCACCGTCTCGACTCTAGCCTGAGCGTCGAGCAAAGCGACTCTGGTGTCACTCTGGTCTCTGCGGTCTCAGCTCACGCAGTAATACAGCTCGCGGCTCGACCTGCTCGACTCAGCGCCTCTGCATCGGAGTTTGTCCCCACTGGATATTGTTCTTCATAGTAATACCGCTATGTATATTACATTATTATGTTATGTATACATCAATTGTTTTTATTTTATTTTTATTTGTTTAAACTGATTAGATTAGGTTCCTGATGACTACTCTTACTATAGGATTTTTATTATGGACACTCGAATTTACGCTTTAATTACGAGCGAACCGATAAACGTATCGCAAAATGTGATACACCAATATTTTCCTTGTTTTATTCTGCGTAAGGCTATATGCAGCACTTTCGTTTTACAGTCAAATTTATATTTTTTTTCTTATTCTGGTACGGATTTTGCGATTTTAGGCGTCTTCGAAAGGAAAAATATATGGCTTGCGATGTATTTGTACGAGGTTAATGAAATTTTAATACATTATAGCCAAATATATTGTTAATGTAAATCTCAAGTTACAACATTTTCCGATCACCCAAAAAACCACGCTAGTGCAAAATAAATCAATAATCAAAAACTTTGTCATATCGTGGAAATTTCAATAAACAATACAAAATTCTTACTCATTATCTATGTTACTTCAAAATAGGATCAAATAAGATCAAAATACAGGTATAGTACTGGAATAAACCAAGTTTAAAGGGCAATGTGCCTTTCATTTATTTTCTTTTGTAAATGAGTGGTGAGTCATGAAAAACAGCTAATTCATTTCAGGGAGTGAACAGTTCTGATCCAATCTCTGAAAAGAACAGTTTTGCCCATCTCTAGTTCACAGCCAGCTGCCTAACACTACAATGGCGAGTATTACAACAATGCAAAGCAGCCACAGACTGCACACAGCACAGCCAGTGATTTTCATACAGAGGTGGCATTACCAATAAAAAAACCTAAACAGCCTACTTACACCAGTTCTTAGGGTCTTTTTGCATTCCATTCACATATGGAGTGCAGGAAGAACGATTGTCTTAATGTCTCTGGGCATGCAGTGATTAGAATAATCCCTATCTGAATAATAAGTAATGGGTTGAAGTGTATTCCTGCAACCATATTTTAAGATCCATTTGTGAAACTTTAATAGTCTTGCTCGGGATTGTTTGTCTTCAAGAGTCTGCCAGTTCAGTTTCTTTAGTATCTCTGTAACACTATACCACACATCACACAATCCTTTGAATCATTTTACTGCTCTTATATCCACTGTTAGCCCTATCTGGATGGGTCCCACACATTTGAGTGATAATCTAGAACCTGTTGTGTGAGTGGTTTGTAAGCAATCTCTTTTGTACACTGATCGCAGTTACACATCTACATCCACATCGATACTCTGCGAGCCACCGTAAGATGAGAGGCAGAGGGTACTGTGTACTATGCCTTGCCATTTCCCCTCCTGTTCCACTCGCAAATAGAGTGAGGAAAAAATGATTGTCTGTACGTCTCTGTATGAACCCTAATTTCTTGTATCTTATCTTCGTAGTCCTTATGGATGATGTATGTTGGTGGCAGCAGAATCGTTTGCAGTTAGCTATAAATGCTGGTTCTCTAAATTTTCTCAATTGTGTTTCCTGAAAAGAATGCTGCCTTCCCTCTAGCGATTCCCATTTGAGTTCCCGAAGCATCTCCATGACATGTTTTGTTCAAATCTGCTGGTAGCAAATCTAGCAGTGCTCCTCTGAATTGCTTCGATGTCTTCGTTCCATCTGACGTGGTATGGATCCCAAACACTTCAGCGGTATTCAAGAATAGGTCACACCAGTGCCCAACATGCAGTCTCCTTTACAGGTGAACCTCTCTTTCCTGAAATTCTGCCAATAAACCGAAGTCGACCATTTGCCTTCCCTATTACAGTTTCCACATGCTCGTTCCACCTCATACCTCTTTGCAACGTCACATCCAGATATTTAAACGACTTGACTGTCGAGCTGGCCACTAGTAATACTGTATCTGAACGTTACAGGTTTGTTTTTCCTACTCATCCACGTTAACTTACATAATTCCACATTCAGGGCTAGCTGCCATTCATCACACCAACTGGAAATTTTATCTAAGTTGCCTTGTATCTTCCTACAGTCACTCAACTTCAAGACCTTACCATACACTGTGGCACCAGCTGCAAACAATTGCAGACTGCTGCCCACCCTCTCTGCCAAATCATTTATGTATATAGAAAAAAACTCCTGACGATATCCTTGTCTCTGATGAACACTCGCCTTAGAGGACAACATCCTGGGTTCTGTTATTTAAGAAGTCTTCGAGGCACTCTCATATCTATGAACTTATTCCATATGCTCGTACTTTCGTTACCAGCCTGCAATGGGGCATCAAAATGTTTACTGGAAACGTAGAAATATGGAACCTGCCTGTTGCCCTTCATCCATATTTCTCAGTATATCATGTGAGAAAAGGTCAAGCTGAGTTCCGCACGAGTAATGCTTTATAAAACCGTTCTGATTTGTGGACGTAAGCTTCTTAGCCTCAAGAGAGTTCATATTTGAACTGAGAATGTGTTAAAGGATTCTGCAGTAAACAGAAGTTAGGGATATTGGTCTGTAGTTTCGCGAGTCCGTTCCTTTAGCTTCCTTATATACTGGAATCATCTGCGTTTTTTTCCAGTCAGTTGGAACTTTGTGCTGGGCGAGATATTCACGATAAATGCATGCTAGGTAAGGGGCCAATGCCGTAGAGTTCTTTGTAAAACCGAACTGGGATTCGATCCGGACCTGGTGATCTGTTTTCAAGTCTTCCAGTTGTTTCTCTACGCCAGGTGTGCTTATTTCTATATCGTCCATATGGTAGTCTGTCTGATGGTCAAATGATGGTATGTTTGTACGGTTCTCCTGAGTAAAAAGTTTATTTAATTTGAAAATTAAAACTTTGGCTTTCGTTTTGCCATCTTCAACTGCCACATCAGACTGGTCAACAAGGGACTGAATGGAAGCCTTATACCAGCTTAGTGATTTTACATACGACCAAAATTTTCCCGGGTTCTGTGCCAGATCTTTTGCTAAAGTGTGACGGTCTTAGTTGGTGTATGCTTTGCTCATAGGTCTTTCCGCAGATTCACTAATCTGTACTAACCTTCGCTTGGCGTTGTTTGTGTGTCCCCTTTTGAACCAAGAGCGCAACAGCCTCTGCTTTCTCAGCATCTTAATAATTTCATTATTAAACCATGGTGGGTCTTTTCCATCCTTTATCCACATACTATACACATAAATCTCCAGACTACGATCACAATCTGCTTAAAATTTGTCCTCAATTCCTCTATATCCATCTTAATGGTACTAAGTGGTGCCAGTTCACCGTCTAAGTAAGGTGTTAACAACTGCAAATCTGCTCTATCTAGTAAAATTACTCTCCTAGCCTTTTTCACTGATTCATTAACTTTCGTAATCTTAGTTGCTATAATGACAGGGTTGCTAATCCCTGTTTCTATATTAACACTGTCGATAAGGTCTGGCCTACTGGTAATTGCAAGGTCCAAGATATTTTCATTGCGTGTGGGCTGCCAAGCTAGCTGCTCAAGACAATTTTCAGAAAACGTATCTAAAAGTGTTTCGCATGACTCTCTGTCAGAACCCCCTGCAATGAATCCATAGACATCTGTCTATACACGACAGCTCATCTCCAACTATTATTGCATGATCTGAGTATTTATGCTCTATTGACCATAGGCTTGCACAGATGAATCGGGTGGCCAGAATTAATAGGTGTCATTAGTTACCAAGTCATCAACTGTTGATGAGGGGGATTTACATAGTTATGAAAAACCCCTTCCCTCGAAAATTTCTCTCCTTCATACCACCTCTGTGTTACCACAGATGATGTGCCACTGATCTCATTTGTAGTGAAATTGCAGTACACACGAGATGCTTATTTACTTCCTCTTCCCTCAGTAGAATGCATCAGTTCTAATTAATGTTCACCTACCTGCATTCTTTTACAGTTGTTGTCAGCACACAGGTCATGAATACATTAACTTGATGCTGTAATAAACTCTTAGTGAGGAACTTGTATTGTACAAATAATAAAATTTTCAATTAGTTTGTTTATATTGGATGCCACTCGCTTTTTATTTGCAGAATACGAGAAAGTGTACAGTTACATTCCACTGTATGAATCACAAGAAATTTCCATTCTTCACACTTTCGTAGTAAATAAACAAAACAATGAACTGCATATTTGCATAATTACTGTCAAGTTGTTCTCAATTACATACTCAATAAGCAATCTTTGATTATTTGGATTTTTAACAGATATCAAACAAGGTAGACATATGCGTCTTCAGAGACTGCTGAACCAGCTGTGATTTCACAGCCAAACCACTTCTGCCCGCCACCCAAGTGAGGCGCGATCTAAAGATTTCCGAATTGCTTTGTCTGCTTTTTTGTTTAGCAACTGTTTATTATTCCACTGGCAATTAACACTTTTGAAATAATGGAATGTTAGCCTGCTCAGTTTATCAAATACAAATAACGTAAGTTTCAGTATGGCACGCCACTTCCGAGCGCAGCAGCCAGTCGTGGAGGACCACAACTTTGGCGGTCTTTCTCACGAAACCCATACTGAACAGACCATCTGTCATCGCTACCTCACACGACATTGTCATCTTCCCACGGCTGCCTTTTCAACTGCCGAAAGGAGAGCTTCTGGTAGCTGTATATGATGGCTGCAAAGCCAGAAATAATACACCTGGTTTGTATATATACACGATGGGCGAATTGAAACTAGCCCATAACGTATTTTTAACTGTGATGGGAATTAACCCTTGTTAATACCAAACACAGAAAATGATGGAAACAGTGATTCTTATGCACAAATTTGTTGCTGTCAAATGCCTGTGACCGCACCGAAGTACTTCGCTGTGTCATTATGTTGTGTGAAGCACAGTTCATGGTAAACGTGCGTAGAACCGTTTGTACTATAATCTAATTGGAAATTGCTTTGTCTAACCCTCTAGCGAAGTCTACAGCGGAAAACTTACTGAAAACATTGTAGGGGAAATGATATGTGGCCAGGGCCGGTTGGATAACATTTTTGCACACAATGCCACTTCGCTGTCTGTGCGAGTTGGTACTAAGCGATCTTTGTATTGAAACATCAGTAAGGATCTGTATCTTTACACAGTTATTGTTGTGAATGAATAAAAATGTAGTGGAGTCAGGACATCAGTTTTTCAGATTAAGCATGGTTCAGTCCGTCAGCATATGTGAACTCGCGGAATATGGCGTGGCTATGCTTCAAAAAATCGCAGTCAGTATATTGAAGTGCTGTTGCTCAATATAAAGATTGGTTCAGATGGTTCAAATGGCTCTGAGCACTATGGGACTTAACATCTTAGGTCATCAGTCCCCTGGAACTTAGAACTACTTAAACCTAACTAACCTAAGGACATCACACACATCCATGCCCGAGGCAGGATTCGAACCTGCGACCGTAGCAGTCACGCGGTTCCGGACTGCAGCGCCTAGAACCGCACGGCCACCGCGGCCGGCATAAAGATTGGTATTTGTTGTCAGACATGTAACGCAATTCCTCCACTAAACTGTAAAAGCTAGCCAGTATGTACAGAAACTGTTTAGTCTGTACGTGGATTAACTTGTAGCAAATGAAAGAATATAGATGTTTTCAGCAAGTCACCAACAGCACGCGTCGTCCTGTCCACCTTGCACGAGTGCCTCTTTTGGTTCAAATGGCTCTGAGCACTATGGGACTTAACATCTGAAGTCATCAGTCCCCTAGAACTTAGAACTACTTAAACCTAACTAACCTAAGGACATCACACACATCCATGCCCGAGGCAGGATTCGAACCTGCGACCGTAGCGGTCACGCGGTTCCAAACTGACGCGCCTAGAACCGCTCGGCCACACCGGCCGGCAGTGCCTCTTTTGTTCCGTGAGGAGAGGACAAACAGCAAGAACAGTGCAATTTTCTGGCAACTTCGATCGCCTGATTGGACTCGGCGACTTTTACTCATGGAGCAAATTCACTCTCTCGAATAACTGCTGCAGAACACTGAAAATGCTGTTGCTAGAATCCGTCGGCCAGAGCTGCTGCGTGTGCGTGCGTGCGCTACGAATCGAGCACTGCACACTACTGCATGACTGCGTGGATGTCCTGGTGGCCATTTCCTGCATCTTCTGTTTTTATTAACAATAGTTGTGGATGTCATTTCCTAAAACAAAAAACGCGCGCTCACACTCACACACACTCTCTCTCTCTCTCTCTCTCTCTCACACACACACACACACACACACGCATATACACAGCTCTAAAGTTAGTGTAATTTGAATTTCCCTCTCTGGTGAATCACCATTATAAGGATCTTAAAACGAAAATCCCATGGACAAAATTATGTTACTTGTAATTCTATAAGAAACATGACTGTGTGTCTCCGAAGGCTTTCCCGGCGCAGCTGGATCACAACGTCATTAATAGCTGTAAGACGCATATTTTAGGACCACAGTTGTGTTGATAATATTCTTCTCGGGTGTGCAGCCGGATAATAACGTCATCTTGACACAATATTTCAGTGGTCCAACTGGCCGCCATCTTCAAGTGAGAGTGCTGGTACACGATCTCGTCGGAACTGTTCCAGCGAGATCGTGTACCAGCACTCTCACCTGAAGATTGCGGCCAGTTGGACCACTGAAAAAAAAAAAAAAGGTTCAAATGGCTCTGAGCACTATGGGACTCAAATTCTGTGGTCATCAGTCCCCTAGAACTTAGAACTACTTAAACCTAACTAACCTAAGGACATCACAAACATCCATGCCCCAGACAGGATTCGAACCTGCGACCGTAGCGGTCACGCGGTTCCACACTGAAGCGCCCAGAACCGCACGGCCACAACGGCCGGCTGGACCACTGAAATATTGTGTCAAGATGACGTTATGATCCGGCTGCACACCCGAGAAGAATATTATCAACATAACTGTGGTCCTAAAATATGTGTCTTACAGCTATTAATAATGTTCTGCCGCTCCATTAAGCTCCAGCGAGTGTTAAACTATAAAATGAGAAAACTGGCTCACTTCAAATAGAAATTTAAAAAACTGAACTCCCTCCATATTGATTGAAAATTCAAAAAATTCGTTTTCAGTAGGCTGCCCAGACATCCCAGTTTTACATAAATGTCCTGATCTCTCGAGAAAATCATTTGGGACACTCAGTTGTTTCTCTTTTTAATCGAGAAACAAAATGCTTGCAATAAAATTTCTCATTTAATTAAATATCTGTGAGAGACTAGTTCCCCTGTTGTAGGACGTTATAGAAATATATATTTTCACAGTATACAGCCACACCGCATTTGGTTGAACTTGTCTTATGCCTAAAGAAAGGACAAGAGGTATGATGGAAAGAAAATTAGGTGTTACCCTACCCCCACGTCTAACTAGCCGACCTCCCACTTCATGGTCCTCGAGACAAGTAAAACCAGTAACCGAAGTAGGTATAAAGGGGCACCACTTAATCCATTTCTCCTAATGGGACTGCAGCTGTATGGAAGTTAATTTCGTGAAGAATGTAAGTGACGTAGCGTGTTAACAGCGCTTTTTGAATATAGTTTGACATGTATGCGCGCTTGCCCTAGAAGTGTGCAGTCGAAGGTAATCTTAAATTTTATTATGAAATGAATAATTGTCTAATTGCTGATTATTAGTACACACAGTTTTTAGGATCAAAAAGTTGTACCTAGGTACCTAGCAAGAGACATATCACCCCATAAAATGTATCCAGGCTATTAAAATACAAAAATGTAAGTCTTTTCTATTACTGAAAAAAATTGTAATGCACCCACATTTACCTTTCGAATTCAGAGTGAAGATAGTCTTGATTTGCGTTTTTCAGCTGCTGCTTCGTTAGAGGTCTATTATCGATTTCTAAGTATCAGGATAACTGACAAGGAAGTTAAGTGTAATATCGAAGTATAAGCAAGGTTGTCCTAGTTTTTGCTCTCTGAAATATGGCCAGCCTAGTTTTCAGTATATATCCTTTCGTAAAGGAAACGAATGACTACTGAAACAACACGCAAATGACGTTCTTGGATTACTATTAAAAGCGCTTTACCTCATGGGATTGAATTTTTAAATCTTAAAATGTTAATGAAAGACAGCTATGGTAGCCTTAGCCTGACGTAAATAAATGTTAGTCTAGAATAGATACAGAAACAGACTCGTACAGTTACAATATTTCTCTTGTTCATACATGGCTGCTGTGGGTGTGTCCCTTTAGAGTAGTGATGGGAACAACCAAATGAAAACAGCACATACTTGGTTGCAAATGTACGTATTGGTTGGATTACTCATCCACTACCGAGACCAATTTGTAGCACTTTCATTAGCTTAATTTAAGCAGTGGTGTACAAGTGGGGTATACAAACCCGCAGAGTGTAGTCCAATCCCTGAGAGTTTACTCCAAAGTTAAAATAAGCATTGCACACACTCATTTAATTATCTACGGAACATACTAATTCTTCGTCGTTTATAACATTAATATAATGCTGTTGCTTAAGTCGTTAAAGTTGCAACTGACACACAACTAGGGCTTCCATATTTTTCTGACATAGGGACATTTCTCTTAAACTGACAAAAACGGACGTAATTTGGGAAGCAGAAACCGGAACACTTGCCGCGCGGGATTAGGAGAGCGGTCTAAGGCGCTGCAGTCACGGACTGTGCGGCTGGTCCCGGCGGAGGTTCGAGTCCTCCCTCGGGCATGGGTGTGTGTGTTTGTCCTTAGCATAATTTAGGTTACGTAGTGTGTAAGCTTAGGGACTGATGACCTTAACAGTTAAGTCCCATAAGATTTCACACACACCCGGAACACTTCCGTTAAGCTTAAAAAAGTGACAGATGCTAGCAAATTGCCTGCTTTACTTGTGAGATTGCAAATCTCAGGAGCAAGCACTCAGGTTATGAGAGAAGTAGCCCACACAAGCAGGTCTTCTGCCCTGGCACCTCAGCTTATTGTTTTAATTTTTTTTTTTTGAGAAAGTTGCGACATCAACAATTGTCAGACTGTATAGGATGTACCTGAATAAAAGATTTCGTGCAAAAGTGTATCTACACATTTATTTTGCCGGTCTGCTTCACTCAGTAGTAGTTTCACCGGCAATTGAGATAATTAATAAATTAATAAGAGATGATGCTGATCCCCCATGGTACACAAACAGGTCAGGACACTATTGAAGAAGCAATGAAAAAGCGTGCCAAATTTAACAGAACGGAAAATGCCCAAGATGGGCAGAGTTTTACAAAACTCGAAGTTTAGTACGAACTTCAATTCGAGATGCTTCTAACAGTTTCCACAACGAAACACTGTATCAAAATGTGGCAGAAAAACCAAACAGATTCTGGTCGTACGTATAGTACACCACTGGCAAGATGCACAGTACCTTCACTATGCCAGAACAATGGTGATGTTATTGATGACAGCGCCACTAAAGCAGAGTTACTAAACACGGTTTACCGAAATTCCCTGACCAAAGAAGACGAATTAAATACTCCAGCATTCGAATAAAGAACAACTGCCAACACGTATAACTTAGATATCCTTGGTGTAGCAAAGCAGCTTAAAACACTTAAAAAAAAAAGACAAGGCTTCTGGTCGAGATTGTACACTAGTCAAGTTTCTTTCAGGGTATGCTGATACAGCTCCTCACATAGCAACTATATACAACCGCTTGCTCATAGAAAGATCCGTACCCCAAAGACCGGAAAGTTGCTCAAGTCAAACTAATACCCAAAGAAGAAAACAAAAATAACCCGCTGAATTACAGACCCGCACAACCACCGTCGATTTGCAGTAGGATTCTGGAACATATACTGTACTCGAACATTATGAATCACCTCGAAGAAAACGACTTATTGACTAATAGCCAACACGGGTAAAGGAAATATCGTACTTGTGAAGAACAACCAGCTCTTCATTCTCACGAAGTAATGAGCGCTGCTGACAGGGATCTTTAAATTGATTCCATATTTCCAGGTTTTTACACCGTTCATTGCAGGCGACTTGTAACTAAATTGTGTGCCTGGAATCGTGATTTCCTGTTAAAGGTCACAGTTCGTAATAACTGACGAAAAATCGAGTGAAACAGAGGTAATACCTGACGTTCTCCAAGGAAGTGTTACATGCCTTCCGTGGAGACAATCTGAGCAGTCCTCTTAGACTGTGTTCAGATGATGCTGTCATTTACCATTGTGTAAAGTCATCAGATGATCAGAAAGAATTGCAAAATGATTTAAACAAGATATCTGTATAGTGCAAAATGTGGCAGTTGACTCTAAATCGTGAAAAGTACGAAGCCCTTCACATGAGCACTAAAAAGAATCGCCTAAATTTCAGTCCTACGATAAATCGCACAAATCTAAAGGCTGTTAACTAAATACTGAAGGATTATAGTTACGAATAACTTAAATTGGAACTATCGCATACATAATGTTGTGGGGTAACTAGTCTACTACAGAGACTGCTTACACTCCACTTGTCGCCCTGTTCTGGACCACTGCTGAGCGGTGTGGGATCCGCATCACATAGGATTGACACAGCACATCGAAAAAAGTTCAAAGAAGAGCAGCTCGTTTTGTGTTGTCGTGAAATAGGGGGGAGAGTGCCATGGATATGATATACGAATGAGGGGGGGCGGGGGGGGGGGCGGTAGGTGCGGGCGGGCAATCGCTAAACAAGCAGCAGGACATTCTCAAGAAGTAGTTTGTCACCAGCTTCCTTCTCGGAGTGTGGTAACATCTCGTTGGCGCCCACCTCCATAGGAAGAAATGAGCACCACAGTAAAATAAGAGACTAGTATCACCTGTTTTCGAAACTGGACCAGTTTGTTTACAAACTAATGAAAGTCAAAAAAAAAAAAATGGTTCAAATGGCTCTGAGCACTATGGGACTCAACTGCTGAGGTCATTAGTCCCCTAGAACTTAGAACTAGTTAAACCTAACTAACCTAAGGACATCACAAATATCCATGCCCGAGGCAGGATTCGAACCTGCGACCGTAGCGGTCTTGCGGTTCCAGACTGCAGCGCCTTTAACTGCACGGCCACTTCGGCCGGCAATGAAAGTCAAATTTTTTAAATATATGTAATTGGAATTTATGTGTATGCATATTCTTAAGTCTTACATGGACGCTATGAGGAAAGGAATAAGAAAGGGCAAGGAGGGAGCATGAGAGAATGAAAAACACAGAGGGAAATAATTGCTTTGTTCTATAATTTAACGATAGAAATATTTTTAGTAAATATTAAACATTTGCTAAATTCTTTTGCTCTCTATGTTCACAAATATAACATTTCAAAACATTGAAGATAGACATCTACTTGTTGTAACACGTAACTGTGTGTAAAAACTGGTAATCGCCATAAAATACCAGCATTTTCGAATGTTTGTTCCTATGGCTTATTAACTGTAACAGCAAATTCAGGAATAATTATTGGAATTGTGATCTTTGAAACTGAAAACGTGAAATAGTACCCAAATAAGTCATATGTATACACAAAATCAAAATCCACTTATTGTGTGTGGTACAGCTAACACTTGACAATAGCATTCTTATATAAGCATTTGACATGCATTCTGGTTCCATTACATAATCCTTCATTCGTATTTATGTTTCTAACAAGAACAATACAGTTAATTTTTGTGATTTGTGTGGCAGTGAACCACCTAAAGACAAAAGTAAAAAAAAAAAAGCTAATGGGTAGGAATTAAGAATTTCGTATTGATTATCACAAATTATTTTGTCATAAATGGTTCAAATGGCTCTGAGCACTATGGGACTTAACTGCTGAGGTCATCAGTCCCCTAGAACTTAGAACTACTTAAACCTAACTAACCTAAGGACGTCACACACATCCATGCCCGAGGCAGGATTCGAACCTGCGACCGTAGCGGTCGCGTGGCTCCAGACTGTAGCGCCTAGAACCGCTCGGCCATCCCGGCCGGCTATTTTGTCATAGCTGTGATGGATTTTGCTTCACGTGGCACAGCATTGAGTGTATCGTTGTTTATTATGACAGAATCTTCATTTTTTTCTGCTATAATAGCTGAATTTAATGTGGATTGTGATAAAATTTTGTCACCAAAACCATACTTATTATCAATGATATTTTTTGTGACCGACCATTGGGTGTGCTATTTCAAAATGTTACCAAACTCTGGAAATTTCCTTCCTTGGTCGTTACTAGTTGTTTTACAAAATCCACAAACTTACTTCATGTGGCAGAGCACTCATATTTTGAGTCAAAGTAACGTGATGAAATTTATAGAACTCATTCCAGTTTGTAATGCTATTCTCAAGTAAAGGTACTTTAAAAGCATTCTACAAGGTTCTACCTCCAATTAAGAGTTAAAGCTAAGCCACTAAAGGGCGTTGCAATGCAGTGAATATTCAGCGAATTTAATTTATGAGTAACTGGTGTTTCTGTGAATGTTTTACCACAGCCTACATGAGCAGTTAAGCAAAACACATTTGAGCCAGTGTCATGGTCTGCACTTCACGAATAACATGGACAATTATATTATGCTGTTTAGTTAGCTGCTTTGCAAATTCATTTAATTGTAATGTCACGGGTGTGCAACGACAACCGTTGTTTTTGCCCTGGGCTCCACAGACTGACAGATGGAAAATGCCGACGCCTCTGTAGATCTCGTGGAGCAGGATCCTCTAGCATCTGCGCTCTGTAGCTGTGAGTCTTTGAAGGCTGGCACTCGGCAGCTGCTGAGGTGACACCCCTTAATTTCTTCCTTCCTCCCTTTTCCTTGTCATGACTTCTGCAATTTAATATTCGCGGCCTTCGATCTAACAAAGAGTGCTCTTGGAATCGCAACGTTCGCTTGTTCTCTGATTTCAGGAAACAAAATCGTTTCATCACGACGACTTTGAGCTCTCGCATTTCTTTCCGGTCCGTTCTGATCTTCCCATCGATGACGGCATTCCATCTCATGGCGGAGTCAGGCTGCTCATCCGCCCTATGTGCACACCGAAACGGTAGGTTTCTAAGGCTGACTGGAGGCTTTACTCCTCCCTGGCGACCTTTGACGAAAGATATCTCCCCAGTTGTGATGACGAGGTAGAATATCTTACAAACGTCCTTACTGTCGCAGAACGTTTCACTCCTTGCAATTGCTCTTTGCAGTACCGTGTTTGTCTTTTGGTGGACTGAAATGTCCCGCGACGCAATTCGCGCGCGGAGACGTGCTCTCCGCGTTTTTAACCATAATCCTACGATTGTGAACTGCATTTGTTATAAACAGTTGCATGCACAGTGTCGCGTTTTTCAAGGTAGCAAAAAAGCTAGCTGGATTTCCTTTTCTAGTTCTTTTAACAATTCCACTTCCGTCGTGTGGATCAATCTACGACAGCTCTGTGGGACCAAGGTACATTATTCAGTTTCCGGCCTGACAGTAGTAGATGATGTTACAGTGGACCCTAATGCTATCTACAACACCTTGGGTCGCTTTTTTGATGAGATTTCGAGCTCCAACCACTTTGACCCTGCCTTCCCACATCGGAAACGAGTGGCGGAGGCTCGGGCGATACCCTTCCCTTCTACATGTTCAATCTACATCACACTCGGCAAGGGACAAATGTGTGGTGGAGGGTACTTTCGATACATCTGCCTGATCCCTCCTACCCTGTTCCACTCGCGAATAGTGCGTGGGAAAAATGATTGCCGGTAAGCCTCACCACTGGCTCTAATTTCTCGAATTTCCTCCTTGTTCTCAATGCGCAAGATGTATGTGGGAGGAAATAGTATGTAGTTCGACTCCTCCTGAAAAGTGCTGTCCCGAAATTTCAATAATAAATCTCTGTGATGCACAATGCCTCTCGTGTAACGTCTGCCAGTGGAGTTTTTTTAGCATATCAGTAACGCTCTCTCGCCAGCTAAACGACCCGGTGACGAAACGCGCCGCTCTTCGTTGGATCTTCTCTGTGGTGTCACCGCCAGACACCACACTTGCTAGGTGGTAGCTTAAATCGGCCGCGGTCCATTAGTACATGTCGGACCCGCGTGTCGCCACTGTCAGGATCGCAGACCGAGCGCCACCACAAGGCAGGTCTCGAGAGACTTACTAGCACTCGCCCCAGTTGTACGACGACTTTGCTAGCGACTACACTGACGAAGCCTTTCTCTCATTTGCCGAGATACAGTTAGAATAGCCTTCAGCTAAGTCCATGGCTACGACCTAGCAAGGCGCCATTAGCCTTAGATAGCTTGTATCTAAAGAGTCTCACTTGTATCGCCACAATCTCCAGATGTCTCATCAAGAACGATGTATACAAGGATGGATTAAAAGTTAAGTATTGAAGGAGCTACGTACTTTTCTTTATAGCATTCATTACGATTCCTGTTTCAGACCTCACTCCATCCTTCGTGAGTTAGCGCGTGCATCTTGGCCGCCTCTTTCAATTACTGTGCGTAGTGTTGGCAAGTCTGCCAACACTACATTTTTGGCGACGCGGATCAATCAGGATCTTGTTCTGTCTAATTGCTTACATTTCCTTGTGTCATGGCTTCGCCAGATGTACTGTCCGAATTTTATCGCTTGCGGAATCAGCAGACGCAGGCGTTATTGGATGCCCTTGGACAGCTCGTCCAGGGTCAACGTGCACTGCAAACCGATGCGGCTGCCGCCGCTTCACCGCTCCCGCAGCCACAAAACGCAGTTGCACCCCAGTTTCGTCCGTTTCACGCGGACGAGGAAACCTGGACGGAGTGGTCACGCCAATTTGGATTCCATCTCGCCGCCTACAGAATTCAAGGTAATGAGCGGCAGCCGTTTTTGCTTTCGTGTGTAGGTGTGTCCACCTACCGTGTGATAGTGAAATTGTTTCCCCGACGCGACGTAGCAACTCTGTCCTACAAAGAAATTTTGTCGGCGTTAGATGCCTATTTCAAGGAAACAGTAAATGTTGTTGCAAAAAGGTGTACGTTCTTTTGTACAAAACGTACGGCCGGTCAGACTAATAGGGAGTGGGTTGCAACATTGCAAGGACTTACTAGGGATTGTGCTTTTGAGTGTGAATGTGGACTCCCTTATTCAGATACAATGGTGCGTGATGCAATTGCACAGAACGTTTCAGATGTTCGTATAAGGGAACAGATTTTGAAACTAGTTAATACCTCCATTCAACAAGTGATAGACATATTAGATAGGCAAGACACACTTGACTTTGCTCAGGAATCATTTGAGACTTCGCCAGCCGTGTGTCACATTAACCGGCCCGCCGGGCGCGCTGCACGGACCGCTAAACAGCCCTCGCGCACGTCCGCGCAGCTGCAGCCTAGCTCTCAAACACGTGTGCCGCGTAGGCAAGCAAATGCAGTGAAATCATGCCCGCGGTGTGCAACTCGACATTCGCGTGACAATTGCCCGTCACGCCAAGCTATTTACTTTTACTGTCATAAGAAAGGACATGTTCATAGTGTTTGCCAGAAAAAGCTCAGATCAGACAATCACAACCATTCCAGGCCCTTTGCTTCGCGCCGGAATCGAACCAAGGACAATCAGGCTCGTGAACCTTCGCCCATGGACATTCATGTAGTTCATTCCACCCCGTCCAGTGCCACTATCTCAAACAGTGACTGTGTTCGTCCCACAAACAGTGTGCGTCGACGTCGCCGGAAATCCCGTCAAGTCGCAAGTGCTTCTGTACCTGTCTCAGTTCAAATTGCACGTGAAAGTCGCTCTTGTCGTCAGCAGGACAATAAACTTTTTGTAGACTTGGACTTTGAAGGCAAAGTGATACCATTCCAGCTCGATTCCGGAGCTGCAGTTTCATTGATCAATCACGACACGTACAAACAACTGGGCAAACCTCTGTTGCGTGCCGCAAATGTTAAGTTAAATAGTTACTCAGGACAGAATATCCCTGTGTTAGGACAGTGCTCTCTTCTTGCCACATACAAGGGACAAACAAAACTTGTGTCATTTTACGTTCTTCGTTCTTCTTCTGCAGTGAACTTGTTTGGTTTCGATTTATTTCAGTTGTTTAACTTGTCTATAGTAAATCAGGTCCTATCAGTGAACGAGACTGTGCCTTCAGACAGTGTTTCTCGTCTATGTGACGAATTTGCAGACATTTTTGCACCGGGCCTAGGTTGCGCTACGAACTATGAAGCACCTTTGGAACTGAAAGTCAACGCGCAACCGAAATTTTTCCGAGCGCGCAATGTTCCCCACGTATTGCGTTATGAGGTCGCCAACCGCTATGATATCTTGTATCGGTCCACTGCTAAGCACGGCAACGCTGATGCGTTGTCCCGTTTGCCTGTTGCTGAGGATAAAGCATTCGATTCTTCCGAACTTGCTTGCACGTTCATTGATGCGGAAACCAATGACGTGGTCGAATCGTTTCCGATTGATTTTCGTCGTGTAGCTACAGCCACAGCTGCTGACCCTGTCCTTGCTACCGTTCTGCGTTTTGTTGCTACGCAATGGCCCTTGTCAAAGTTGCGGATCGAGGATCCGTTGGTTCGCCGATTTTTTGCTCACAAGGAGAGACTTTTTGTACGATGTGGTGTTTTGTTGTTGCGTTCTGATAATGATCAGTCCGGAGTCGTGGTCCCACGTTCGTTACAGTCCTCTGTCTTACGGCTTCTTCACCACGGACATTGGGGTATAGTCCGAACGAAACAACTTGCTCGTCAGCACTGTACTTGGTTCGGAATCGATGCTGCGATTACGAATATGTGCTCTTCTTGCATGGTGTGTGCCGAACAACAATCCGCCCCACCGCGGACATTCTTTGCATGGCCAAATGCCACTTCCCCTTGGCAACGCTGGCACATCGATTTTGCTGGCACCATTCTGGAATGCTCGCTGGTTGGTTGTGGTCGATTTTTTCAGTAATTTTCCTTTTGTTGTCCGGATGTCTTCCACGACGTCATCTGCCACCATCCAAGAGTTATCCGCTATCTTTTGCATTGAAGGTCTTCCACAGACTATTGTTTCCGACAATGGCCCACAATTCATGCCCGCAGAATTTCAGTCATTCTGCAAGGCCAATGGTATTCAACATCTGACATCCGCGCCGTTTTCGCCTCGTCAAACGGTGCCGCTGAACGATTGGTCCGGACTTTCAAGTCACAGATGTTGAAGTTGAAAGAGTCGCATTCTCGGGAGGACGCATTATTGCTCTTTTTGTCCTCGTATCGTTCTCAGCCCCGCGATGGTCGCTCGCCGGCTGAGTTGCTCCATGGTCGTCCTCATCGAACCTTGATGTCTTTGCTGCATCCGCCGCATCAGGTTCCTGTGCAGCGGTAGACTCCTGCTTTTGCTCCTGGCGACGTTGTCTTCTATCGCAACTATCGAGGTTCCCGGCGTTAGCTCGCAGGGCGCATTCTTCGCTGCCTCGGCCGCGTGATGTATTTGGTTTTGGGGGCCTCTGGTGAGGTGCGTCGGCATCTCAATCAGTTGCACCTCTGTCGTCGCCTGGGTTCTGCCGCTCCCTGTCTGCTTTCAGCGACGGTGTCATCCGGTCAGCGCCCTGGGGACCCATCTACTGGCTCGCCTCATCCCCAGGTGTTACCGACGCTGCCTTCCATTTTGCCTCATGGCGACGCGCCGCCGCCGCCGCCTGTTCTCCCGCCGGCGCCGCCCGCAGTGGACGCGTCGCTGCAACCGCCTGGCGCCTCCCTGGGTCACGCGCCGCCGATCGCATCCCGTGACCAGATGTCCTCCGCCGTGGAACTCTTGCCCGCTCCGGACCAGCTGTCGTCATCGCGCGTCGGATCCCCCGACGCAATGGAGGTCGACCCTTCGGCCCCTCATGTCTCATTACGGGCGCATACACCGCATGTTGACGTGCACCCTGGACTAGGTTTCCAGGCGTTTCCTAGCTCCCCTCGGACCGAATGGCCGGGTGCGGGTGGCACAGCCTCGCCTGTTGTTAGGCAACCCACCACATCGCATACGTCAACATGGGGTCCTCCCCACGGCGGGCGGAAGCCTTATCACACGACCGTTCGCCGATTTGCGGGGGAGGAATGTGGTGTCACCGCCAGACACCACACTTGCTAGGTGGTAGCTTAAATCGGCCGCGGTCCATTAGTACATGTCGGACCCGCGTGTCGCCACTGTCAGGATCGCAGACCGAGCGCCACCACAAGGCAGGTCTCGAGAGACTTACTAGCACTCGCCCCAGTTGTACGACGACTTTGCTAGCGACTACACTGACGAAGCCTTTCTCTCATTTGCCGAGATACAGTTAGAATAGCCTTCAGCTAAGTCCATGGCTACGACCTAGCAAGGCGCCATTAGCCTTAGATAGCTTGTATCTAAAGAGTCTCACTTGTATCGCCACAATCTCCAGATGTCTCATCAAGAACGATGTATACAAGGATGGATTAAAAGTTAAGTATTCAAGGAGCTACGTACTTTTCTTTATAGCATTCATTACGATTCCTGTTTCAGACCTCACTCCATCCTTCGTGAGTTAGCGCGTGTATCTTGGCCGCCTCTTTCAATTAGTGTGCGTAGTGTTGGCAAGTCTGCCGACACTACATTCTCTATCTCCTCTATCAGTCCTACCTGATAGGGATCCCAGATAGATGAACAATACTCAAGAATCGGGCGAACAAGAGCCCTATAAAACTTCCTGGCAGATTAAAACTGTGTGCCCGACCGAGACTCGAACTCTGCCAGGAAGTTTCATATCAGCACACACTCCGCTGCAGAGTGAAAATATCATTCTGGAAACGTCCCCCAGGCTGTGGCTAAGCCATGTCTCCGCAGTATCCTTTCTTTCAGGAGTGCTAGTTCTGCAAGGTTCGCAGGAGAGCTTCTGTAAAGTTTGGAAGGTAGGAGACGAGATACTGGCAGAAGTAAAGCTGTGGGTACCGCGCGTGAGTTGTGCTTCGGTAGCTCAGTTGGTAGAGCACTTGCCCGCGAAAGGCAAAGTCCCGAGTTCGAGTCTCGGTCGGGCACACAGTTTTAATCTGCCAGGAAGTTTCATATCAGCGCACACTCCGCTGCAGAGTGAAAATCTCATTCTGAAGAGTCCTATAAGCCACTTCTTTCGTGAATGAGTTACATTTCCTTAAGATTGTTCCGATGAATCTGAGTCTGGTATCTGCTTTTACCACTGTCTGTTTTATGTGGTCATTCCACTTAAGGTCGCTCTGGATAGTTACTCCAAGATATTTTAGGGCAGTCGCAGTCGCTAGCTGCTTGTCATCAGTAGTGTAGCTGTATAGTAGTGGATTTCTTTTCCTATGTTTGCGCAATATGTTACCTTTATTTACGTTCAGGGTCAACTGGCAGAGTCTACACCATTCATCAGTTCTCCGGAGGTCTTTGTGCAAATTCTTACTATCTTCTGACGTTGCTGCTTTGATATAGACAACTACATCATCTGCGAATAGCCTTAAAGAGCATCCGACGCTTTCTACTAGATCATTTATGTATATTGTAAACAGCAACTGTTCCATCACACTTCCCTGTGCTACTCTGGATGTTACCTTTACATCTGTCGATTTTGTTCCGTTAAGAGATACGTGATGAATTCTATCTGCAAGAAGGTCTTGAATCCAATCCCAAGTCTGCTCCGATACTCCGTAAGCTCGTATTTTTTTCATTAAACGGCAATGCGGGACGGTGTCAAATGCCTTACTGAAATCAAGGAACACGGCATCAAACTGAGCGCGGTTGTCCACTGCACTGTGGATCTCATGGAGGAACAGAGCGAGCTGAGTTTCGCAGGATCTCTGTTTGCGGAATCCATGTTGATTTTTATAGAGCAGATGTTCATTTTCCAAAAACGTCATAATTCTTGAGCATAAAACATGTTCTATAATTCTATAACAGATTGACGTCAACGATATAGGTCTATAATTGGGTGAATATGTCTTACGGTCTTTCTTAAAAACGGGAATGACCTACGCTTTTTCCACTCGTTAGGTACCTTTCGTTGCTCAAGCGATTACTGCCAGAAGAGGAGCAAGTTCTTTCGCATAATCTTTATAGAATCTTATAGGTATCTCAGCTGGTTCTGATGCCTTTTGGGTGTTGTGTGATGTCCTTAGGTTAATTAGGTTTAAGTAGTTGTAAGTTCTAGGGGACTGATGACCACAGATGTTAAGTCCCATAGTGCTCAGAGCCATTTGAACCAAGCCAGCCTGATGCCTTCCGCGATCGATTATCTCAATACCTGCCATTTCGACGTTCGTGCGACTATTGAAAGGAGGGACAGTGTTACGATCTTCCGATGTGAAACAAGTTCGGAAGACCGAATTCAGTATTTCGGCCTTCTCTCTCTGTTATCTTCCGTTTCGGTGCCGGTGTGGTCTCTGAGAGAATGAATAGATGATTTTGACCCACGTATTGATTTTACATACGACCAAAATCTCTTAGGGTTTTTACTCAGGTCGGCTGACAACGTCTTACTTTCAAAGTCATTGAACGCTTCTCTCATTGCTCTCCTTACGCTCATTTTCGCTTAGTTCAGCTTTTGTTTTTCAACTAGGTTTTTACTTCTTGAATCTGAGATGAAGTGCTCTTCGTTTACGTAGCGTTTTTCTAAGACGGCTATTAAACCATGGCGGATCTTTCCCATTCCTTAAAACCTTTCTCGGAACATATTTGTCTAGGGCATATTGAACGATGCCTTTGAATTTTTGGCATTTGTTCTTCACATCTTCGTCCTCATCACCGAATATTTGATGCTGACTGCTGAAATATTCTGAAATTTGTATCCAGTCACCCTTGTTGAGCAAATATATCTTCCTACCTTTCTTAACGTTCCTTGAAGGACCCGTTGTCATAGATGATGTTATGATCACTGATATCTTCCTCTACGTTAACTGATTCGATAAGTTCAGGTACGTTTGTTGCGAGGAGGTGCAAGACGCTACCCTCATGAGTTGGTTCTCTAACTATCTGCTCAAGGAAATTTTCTGACAAGACGTCCAGAACAATGCCACACGAATCCCTGTCTCTGGAACCAGTTTTGATGGCATAACACTCTTAACTTATAGTTGGCAAGTTGAAGTCACCCCTTATAACAACGATATGATCAGGAAAATTACCAGTAATATTCTGCAAGTTCTGCCTGAAGCGCTCTACAACTACAGATCCTGACCCAGGTGGTTTATAAAAGCATCCGATCACCATTTTTGACCGTTCTTTGATACTCAATTTCACCCAGATTAATTCACATTCGGAATCCGTGATAACCTCGCTAGATTTTATCGAATCTTTTACTGCAATAAACACGCAGCCACCAGTGGCGACTAACCTTTGCTTACAATAAACGTTCCAGTCGGAACTTAGGATTTCATTCTCATTGACGTCTGGTTTCAACCAGCTTTTTGTTCCTAGTACTATCTATACATTGTAACCTTCAGTAAGCGATACAAATTCTGGGACCTTTCCTTGGATGCTCCTGCAGTTTACTAAAAACATATTAATCTTTTCTATATCTGATCTGCGTGGATCAAGATTCTCTGAGGCCACTGTGGCTAATTTAAAAGGCAAATCGTCTTTGATCCCAAGGGAGGGGTTCTCTAACCTGAAAACGCTCCATGTGCACACCACACGCTACCCTAGCAGCCGCTTCCTACGTGTAGTGCACGCCTGACTTATTAAGGGGAACCCTACAATTCTGCACCGACAGCGGAGGTCGAGAAATTCGCATCCGATACCATTGCAGAGTCATCTGAGTCTCTGGTTTAGACCTTCCACTCTGCTCGAAACCAGATGACCGATATCAACCCTGGGTACGGTGCTACAAATAGACAGCTTAGCCTGCACCCTGCTTACATTGCTAGTTGCCTTCACCAATTCAGCCAGCTGCCGAAAGGAGCCGAGGATGGTCTCAGAACCCAAGCGGTAGGTGTCATTCGTGCCGACATACCGGCAGGACCTCCTCCACATCACGGATGAGACTTCCCAGCACACATAACACATTCACACTGGAATTCTTTCCCGCCTTGCCTGCTATCTACCTGAGGGGTTCCATCACCCATCTAACATTGGAGCTCCCAATGACAAGCATACCCACCCTCTATAATCGTGTGGACTGGGCAGGAAAATCGGCCGCTGGCCCAACAGGAGAGGCATCCCGTGCTAGTTCAGAGTTATCATCAACACTCGGTAGCCCAGCATGTCGTACATGTTGCTAAGACGTAGGGAGCCAGCCGCACGGCGTACTCCCTCTTTCGCCTTCTGCCCAGTGACACGCGAACCCACCACTGTCTGCCACCCACTCTGGAGTGAGGACTGACCGGCCAGATGATGCGTATCAGAAGCCGCAGCGACGTCCGGGTGAGGCGTCTTTGCCACGGTTCGCGCGGCTCCCCTCCGTCGGAGGTTCGAGTCCTCCCTCGGGCATGGGTGTGTGTGCTGTCCTTAGCGTAAGTTAGTTTAGGACTAGATTAAGTAGCTTGTAAGCCTAGGGACCGATGACCTCAGCAGTTTTGTCTCATAGGAACTTACCACAAATTTCCAAAAATGTCTGGGTGACTAGCGGATTCCAGTGGCATCAAAGGCGTTGCAGGTCTCGTCACTTGCGCCCCGACGTCACTGCAACTTTGAGCATTAGCTAGAAGCTTGTCGACGGTAACAAACGCAGCTTCCAAATGTTTACGGACAGCAGCCAACTCTCCTTGTACCCGCTCACAACAAGCACAGTCCCTAGCCGTATCGTATTGTGTGCAAAACAGATATGTCTCAAATGGCGCTAATGAGTTTGAAATGTATGCAAAATATACCAAAGGAGAATAAAGTAACTCTAAAAATTAGTGTGCAGATTTCTCACTGTACTCTGAGACAACAATCTATTAAACAGAAATAAATTTCTCTACTGAAGTTGTTGTATTTACTGATACCTGTTATTAGATACCCCCTTTACCGAAAAGTTACTGTACGAGTAAATACTCAAACTAGAATGCACTGATCTAACATGTATGCTGTCTACTAGCACAGAATGAAAACTTGGTGGCGTGACGGAGTTTCTGGCGGCGGGAAAATTTACACCAGGAAGCCACCCTACACAAGGATATTCACAAGATTTTAGCATAACCAAAAACTACGATTAATTTTCAACCAACTATTCTACACAGTAAAATACACACGTATAGTTAGTTCTTCTTTGCAGAAGCACGTGCAAAATAAGAGTTTATCAGACAACTGCTGTTGCTGCTGGCGGCGCTGCTGAGCGTCCTCTAGGCTCGCCGGCTGCCTTCTCCAAATCGTGAGCGCTACAGTGCCGCCTTTCCTATGAGGGAACTAGATCATGCTCTCATTTCATCCCAATTCGAGCACGCCATTCTGCAGTTGACTATCTCCTCACTTTGTCCACCCATGTCATGAATGTTTTTCTGCGAAAATACCAGACTGGCCTTGTTTTTCGAAATGCAGAAAGCCTACGACAGCTGTTGGATCACTGGTATCCTCCGTACTCTCTGCATGTGGAGCTTCCGTGACCGCATGGCCCGTTTCCTTAAGGAATTTTTAAAAGACCGAGTTTTCAAGGTACGGGTAGGTTCTGCCTTGTTCGACACCTTTACCCAGGAATACAGTATGCCTAGGATTCCGACCTGAGCGCCGTCCCCTTTGCCATCAACCTCGTATTATGGCCCGTCTCCCGCTAGGCATCCCTGGTTCCCTATTCGTTGACAATTTTGCGACCTATTGCAGGTCTCCATGGACTTCTTTCCTTGAGTGGCGTCTTCAGCGACATGTCGATCGTCTTTACTCATGGAACATAGGCAATGTATTTCATTTTTCTACTGACAAAGCCACTTGTATGAATTTCTGGCTATGCAATTGCTTTCTCCCACTGTCTTTACACCTTGGACCTATTGCTCTTTCGTTTGTTGAAACTTTGAAATTCCTGGGGCTCACGCTTGATAGGAAACTTTCTTTGTCTTATCTGGTCGCTCGCTATCCGTGGTCTCCGAATGTCCTACATGTTCTGAGCGGTACTTCCTGGGGAGTGGATTGGGCCACCCTCCTCCATTTGTGTCGGTCCCTTGTCCGTTCGAAATTAGGCTACGGGAGTTTCGTTTATGCACCTCCACCTCCATCCCTCTTACGCTGTCTCAATACTACCTACTATCATGGCATCCGTTTGGCCAATGGCGCCTTTTACACTAGCCTGGTTGAGAGTCTGTATGCAGAAACTGCCGAACTACCGGTGTCATAAGGTGATGACTTTTTCCTCAGTAGATACGCACGCTGTTTATCTGCCATGCGTGGCCATCCATCCTATGCCGTCTCCTTCGGTGACTCCTTTGATCGACAGTATGGGGCACGGCCCTCCTCTCTGTTACCTCCTGCAGATCACTTTCGGATCTTGCTCTGATGGCTTAACTTCAAGCTACCTGCCACTTCCCCGATGGGTATGAACCCTTCACCACCTTGGCTTCGTGGAGCAACCCGTGTTCACCTTGTCCTTCATTTGCGTCCTAAGGACACTACTCCAGCCCCGCTCAGACCTTAGCACGAAACTTTTCGGTAGCACCTTTGTGTGCACTGATGGTCCCAGGCTGACCGTGGTGTTGGGTGTGTCTTTGTCATTGTCTCCGACGATTTTCAGTATTGGCTTCCAGAACACTGCTCAATATTTACAACAGAGCTCCTCGCCCTGTATCATGCCACACAGTACATGTGATGACACAGGCTATTAAATTGCGCCATCTGCACTGACACTCTCAGTGCTTTTCAGAGCCTCTGTGTGCTGTAAACTGCCCATCCCTTAGTGCAACGGTTCCAGGAAAGCTGTTACTTACTCACTCTTGATGTAGCCACCGGGCACATCGGTCTGACGGGAAACGAGGCCGCTGATGCTGCTGCCATAGCTGCGGTCCTGATGCCTCGGCGTGCTAGTGCTTTAATTCCCTCCAATGATCTCTGTGTTGCCGTCTGTCAGCAAGTGGTGTCACTTTGGCATCACCATTCTTTTTCTCTAGGGAATTAAGCCTCTCCCAGCGGCTTGGATGACCACCTCTCGGCCCTCTCGCCGTGAGGAGATCATTTTAGCTAGGTTGTGTATTGGACACAGTTATTTTAGCCATCGCCATTTGTTAAGTGGTGCTCCCCCACCACTTTCTGCTCGTTGCCCCCAACCTTCGATGTTTCGCCATTTCCTGATGGAATGCCCTTTTTTTTTACCACTTATGTTCGCAGTTATGTTTGCCATTGTTATTGGCCATTTTAGAGAACGACGCGTGGGCTGTCGACAGAGTTTTAACTTTTTGTTTGTCATAGAAACATGGTTAAAGACATTTAATATTTAGTTTAGGACCTCTATTTCCTTATGGCGTATTCCATGGACCTTTCTCTAAGTCCATGTTTTTAGCTGTCTTTCCTTCTGTCGACTAGGCTTAAAGTGTACTCATTTTTAGCCCCCTTTTTTTCCTTTGTGTTCTATGGTTCTCACATGGGCGCATGTGACCCAAGTTGCCTTTGCGCCCTAAAACAAAACCAAACAAACAAAACAATTAAATTTAACTCTTTGCGTGCATGTGTGTTGTTGTTGTTGTTGTCATATTGTCTTCAGTCCGAAGACCGGTTTGATGCAGCACACCGTGCTGCTCTCTCCTGTGCAAGCCTCTTCATCTCCAAATAACTACTGCAACCTACGTCCTTCTGAACCTGCTTACTGTCTCTTAGTCTGCCTCTACGACTTTTGTGTCCTCCCCCCCCCCCCCCCCCCCACGCACACACTCTCTCTTTCCTCCAGTACTAAACTGGTGATAAGTCTCAGAATATGTCCTGCCAGTCGATCCCTTCTTCCAGTCAGGTTGCCCCACAAATTTCGTTTTCTCCCCAATTTTGTACAGTACTTCCCCAATAGTTATTTGATCTACTCATCTAATTTTCAGATTCTTCTCTAGCACCACATTTCAAAAGCTTCTATTCACTTCTTGTTCAAACTATTTATCTTGCATCTTTGACTTCCATACATGGCTACATTCCATGCAAACACTGTGAGAAAACACTTAAATCTATATTCAGTGTTAATAAATTTCTCTTCTTCAGAAATGCCTTTAATGCCATTGGCAGTCCACATTTTATATCCCCCGTACTTCAGCCATCATCAGTTATTTTGCTGCCCAAATAGCAAAACTTGTATAAAACTTTAAGTGTCTTGTTTCCTAATCTAATTCCATCAGTATCATCTGATTTAATTTGACTATCATTTTTCCTTGATTTGCTTTTATTGATGTTCGTTCTATATCCTCCTTTCAACACACTGTCTGTCCTGTTCAACTGCTCTTCCATGTCATTTGCTGTCTCTGACAGAATTACAATGTCATCGATGAACCTCAAAGTTTCTATTTCTTCTCCCTGAACTTGAATTCATACTCCAAATTTTTCTTTGGTTTTATTTACTGCTTGCTCATTGTACAGATTGAATAATATTGTGGTAGACTACAACCCTATCTGAATCACTGCTTCCCTTTCATACATTTTGACTCTACTGCTGTCTGGTTTCTGTACAAGTTGCTTGTGGATTGGATGTCAGATCGCTTTTTCAGGAATAATTGACCTGTTAAATTATGGCAATGCAAAACATCATCAATTTCTAATAGTGTTTTGTTGTAAGAGATTCCTTCATTGTATTCTCTTAAGAAATCTTCACAAAGAGGTATTCTAAATTTAAAACCCAATACTAAAGTACCTACTGATACATCCATTCTTGTTTCAGCATCTACCAAACATAGTACAAAAGTATGTCATTAACAGAAAACGCTTACTGATGTATCAGTTTCATTTAATGCAAAGAATGACCTAATTTGTTTCACATATTCAACTGCATCCTGTTGTTGACTTACTCTGACGTAAACTTTTGTCTATGTGGTAAATGGATATTAAGCCTAATGATAGTGTGAGACTAAGAATCTATGTATGACATATGTCATAAGTTGATCTGACATAATGGCTACTCACAAAATTGCTCACTTCATCAATTGGAATTTCTTCATGCTCATGTGTTCTTTCATTGCCTGCTTCTAGAGTTGCACTATCATATCATTTACATCCATATTTATAAATGTATTTAACATTTGTAACTGTAGAGCAAACTGCAACATTCACATGACAATCGAATTTAGGAAGTAAATATGGATTCTATGGTGCAATGTAACAACTGTCAAGTGGTTATCCTCGTATATTCGCGCTAACGCCATTATCATGCCATCTGTGTAAAGGATATCAGTTAAATCACTGTTGTGTAATTCCACAGAAATCATTAGCAATTTTTTTGTGCATTTTCCATCTCTCATACAGAATTTTGATAAAGTGCACCACATTATTCATGCATCATATGTTTAGCAGCGTAATCGTATTGCTTACATTGTGTTCAAATGTATGGAATTGGTGCACATACGACTATCATTATCACAAGTGTCTACTATTTTATCGATTTCACATAAAGTGATTAAAATGTGGGCATGAGGTGACCCTCATTTTTGAAATTCAGTTGTATTAATGATTGCCTGAACTTTACCAAAAATGTTTCATTACTACAGCATCAATTAGTTCTTTTAATTTAGCCTTGAATTCTCACACAATAATTTAAGGATGGAAATTAATAAACTTATGTGGACGAGTGTTGTTAATATTATCAGCTAATTGGGACTGCAAGTTATTGAAACAAATAATAGTTTCCCCAAATGTTGAATATGGGAACTGCACCCAAACAGTTGTGATATAAACATCTTGGAGAATAAATAAATGGTGAAGGAAAAATAAAGCTTCATGTAATATTTACAATATATTTCAGGTTTAGTTGTGAATGATCACATAAGTTGTTATAAATTTCTGGCTTAAGAACAGACTGATTTGGTCTTATGAAATGTAATCTCTTACCTTCAATATATACATATATATCAGCAATCCACTGCAGAAATAATATTTGGGAATGATGTAAAAGGGTGAAATCATGTCTAATTGGAAGGCGATAGCATGCATGTTGCAAATAGTATCTTTACTTCCAGACTGTCTTGCAGTGGCCATATCTGATGTATTATGGAATAAATTAGCATGCCACTCAGTGTCTCCATTAGGAAATAGCAATGTATATGCTAAAGGAGAGGAATCTGAAAGCGAGATGTTTTTGGCTGTACTGGATTTTTTTTACACACCCTTTTTTCCTTTAAATGGTGGTTCACCATCAGCTGTGGTATAAAAAGTGGCCACTTCAATTTTTAGTAACTGTAATTACCATAAAAGTTTCTCTATTTTCCTTTTCCAGTCTTGCACAATAATCTTCCATCACAGGGAAAGAACATACAGGTTGATTAGCGTGTTTATAGCAGTTTCATGCATGATACTTATCAGTATTGTATTACTGATCTGATGGTTCATTCAGTCTATAGCGAACAGCAGTATCAGTGTCGAAAAAATGTAATTGTGCATAGCATGTTGAATAATGATACATAGAAGTCTTTGGACCTGATCTATGACATAAAAGTCGTGTATTTGAAAGTGATACACTCTACATGACACTGTGTCTGAAATTTTAGCAAATGCTGCACTGTAGCTATGAATATTATTGATATCATTCTTTGATTTATCTTGAATTTATGGATTATTTGAAGTGTGTTCTTGGTGAAGGGTGCTGAAAAATAAATTTTCTTTTGAAGACTGAGAAATTAACTTTTCCCTTCTGACAACACAATATGAATGCCATTGTATATCACATACAATAAGTAATCTCTGTTGTGTATGTTTTATATTACAAAATCTTCACAGTAAATTCACCAAATCACAATTGTAACTGTCAAAATTATCTCGAGTTACCTTAAGTGCATATTTAAATATACCGTTCAATAAAACATGTCACTTATGTATTGGAGATGTTAATATGTGGTAGAGAAGGTGACATCAGTGTTATGAATATGGAAGAGTCTACTTCCTTTTACCATTTTTAACACCTTTTACTATTTTTAACAGCTACAAACATATATATGAATATTTTTTGTGCACATCTATGGCAACGTACGTTTCGAATTATATAAGTTGGATTGGCCTTCTCGTATAATTAATATTAAAAATCAATACTTCAGTTTTCATGGTCACGTATCAATATTATGATCCAGAGTTCGCTTGGAAAGATTTAAGTGTTCATTTTCCCTGTGTGCTGTTCGAGAATGGAACGGCAAACAAAAGGCTTAAAAGGTAGTTCTGTGAGCCCTCTTCCAGGCACTTAATTGTGAACTGCAGAGTAATCGTAGATACAGTTGTACTAAAGTTCATGATGCATAAATTTAAATTTTTTTTGATAAACTAGTGGGCCTATGTGTATTTTTCTAATTACTTTCCAAATAACCAAAGACATCTAACTACTAAGACAAAATATTACAGATTCCAATGTGGCTCTCCAGAAGCAGTGCAGACAGTTATGTTATCCCAATGGTATGGAATTTACAACTGCCACTCTTCTTCTGTTGTTAAAATTATTGCCCATCCATACTAGTGTCCTCACATGGTAGATGGTCTACATTGCAACATATGGTCAGTCGATTACATGTTCGTTTGTCATGTGTAATGTGTGGAGCAGGCTATTTGCTTTACAGCTGGCAAGTCAACAGCACAGCCAAAGCACTGCCTGATGCGCACTCGTCATTCAGTGTACTGAGAATCACTTCAGCTAACTGCAACTGACCTGCATTCCCTCACGTGAAACACCCAAAGCTGCATTTAACTAATTTATTAAAATAAATCAATCACTCCATACAATTTATAATTGGTTTAAGAAACAAAATTGTAATAACAATACTTGTGGTGACATAATAAATCAACCAGTTACTTTTTAAATATCTTTGCGTTATGAGACAAAAAACTAAATTGCCAAAATCGAGGGTGAGTCAAATGAAAACCTAAAATTTGTAATAACAAATCGAAATTTCGCGCCGTTATCCTGTAAGTTGGTAAGCGTGCTACAAACAGCGTGCAGGATGGCCTACAGGTGGCAGCATAGTGCAGATGCACACATACCGCCGCAGTATCAGTATAAAGATGGCCACTCCTCTTCCGACTTGCACCAGGGAAGAACAGCGTTCTGTTATTCGCTTTTTGCATAGTGAAGGTGTGGAACCTTTTGAAATTCATCGACAAATGAAGGTTTAGTGCGGTGATGCATGTTTGTCATAGCAGCATGTCTAAAAATGGAGTAGTAAGTTCGTAAATGATGTGACTTCAGTGGAAGATGCTCCTCGTCCAGGTCAGGCACAACGAGTTGTGACTCCACAGAACATTGCAGCAGTTGAAGCCATAGTGAAGAAAAACCTCTGAGTGACACTGAATGACATTGCAACATGTTTACAGATTAGTCATGAGTCAGCACACCAAATTGTGCATGATGTGCTCCTGTTTCACAAAGTGTCTGCAAGATGGGTGCCACGGCAGCTGACTCCTGAAAAGAGAGAACGACGGGTTGATGCTTGTGAAGAACTTCTTCGGCACTTTAAACGAGAAGGTGATGGCTTCCTTGCAAGAATCTTTACTGGGACCAAAACCTGGGTTCACTTCCACCAACTGGAAATGAAGAGACCCAGCAAGGAATAGCGCCATTCCTCATCACCAAAACCAAAGAAGTTTCGAACAGAACCATCAGCAGGGAAGATTATGCTGGCTCTCTTTTGGGACGAAAAAGGCGTCATTTTGGAGCATTTCATGCCTAGAGGCACCACTGTCACCAGTGCATCATACACAAATCTCCTAAAAAGTCATCTTTGACCTGCAATCAAATCAAATCAAAGCGACGTGGACTGCTGTCAGCAGGTGTCCTTTTGCAACATGACAATGCAAGGCCCCACACCGCCCGTACAACAGTTACAACGATCACAGACCTGCATTTTGAGTGTCTTCCTCATCCACCAAACTCACCAGACCTTGCCCCAAGTGATTTCCATATGTCTGGACCACTCAAAGACGCAATGGGAGGAAAGAGGTTCCGTTCTGATGAAGAGGTACGTCACTTGGTGCATGAGTGGTTGCATGGACTACCAAAAGATCTTTTTTCTAAAGGAATTCATGCACTTTGTAAGCGCTGGAGGACTTGCATTGAGCGTGGGGGAGATTATGTTGAAAAGTGATACAGCTTTGTACCACTTCTGCACAGTAAATAATATTGAAACAAATATTTAAGGTTTTCATTTCACTCACCCTCATATGTTGAAACGCAGAGTTTTTGCTGTATACAACTAAAAATGTTTTTTAATTTTCGACTTACTTCTACATTCTATATTATTTTATGTCTAGGCTTTAGAGAGAAGATCCTGCTGCTGAATGATATGATCATAAAAGTCAGACCCGCACATTTCATGATTAAAAATACATTTTACTGTTGTCTCTGTTGTCGACACTTATAATCTATTTTGCTCCTCAGTCCTCTGTACATTCATGAGAGAGAATACTCTTTCCACATTAGCATTGTATGCTGGAACACTAAAGAATAATTCCCACAGATTTAGTAATTGTGAATATGTCTCTATGTGCCCACACACTTCAAAGAAATTGGTCAGTTTCTCCTGATACGATACATTACACCAGTTATCACTATTGCTGAGTTGTGATACAGTGAACTGGCTGAGGAAGCAAAACTGGTCAAATGATGCACCATCTACTATTGATAATCCTTTATCCTGAAAATATTTTTATTTCAATTGCTTGTACTCGTAATTATTATTGTTCTGGTGAAAGATGTATGGAAATATGTAAATCTCCATCTTTGACAATATTAGTATTGTGACTGAGGGAGGAGAGAACAAACAGAAATTTATTACTCTTTCTATAAGTCATGAAAAATAAGTTATCTTGTATCTGACTGCATTATAAAAATATTCATCTTCTAACATTTAATACAATAATGCTCCTGCACACAATAGACAACTTACCTTGCCTTGTCGCAGCAACTGTGTGAATATCCTGCATCCTGTAACATGCTAAAACAATTGAAAAGAAATACTGCAATTCCTGCAAAGTGCAATTCATGGTCACAACTACTGCCATATTTTTATATAGAAATTGAATCATCAGGAAGGGTTTGATCAACAAGCCTTAAACTGTGCAAAAAATGAAAGAAACCAACAAAAACTTTTAATTTACTATATTCTGAAAATTGATAATTTAAACACTGTGAAACCTTACTCAGAGCTTTCGTTTTCTTCAGCAAATTGATTAGCAAGAACTTTAATTATTCTACAACATCTGTGGTCAATAATCATGTATTTGGTCACAACAAAGGTAGCCGGCTGGGTTGGCCGAGCGGTTCTAGGCGCTGCAGCCTGGAACTGCGCGGCCCCTACGGTCGCAGGTTCGAACCCTGCCTCAGGCATGGATGTGTGTGTGATGTCCTTAGGTTATTTAGGTTTATGTAGTTCTAAGTTCTAGGGGACTGATGACCTCAGAAGTTAAGTCCCATAGTGCTCAGAGCCATTTGATTTGAACAACAAAGATATTAATATTACTCTCAATGTATGCATACACGAATCTAACAATGTCTCTTCAGTGCACAATCAAGCAGCAACTATGTACAGCAAAAAAGGCAAATTGCCAAAACTCCTCATTCGAGTTCTGTTTGCAGACTAAGTCTGGGGGATAGTGCCTGTCTGCGAAGGCCTTGGTGAGGCCCTCAGCATACTGAGCAAGGGAGTATCTGTCACTGCAGATACACCATCCCTTGGTGGTCAGGCTGTATGGGAAGTTTTCTTGTGGTGTGAAAGGGATGACAGCTACCAAAATGCAGTATTGTTGATGGTTGGTGGGTGTAATGTGGACAGAGGTGTGGATGAAGTCATCAGAGATAAGGAGGACAACATCTAGGAAGGTGGCACCATAGGTTGAGGAGGGCCACGTGAAGCGATTGGATAGAAGGTGTTGATGTTATGAGGGAATGAAGATGGGTGTCTTGGCCCTGAATACAGATCATGAAGATATCATCAATGAACTTGAATCAGAGTAGAGGTTTCGTGTTTTGGGATGCTAGGAGGGTCTCCTGTAGATGGCATATAAAAAGGTTCTCATATGAGGGTGGCATGTGGGTGCACACAGCTGTGTTGTGGATTTGTTTGTATACCTCCTCTTTGAATGAGAAGTAGTGCTCGGTTAGGATAAAGTTTATAAAGTGTCTGAGGAATGAGGTAGTGCGTTTTGAATCTGAAGGATGTTGGGAAAGGTAGTATTTAGTAGTGGTAAGGCCATGGGCATGAGGGATGTTGGTGTATAGAAATATTGTGTCAACAGTGATGAGCTGGAATCCAGGATGTAAATGGTGGTGGTAGTGGTGGTGGTGGTGGTGGTGGTGGTGGTGGTGGTGGTGGAGAGTCAGTGATGGAAGTGGTTGGTGTCTTTGACGTGGGAGGCTAGATTATGGGAAATTGGTTGGAGGTGTTTGTCTATGAGGGCTGAAATTCTTTCAGTAGGGGCACAATAACCAGTCACAATGAGGCACCCAGGATTATTGGGTTTGTGGATTTTGGGGTGAACGTAGAAGGTGTTGTGTGTGTGTCTATGGTGTAGTAGGGTGAAGAGGGGAAATATTCTGGGAAGGGCCTAAGGCTTTAAGCAGGGATTGGAGTTTGTGTTAGACTTCTGGAATGGGATCACTTTGGCACAATTTACAGGTGGAAGAGTCAGCTGATTGGTGGAGGCCCTCTGCCAGGTAATCACTCTGACTTGTAACAGCAGCGGTAGACCCTTTGTCTGCAGGTAGGATGATTTGTTTTGAGGTGTGTATGGCTATTCTTTTTTCTACTGAAAGATTGGTGTCCTGGGGAAGAGACCTGGGGAAGGATGGTGAGATTAAGTTGGAGGTAAGGAATCCCTGGATGGTGATTAGTGGGTGTTTAGATGGGATGGGGGAGGATCGCAGTTGGATGGTGGTATGAAGTGGAGGAGGCGACCTTTAATGTTGGGATTAGGGTGGAGGGATTGGTGGCCAAGAAATGCTTCGATTGCAAGGATTGGGAGATGGAAGGTACGTCTTTGACAAGTCAAGCATGGTTAAATTTGGGTGCAGTGGTAAAGGCGAGGCCTTTGGATAGGACTGAAATGTCTGTGGAGCAGAGAGTTTTGGTGAAAAGGGAATGTTTTGGCTCTGGATTTGGTCGAGAGTTGGTAGAAAGTTTTGGGGGATGTGGCAAGTTGAAAAAGTCAGCTAGGCAGGTTTAACTGCTATGAGGGGTGGACAAGGAGGAACATTGTGGGTGCAATAGAGGTTGGGTAGTGGTGCCCCAAGGCGACAGTAGGATGTCAGCAGGTTGGATAACGTCTGGATGTGTTGTCTGAACTCCTCCTACAGGTACTGGAGAGCAAGGGAATCATTTTGAGAGAAGTAATGTATAGAGTGGGGAGTAGTAGTATAATGTGGAGAGAGCAGAGGTGGTCTTGGGATGCCTGTGCCATGAGGATGTGTTTTTGCAGTACCAGGTTAGTGAGGCCCAGGGATTGGCAGAATCTGAAAAGGTGTGGGTCATTGTGAAAGGAGGGTTGGGATCCAGAGAAAGGAATCTTTACAGTTACGCCGTTTGGGGGGATTCCATGTTTTAGGCAGCATTTGAGAAACAGGATGTGGGACTGGTTTTAGGCAGGAAAAGGGATAATTTCTGAGCTAGTGCAGAAAGATTGAGCAAGGGTGCATTGTGCAGTAATGGTGTAAATGAAATGGGAATGACGCAGAAATGGGCAAAACAGGCTTGGATGGTCGTGAGAGGATTTGGATAAGCAAAAAAACGCACAAAGGTGCGTAAAAAATATTTAAAGACACGCAGAAACTCGCACAGATACGTAAAAATACTTGAAGTAAAAATACGCACAAATACGTTAAAACGTACAGAAACGCAGATGAAAAGGACCGAAGAAGTATGGGAGTATGTGTGAGTGTTACGATAAGCGAATAGGGGATCAAAAGTTCGTGTGGCATGGGTAGGTGTGGAAAACAGAACACTAAAGTACGTCAGGATGAGGGTTGAAGTGGGATCAATAGGAATAAATGTAACTATCAGAGGAAAGAATCTGGGGCATTAGATGATGCATCAACAATCTGCGTGGTCAGAAAGTCTTTGCTGTGTGAAGCTGATAGTTGATACAGTGTAGCTCAGAAGTAGATGCAGTTTGGAAGGGGTGAATAAATACAGGAAAACGAGAAAGATCGGACGCTGAGATGAATAATGCTACAGAGAAGAGTAACAAAGGAAAACATCACAGGATCGTAGGATGGAGAAAGCCTTTTGGCAAATATTAGACAATGGAAACTGCAGATAGGAATATCAACAATTTAGGAAAAGGCAGTTTGCTACTTACCATAGAGGAGACACATAAAGCTGCAGATAGCAGATAGCACAATTAAAACACACTTACATAAAGCTTTAGACCACAGCCCTCATCAGTAAAAGAAAGACACACACAATTCACACATACAAGCAAGCACGCTTCAACCATACGTGAATGCCAGCTCCAGCGTCTTGAGCCAGAATGCAGCTACCACTTGGGATGCAAGCAGCAGTTTGGAGGGGATGGGGGAGGGGAAGGGATAATAGTGTACGAGTGGGGAGAGAGACGAACGCTGTATGCTGGAGTGTGCAGAGACTAGACTGCTGTCAGGGGCGGCGTCAGGTGGTTATGGGGCAAGGAGGTGGGGAAAAAAGGAGCAAAAAAGGAGAGGATTGGGGAAAGACAGATGCGCCCACAGAGGGCTCCAAATAAACAGGGTGGGAGGTGAGACTGGGGAGGAGGTGATAGGACAGAGGGGGTGGAAACCGTTAGTGGAGGATGTGGGGGCAGTATGTTACCACAGGTTGAGGCTGGATAATTACGGGAGTGGAGAATGTGTTTTAAGGATAATTCCCACTTGTGCAGTTCAGAAAAGCTGGTGGTGGAAGGAAGGATCCAGATGGCTCAGGTAGTGAAGCAGCCATTGAAATCAAGTGTGTTATGTTCAGATGGTAGTTGTGCCAGCATGACGACGCACCACGAAATAATTATCTTAATGGGACTGAAATCGGTAAATGTAATGTACAAGCACAGCAAACAAATGATTACAATTTAGGAAAAAATGGATCATATATTCAACTGAAAGAGTTTCACAAATTGAACACCTCAATAACACGTTGGTCCACCTCTGGCCCTTATGTAAGCAGTTATCGAGGGTGGTATTGGTTGTCAGAGCTGTTGGATGTCCTCCCAAGGTATACCATGCTAAATTCTGTAGAAGTCGATCCTGGGAAAGAACATTTTGGATTCCAGAGAAATGTAGGAAAATACGAGGCAGCACTGACCCTACGACTTATATTAGAAGATGGGTTAGGGAAAGGCAAACCTACAGTTATATCATTTGTGGAGTTGGAGAAGGCTTTTGACTGCGTTGACTGGAACACTGTCTTTCAAATACTAAACTTGGCAGGCATACAATAAAGGGAGCGAAAGGCTATTTACAATCTGTACAGAAACCAGATGTTATAAGAGATTAGTGGCATGAAAGGGACGCAATGGTTGAGAAAGGAGTGAGACAGGATTGTAGCCTATCCCCGATGTTATTCAGTCTGTATATTGAGCAAGCAGTGAAGGAAACAATAGAAAAATTTGGAGTGGAAATTAAAAACGTTGAAGTTTGCCGATGGCATTGTAATTCTGTCAGAGACAGCGAAGGACTTGGAAAATGAGCGGTTGGACGGAATGGACAGTGTCTTGAAAGGAGAATATAAGATGAACATCAACAAGAGCAAAACGAGGATAATGGAATGTAGTAGAATTAAATAGGGTGTTGCTGAGGGAATTAGAGTGGAAAATAAGACACTTAAAATAATAGATGAGTTTTGATGTTTAGGAAGCAAAATAACTGATGATGGTCGAAGTAGGAAAATAAAATGTAGACTGGCGAAGGCAAGAAAAGCGTTTCTGAAGAAGAAAAATTTGATACCATCAAGTATAGATTTAAGTGTTAGAAAGGCCTTTTCTGAAGATACTTTCAGGAGTGAAGCCATGTGTGGAAGTGAAACATGGTCGATAAACAGTTTAGACAAGAAGAGAATAGAAGTTTTTGAAATGTGGCGCTACAGAGGACTGTTGAAGATTAGATGGGTTGATTGCATAGCTACTGAGGAGGGGCTGAACAGAACTGGAGAGGAAAGAAATTTGTGGCACAACCTGACTAGGAGAAGGGATCAGTTGTTAGAACACATTCTGACACATCAAGGGATCACCAGTTTAGTACTGGAGGGACGTGTGGGGGTTAAAAGTCGTAGAGGGAGACCAAGAGATGAATACAGTAAGCATCCTCAGAAGGTTGTAGGTTGCAGTAGCTACTTGGAGATGAAGAGGCTAGCACAGGACAGAGTAGCATGGAGAACTGCATCAAACCTGTCTTTTGACTGAAGACCACATCAACATCACGGAGGCATATAGATAGTCGTTTTTCCCTCGCTGTGTTCGCGAGTGGAACAGGAAAGGAAGCGGCAAGTAGTGGTACAGGGTACCCTCCGCCACGCACCATACGGTGGCTTGCGGAGTATCTATGTGGATGTAGATGGGCTCTATTTGTAAAGATATAGACACATCGCAAGCCCAGAAGTGGACAAAGATATTGGTAACTACATTATCGATTTTATACAGTGTCCAGACATACGTCTACAAGAAACATTTATGCCTTCCTTGGCTAAAGAACTTGGTATTTCCAGGCCGTAAGCTACTATGTACAAGTAAAGAATGGATCATACGTTTGACCCTCTGCTCGACTATACAGTGTTTTAAATGATAACAAACAGTATTTACCATGTGCTCCACTTTACTCTGTGCAAGACAGTTCCTTGTGGTGTTAACTAACGAATAAATTACAGAACAGGTGCTACGTGATGTTTAGTAGTATTCTACAGTTTGTCTACTGAGGCTGTAAGAATAGTGAATAGTTGGCTGATACCCAAGTATACCTTCCAGACAACCAGGACCAAGAAGAGGTTTTAAGCTGTGTTCTGTCCACCTATAGTTTTAACAGTTTGCTTGTAAGCGATGTAGAGATTCTTAACAGAGACTCTAACAAAGGCGATATAAGTATGTAAGTGCTACGTAAAAGCTGGAGAATCATATTTTTCACAATCAGGAATATTGTTCTCCACAATACTATAAAATATAGATATTACCGGATTAGGACTGGTTTCCACAAAACATGATATTCTACAGGTGTTATAAAAAAGAGTAAATATGTGGCACAGACTTAAATCATTCCTATTAAACAAATCACTGCTTTATGTGTATTTAATGTGCTATAGATATGCAAAAGAAAACTGGAAATGGAAGATTTCTAAGTCCAAAAACGAAAACTGGAGGTTATGGCGAAAACAACTGTCATAGCGGAAAAATATAAACTGAAATTGGAATAAGAAGCCATTGCAGTTGTTGTGACAGGCCTTACATATTACTTTAAACATAACGTATGGACAAAACCTGATACGAAAGAGAGATACAAGATACCTGCTTTTGCTGAAAGTATCAAAGGAAATTGTTCACGTTTTGGAATACTCGCACCACATTATTGGATCCGTGTATATTTGCTATATTAAAGGATATACGACAAATTTGTTTATATATCTCCATTCCCATATGTGTTGGTTTATAAAGGATGATTACATTATATCTAAATGCGAAGGAATTGACATAATGCACCTAACAACAGCACAGCTCTGTATGGAGCTTAAAACCGACGGAATAGCTTGGCTCTGAGCACTATGCGACTTAACTTCTGAGGTCATCAGTCGCCTAGAACTTAGAACTAATTAAACCTAACTAACCTAAGGACATGACACACATCCATGCCCGAGGCAGGATTCGAACCTGCGACCGTAGCAGTCGCGCGGTTCCGGACTGAAGCGCCTAGAACCTCTCGGCCACCGCGACCGGCGACGGAATAGCTTCATTTGATGGTAACTCATTTACACAATTTGTAAACGTAAGATTCAACACGAACATTTTGCAAGAATTTCGAGTGAAAGAGTTGTCAAAGAACCGCGTCGAATGCTTTAACAGTAGTATTATGCAAGAAATGAAAGGAAAAATTAAAATTCCTGAATGCCCTTGGATAGAAGAATTGCAGAAAGGAACAGAGCTAATTATTAACGCAATAAAATAGATGTTTTACAGGAAAAAGTTAGATATGTATTAAAATTCTAGAATATACTGTCTTTGTAGTTATCAAATTACTGTCTCGAAAAACAAGTAGATGATTCCAGTGAAGGCTTAAATTGTAAGTTAAAAGTTAATCTGGATGTGATTAAAACTACATTAAACAGAAGTAAAGAAAGCATTGTTTTATGTGTGTAAATGTACGAGTATGTGCAAAAATCAGTAAAATTTTTAATTGGAGAATACTTCTTTTCATATATCCACCTAACTAAAAATCCTAAAATGTCATCTATTTACAATAAGAATGATTTGTACCTTTTGGAAGGGGTTCTGGATAGTTGAGTGACCCTAAAAGGTAGCTGAAACTATATAGTTGAACGGTGTAGCATCCCTCATTCATACTTATATCGTTGTTATCGATGCGCTCTAATCTTTCTTACTTTTACGGCTTCTATTTGAGATACATAATGGTTAGGGTACAATTGTTGTGCAGCCTACCTCGAATGCATGTTGCCTAAAATATGGATACTATACTAAGCACCGTGTACTTAAAGGTGTAGCAACAAGGCCTATTTGATCATTGCTCTATAGAACTATTAATCTTCTTTTCCCTGTATTCTCACAATAAGAAGCTGTTCTCTTCAAGGTATACAGCAAAATTCATCTTACTTATTTTTAAATAAAATTTGCTTCTGCTTATGCAATTATTACATCATGAGATGGCAAATGTCCAACAGCATACCGATCCTGTACGTGATGGAGGGTACTTAGTCCCAAAAATGTCCACACAGCACGCTGGCAGCCATAACATCCGAGAAACTATATCGACAAGCATACTTAAGGATCGTAGGGTGATGCTGAACAAGATGGATCGAAGTGCAAGGCGACATGGATAGATTATCAGTGTGTTGCACTTTGCTATGATGGTCTGCTGGCTATTATTAGTATTTTAAAGACTCTTTTAATACATTTAAATTAAATAAATATCGAGTTAGGCTGGTTTTGACTGCTCTATCAAATGACCAACACTGTATATCTGATCGGTAAAAAAGTAGAACTTAAGGTATGGAAAGCATTATAAAATGGGAGTAATCTAAATTTGCTTTTATCTACATGTATTTCACTTGCGTCAGATTTAAAACACCCTTCTATTATTAGTTTGACATCCATTGTAATTGGTATTATGAATTGTTTAGCATATTCTTATTTGATACCCTGACAAAATACTAAAAAGTCTCCTAATTATGACCATCTACGAATGTCTTTTGAATGGGGTCTTTGTTGTAGTGGGTGGAGGCCAAATGTAGTGATGGGTACCAGGAGGTGCCGTATTAAAATTCGGTGAGAACTTTCCAAGTGATTTATTGTTTTTTACTACAGTGTCCTCGTTCACCTCGGTCTGCATCACTGGGCCCCGCAATGCTGAGGAAGAACCCCAGCAGCCTGTGCAAGGCAACGCTGTGTCGAGCCGGCCTTGTACAGCCCGCTGAGTTCCGATGATGCCAGGATGGCTGCGCCAGCAGTCGACTTGGCGACCACCATCCTCTTTGTCTCCGCGTTGCTCCGCCGGGACCCATAGGCCGGCCCCGCAATGCTTCTTCCTCGCTGGCGTAGCTGAGACCGTGACGGCAACAAGCGCCTGTGATCCGGCGTCCAAATCTGTGGCCTTCGCCTTGGGATGTCTCCGGCGTGTGTCAGGAGCCGAGGCGACTGACCGCGGTAGCGCGCCAAAGAGTGGCCCGCCACTGGCTGGCATTGGCCTCACTGGGTCGAACCAACGACCTGCTGTGGACTGGGACACTGGCGCCCCATCTGTTGCTGCATGTAGCTCGGTGGTGTGATACGTCCCCCTGTACAGCAGAGCTGGCGCACTTTAATGAATCTCGTTAGAAAAATGCACCTATTTATATTTGGCTGTGTGCCTCTGCTTTGCCAAGCGCACCTACACATAACACGATAAGTTGGCCAGTGGCCCCTTCTGCCATTGACTTGCGCCATGCAAACTGCCGTGTGTGACTTCTCCAGCAGTTCTACATCCCTGTGGCCTTTATTTGCCTTCGCAACTGCTGGTATGTGTAACAAATTGCAATCCGGCCCACACCTGGCTGTAACTCGTGCTCCGAATATCACACAAAACTAACTTTCCCTATCCTAAACGGTGGTGCCGCTACATTGTAAAGGAGTGGAACGTGGATTGTTGGAATGTCAGTTAGTAGAGTCAAATGCAAGTGGGTTGGATGTCCAAGTTGGTTTCTGTGAAATATGATATCATGGCAAAAATACATCCTCCTACGTAACAAGGACCATATGACAGTGGTAGAAATACTGGGACACGTTGTGAGGCGATATAAAATCCTCTTAGAGCCGAAAAAAACCTGTATGCATCTATGCATTAAAAAAAGAGGTGAAAATGCTGTGTTTAGACATTGTGTAGACATCCTCTTCATGTAGATAGAAGAAATCAGTGGCATACACAGCCTGCTACAAGATCACCTGCCAGCAGAGAACGAGGAGTTTTTTAATATATGAGCTTTAATTTTGGCGGTATGGCATTCTGCTGGCGCCAGTGACTACTTGGACTGTCGGTATCGGCTTGATCGTATGTCGAAAGCTAGGGTCTTTGGCCGAGGCGTGTGTTTTTGGTTTGTCGGTCCCTCTTTCAGTGAGTACGCTAGAGGGCGTGTGGCTGACAAGCTGTTGTTTTTGGAGAACGCCGGCTGTCCCGTACGGGCCTCGAGAAGCCGGACCGCTTAAGGGCTGGAAGCGGCAAGTGGCGGGAAGACCAGTGGATTTCACGTGCAGCCTGGTCGGCGAGTTCCCGGCCTACTCTGTACGCTTAAATTTTACAGCACGTTGAAGACCGCCGTATGGATTGGAGGCAACAACACCTTGGCTGGAATCCTGCAAGTCAGGGCTCCTTCACACCTGAGTGGAGTTAAGTGTTGCTTTCTTATTTTGGGTACTTGATATTGTGCGGCCATGTTTGTGTTAAGTGGAAATGGAACTGTTGCATTAAAGCGCTTACGAGTGATTGTGTGTATGATTATCGGTCAGTCTAACTGATCGCAATTTGAGTTCCAGGCTACATTCCGTGCGAGTGTACGAGTATTCTCTGTTATAAACTGAATGGACGAAATTAAATTGGTAACATAATCTGCGTCATAGAAAAAGCACCCTTCGTAGATGAGTATGCCTGAATCATTGCATCAGCAAGCGCTGATATATCTGCTTCTAAATAACAAAGAACTTTAGGAGTGATAAGCTTGTAACTTGTATGTGTAGTCGCTTGTGCTATTAGTTGAGATTTTCTACATCTTAGGTAGTCTCGTCTGTAGGCTTATTTGCGCAGATTGCTGTTTTCTTCATATGTGTGTTGGCAGGATAGCTTTGGCACTGTTCCCTGGGCCGGCAGGAGAGACCTGTTTGCTTTCAGCCACGGCTGCGTTTCCGCCGTCGCACGGCGTCTAGGTTGGGCGGCAATCTGGTGCCTCCACCAGCTGCGTTGTGGTGGCCCAAGTTAAGTAAAGTTGATCGTTCGATGCGCGCCACGGCACGGTGTCTCCGATTAACCGGGAACCAGTAGTCTGCCCTCTTTGGTGAATCTAGCAAGTTGATGAGGTTTAAAGCACGTTCTGCAAGCCCGAAGTTCCTGCCCACTATACCTGCTCTCTAACTACTCGTTTAAACCCTGCACCCTTATTGCTACTTCTGAGCACGTTAAGTATAAGGCCTTTTAAAAACTAAAAACTCTTCCCGAACAGGCCATGAAGGCCCAACGGTACCGACCGGCCACCCTGTCATCCTCAGCCCAAAGGCGTCACTGGATGCGGATATGGAGGAGCATGTGGTCAGCACACCGCTCTCCCGGCCGTATGTCAGCTTCCGAGACCGGAGCCGCTACTTCTCAATCAAGTAGCACCTCAGTTTGCCTCACAAGGGCCTGAGTGCACCCCGCTTGCAAACAGCGCTCGACAGACCGGATGGCCACCCATCCGAGTGCTAAACCAGCCGGACAGCGCTTAACTTTGATGATCTGACGGGAACCGGTGTTACCACTGCGGCAAGGCCGTTGGCATAAGGCCTTTTACTTAACAATATAAACTGTTAAGCCTTTCTCTGATCCGCAGTCATTAACCAACTCCAGTCATTGTAAAACTTGCCTGCTTGTATCTTGTTGGCTGTGATAGCCGTCTGCTGTAGTTCTCAGTTTCCCTTTACTTTTGGGTGACTGTATATTCATTAACGGTCATTGCGAACGTTCCTGTTGCTGTGTACCAGTTGGAGTAACATTTAAATTGCATGTCCCCAGCTTATCTTGTATTTTGGGCAATTGTTTATTTATTTTAGGATCATTACCAATGTTTTTGTTGGTGTGTACCAGTTGGGAGCCACATCTAAATTGCATGCCTTCGCAGCGTTGTCTGTATTTTGGGGGACTGTGTATTCTACTGCTTAAGGGATCTTTTTATTAACACTTATACATTGTTATGGGCTTTCCAACAGCCACAGTCAGTGACGTGACTTGTTATCCTTTCTGTGTTTGGTTGGGCGTTATACACTTGTGTAACGTGTCACCCAAGCCTGGAAATTGTTAGTACGTTTAGTGGCTGTTATTGTAATTCATTTTGCTGATAAAATTCTTTGTTGAACCTGCTTGCAGCCACGTCTAGTTGGTGTGACTTCCTTCTTGTTTTTGGGAACTGCATACTTCCGGTTTCATGCCCTATCCTTAATCGTATAAATAGTTAACATTTGTTTTTAATGAATTTAGCCTATTAAGGTTTTTTAAAGATTGTGAGTGTTATAATTATTTTAACATTTTTTAAAAATTGTCATTATAATATTGATGTTAAGCAATAAAGTGTATTCCACGAAACAACCAATGACGAAATATGTGGATCCACTTTCCATGTGTTTTCCTTAAAGTTATCCCAACCTTAATTGTGAAGTGTTAGTTAACAATGTCTTACTCCTGGAAATATCCACAACGCCTAAGAGATGAGTTTTAAAAATTATTACAATGGCGGCTTGATGCCTCCCTGTGGTGATCTGTAGTCTGCGTGGTGATGGCTACTGGAAGACAGTGACCCCATTGTTCCTTGCAAGGGGTGGAGCCCCTCCACGCACGCACTGGCATTACTACCATCACAGTTTCTATTGTCGCCTCCGCATTTGTTAGTTGTAGTCGAGGAGTTCGCAGGATGCGAGCCTGTGACGTTGTCCATGCGTCTGGTATGTTTACTCACTAACACAGGCCCATAGAGGTGATAGGAAGTGAACGAAAGCGTTTGAAGAGTAGCAGGTTTTAGGGGCAGAGGGGGAAAAGTGCGAAAGGAAGCGCAAGACATCCGCGACAGTCTGGACGGGTAGTAAGAGCAGTTGCTGGTTTCTTGCTTGCTGCGACAGATCACACTAGGGCAGGGCCGGCCAAACGCTGCACAGTGTGCAGACGTGCGGAAGTGCTGCACATGTGCGCACGTGTGCGACAGCGAGCTACAGCGACATCTGTTATTAGACATGTGTCCTAAATGAACGGCGGCGGCTCGACTTCCCTGTTTATGTGGTGCAAGCAAGAGCGCAACATACCCAGTCTCGTTTATCCCTGGTAACCGTAACCTTAACAGAGAAGTACTGAGAAAGCCACGTACTGTGAAAAGCAAAGGACGGGCGATATATGTTCTCAGTCGTTTAAAAATGACTGGGAACTGCAATTCTTTTTTGTATCCGTTGGTGAAAACTCACAATGTTTGCTGTGCCGCCGAATAATAGGCGGCCAGCGTAAGTTTTCAATTGAAAGACACTACAATAAATATCACAAGGACGAATGTAGTGTACTCAACAGTGAAGAACGGCAAGCAAAATTAAATGTCCTTAAGAAAATGGATGAGACACATAAACTCGATTATCAATCCTCATGACCAGTGATAAACTTGTTTGGATTTATTCCTTTCATAATTAAAAATTATTGTATACTAACTGTGCATTATTGCCTCATTCTGCTCCATGTTACATTATTATCAGGAAAGTTGGTCATTAAATCGATTGTTCCAATGTATACTTACATTTAAGGATTTTTTTTTTAATGTGTGAAGGGCTACGCTCAGCTGAAGTCGATAAAACATAACATTCATCTAATTGTCGGTTATTATGCAGATTTCAGACGTAACTGATGAAAGATATAGCAATAATGGTATTGAAATAACAGATGATCATCGAGAGGTCTGCGGTTATTCTGTTCAGAGGTCAGTGAGACATAAATTATGTGGGTGTAACTGATGGCACCGAGAATTAGTTGTAGGAAACCTTGCATTAGTTTAATGTTATTTGAAATCATGAATAAGGTGCGTTGGAAGCCGGTAAGTGCTCTCTTTCTTAAATACTAGATCAAAAACATTACGCCGGCCGAAGTGGCCGTGCGGTTAAAGGCGCTGCAGTCTGGAACCGCAAGACCGCTACGGTCGCAGGTTCGAATCCTGCCTCGGGCATGGATGTTTGTGATGTCCTTAGGTTAGTTAGGTTTAACTAGTTCTAAGTTCTAGGGGACTAATGACCTCAGCAGTTGAGTCCCATAGTGCTCAGAGCCATTTGAACCATTTTTGAAAAACATTACGCGTATTTACGTGCCGTCAGTCAAGCTGCCTTAAAAAAAAAAAAAAAAAAAAAAAACACGGTTGTTAACTGGGGGTTGAACTGTTAACGTAAAAGTAGACGTCTCAATGAGTAGACTGTGACAGTATTTTAAATGTTTAATACGCGAAATACCTTCCCATGGTTCGCTTGCAAGCTGTGGAAAGAGCACTAGAATGCGCCGGTACAGAGTATCCCAGCAAGTGGATAAAGCGACATCTGTGCGTAGAGACATGCACTACAAGAACGTTGACGGCTGCGGCGTGCACGCTGTGACCCGGAAGTTGCACATGTGCAGGAGCACCGCACGCGTGCAGAATTTCTGGCCGGCCCTGCACTAGGGTATGGTCATCATTAGGTGATGGTTACCGTGCAATCCTCGGTATCAATGACACAGCTTAGATGCACCTTACACAGTACCAGTCCCCATCGATGAGAGGTACTGCTTAGGCTGGGTACCGACGATGTCTCCTGGGACAGCTGCAGCGTCTGCGTACCTGTAACACGCCGTGGTTCTCATATGAATGGTCGCTTGGTTATAAATAGATAGCAAAGTGGGTTTTGTTTGTGTGCAGTGTGCAGATTTGTTTCGCTGCTGTTGCCGACTGGGTAGCTGCGTTTGTTTTGGTGGTAGTTTCAGTCACCTTCGCTCTGATGCAGGGGTTTACCAATATTAGCATTGGTTGTGTGGCTTCAGCTTGCCACAGCTGGCTAAGGGTCCCTACTAAAGCGCATAATTGGGCGAATATGTTTCCATCTATGATTGTGATCGTAGTTTCCCAGATTTAGGATGAAGTATTGCTCGGGTGTCTTGAGTTCCTGTACGATCTGTGTCGAGTTTTTCTGAATACGTCCGATAGAGCCTCGAGGCGGTATTCATTGTGAAGGTCCGCGGTGCATGTGTGTCGAGGAGTATTGCTTATGATACATAGCACCTTGTTCTGTATGACCTGTAGGCGCCGCAGGTGAGCTGGAGCTTCGTAACCCAAGACTGGAGCTGCGTTCGTCACCTGAGGTCTAATCGGTGTCATATACATGGGCCTCAAAAGCTCCTACCCAGCGTACATTGCCTGTTAAGCATTGCGTAACGTTGTTTGACCCTCGCCTATGCCCGGTGGCAAAGCATTATATGTGGCACCCCTCCACACCTCCCACCACCCACCCCTTCCTTTTTGTTTCTGATCCAGCCAGACACCAAGGTACCTGAGTTCCTCATGGAAACGTATCGGGCGTGTGTGTAGTGTTATTTGTCTGCAGTGTTGGTATTTGTGGAGCTGTTTCGGTCTACAGGTGAACAGAACTGCTTTGCTCTTGTCGACTTTTACTTTAACATGCCATTGTTCCAACCAAGGCTCGACAGGTCTGAGTGATACCTGTAGTCGTGAGCCGATGTTTGATGGCTTCCAGTCTTATGCTACGATAGCGGTATCATCGGCATAGACGTAATTGGGATATCATTAGTGTAGAGGCTAAACAAGAGGGCCGCAGGATGCTGCATTGGGGTGTTCCAGCTTGTATACCGTGTCGTATTGATTGCTTGCCCTGATAATCAATATTTAAGCTCCCGTTGGTGAGGTATCAGTATATGAGACGTACGAGTCTATCGATGAAACTGGAACCATCTAACAGACGGTGAATAATTCTCTTTTCACTTTTAGTGAGCTGCCTTTAAGAAGAGTTACAATTACAAAACTGTATTTTCCAATGCAAGAGCCATCTAGTGGCTGTAACACGTTATCAAATGTTATCTTTGCAATACTACCTGCCAGTTGTACCTTACACGCCGTCTAAAGTGGATTTTCACTGTCTAGATGTGATACTGTCTATATGTGGTACTGTGCTGTGTTTTTGTGATGTAATAAGCATCTGTGAGCGATATATGTGTAGACGTGGCCTCTTACACAAGGTAATATATACACTCCTGGAAATGGAAAAAAGAACACATTGACACCGGTGTGTCAGACCCACCATACTTGCTCCGGACACTGCGAGAGGGCTGTACAAGCAATGATCACACGCACGGCACAGCGGACACACCAGGAACCGCGGTGTTGGCCGTCGAATGGCGCTAGCTGCGCAGCATTTGTGCACCGCCGCCGTCAGTGTCAGCCAGTTTGCCGTGGCATACGGAGCTCCATCGCAGTCTTTAACACTGGTAGCATGCCGCGACAGCGTGGACGTGAACCGTATGTGCAGTTGACGGACTTTGAGCGAGGGCGTATAGTGGGCGTGCGGGAGGCCGGGTGGACGTACCGCCGAATTGCTCAACACGTGGGGCGTGAGGTCTCCACAGTACATCGATGTTGTCGCCAGTGGTCGGCGGAAGGTGCACGTGCCCGTCGACCTGGGACCGGACCGCAGCGACGCACGGATGCACGCCAAGACCGTAGGATCCTACGAAGTGCCGTAGGGGACCGCACCGCCACTTCCCAGCAAATTAGGGACACTGTTGCTCCTGGGGTATCGGCGAGGACCATTCGCAACCGTCTCCATGAAGCTGGGCTACGGTCCCGCACACCGTTAGGCCGTCTTCCGCTCACGCCCCAACATCGTGCAGCCCGCCTCCAGTGGTGTCGCGACAGGCGTGAATGGAGGGACGAATGGAGACGTGTCGTCTTCAGCGATGAGAGTCGCTTCTGCCTTGGTGCCAATGATGGTCGTATGCGTGTTTGGCGCCGTGCAGGTGAGCGCCACAATCAGGACTGCATACGACCGAGGCACACAGGGCCAACACCCGGCATCATGGTGTGGGGAGCGATCTCCTACACTGGCCGTACACCACTGGTGATCGTCGAGGGGACACTGAATAGTGCACGGTACATCCAAACCGTCATCGAACCCATCGTTCTACCATTCCTAGACCGGCAAGGGAACTTGCTGTTCCAACAGGACAATGCACGTCCGCATGTATCCCGTGCCACCCAACGTGCTCTAGAAGGTGTAAGTCAACTACCCTGGCCAGCAAGATCTCCGGATCTGTCCCCCATTGAGCATGTTTGGGACTGGATGAAGCGTCGTCTCAAGCGGTCTGCACGTCCAGCACGAACGCTGGTCCAACTGAGGCGCCAGGTGGAAATGGCATGGCAAGCCGTTCCACAGGACTACATCCAGCATCTCTACGATCGTCTCCATGGGAGAATAGCAGCCTGCATTGCTGCGAAAGGTGGATATACACTGTACTAGTGCCGACATTGTGCATGCTCTGTTGCCTGTGTCTATGTGCCTGTGGTTCTGTCAGTGTGATCATGTGATGTATCTGACCCCAGGAATGTGTCAATAAAGTTTCCCCTTCCTGGGACAATGAATTCACGGTGTTCTTATTTCAATTTCCAGGAGTGTATTTTAGTTGTGACAAATCTTTTATAATGTGTGCTGATTTCTATCCCCTTAGCAACTTTACACGAGATTAAATTTGAAATGAACACGTTTCACAGCCCGCATCTCGTGGTCGTGCGGTAGCTTTCTCGCTTCCCACGCCCGGGTTCCCGGGTTCGATTCCCGGCGGGGTCAGGGATTTTCTCTGCCTCGTGATGGCTGGGTGTTGTGTGCTGTCCTTAGGTTAGTTAGGATTAAGTAGTTCTAAGTTCTAGGGGACTGATGACCATGGATGTTAAGTCCCATAGTGCTCAGAGCCATTATTAACACGTTTCACAACAATTTTTTTTTAAGATATTACAGTTCCACTTCCAGTTTTTGTAATGCCAAAGCACTCCGTCTTCAGGCCACAAGTAGCCCATCGGGACCATGCGCCTGCCGTGTCATCCTCACCTAAGAGTGCAGAGAGGAGGGGCGTGTGGTCAGCACACCACTCTCCCAGTCTTTATGATGGTTTTCTTTGACCGGAGCCGCTACTATTCGGTCGAGTAGCTCCTCAATTGGCATCACGTGGCTGAGTGCACCCCGAAAAATGGCAACAGCGCATGGCGGCCTGGATGGACACCCATCCAAGTGCCGGCCACGCCCGTCAGCGGTTAACTTCGGTGATCTGACGGGAACCGGTGCATCTACTGCGGCAAGGCCGTTGCCTTGTGATGCCAATGTAAAACTTTAATCTCAAGCATTACGTCTTAATTCATGTTATGAAACATATTCCACGTATATGCGCTTTGGTACAGACCTAAAGATGACAGCAAGGTCAGTCGAAACCGGTTGTCTAAAATAAAGAAATTTTTTGTGCGATTTAGGCTGTTGAATGTTCTTTTAGCAGTACTCTCAAAATGAGAAAATCCAAGGCAGAGAAGTGTTACTGCCTTAGCATGGCATTGTGATGTGAGCTAGATATTCTACTGCTTTGTTCCTGAACTCCTGGAAGACACTGTTCTCATTTCCATCTGGGCCAGGAGCTTTCCCGGCTGAAGTGTGCTAAATAGGCCACATGATTTCGTGTGTACCGTACACCTAATTTCGCCGCTTGAGGGTTGGGCTACACGCGTGTAACACCCTGATCCTTTTAAAGAGAGAATACTAGGTCTGATGGATCCAGAATCGGTATGAATGGCGCTGCTACTGTCCGGGCAAGGAGCTCTGCCTTCTCCATCGCGGATTGTGCAGGGCCGTCTGGTACTTGTAGAGTAGGCGTTTAGTGTTTCTCCTCAGTGAAGTGACCGGCAAAATTCCACATGCCAGGTCTAGTGGTATCCAGCCCTGCAAGTTTTTGATTCCACTGTGTGGCTTTAAAAGTCTGCATTTTCTCCCGTATAATACCCGGAAACCTGTTAACTTGTAGCGTGCAGTTTATACAAGGTGGGCATGGCGCCGCTGCCAGTATCTCCTGAGACGGTTTCCCATTGTTCTGGGCATGTGAGGCGGGAGTTAACATAGCCGGCCGCCCATGTGCATTGGTAGCAGCAGTAGCACAGCGATGGGACTGTAGCTGCCATTTTGCGCATGAGAAGTTACATTGACGTGATGTATCAATAATGAGAATCTCTTCTGAAGCGATAGGTAATGATGATGTCAACATAACTACAGTAAACTCCCGTTTATCCGAAATGATCGGGACGGCAGCTGGTTCGGATACCGAAAATTTCGGATAAAGCGAAGTCCCCCCTGTTCTCACGCGTGAAACATCCCGAATTGCGTTAAGACCGCTAAATGTGATTGCAAAACGTGTGTAAGGTACGTAGAATGTTATTGATATGGTTGTGAATAAGCCTGCATGTTTTGGACTGAAAAAATTGTGCTGATTGTGTTAAAAAGGCGCCAAAGTATGATTGAAAACTCAGAGGTTCTAAATGCTGAATAACAAAGATCGTTTATTTTGCGTTCTTACAGAAAAAATCCGCCTTATTTTGCAGCAGAAAAAAACAGGATTTTTAATTTTATTACCTACTCTTTTGAATAAAAAAATGAACTACTGTACAAAATTATGAAACAAATATAAAGATTACTCAAAGGAACGAAAAGTCTGTCCAGAAGAACTTTAAAGTAAAGAAGAAAAAACTTTTAACTTATGGACGCTGAAGTTCTAGGACGCTTCATTAGAATTTATTTTTTGGTAAAAAAGTCTGTAACGAAAAAAATGGTTCAAATGGCTCTGAGCACTATGGGACTTAACATTTGAGGTCATCAGTCCCCTAGAACTTAGAACTACTTAAACCTAACTGACCTAAGGACATCACACACATCCATGCCCGAGGCAGGATTCGAACCTGCGACCGTAGCGGTCGCGCGGTTCCAGACAAGCGTCTAGAACCGCTCGGCCACCAAGGCCGGCGTCTGTAACGATTTTTTGTTTTTTGGCTTGAGAAATTTTTGTTGCGGCAATATATCTCCAAATTTAGAAGCACAAGATTTCGGAGTAAGTCGCCTTCTCCTGTTAGCTGATGTACTCCAGGGCGGTTTGGATCGCTTCGTAGCCGACTGTGTGAGGTATCTTTTTCTCTGTTTGATCATCAGAGGCACATTCTTATGACGCATTCTGATTGGTCGCGATGTGGACGATTTCTTCCTCAATAAAATAAAAAAAGACGTTTTCCATCCACTCTTCAATGTCTTCGAAGTTCGCGTTTTCACAATCCGGTAGCTTCTCGAGTAAATTCACCGAAATTACGTCTTTTTCATCTGTTTCTGGCACGTCAGCTCGAGTTTCGGTGTTGCTTCTTCCTTCCCACCACCGATGAGTTTCATTATGATCTAAGAGTTTTTTCTAAGACCTAACGAGAGAAACAGGACGGATTCCAAGCTTCAGCAATCCAATGAATGACACTTAAAACATCGATTTTTTCAAGAGCTTGAACAAAATCTTCAGCATCAATCGCACCGATTAAGTATTCCAGCAGCTTGCGATGTTATGTTTTTTCATCGCCTCAAGAACACCTTGGTCCATCGATTGACATAGAGACGTGACGTTCGGTGGGAAAACACAGCTTTATATCCCCCATCTTGAAGATCGTCTGGTTGAAAAGGAGCGCTGTCCACAAGAAGTAACGCTTTTCGAGGAAGTCCATTTTCCTCCATATATTTTTCTACAGCTGGAACAAACCACTCTTTGAAGATGGAACCGCTTATCCATGCCTTAGACTGATTCGTGTACCACAATGCAAAGGTTTATCAGCTGGTTGCCATCTGAATGCTCTTGGTTTTTTGGATTAAGCCAATTAAAGTAAGGCGCAGTTGATGATTTCCAGTGATATTACTGCATCCATGGGCTTTTTTATATCCGTATGCCGTTTTTTCTTGTTTAGAGCTAAGGGTTTTTGTTGGCTACATTTTGTAATTCAACCCGGTTTCATCACAGTTGTAAAGTTGATCGCCAGTATTAGCTCCTTTGTCGATGATTGTGTGCAGTTTCTTCTTAAAATCAGCGATAGCGGCTTCATCCGCGGATAACGATTCGCCGCTGATGGCAATTTCACGAATGTCATGCCGCTTCTCGAACCGATCCAGCCAGCCATCATTCCCGCGGAATTCTTGCTCCTTTCCTTCAATTAGGTCACAAAAAGTCATCACTCTTTGACGAAGTAGGGGACCTGAAACTGGCACACCTTTGGCTCTTAGTTGTTCGTGCCACAAAAATAAGGCCTCTTCTGAGGATGGGCACCTTTTCTCATTGTTTTGCGAGACTTTACTGCGCTGCCTGTCGCTTGGATGGAACAAAACTTCTCAATTTCTGATCGATTTTTCTTCCAATCAGTAATCGTACTCTACCGACGTTAAAATCCGCAGCGCCTTTCGTGGGTTGCTCACCAGCATCAATTCTCTCTGTAAAGCGCGAAGCTTTTGTTCCAACGATATCACATTCTTTTTTCGTTTCCCGCCCGTAGTCACGTTCAGCGTTTTTTTACCGACTCACGACTGATTCGTTTTTGACTTTTGACCACTTTTATCTCTCATAACTAATGAGGAAGTATTGAATAGGATTGGGGAGAAGAGAAGTTTATGGCACAACTTGACTAGAAGAAGGGATCGGTTGGTAGGACATGTGTTGAGGCATCAAGTGAATTTAGTATTGGAGGGCAGTGTGGAGGGTAAAAATCGTAGAGGGAGACCAAGAGATGAATACACTAAGCAAATTCAGAAGGATGTAGGTTGCAGTAGGTTCTGGGAGATGAAGAAGCTTGCACAGGATAGAGTAGCATGGAGAGCTGCATCAAACCAGTTTCAGGACTGAAGACCACAACAACAACAAACATCTCTGGACATTTTAAAGCATGTAGCGCAAGCACGAAATGTTTAATCGAAAACACAGAGACGCACAACTTGACAACAGTCGAGACGCACTAGAAAAAGCTTTTGACTTTTGAAACTAGGCTGTGGCAGCCATCGAATGGAAACATTCGATATATCTATCCACTCTCCCTTGTCCTACCCAAGCCCACGCGGCAACACAACAGTACGTTGCTAGGGTTGTGATATCCAGACAGCGCGATTCTCGTACCAACCTCATGAAATTCTCGTATTTTAGTAAAAACTCTCGTACGTTTTGAAAATTTTTTATTCGTAGTATACAGCTTTACAAAACCTTATTTACAAATGAATAAAACTATGAACAAGAATTTGTAATTATGAAACAAATTCGATGTCTACATCTTCTTCTTCCTGTTTCGTTTTATAAAGTGTGTCCGACGTCATTTTCTCGTACATTTCGTGTGTTGGCTCAAAAGTTACACATGTTCCGTTGTTTCCTGGTCGTTCTTCAATGCATTCAGAGGCAAGAAGTGCTCCATTCAGTGTACTGGTTTGGAGTCTGTTCCTAATTTTGGTTTTCATGAGGTTTACCTGAAGTTGAACATGAAACTTCAATAACCTGACAAGTATGAAATCATATTATTAACTAGTTATTAGCTTCATTGCTTTACATACCTTAGAAAAAAACTCTTTCACAGTCTGCATTTGAATGAGGTAAACTCAAAATTGAGAGAGCGAAAACGCTCAATTCCTTAAATTCTTCAGATTCGTTATTTAATATATTCCGCATTTTATCCGGTGATTGTTCCTTTTGTAGTAAGTCTGGGAGACAAGCCAAAACCAGAGGGAGACGCCTCCACTGGTCATCTGTAGTTTGTGCTAAATCGAGATATGAGGGAGGAATTATATGTGGCAACAGTTCCATTAAAGGCATGAGTGAAGGTGTTGTATCTCGGAAACTTTGTGACAGGGCATTTGTAGGTTTGAGTGCCGCTAGTTTGGACAGCACTTAATCTTCCATATCGTACCGTAATTTGATCTGGCACGAAGCTGTCTGTGATATTTGAGAACTAATGCCACACATAAACAAACAAATGTATGGAAAACAATAAAACACAAATTATATATGATTTCAGGCAAACGAGGTGTACTCACCACAAGAAAGTTCCTGCATCGATGATAAAAATCCTTGATAAGATGTGGGTGATCCTTTATCTCTGGTGTCCCAACGTTCTTCAGAATTTTCACACCCAAATACTGTCGTGCATCTTCCAGATGATGAGCTGCATTTTTTGGGTCAACATCACTGAGATTTTTTCCCATGACATAAGTTGTTGTTGTTGTTGTGGTCTTCAGTCCTGAGACTGGTTTGATGCAGCTCTCCATGCTACTCTATCCTGTGCAAGCTTCTTCATCTCCCAGTACCTACTGCAACCTACATCCTTCTGAATCTGCTTAGTGTATTCATCTCTTGGTCTCCCCCTACGATTTTTACCCTCCACGATGCCCTCCAATACTAAATTGGTGATCCCTTGATGCCTCAGAACATGTCCTACCAAACGATCCCTTCTTCTGGTCAAGTTGTGCCACAAACTCCTCGTCTCCCCAATCCTATTCAGCACCTCCTCATTAGTTATGTGATGTACCCATCTAATCTTCAGCATTCTTCTGTAGCACCACATTTCGAAAGCTTCTATTCTCTTCTTGTCCAAACTATTTACCGTCCATGTTTCACTTCCATACATGGCTACACTCCATACAAATACTCTCAGAAACGACTTCCTGACACTTAAATCTATACTCGATGTTAACAAATTTCTCTTATTCAGAAACGATTTCCTTGCCATTGCCAGTCTACATTTTATATCCTCTCTACTTCGACCATCATCAGTTATTTTACTCCCTAAATAGCAAAACTCCTTTACTACTTTGTCTCATTTCCTAATCTAATCCCCTCAGCATCACCCGATTTAATTTGACTACATTCCATTATCCTCGTTTTGCTTTTGTTGATGTTCATCTTATATCCTCCTTTCAAGATACTGTCCATTCCGTTCAACTGCTCTTCCAAGTCCTTTGCTGTCTCTGACAGAATTACAATGTCATCGGAAAACCTCAAAGTTTTTATTTCTTCTCCATGGATTTTAATACCTACTCCGAATTTTTCTTTTGTTTCCTTTACTGCTTGCTCAATATACAGGTTGAATAACATCGGGGAGAGGCTACAACCCTGTCTTACTCCCTTGCCAACCGCTGCTTCCCTTTCATGTCCCTCGACTCTTGCCGGCCGAAGTGGCCGTGCGGTTAAAGGCGCTGCAGTCTGGAACCGCAAGACCGCTACGGTCGCAGGTTCGAATCCTGCCTCGGGCATGGATGTTTGTGATGTCCTTAGGTTAGTTAGGTTTAACTAGTTCTAAGTTCTAGGGGACTAATGACCTCAGCAGTTGAGTCCCATAGTGCTCAGAGCCATTTGAACCCTCGACTCTTATAACTGCCATCTGGTTTCTGTACAAATTGTAAATAGCCTTTCGCTCCCTGTATTTTACCCCTGCCACCTTTAGAATTTGAAAGAGAGTATTCGAGTCAACATTGTCAAAAGCTTTCTCTAAGTCTACAAATGCTAGAAACGTAGGTTTGCCTTTCCTTAATCTTTCTTCTAAGATAAGTCGTAAGGTCAGTATTGCCTCACGTGTTCCAGTATTTCTACGGAATCCTAACTGATCTTCCCCGAGGCCGGCTTCTACTAGTTTTTCCATTCGTCTGTAAAGAATTCGTGTTAGTATTTTGCAGCTGTGGCTTATTAAACTGATTGTCCGGTAATTTTCACATCTGTCAACACCTGCTTTCTTTGGGATTGGAATTATTATATTCTTCTTGAAGTCTGAGGGTATTTCACCTGTTTCATACATCTTGCTCAGCAGATGGTAGAGTTTTGTCAGGACTGGCTCTCCCAAGGCCGTCAGTAGTTCCAATGGAATGTTGTCTACTCCGGGGGCCTTGTTTCGACTCAGGTCTTTCAGTGCTCTGTCAAACTCTTCACGCAATATCGTATCTCCCATTTCATCTTCATCTACATCCTCTTCCATTTCCATAATATTGTCCTCAAGTACATCGCCCTTGTATAGACCCTCTACATACTCCTTCCACCTTTCTGCTTTCCCTTCTTTGCTTAGAACTGGGTTTCCATCTGAGCTCTTGATGTTCATACAAGTGGTTCTCTTATCTCCAAAGGTCTCTTTAATTTTCCTGTAGGCAGTATCTATCTTTCCCCTAGTGAGAAAAGCCTCTACATCCTTACATTTGTCCTCTAGCCATCCCTGCTTAGCCATTTTGCACTTCCTGTCGATCTCATTTTGAGACGTTTGTATTCCTTTTTGCCTGCTTCATTTACTGCATTTTTATATTTTCTCCTTTCATCAATTAAATTCAATATTTCTTCTGTTACCCAAGGATTTCTACTAGCCCTCGTCTTTTTACCTATTTGATCCTCTGCTGCCTTCACTACTTCATCCCTCAAAGCTACCCATTCCTCTTCTACTGTATTTCTTTCCACCATTCCTGTCAATTGTTCCCTTATGCTCTCCCTGAAACTCTGTACAACCTCTGGTTCTTTCAGTTTATCCAGGTCCCATCTCCTTAAATTCCCACCTTTTTGCAGTTTCTTCAGTTTTAATCTACAGGTCATAACCAATAGATTGTGGTCACAGTCCACATCTGCCCCTGGAAATGTCTTACAATTTAAAACCTGGTTCCTAAATCTCTGTCTTACCATTATATAATCTATCTGATACCTTTTAGTATCTCCAGGGTTCTTCCATGTATACAACCTTCTATCATGATTCTTAAACCAAGTGTTAGCTACGATTAAGTTGTGCTCTGTGCAAAATTCTACCAGACGGCTTCCTCTTTCATTTCTTAGCCCCAATCCATATTCACCTACTACGTTTCCTTCTCTCCCTTTTCCTACACTCGAATTCCAGTCACCCATGACTATTAAATTTTCGTCTCCCTTCACTATCTGAATAATTTCTTTTATTTCATCATACATTTCTTCAATTTCTTCGTCATCTGCAGAGCTAGTTGGCATATAAACTTGTACTACTGTAGTAGGTGTGGGCTTCGTATCTATCTTGGCCACAATAATGCGTTCACTATGCTGTTTGTAGTAGCTTACCCGCATTCCTATTTTCCTATTCATTATTAAACCTACTCCTGCATTACCCCTGTTTGACTTTGTGTTTATAACCCTGTAGTCACCTGACCAGGCCGGCCGGTGTGGCCGTGCGGTTAAAGGCGCTTCAGTCTGGAACCGCGTGACCGCTACGGTCGCAGGTTCGAATCCTGCCTCGGGCATGGATGTGTGTGATGTTCTTAGGTTAGTTAGGTTTAATTAGTTCTAAGTTCTAGGCGACTGATGACCTCAGAAGTTAAGTCGCATAGTGCTCAGAGCCATTTGAACCATTTTTTTCACCTGACCAGAAGTCTTGTTCCTCCTGCCACCGAACTTCACTAATTCCCACTATATCTAACTTTAACCTATCCATTTCCCTTTTTAAATTTTCTAACCTACCTGTCCGATTAAGGGATCTGACATTCCACGCTCCGATCCGTAGAATGCCATTTTTCTTTCTCCTGATAACGACATTCTCTTGAGTAGTCCCCACCCGGAGAACCGAATGGGGGACTATTTTATCTCCGGAATATTTTACCCAAGAGGACGCCATCATCATTTAATCATACAGTAAAGCTGCATGCCCTCGGGAAAAATTACGGCCGTAGTTTCCCCTTGCTTTCAGCCGTTCGCAGTACCAGCACAGCAAGGCCGTTTTGGTTATTGTTACAAGGCCAGATCAGTCAATGATCCAGACTGTTGCCCTTGCAACTACTGAAAAGGCTGCTGCCCCTCTTCAGGAACCACACGTTTGTCTGGCCTCTCAACAGATACCCCTCCGTTGTGGTTGTACCTACGGTACGGCTATCTGTATCGCTGAGGCACGCAAGCCTCCCCACCAACGGCAAGGTCCATGGTTCATGGGGGGGGATGACATAAGTGCGTTTCATGAAATACAGAAGTATTTCTGTATAGAGAGCTCTAATCTTGTCATGAATGTCAACAATTACTACTACTCTAGACTGGAAATAATCGTTGAAAGTAGTAATTTTTGGTAGAATCCACTCTAACAACATATAATACATTTTTGCAAAGGAGTCATGTAAACAGTTAAAAACTTGTTCAGCACTTAGAACTCGCTCAGAATGCCATTTTTGGTTAAAAACAGCATTAGAGCATCCCAGTTTTGCAGCACTGTCCTAACAACCGCGATCATTGACAGCCAACGTGTCTGTGAAGGATGTAGTAATTTGTGTGGTTCCAAGTTTAAAAATACCTGGAATAAAACATAATGTTTAGCCTATTTCCACACGATCGGACGTAAAATAAAGTCTGTGTGATATAAAATGCTACAATTCCTGAAATTCCTTGAACTCTGCCTGTCTCTTCGCACTGAGTTTGAAAAAAAAAACATAAATATTCTTCGCGAGGTCCTCACAAGCTGTTGGAAGGTTCTTGCACGCCTCGCTTGCGCGTATATGCACCGAATGACAAACACACTTCATTACAAAAATTCCCGGGCAGCTATCTCGGAATCTGCTTGCTACAGAATTACGAACTCCCATCATAGTATTACAACCATCTGCTCCAAAGCCAATAATATTGGCAAATGGAATGTTATGCTGTTGAAACGTTTTTACTACACCATTGTAGAGATTTTCTGCAGTAGAAGCTTTCTCAACATTTAAGTCTCCATCTTCATAAACTTTATATAGCTCCCAAAACTTACTTTCAATACAACCTGTAAAAGGAGAAGTGATACAAAGTGGTAACTTAACAGGAAAATTTATTTTAGAATTAATTTGGTTGTTATTTAAAAACTAGCTCTTATTGTTACTCACCTGAATCTTTGGAATTTTTCACAGTTCCTATATCGGTGGACTCGTCCGTCATTGTGCTACATTTGGCGTGTTGTAGTTTTTTCTGCCGACACTTCTTTGTGTGACGTCCCAATAACATTAGAAACAATGGCACGTGCTTTGTGCCGTTTAAGAGTCATTGCCCTTGCAATATCCGAGTCTGGAAAAATATCTTTTAACAAACCGGATAAATGGTCAACAGCTAAAAATGCCACATTATGTTCTGCTAAGTATGCTGATCATTTGATTTCAGCTTTAGCAACCTTCCTCTTAACTGGTTGTGCGTTTGTGACAAATTGAGCAACTGAAGGCTGTCGCACGGTAGCAGACTGCACAATGTATATGTGCTTCTTACTTCTGGAATGGTTTTTAATATTCTGGACTTCGGAAACCATGCTGGTATTGCAATATCTGCATCGCGCCCTGAGCGGATCACTGTCGCGCACCAGCCAATTACGTAAACCTGGCATATGTAGCCACTCATCACGAAATTTTTGTTGTCGATGGACAGGCCATTCTGTCTTCGAGATTTCACCTCTTTTTAACCGTTTTTTCTCTGGCGTACACGAAAGTTTCGTTCTTGTGTTTTCATATTCACTGTCACTTCTCATTTCTCCACTCACAGTAACACACAGTAACCCGAAACACTTACAAAAAGAAACTACACAGTACATGACTATACGCGAAATACGCATTGTTAAGAGTATCGTTTGTTGAAGACGAAACAATACCGTCTGATGAAATGTCTTTCGTTTGCACTTAACAATTCCACAGTATTGTAGGGTAATTAGATCTACTGTTAATTGCTTTCCAATAATATTCGATTAAAGTTCCATTTAGTGCTTTGAGATTCGTTGGCCGCTTATTTCTGAAACTTAACAATTCGAACTGAGTGAAATATGTCATGCAAAGCAAAGTAATTCGTTATTGTTAGCTTATTTAATTTATTTTCCAGGGCCAGGCTTTGAACTAAGCCTCATTCACGACTTTAATCGTTTTGTCATGTCGGTAGTTTGGCGCTCTCTCTCCTGCCTGAAATTCGTTGATTGACAGAGACTGCATGGATTCGTAACAGTTTCAAATCATTTTTAAAATATAACAGATGAATTGATTATTTTCCAAACAAATGTGTATAATGTATATTTGGTATAAAATTTGGACCCGCCTCCATAGCCACACGACTTGGTGTGGTGTCACGAGCCACGAGCCCGCAACTACTAAGGTTCGAGTTCCCCCGTGGGCATCTATGTTTCTGTGATGTCTGTAGACTAAGTTAGGATAGGATAGGGTAGAGTAAGTCGTCTGTAACGACTCCAGTTATATATTAAAAAAAAGTTTTAGGCAAGATTCTCGTATGTTCGTGTACGATATTCACTTTTGCCTCGTACATCGTACAAATGACGAAATTCTCGTATGCGTACGAGAATTCTCGTACATATCGCAACCCTGCTACGTTGTACGTTCACTGTTAAGTTGTTAAACGCTCGACTTCGTCTGATGTACCGACAACAGGCGGAAAGTGGTTAGCGCCGCACTCTCAGTGTCGGTTTCGACAGGGCTACGTCGCGCTGCATGGAGCAATACTGTACGTACTGTACTTCCAAGGAGTTCCAATTGATGGCAAAGGCATGAAACCACGCAATACGAACAAGAAACAAGCTAAAACTTCACACCAACACACGCACGAACTGACGACACTCGGACTTTTGATAAGCGCCAGTGCACTGATTAGAAGTAGACTGCCGAAGCACCAGCGAATGCATGGCTCCAGATGCAGACAAATTTAAACTTGTCAAGTGTCAGTGTAGCTAGCCAAAAGCGTAGCTGCGCGATGCATCAGACAGCGCCAATGTGAGCCGCGAAAATCGAAAAGATTTGTTCGGATAAAGCGGATTTCGGATAAACGCGATTCGGATAAACGGGAGCTTACTATATTACTAAAAATGTTGCTCATAGGTTAGTTCTTTTCTTAAAACCCATATCAAATATTTCTCTTGTAAATAGCATACATCCCACTTCACTGTATCATTTTCATTGCAAAATGTTTGCCTTTACCGCAGGATTCTAAGATTTTTATGCACATGCACGTCAAGATGACTTACACCTGGCAGTGATAGAAGCCATGACCTCCATGGCTGCGTGGAGAATGTTACCAAGACGCGATCATTAACCTTGAAAATATGAACAGAAACATCGCAGAGGTGTTGGCTGTAGGAGTGACGGTGCTGTTGGCTACAGTAAGAGCCAACTGGTCCCCCGCTGCTGCTGGATGGAGCGAGGCGAAATATTTGTTTACGCAGTATCTGCCTGCCAACGGTGGCGACTTGCCCTGGCAGTCATACAACATTGCTTGCCCGCAGTAGGACGGCGGTCGTGTCAGCGGCAGTGAGCAGTCATGCGGTACTTTGCACTTATAATACATCTCTCTGACCGCAGAAGAGACTCCCCTACGTTACCTACTTGTTTATAATTCAGACTTCGCCGTTGCTCCTAACCTGCGCTAGAGCTGATCGCAGCGCAAGTGTGGGGAAGTGGGCATAATTTACCGATGTCTTATCTATACAAACGTTCGATTTCCAGTCGTTATTTACAAGTCTGTTATAATCTTATGGTGTCAGGGTCCTCTGAAACAGCTTAATACTAAACGAACTCCGTCCGAGCAGGCCAGGAAGGCCCAACGATACTGACCGGCCGCCGTGTCATCCTCAGCCTACAGGCGTCGCGGGATGCCGATATGAAGGGGCATGTGGTCAACACAACGCTCTCCCGACCGTATGTCAGTTTATGAGACCAGAACGGCTGCTTCTCCTCAGTTTGCCTCACAAGGGCTGAGTGCACCACACTTGCCAACAGCCCTCGGCAGACCGGATGGTCACCCATCCAAGTTCTAGCCCAGCCCGACATCGCATAACTTCGGTGATCTGACGGGAACCGGTGTTACCACTGCGGCAAGGCCGTTGGCAGCAGCAACACTTGTAGTGATAGTTATACTGACGCTGTCGTCGCTTATCACTTCCGAAGAGATTCTCGTTATTGACTTTCTTGTCAGGATTAGTTATGTACCCCGGGGATTCCTGTGGCGGTAGTTCTTTGCAGGAAAGTGCCTTATATGCTGAAACAAAATTCTTTTAATTCTTCATTTGATAGCTGAATAATTATTCTTGATTTTGTCTTTCCAACATTCGAACCACGCCGTTCCTTCCTCAGAACTGCAAGTGTCGTACCGATGCACACAATGGAACGAGTGTTACTGATTTACGGCATTCTGAGCGTATTGCTTTCGGTCTTCTTCACTGAATTCCGGCTTCCGATTTGCCACGAAACGTCTATAAGCAGTTGTCAGCCAATATAGGAGGTTTTTCTTAGTCGGACTATATGTAGAGGGTATTGTATAGCAGCACCACTGGTTTCAGGAATTGTAAGAGGAGAATGTTTGTCGTAGAGGGCTGTGATATTGTCTGTATGTTCATGCATTTTGCCGTCAGTTGTGGGCTCTGAATTTTTGACGCCTTTTAGTTTTTGAGGAGCTTGCTGTTAGAGCTTCCCGATCTATACGTTTAATGTTCTTACTGGTTGTGTAGGACGATTTGAGCTTTGGAATCTGTGAGGAATTGTCCGCAGATACCTACATTTACCACGCCAGTTCATAAAATTTCGAGACTAGATTAATAAAACACAGAAAAAATAAGATTTTGGTTTTAATGTTTCACGTGTTCTTCATAGTTCCCCCTTCCCCCCCCCCCTCTCCCATTCTCCCCAAGAACGTACAAAGCACAGAACGTTCATACAACCATGTAAAAGTGTTAGCGAAGTTCTTCTTTGGGGTGTTGTTCCACTCGTGTGTCTCATTGGCTTGAACGTCGGTTATGTCGTCAAAATGTTGATCATTCATGTGATTTTCTGCGCTTTGTCGTTTTGTTGTACGTTCGCCATTGATAACACGAAGTCTCGTCACCAGTGATGACTTTTACCATAAAAAATTGTTGCATTTTCTGTTTCAATGAAGTTGCGGCAGGCGTCCTCAGGACATGGTTTTTCTTTAGGATTCAGTGAGTGTGGGACAAACTTTGCACATACTTTTTGTAGTGGACTGTTAAGGCAGCCAGTCCACAGTGAAGTAGCCGAAAGGGCACGCGTCAACTCACGCCATCTGGCGTTAAGTCTGGAACAGGATTCGTAATGAATGTGATAAAGAAAAGAACGTAGCTACTAGAACACTTAACTTTTATATTGTCCTTTGGTATACAGCATTCTGGATGATACAAGTGAGACTCTATCTTGAGGTACATGCAACGTTACAAATGGTTAATGGCGCCTTGCTAGGTCGTAGCCATTAACTTAGCTGAAGGCTATTCTGTCTCTCGGCAAATGAGAGAAAGGCTTCGTCAGTGTAGCCGCTAGCAACGTCGTCGTACAACTGGGGCGAGTGCTAGTACGTCTCTCGAGACCTGCCTTGTGGTGGCGCTCGGTCTGCGATCCTGACAGTGGCGACACGCGGGTCCGACATGTACTAATGGACCGCGGCCGATTTAAGCTACCACCTAGCAAGTGTGGTGTCTGGCGGTGACACCACATTCCTCCCCCGCAAATCGGCGAACGGTCGTGTGATAAGGCTTCCGCCCGCCGTGGGGAGGACCCCATGTTGACGTATGCGATGGGGTGGGGAGCCTAACAACAGGCGAGGCCGTGCCACCCGCACCCTGCCATTCGGTCCGAGGGGAGCTAGGAAACGCCTGAAAACCTAGTCCAGGGTGCACGTCAACATGCGGTGTATGCGCCCGTAATGAGATAGGAGGGGCCGAAGGGTCGACCTCCATTGCGTCGGGGTATCCGACGCGCGTTGACGCCATGTGGTCCGGAGCGGGCAAGAGTTCCATGGCGGAGGACAGCTGGTCACGGGAAGCGGACGGCGGCGCGCGACCCAGGGAGGCGCTTGGCGGCTGCAGCGAAGCGTCCACTGCGGGCGGCGGCGGCGGGAGAACAGGCGGCGGCGGCGGCGGCGGCAGCGGCGCGTTGCCATGGGGCAAAATGGAAGGCATCGTCGGTAACACCTGGGGATGAGGCGAGCCAGTAGATGGGTCCCCAGGGCGCTGACCGGACGGCACCGTCGCTGAAAGCAGACGGGGAGCGGCAGAACCCGTGCGACGACAGAGGCGCAGCTGATTGAGATGCCGACGCACCTCACCAGAGGCCCCCTAAACCAAATACATCGCGCGGCCGAGGCAGCGAAGAATGCGCCCTGCGAGCCAACGCCGTGAACCTCGATAGGTGCGATAAAAGACAACGTCGCCAGGAGCAAAAGCAGGAGTCTGCCGCTGCACGGGAACCTGATGCGGCGGATGCAGCAAAGACATCAAGGTTCGATGAGGACGACCGTGGAGCAACTCAGCCGGCGAGCGACCATCGCGGGGCTGAGAGCGATACGAGGACAAAAAGAGCAATAACGCGTCCTCCCAAGAATGCGACTCTTTCAATTTCAACATCTGTGACTTGAAAGTCCGGACCAATCGTTCAGCGGCACCGTTTGACTGAGGCGAAAACGGCGCGGATGTCAGATGTTGAATACCATTGGCCTTGCAGAATGACTGAAATTCTGCGGACATGAATTGTGGGCCATTATCGGAAACAATAGTCTGCGGAAGACCTTCAATGCAAAAAATAGCGGATAACGCTTGAATGGTGGCAGAAGACGTCGTGGAAGACATCCGGACAACAAAAGGAAAATTACTGAAAGCATCGACCACAACCAACCATCGAGCATTCCAGAATGGACCAGCAAAATCGATGTGCAAGCGTTGCCAAGGGGAAGTGGCTTTCGGCCACGCAAAGAATTTCCGCGGCGGTGCGGATTGTTGTTCGGCACACGCCATGCAAGAAGAGCACATATTCGTAATCGCAGCATCGATGCCGAACCAAGTACAGTGCTGACGAGCAAGTTGTTTCGTTCGCACTAGACCCCAATGTCCTTGGTGAAGAAGCCATAAGACAGAGGACTGTAACGAACGTGGGACCACGACTCTGGACTGATCATTATCAGAACGCAACAACCAAACACCACGTCGTACAAAAAGTCTCTCCTTGTGAGCACAAAATCGGCGAACCAACGGATCCTCGATCCGTGACTTCGACAAGGGCCATTGCGTAGCAACAAAACGCAAAACAGTAGCAAGGACAGGGTCAGCAGCTGTGGCTGTAGCTACACGACGAAAATCAATCGGAAACGATTCGACCACGTCATCGGTTTCCGAATCAATGAACATGCAAGCAAGTTCGGAAGAATCGAATGCTTTATCCTCAGCAACAGGCAAACGGGACAACGCATCAGCGTTGCTGTGCTTAGCAGTGGACCAATACAAGATATCGTAGCGGTACTGCGAGATCTCAGAACGCAATGCATAGGGAACATTGCGCGCTCGGAAAAAGGTCGGTTGCGCGTTTACTTTCAGTTCCAAATGAGCTTCATAGTTCTTAGCGCAACCAAGGCCCGGTGCAAAAATGTCTGCAAATTCTTCACATAGACGAGAAACACTGTCTGAAGGCACAGTCTCGTTCACTGTAGGACCTGATTGACGATAGACAAGTTAAACAACTGAAATAAATCTAACCCAAACAAGTTCACTGCAGTAGAAGAACGAAGAACGTAAAATGACACAAGTTTTGTTTGTTCCTTGTATGTAGCAAGAAGAGTGCACTGTCCTAACACAGGGATAGCTTGTCCGGAATAACTCGTGAGCTGAACATTTGCGGCATGCAACGGAGGTGCGCCCAGTTGTTTGTACGTGGCGTGATTGAGCAATGAAACTGCAGCTCCGGTATCGAGCTGGAATGGTATCACTTGTCCGGCAAAGTCCAAATCTACAAAAAGTTTATTGTCCTGCTGACGACAAGAGCGACTGTTTTGTGCAACTTGAACAGACACTGGAACAGAATCACGTGCGACGTGACGGGATTTCCTTCGACGTCGACGCACACAGTTTGTGGGACGAACACAGTCACTGTTAGCGACAGGAACACTGGGCGGAGTGGAATTAACTACATGAACGTCCATGGGCGAAGGTTCCCGAGCCTGAGTGTCCTTGGTTCGATTCCGGCGCGAAGCAAAGGGCCTGGAATGGTTGTGATTGTCTGATCTGAGCTTTTTCTGGCAAACACTTTGAACATGTCCTTTCTTATGACAGTAAAAGCAAATAGCTTGGCGGGACGGGCAATTGTCACGCGAATGTCTAGTTGCACACCGCGGGCATGATTTCACTGCATTTGCTTGCTTTCGCGGGACACGTGGCGGTGCGGACGTGCGCGCAGGCTGTTTACAGTTCCGCGCAGCGCGCCCGGCGGGCCGGGTAATGCGACACACTGCTGGCGAAGTTTCAAATGATTCCTGAGCAAAGTCAAGCGTGTCTTGCCTATCCAATATGTCTATCACTTGTTGAAGGGAGGGATTGACGAGTTTCAAAATCTGTTCCCTTATGCGAACATCAGAAACGTTCTGTGCTATTGCATCACGCACCATAGTATCTGAATAAGGGAGTCCACAGTCACATTCAAATGCACACTCCCTAGTAAGTCCTTGCAAAGTTGCAACCCACTCCCTATTAGTCTGACCGGCCGTACGTTTTGTACGAAAGAACGTATACCTGTTTGCAACGACATTTACGGTTTCCTTGAAATAGGCATCTAATGCAGACAAAATTTCTTCGTATGACAGAGTTGCTACGTCGCGTCGGGGATACAATTTCCCTATCACACGGTAGGTGGACACACCTACACACGAAAGCAAAAACGGCTGCCGCTCATTACCTTGAATTCTGTAGGCGGCGAGATGAAATCCAAATTGTCGGGACCATTCCGGCCATGTCTCGTTGGCCGCCTCGGAGGGCCTAAATTGAGGTGCAACAGCATGGTGTGGCGGCGGTAGCGATGAAGCGGCGGCGGCCGCATCGTTTTGCAGCGCACGTTGACCCTGGACGAGCTGTCCAAGGGCATCCAATAACGCCTGCGTCTGCTGATTCTGCAAGCGATAAAATTCGGACAGTACATCTGGAGATTGTGGCGAAGCCATGACACAAGTAAATGTAAGGAATGAGAAAGAACAAGATCCTGATTAATCCGCGTCGCCAATGTAGTGGACTGTTAAGGCAGCCAGTCCACAGTGAAGTAGCCGAAAGGGCACGCGTCAACTCACGCCGTCTGGCGTTAAGTCTGGAACAGGATTCGTAATGAATGTGATAAAGAAAAGAACGTAGCTACTAGAACACTTAACTTTTATATTGTCCTTTGGTATACAGCATTCTGGATGATACAAGTGAGACTCTATCTTGAGGTACATGCAACGTTACAAATGGTTAATGGCGCCTTGCTAGGTCGTAGCCATTAACTTAGCTGAAGGCTATTCTGTCTCTCGGCAAATGAGAGAAAGGCTTCGTCAGTGTAGCCGCTAGCAACGTCGTCGTACAACTGGGGCGAGTGCTAGTACGTCTCTCGAGACCTGCCTTGTGGTGGCGCTCGGTCTGCGATCCTGACAGTGGCGACACGCGGGTCCGACATGTACTAATGGACCGCGGCCGATTTAAGCTACCACCTAGCAAGTGTGGTGTCCGGCGGTGACACCACACTTTTCTCTTCTAGAGATGCTGCTCCACTGCAGTTTGTGACGTAGCAACGTTCACACGCTGGACATCCTCTACATAACACTGCCTGTTCACAATTGACTGGTTGAATACGCTGCTGCTTACAGTCCATAGTTCATGCTGCCACCGTAGTTACTGTGCTGACGTTGGTTATACAGCAGGAATAAAATTAGTTGCGGAACTTTTTGGATGGACGGTGTATACAGCTCAGGCTACCATATGGTGTGTAGCGGAGAGTACTTCTGGCATCACTATTTTTTGCCGCTTGCCTCTCTCATATGCGAAAGACACGGGGGAAGAGAAAGTTTTGGAAAATCTCCATATGAGCTCCAATTTCCCTGATTTTCTTGCTGTAGTCATTTCGAGAGAATAATGTGGGACAAAGCAATACAGGGTGATTATAATTAAACTTTCAAAACGCTGTAGAAATAACACCACTTCTCAGAATGACGTCAAATTGCAACGAAATATTGTCGGAGAAGGGACAAAACGTATGGCAGAAGAAAAAAAATGGCGTGAAAATTGATCAATAGATGGTGCTGTATGTGTCAGAATATGTAAATGGAGGCCGGCCGGTGTGGCCGTGCGGTTAAAGGCGCTTCAGTCTGGAACCGCGTGACCGCTACGGTCGCAGGTTCGAATCCTGCCTCGGGCATGGATGTGTGTGATGTCCTTAGGTTAGTTAGGTTTAAGTAGTTCTAAGTTCTAGGGGACTGATGACCACAGAAGTTAAGTCCCATAGTGCTCAGAGCCATTTGAACCATATGTAAATGGAGCACCTGTCATGCGCACAACCGATTGAAGTTGGTAGAAATACGCCGGGTACACGGCTTTTCCTCCTTTCGCGTCTGCGAACTTCGTCTTGACTGTCTCAATGCAGGATCGCGTTCTGCTTGTAAAGCTGTATTACAAGAATAATGACTATGCACACGTCGCTGTACAGAAGTTCCGGACACTGAAAGGTTTGAAAAAAGGTGTTGGTATGATGACTGCCGTGGGCCTGGAGAGTATGATTTGGAAATTCGTAAATGGTTCAAATGGCTCTAAGCACTATGGGACTTAACATCTGAGGTCATCAGTCCCCTGGACTTAGAACTATTTAAAACTAACTAACCTAAGGACATCACACACGTCCATGCTCGAGGAAGGATTCAAACCTGCAACCGTAACAGCAGCGCGGTTCCGGACTGAAACGCCTAGAACCGCTCGGTCACAGCGGCCGGCCGGAAATGCGAAAAGACGGGTTCTCTCAGTGTGGAACCTGATAGGGGGGGGGGGAGGTAACTAATTGATTGGACTTCAGTGGAAGCAGTGGCCACGGCAATGCAGGAGGAGACGAGTGGTGGTCTGCAAACGTGTAGTGCACGGAGAATTGCCCGAGCATTGGACATACGTGTGAGCACGGTGCGTAAAATCCTACGAAACATCCTTCTTTGATATCCATTCAAAATCACCCATGTGCACGAGTTGCTTCCTGTTGACCTGCCACCAAGAGAGACCTTTGATTTAGAATTTCTCGCTCAAATGGACGTGGACAATGATTGGCCGTGGAAGATTTTGTGGATAGACGAAGCCCACTTCCATTTCACAGGATATGTCAATACACAGAATTGTCGAATATGGGCAACGGATAATCCACTCGCAAATCAACCAGCATCACTTCGTCCTGAAAAGGTCCGTGTGTGGTGAGGGTTTACGGCATCATTTATCATAAGGCCATATATTTTTTTTTTTCGAAGACACAGGTGCTTCCGGTCCTGTTACCTGTACCGTCACTCGTAAGCGCTAGAAGTGTCTTTTGCGCAACCACGTCATTCCAACTCTCCAACAGCGTTGATGTATGGATGGGATCATTCTTATGCAAGACGGCGCACCTCCGCACATTGAAAATCCAGTTAAGCAGCTGCTGAAGCGCCATTTCGCAAATGCTAGAATTACAGCCGCCATTTCACTACAGCCTGGCCATCCCGAACACCTGATCTGGCTGTGGGGCTATAGGAAAGTTGTTGTGTTCAGTGTTACGATTGCAAACTTAGCTGCATTGAAGGCACGCATTGCGCAACACATTCTGAACGTGATCCCGGAAACACTTCGATCAGTTGTGGAACATGCTGCTTCTCTATTTCAACTTGTTGCAGAAAATGGTGGCAGCATATTGAACATGTATTGCGCCAGTTACACAGAAATTAATAATCCAATTTGATTTTGATTCATGCTTTTTATGCGGTTTTTGGCCTCAGGACAATTAAAAACCAATGTGATTGATGCATTTTGTGCGGTTTTTGGCCCCAGGACAATTAAAAACCGATTTTTCCCATCAAATGTGATATGACCTTGCCGTGGTGGATGGGCTTACGTAACTAACAGTATCACACCTGTACACCAATGCTCAATGAGTTGTACAATTTGTTTAATGTACAACTTAGGTATTGTTGTATGATTCATTTGTCATTTGTAGTCGACCAATATGAAATTATGATGCTTACAGCGGCCATCTATTGTTACATTTTCGCTTCGAATTTCAGTGAAGTCCTTCCTGTGATGCCTCTCTTGTAGTGACTGTGTTACGCGACCATTTTTTTCAAAACTGTACCGTAACTAATATAAAATGAAGACCCGTCATATTAGAATAACTAATCGACACCGAAAAATGAAGTTCACGTCACTACCAGTGACTGCAAGTAGTGAATTAACGCAATTTTCGATTTTTGTAATTGCATAATTTATATAAGTACACAGCCACTTTGGAAGCACACTGGGATGAGTTGCCAGTGCTTGGGTGAGCAGCGAGGTCATGTAGTCAGGCAGGAAGACCACCCCCAGGGGAATTCTCAGAAGGATGCAATGGCATAGGTGCAAGTCAGCCCCACACGGCTGACCGAACTCTCCTTTCAGGTACTGCAACTGCACACCGGATGCCCCACAGCCAACACAAACACAATCTCCCATGCCATAAGGCTTCCAGCAGCGATTGTTTTTATGAGTCTAAGGTGGGAAGAGGAGAAATGCTGTTTTTAGTAAGGTCCAGGAAAGGTACTATTGTGAACAGAATGTAGAAAGCTGTGTTTCTTTGTAATGCACTGGACGTCATAGATAAAATGAAGAAAATGGAGTGAGAGCCCACAGTTTGTGACGTTGCTGAACACTGTGTTAAAAAAAAAGTTTACGCAATATAAGAGTCACTAGGAGTGGCTAATGTAAATGAACTGGAGGTTAAAGGGAGAAACTCGACTGCAGGGATCCTGCTTCGCTGGCTACAGAAAGAGGTATAAAAACAATGAAATGGCTGTTTTTCAGCATTAAGGAAGCGCGTTACTAGTTAACTACCGAAAGCAAGACTCAGGAAAGGAGACCATCATCTTTTTAGGAATCTTTTTACTGTTTGGCGCTTGGAATATCCATAGGCAAGTGAATCCCAACAAAGTAAAGAATGCATAAGGCAGAAATTCGAGTCTTCCTTTTTAAGAATCAGTTGGTACAAAATCACTTCAGATCTGGCAGTATTCACCACCGGGAGCTTGTCAGACTTCTCCTTCACCGTCGTTCGTCACCGACAGGATCTGTCTCTGAACAGGTTAGCTGAGGATCTTAGATAGAATTCGAGCTGACTAGAACTTAAGTGCGGGTTCTTGGTGTGTCACCATTGACTGATTCTGCAGCCGCTTCAACTTCCAGCTACAGACTGATATGTTGAGATCAAGCCTTGACAGCAAGATGATCCGTAGGGACAGTAACGTCATTTTTATAGAATTTCAGTAGCTACAAGCTTCACTCTCAAGATTTGCTTTCAGACTGTTATGACCAATACGCTTTCAGCTCCGGCCACAGATGCAGTACATTCCCTTTTGAAGCACTATCTGTCTTTTATACTAAAATCACGGCAATCACGGTACAACTTCACTAATGTAATTGTTTCTTTTTAATACGTGATTATTACAACCGTACCCCACCCCCTTTAGTCAGATGTGCCGAAGCTTTACTTCAGAACTGCTGTTGCCTATCACATGGTTTATGAGCCACTTTAATGAAATAAACCGAATTACATATGTGATTCTTGTTTCATTTAGTTGTCACTGAATTCATAATTCTGGAGGGTGTCTAATTAATTTATGTCGGATAACAGGGCAAATTAGCATACTTTTAGATTACCAAATCTACTTTGACCTACATCTGCAACTAGTGTATGCTGTGCACCTGCGTAACGCTCTCGCGCCGACTAAATGATCTCGTGATGAAACGCTTTGCTTTTCGTTGAATGTTCCCTATCTCTTCCCTTGTTTCAACCTGGTAACGGCCAAAACAAATGAGTAACACTCAAGCGTCGCTGTTACAAGTGTAGAGTAAGTCACTTCAATCGTGGATGAATTAAATTTCCGTAAGAGTCTTTCAATGAAACTCAGCGTGCCCTTGCTTTTCCTACAGTATGTTTTATGTGACCATCCCACTTAAGGGGCTCCGGAAAGGCTCAAAATCATGAAAAGTTCAATTTTTACTTTTTTGCGTTTTCTGAATCTGCAGACTATTACCTTTTAATAGATATATAATTTATTCAATTCAGAAGACTACAACTATTTTTAAATTTTTTTTGAAAGGTGTTCTACATGGGCGTGACCTACTGTGGCGCTGTTAAACTGCTGTCAAATGGTGTTATTATTAACGTCCGTGTTCATCAGGTACATTTTAGTGATGTGAGATAAAGTATGTGTTGTGGCTAACCTGTGATGGTTCAATATATATCGCTGGTGTGATTGTCGATTGTTTCATGTTTATTTACTCTGTCGTTATCTCGAAAATATTCGTAATTAATTCTGTTTCTTGAGTCTCTGTTTCGTTGAAGTATAATAATGAGTAAAAGTAAAGTTATTAGAAATCCTCTGAAGGCTTTTAAGAAAAGGAGAAATGTTGGAAAGCCAAAGGTATGTGTTATTACTGTAAACAATAAAGACGATGAAAATCCCCAACATAGCTTGTGTCCCAAAGAAGAAGACAGTTGGTGTAAATATAACAAAGGATTGCTAACTGGTGAAGTGTACACTCATAAGCATAGTCTGCCTCATGCAATAATGGAGGTGATAAAACCTATTTTCAGAGACTTAGCAGCACCTGAACTGTTGAAAAAGTGTATTCACGGAAAAACTCAAAACCCCAATGAAAGTGTAAGTAGTGTTATATGGTCGAGAATCCCCAAGACTGTATTTGTTGGAATAGAAACACTTCACTTTGGTGTGTATGATGCTGTTGCGACTTTCAATGATGGCAACATTGTAAGGTGCAAGGTATTTAGAAATATGGGAATGAAGATAGGTTCTAACATGGTACGAGCGATGCTTGCTTTAGACAAGGAACGCCTTCGGGCTGCAGACAGGGCTGTAAAGAGTCTAGAAATACAAGCAAGAGTAAACAGGAGGAGGAACAAGAGGAAGCTGGAGGAGGAGTTTGCAGAGGATAAAGATAATCCATCCTATGGACCTGGAATGCACTAAAAAGTTAATCCAATCTTTGTCGCTCGATTCCCAAAACTTTTATTTTCTCATACTAATTACATGTTTTCTAAGGATCTTCCAAACATATTTGTTTCAGACTTTCAGTAAATGTTACACAGTACCTTCTGCATAATTTAACACAGCCTTTTTCCAAAAAAACTGTATATTTTTGAATACATAAATAAAAAATCGCAAAAAAATGTTGTGAATTTTCATTACAATTGAAAAAAAATCATCTTTAATAACTGAACTAAAATTTTGTAAAATCCCTGTGTTAAGTTGTAGCCCATATTCCAATAAATAATCTGTAAAAAGTTCAACTTCCTACCTCAAATACTTTGTGAGGAAAGATGTAATTTATAAGCTTTATTTTAACATTGCAAGTATAGGGCGTTCCGGAGCCCCTTAAGATATCTCCAGATGGTTACTCGTAGGTATTTTAGGGTAGTTACTGTTTCCAGTGATTTGCCGCCAATTGTAATCGAACAGTAGTGGACTTCTTCGTTTATTTATGCGCAAAATTTACATTTATTTACATTCAGTATCAACGAACATTCCCTGCGCCAATTACCTAACCTCTGGAAATCACGAAGCAGTGACGTGTGAAATGGAGGTAAAACGCAGTCTGCATTCTCACTACAGTTCCGCAGAGCGTGCTCTTAGTTCCCGGCTTATGTACACTTTTCGGATTGTCTATGTTCCTCAAGAGATGACCTCAGACTGTGCGCCTATTGCCACTTTACAACAAGAAGGGTTCTTACATCAGGGAACCCACCAGGAACTAATGCGTGAGAAAGGCGGACAAGGAAACATTTGGAATGATGCCATGATCAATCGGACTGATTTATCTTCACTGACAAGTGTAATGTTTATTTGGCGCCTGAGGATCCTCGTAGGAGAGTGTGACGCGTTCAGATGCCAGTAAACGTTCTGATATACGATAAGTGAAGCAAAGATCGTATCAGGACATGCCGATACTGACTTAGAAAGTTTTTTTTCAACAGAAGAGAGCGACTGATGTCAGTTGAAAAGAAGAGCTTCCTCAAACGTAGGCTAAGAGGAAACTGGGGGGAGAGGGCTCGCCGGACGGGGTGACCGAGCGGTTCTAGGCGCTACAGTCTGGAACCGCGCGACCGCTACGGTCGCAGGTTCGAATCCTGCCTCGGGCATGGGTGTGTGTGATGTCCTTAGGTTAGTTAGGTTTAAGTAGTTCTAAGTTCTAGGGGACTGATGACCTCAGACGTTAAGTCCCATAGTGCTCAGAGCCATTTGAACCATTTTAAGAGATATTTAATGCTTTAAACTTGTTCTATCCTACCTCTTTTTTACCTGACGCTGTGAGGCACTGGTTTGATGTTTCTTGTATGTTTCTGTTTGAAAGGAAATTTGGTGTCATTTATTTTTATGCTTGCTGATTTAGTACATTTATATGCTCTGTACTTAGTTTTTCTAAAGAGGAACGCAAGATCGTTTCTGAATCTTCCAAAGCATATTCGGCTAAGCAGCCTTTTCCTGCCAATTGTAGTCTCATTCGTGGATGATATTTTTCAAAACACAGTTGTCTGACCTCCGTTTTAGTATCAAACTCCTTGGATATCTCTTCCACTATTTTACTTTCGAGCAAGTACTTGATAGTTACCATAGATTTGGCGTTCGCTCAGAATTCGATAAGTATGTCGAACATTACGTCATTGTCGACAATATAGTAATCATTTTTTTAGTCTACAATGATCACTAACTGATCTTAGGAGAGATTCTGATTTAGGTTTTCCATAATTTCCCTACAACGCTCCAGGCAAAGGTCAGGATTGTTGCTTCGAAAGGGCACAGCTGATTTCCTTCCACATCCTTGAAGCAATCCGAGCTTGTGCTCAGTCTCTAACGACATCGTTGTCAACTGGACGTTAATATCTGATCTTCCTTTCGTTCTGTCCACGCATTATCTGCCTCTTCTAATGCCCACTTCATATTCCCCAAACTGATGCTCTATTTGCTCCACCAGCTTTGTGTGCAGTGCTTTATACACGTTCCAGCCACATTAATGTGACCTACGTCTACGTTTGACGTCAACGTGGTTATTAAATCATGTCGAGAGAAACGAGGAAAAATACAGCAGTTGTCGTAATGCGGAAACGGAGCGATTAATCTAGCGCCGAAAAGAGCATTGTCATTGGCTTTCGGACCAAGGGTGGAAGCATTTCCGAAACGGCCAAGTCTGTAAACTGTTCGCATGCTGCTGTGGTTAAAATACACCGTGCATGACAAAATGGCTCTATCCAAAACCGGCGCTGAGCCAATTGTGGTACATGACAGGCCACAGATAACAGGGGTGAATGACGGCGGCGGAGATGTGTACTTGCAATTGTTGAGCAACTGACCGCCCCGATGAACCAAGGGGCTACCAACGGTCTCCGCTCACCGACCTATGGGTCTCCGCAGCAGTCGGTTGTTTTGTGCACCCATGCTGACTGCAACTGAGTGGCATGAGGTGCCCTTTTCAGATGAATGACTCTCTATGCTCCAACGGACAGATGGTCATTGGCGTGTGTGGCGTGAAACGCCTGAAAGCAAACGCAAAAGCCAGAGGAGGGACCGTTTTGGTCTTGGGAAAGTTTTCGTGGCGTTCGCTGGGTGATCTCGTCATTCTGAAAGCCACAGTGTATCTAAGCAAGCATGCATCTATCACTGGCGACCATGTCCGCCCGAATATGCAATTTGTTTACTTCGGCCATGTGGAATCCACCAGCAGGACAATGCACCGTGTCACACAGATCGCAGTGAATGTGCGTGGTTGAAAGAGCACCAGGATGAGTTTGCCTCGAAAACAAACCACCCAGATTTAAACAGAATCGAGAAGTTATGGGACCACCTCGATCGGGCTGTTCACGTCATGGGTCCTGAACCAGGAAACCTACAGCAGCTGACCATAGCACTTGAGTCGGCATGGCTTCACACACCCGTCGTTCCCTTCCCGAACCTCTCCTCCTGCAAGTCTCGCAGCGGTCCGCGTTGCAAAGGATGGTTATTCATGTTTTTGGCAGGTGGTCCCATTAACGTGACCCGACAGTGCAGTTATGTTATGGGGCGATCGAAATGTCTCAATAGTTGTAGCTACCAAATTTAAAGATTTTCACTTTTATAAATGTGTGGAACAATAGGGGCACTTGATGAAAGGGAATTCTGAATAGTTTTTAAACAATAAAGGAAATAAATAGGCTGTACAGAGACTCCCGAGAAGAGTGGATGGATACAAATTATTTGATGTGATAGGATGAGCAGACACCAGAAAACCGAAAATGAAATATATTCGCACGAACGCCCCAAGAATGTCTCCGTAAACGCTTGTAATGTAAGGAAATAGGTATTCTCGAAGTAAGAGGAACCGTGGAAATGCAACGTCATGAGTCACATTTTTCACGCCGATCCTTCGCTGGAGTGGCGTTTCGTCATCTATAAATCTCCGCTCCGAAGCATAGATTGCCAGCATACATCAAACAGCAGCGGCCCTTTAATTAGATTAAGATGGAAGCTACTTTTTGACGGGCTAAATTCGATGCCGTCGGTGGTCGTAATCTCCGCCCCGTTGCTGCGGCCGTTATAACGCTCCCTCCGGGCCCTTCCCGAGCCCAAGTTGCGCAGGAACCTCGCGCCCATAAATCACTTTAATTACTGTGGCCTCTAATAACTCCTCGCCGGAGATGTAGATTTATATTCATAATTATTGCGGGGAAATGGGAACGCATCCATCTCGCAGGGAGGAAACCGCTCGCGATGACAGCGCGTCGAAGCCGCGCCGATTTACAGCGCGCGCTGCAGTTTGTCAAACCGCCACCAGAGGCGCTGCCGTGCCCGCCGTATTTTTGGTGGCGCTCGCACGAAAATGTAACTATCCCAGTACACCACTTGCGTTGCCAGGGGCGTTCGGTAAGTAAAGCAACACATTTTTTTCTGCCAATATCGATTGCAAAAATGCGAATTTTATTGTGGGACATCGTGGAATATTTCCGCGTCAGCCCTTATAGTTTCACGAATTTCCGATTTGTAGCGCTTCTATGCGTAGCCTTCAAAATGGCGTCTGTAACGGAGATGCGTTCCAGACAGAGAACTGTCACTGAGTTTCTTTTGGCGGAAAACCAGAACATCGCAGATATTCATAAGCGCTTGCAGAATGCCTACAGAGACCTGGCAGTGAAAGGAAGCACGGTGAGTCGTTGCGCGAGGCGTCTATCATCGTAATAAGCTCTCGCAAAACTGTCCGATTTTCCGCCTGCCGGCCGGACATAGCTGTGACACCCGCTATGTTGGAATGTGCGGACATTCTGATTCGAGGTTATCGACAGGTCACAATCACATCTCTCAGCACAGCTGGTTGTCACTGATGGTAGTGATAACACACTCGTCGACCAGTTGGGATACTCAAAGACGTGTGTCCGCTGGATTCCTCGCCGCCTAACAGAAGATCACCTGTGTGGAATTGATTGGGTGTTACCAGTCTGATGGTTCAAATGGCTCTGAGTACTATGCGACTTAACTTCTGAGGTCATTAGTCGCCTAGAACTTAGAACTAATTAAACCTAACTAACCTAAGGACATCACACACATCCATGCCCGAGGCAGGATTCGAACCTGCGACCGTAGCGGTCACGCGGTTCCAGACTGAAGCGCCTTTAACCGCACGGCCACACCGGCCGGCCTACCAGTCTGATCGTGACAATTGTTTGTTGAACATCATCACAGGCGGTGAAACGTAGGTTCATCACTTTGAACCGAAAAAAAAAGAACAGACAGTCCATGAAGCAGCACTTCACCACCTCTCCTCCGAAGATAAAGTTCAAAGCCACACCCTCAGCTGGTGAAGTCATAGCATCAGTTTTCTGGGATTCTGAAGGGGTTATTTAGTTTGATATCCTCCTGCATGATGCAACGATCAACCCTGAAGTGAATTGTGCTATGCTCAGGAAACTGAATAATGATGTCAAAGTGTTCATTGCCACAAAAATGCAAAAGAATTTTTCCACGACAATGCAAGGCCTCACACAAGTCGGCACACCCGAGAGTAGCTCACAAAACCTCTCTGGACTTTTCTTTCTCATCCACCCTACAACACGGATCTCTCATTTCCGACTTACATCTGTTTGGCACCATGAAGGACGCACTTTGCAGGAAGCAGTACGTGGCTGATGCTGAGGTTACTGATGCGGCAAGACATCGACTCCGACATTGACCAGTAGTTACGATGTGGGCATGAAGGCCCACCTTTTAAGGCGGTGGAAGGCCTTCGCATTGAACGAAAATTATGTTAAAAATATGGTTCTATAGCCAAAAGACTGGGAAATAACACGGTATATTGGAATCATGAATAAAGCCAAAGCGCACTAAAAAAGAAGTTGCCTTACCTACTGAATCTGGCTTTAAGTGCAAGCTGAATTAGAATATTTAAATGGTTTTAGTCATGTACTATAACATTCTTTATTTTCTCAATTTCGTACTGCTACTATGTTACGATTTTGAGATTATTTGAAGTATTGAAGTTTAAATGTTATAACGAATTCTCATGGTATGTATTGGGCTACGATTCCATGTGATTACGGGGCACACTTTCAAGAAAGACAGAATTGTGCTGCACTGACTATCGATACTTGGATTAAAGTAGCCTTTTATATTGAACTAGCTGAGTGCCTGGCGTTGCCCGTGTATGAATTTATTCCAATCTTATATTAGTCCCTCTTCCCTTCATCTCCTCTTCCCCCCCCCCCCCCCCCTCTCCATCCATCTCCTACACTCCATCTCTCTGTCCACTTCCACTACCCTGATCGCCTTGTTCATCTGCTCCTGCCCCTCCCTCTGTCCATCTGTTCCTCCCGGTCTGTCCATCTCCTCGTCCCCCTTTCTCTGCCCATCTGCTGCTCCTGATCTCCCTGTTCATCTCCTGCCACTCCGCGTCTCCACTGCCCCCTCTCTGTCCACATCCTCCATCCTCACCTCCCTGTCTGCCTCTCTCAGTGCCCATCCCCTGCTTACACCCTCCTTGTCCATCTGCTCTCCTGCCCCCACTCTCTGCCCACCACCTCCTCCTCCTCCCATCTAACAACGGGAGACCACGACGTTGGGGCCACGGATTTACTTCAAACTTTGTACGCCTTTAGTAGGCGTTCAAAACAACGTAATGCGCAAGTATGAGAAAACTGCAAAAGAGGTTTTATGCCTCTATTATGTAACTGATGTATTTGAGTAGCTGCTGCACGTCAGAGTGCATGGTGGCCCCCGGCATGGTAGCTCAGCATGTTCGGTCAGAGGGTTACCTACCCTCTGTAATAAAAAAAAACCGAGTGAACGGATCAACGAAGAACCTGAACGGGTGTCATCCGACGTCCGCCGCAAACAAATTCAACAAACAATATAGAACAAAATGAGATCAACTAAAAAAAAGAAAAAAAAGTGGTTATGATAAAAAAAAGCAGGTAGCGTTCGAGCTTCGTAATACTAACGTGTATAGGGTGACGGTTCGACTCCCAGTCAAACTTTCATTTTTGTTGGACAAGGGTGAACAGTGTGGTGTTCAAAAATTTGCACCTACATATTCGTTCTTGCTACGTTAGCTACGCCTCACCGCTAAGCAGAATAACTGCCGACTGGGGCCCACCTCTGTGTCTGCAGCTCGAAGAGTTGAGGTGCAAAGTAATTTCGGGCAGCTTACCCGACTGCATGTATAGGGATTTCGCATACCACGACAGGCATACATTGTCAGGAAAAATCTTGCATTTCTTCATTTAATTTTGTGTAATTATAAATGTGTTTGTTCTAGTAATTAAATTTAATGAAAAATAGTTCAAAAATGGTTCAAATGGTTCTGAGCACTATGGGACTTAACATCTGTGGTCATCAGTCCCCTAGAACTTAGAACTACTTAAACCTAACTAACCTAACGACATCACACACATCCATGCCCGAGGCAGGATTCGAACCTGCGACCGTAGCAGTCGCGCGGTTCCGGACTGCGCGCCTAGAACCGCTAGACCACCGCGGCCGGCTGAAAAATAGTAATTAGTCAGATAACATGATATCACTAAAATAAATGTTTTTTAAGTTACATTACCTCTCAAATGTCACATAAATTAAATATGATCAGTGCTGAAAACACAGATTAAAAATTATGTTTTAAGGGGAGTCCAACCGTTGCGTCACACATGTTCGTCTTACGTAACTCGAACGCTAATCACCTTCCCACCACTAATTCTAACGTCACGCACCTACTCACAGATACATCAGTTACATAATAGACCTGCAAAACGTCTCTTGCGATTTTCACGGACTTGCCAAAGTGTTGTTTCAATGGCCTACTAAAGATGTACAAAGTTTGAAGTAAACCTGTGATCCCAGTGTCGTGGCCTCCCCTTGTAATTCCATCTCCTCCTCGCCTCCCTTTTTGTCCATTTCCTTTCCCCATCTCTCTGCTTATGTCATCCTCCCTCTGTCTCAGTCGATGTGCTCCTCCCCCTCTTCCCATCCACTCCTCATCCCCCTTCCTGCTGTTCACCCCCTCCTCTCTCCCCTCCTGTCCAACTCCTCTTCTTTCCTTCCTCTGTCCGTCTCTTCCTCTCCCCCTCCCTGCCCATCTCCTCCTCTTCTATTTCTCTGTCCATTTCCCTCTCCCCCTCTCTCTATCCATATCCTGCTCCCTAATATCTGTGTCCATCTCCTCCTTCCTCTTCTACAGGGTGTCCCACTGGTCGTGACCGGGCCAAATATCTCATGAAATAAGCGTCAAACAAAAAAACTACAAAGAACGAAACTTGTCTAGCCTCAGGGGGGAAAAAAGATGGCGCTATGGTTGGCCCGCTAGATGGCGCTGCCATAGGTCAGACGGATATCAACTGTGTTTTTTAAATAGGAACCTCCATTTTTATTACATATTCGCGTAGTACATAAAGAAATATGAATGTTTTAGTTGGACCACTTTTTTCGCTTTGTGATAGATGGCGCTGTAATAGTCACAAACATATAGCTCACAATTTTAGACGAACAGTTGGTAACAGGTAGGTTTTTTAAATTAAAATACAGAATGTAGGTACGTTTGAACATTTTATTTCGGTTGTTCCAATGTGATACATGTACCTTTGTGAACTTATAATTTCTGAGAACGCATGCTGTTGCAGCGTGATTACCTGTAAATACCACATTAATGCAATAAATGCTCAAAATGATGTCCGTCAACCTCAACGCATTTAACAATACGTGTAACGACATTCCTCTCAACAGCGAGTAGTTCACCTTCTGTAATGTTCGCACATACATTGACAATGCGCTGACGCATGTTGTCAGGCGTTGTCGGTGGATAGCAAATATCCTTCAACTTTCCCCACAGAAAGAAATCCGGGAACGTCAGATCCGGTGAACGTGCGGGCCATGGTATGGTGCTTCGACGACCAATCCACCTGTCATGAAATATGCTACTCAATACCGCTTCAACCGCACGCGAGCTATGTGCCGGACATCCATCATGTTGGAAGTAAAATCGCCATTCTGTCATGCAGTGAAACATCTTGTAGTAACATCGGTAGAACATTACGTAGGAAATCAGCATACATTGCACCATTTAGATTGCCATCGATAAAATGGGGGCCAATTATCTTTCCTCCCATAATGCCGCACCATACATTAACCCGCCAAGGTCGCTGATGTTCCACTTGTCGCGTTACCGATGTTGGTGAATGACGCTTCGTCGCTAAATAGAACGCGTGCAAAAAATCTGTCATCGTCCCGTAATTTATCATGTCCCAGTGGCAGAACTGTACATGACGTTCAAAGTCGTCGCCATGCAATTCCTGGTGCATGGAAATATGGTACGGGTGCAATCGATGTTGATGTAGCATTCTCAACACCGACGTTTTTGAGATTCCAGATTCTCGCGCGATTTGTCTGCTACTGATGTGCGGATTAGCCGCGACAGCAGCTAAAACACCTACTTGGGCATCATCATTTGTTGGAGGTCGTGGTTGACGTTTCACATGTGGCTGAACACTTCCTGTTTCCTTAAATAACGTAACTATCCGGCAAACGGTCCGGACACTTGGATGATGTCGTCCAGGATACCGAGCAGCATACATAGCACACGCTCGTTGGGCATTTTGATCACAATAGCCATACATCAACACGATATCGACCTTCTCCGCAATTGGTAAACGGTCCATTTTAACACGGGTAATTTATCGCCAAGCAAATACCGTCCGCACTGGCGGAATGTCACGTGATACCACGTACTTATACGTTTACAGCGCCATCTATCAAAAAGCGAAAAAAGTGGTCCAACATTCATATTTCTTTACGTACTACACAAATAAGTAATAAAAATGGGGGTTCCTATTTAAAAAAAACACAGTTGATATCCTTTTGACCTATGGCAGCGCCATCTAGCGGGCCAACCATAGCCCGTTTGATGCTTATTTCGTGAGATATTTGGCCCGGTCACTATCAATAGACCACCCTGTATATCTGTACATCTCCTATACCCCTTTTCTTTTCAGCTTATCATCCCTACCCCAGTAGGAATTAGTTGGTTCTTACCAAAATAGTGTACTAAGTAATTTGTTTATCAAATTTGGTTGAAAGCGATCCAGGGGTTTGCCGGCCGGTGTGGCCTAGCGGTTCTAAGTGCTTCAGTCTGGAACCGCGCGACCGCAACGGTCGCAGGTTCGAATCCTGCCTCGGACATGGATGTGTGTGATGTCCTTAGGTTAGTTAGGTTTAGGCAGTTCTAAGTTCTAGGGGACTGATGACCTCCGATGTTAAGTTCCATAGTGCTCAGAGCCATTTGAACTTTTTACCTGTGGCTTTAAATGCGTTCGCACGTATCATATATATTTCACATATGTATTTAACATAATTTGCAAATATCTGTACACATATTTCACCTGTCATTGTATCGAAATTGGCCTTGCAGTTTCGTTTCCACGGAGCTCTGACTTTATGAGGTCACATTTGTAACACCTATTTCTGACCTATTTTGTATCAGAACAGATAATTCTATGTCAGTTTGTAGTGTTGCTTATGTAGAGTGTTGTACCTATCAAGAGAATTATTTGACTGTGTATACATATTTCAGTTAGTGGAACTTTTGAACGACGTTGTTTAAATTATGTTTGTGGATTTAAATAATTAGTGCAATGATTGTTATATATGTACTGTTAATGACTTGGTCCATAGTTAGGGAACGTAGGGTTCAATGTAAAAGATGTGGGGACTTCCCACAGCTACGGAAGTAGCCTGGCGGAATGGAAAAGCCCGCATCTCGTGGTCGTGCGGTAGCGTTCTCGCTTCCCACGCCCGGGTTCCCGGGTTCGATTCCCGGCGGGGTCAGGGATTTTCTCTGCCTCGTGATAGCTGGGTGTTGTGTGATGTCCTTAGGTTGGTTAGGTTTAAGTAGTTCTAAGTCCTAGGGGACTGATGACCATAGCTGTTAAGTCCCATAGTGCTCAGAGCCATTTGAACCATTTTTGGAGTGGAAAAGGTGTGGTTGGCGTGCAAGTGGCAACTCGTCCTTTGTGAATGGTAAGGAGTCTGGGCCGAGCAGTGCTATGGTTAACATCTCGCTAGCAGTAGCGGATCATTGTGACTAATATTCTTGTAGTTTTGAGGCCAGAAGAGTTTAAGAGCAGTAGTTATGGGCTTCGGATGCTGTATTTGGTGATAGTATTATCACGGCATGGTATCTGGCCCGATAAAAATGTAATTCCGACGCCAAGAAGATCAGCAGTATGGCGGGGCCAACATTACTGCCGTGATTGCATCGCTACCAGGTTAACAGCCACTGCAAATTGCGCCACCAGTACCATCAGCCCTCCACTAAATTGTTTATATTTGGCAATCTGTAAATTTAGTTGATTTTAATAATAATCTTAGTGTTGCTAAAAACTCTATCTTGCACCTGTGATTATCCCAAATCACAAACCTGGATAGGAATCCTATCATAGTCAATTTAATTCTGAGTGCCCTGATTTATTACGGAAAGAATTATTCGGTAGCTGTAAAAATAGTTATGATTCTTTTCTAATGTGTGGTGTTATAGTGTCTAAAGTTCAGTTTTATCGTTTGAGAAATACTCCACTTCCAGCGCATTTTTAGACCAATCTGCAGCCATTTCCTTAAATAATTTGCCTTACTTGAAAAGCTGCCTGAAAATAGTGCAGTTAATCTGAAACGAAAAAGATTGTTAATTGTTGCATTTGTACACTTTGATCCGAATTACGAAATTTTATCAGTGTTCATTTCATGAGAATGTGGTTGAACTTGTATTTAATGTTATGTTGGCATTTGCACAGCTAATTATATTTCGAGTAGGTTAAAAGATTGCGTATCAAAGCACATTTGTTATTTAAAGAGTTATAGTTTGTTGTGCTTTACTTACTTAATAATTATTGATAAGAATACTTACCATTTCTCATACATACTGGAGTAGTTTCGTTAATAAGCATGGTTCTTCAAACCATGAAAGTTTAAGGGCCCTCATGTGCTAGGCTAGTTAGTTAAGGAAGCAATGCAAAGGCTCCTTCAGAGCCAGTGTAGTTAGATTTGTATTCTGTTTAATTGCTTCAAACCGAGTTTAAGAAAGAAATGTTTTCTGTGTTAGTTATTTTAATACAAGTTGGTTAATGCACAGGCATAAAGAACCTGTACTAAGCAATGAAGTTATAGAGCATAATCATTAACAGACCCCCTGATTTAAATCAAAATCATTTCATGCATTTCACTGTTTAGTATTGCTATTAGTTTCATGTGTGTTGGTGTTTGGTTCTATAAACTGCTGCATCTAGTTCATTTAAGGTATGTATTGTTGAGAGACACCTGTTACTGTTTGCTATCTTATTGGTCATTTGTCTGTCTGACTTTCAGGTTAGTAGTAAATTTATCTGCAAGGTTAGATTACTGTGTTGTAGTGTGGACAGATATGAAGAAAGAGTTTAGTGTATGTGTCAAGGAAGGTTAGGTTAGCCTTAGCATTGCATTGTGCTTTATTATATTGCTTGACACAAGAACGCCTAATTAGGCTGGCAACCGACATTAACATGTAGTGTTACAACTTGCTTTTGTGCCGGGAGAACGTCTGTTCCCTGACTCACTTGTTTACTGATAGTAGTAATCTGCTGGAGTGTTTCGGAAACAAATCCCAGTTTGGTTGTTCAAAAATGGCTCTGAGCACTATGGGACTTAACTTCTGAGGTCATCAGTCCCCTAGAACTTACAACTACTTAAACCTAACTAACGTAAGGATATCACACACATCCATGCCCGAGGGAGGATTCGAACCCGCGACCGTAGCGGTCGCGCGGTTCCAGACTGTAGCGCCTATAACCGCTCGGCCAACCTGGCCGGCGTTTGATTGGTCTGTGCCCATTAGGTTATGTTACGGTCACAACTTCTCAAAATATCTGCTGTACCACGTGTCGGAAAACGATGTTTTTGTAGGTACATTCAGTGACATAATTATGTAAATGCTGTCTGCGAAGTGTTTTGCGAATAGAATTAGTAGTAAAAATGTAATAAATTTCAACATCATGCATCAAGCGGCCGTTTTTCACGCATCTCATATCTTCTGAACTCTGCATCGTACAATGATAAATTTTTGTAGCTACATTCAGCCGCATTTGTGGATGGTGAAACTTCTTAATATTGTAGAGGACAAGGAGTATTTGTTAGGAAATATTGTGTGAAATTGTGATTTAGTGTGTTTCAGTGCGCGATGCGCCAGCTTTACTTCAGACGGCGGACGAAGGCTGGCCGGCGCGTTATGCAGGTGACACAGTCTCGCAATGAGCGTCGATACGTGTGTACGTGCACGGCAGCCATCAACAGCCAGAACGCAGCATTAGCAGAATTACGCAGCTGCGGGCCGTGTGTGGTGCGGTTGCGTTAGCCAACTCATCGAGAGCGTTCTAATAAACACGCCGCCTCGTAACAGGCGGATTCAGCAGCGGTCTGCACTACTTAAGGGCATCAGAGGTGGGCGTCGGCATCGGTTCGAACGGTTGGGCGTTCGATCGCTGTTACGTCGTCGTCATCAGTGACGCTGTCCCCGAGGACCGGCTGGCGGAGGGTGTTGCCCGCTGCTGCACCGGCGACTCCCGGCGTCGTCACGGGCCGCCGTGTCTGCGAGCCTGGCCGGGCTCGTGCTGTAACCTCCTACCACCTGTGCAGCAGCTGACCGAGCGCGGCGTCGTGTTCCCCGGGCTGCATGCATCAGCACGTCTCCACCACGACACGAGCGGTGGGGCTGAGCTACCGGAAAATGTATTAGAAGAACCAACAATAAAGAGGAAGATTGCTAAAAACAGCCACCTTTTTCTACCCAGCCACACCCTACAACCCCGACCATGTCACCCGTTCTGGTCATCCTATCACAAGTGGTGTCAGTCGGGCAACCTGCGCATCACACACTCCTGTTACAATTGGTGACAGTAGCGGTCTTCTCCCTGGATTTGGAGGAAATTGTGGCTGGTAATCGATGAGGATATGTGGCACCTGAGAAGGGCAACAATGGATCAGCAACTCCTGCAACATGAGAAGTAAGAGCCAATTTTTCGTTTGGTGGTTTGTCTGAACCTGTAGCATAGTCCATCTTCCCTTCCTGTTCTTCTTTCTGGGCTTACTGTAGTCTTGATTCGATAGGTGGTAGTGATGGAGCAGTCTGTGTCAGCCGAGGTGGCTATTCAGCAGCTACTTGGGTGAGTGTCGGAATTAGAGATAGAGCTTGCTCAGTCTAAAGAAGTGAGCAAAGAACGGTTTCCTGTTAACGCAGTAATTCTTGACACTAACGCTGCATCGTTGGTCACCCCTTTCTCGGGAAAAGCTGGGAAGGATGTTATGATTTTTTTGAGAACCTTAGCACGGCTGCTAAATTGGGAAATTGGGGCGCAGAAACATTTTTGCATGTGGCTAAGTTGAAAGTAACTGGGGATGACAGAGCGTATGTTACATGCCATGAAGAATTAAGGGATGCTCGGGCATTTGAAGTATTCAAAAAAGGGTTGCTGGAAAGGTATCGGAGGAAAAATACGTCTAGATATTATCGGGAACAATCGAATAGGATGTATAAAAGGAATAGGGAGTCAATATAAGCTTTTTTAGATCGAATTCGAAAAACTAATGTTAATACCTATGAGCTAACGGATTCCGATAGGGTTAATGAAGCCATTCTGCAGGAAGCTGAGCAGAGGGCACTAGACGCATTTTTGCAGGGAATACAACCCGAAACCTCCCGCAAGATTAGGATGGAATTCCCTAAGACTCTCCATGAGGCAGTTGGAATCGCTGTGGCGTTAGAGGAAGTTGAAGCAGTAATAATGACGCAGGTCAGGAAAGCAGTGTTTGGTGCAGAAATAAAATGTTTCAGATGTGGTCGGATGGGACACATTAGACGCGACTGCAAGGAAGTGCAGTGCAGGAAATGCAGACGTTGGGGTCATCGGGAGCGTCATTGCAATGGGTCCTGGCAGAAACATGATAGGAAACCGCAAGGTCGGCCTCACCCCCCTCAGTTAAACGGGGCAGGGGGTGGTGTGTCCACTGTGCAACACCCCCAGTAAGGATTAATGCGAGTGCAGAATCAGTGGCAGACTTTTTCCTAACCGGCTTGGTGAGGGGCAGACCGTGCAAATTTATATTGGAAAGCGGGTCTCAAGTATCCGTGGCGAGAAATGTACTCGTTAAAGTAATATTAAAACCACCACGCTGGGCGTTAAGTGGCGTGGGTGGGGGACAGGAGAAGTCACTCGGATCAGCGGTGTTAAACTTCCGAGTGGAAATGAGGAACTTCCAGGTGAAGGTAGAAGTTCTTCCAGTTGTTGGCAGCAGCTATGATGTCATACTCGGATTGGATTTCCTGGTTGTGCATCACGCAAAAGTTAACCTGGAACGGTGTACAGTAGAACTGGACGGAATACAATTTCGCCTAGGTTCTGCGGCCGAAAAACCATTACTGTCGCAAGGAACCGTCCAGACGTCGGGTGGGCCACCTAAACTGCGTACAGGGTTAACTCGCGGGATACAATACCGAAGGGTACAGGGAGAATAATCTGGGCAGATGTTGGAGCTAGCGTGCCGGTAAATTCGTGTGTGTCGTTGAACCTTTGTCTGAGAATGAGCCGCTGGATAACATGAAGTGTTTTACGCGCCGTAGCGTGTCCTAGGTGCGGAAGATAGAAGGAAAAAAAGGCTGTGCCTGTCAGTATTGATAATTTTGGCCTTGAAAATTCAGTTAGCATGGGGTACCGTAATAGCGAATCTGGAGATAATAGGGGAAGATGAAATGGATAAGAATTTCGCAGCAGATTACACAATGTCGGGAGAGTCTGTCAGCTGGTCTGCACTGAGGGGTAAAGTAGCACATTTAGAAGGGCAAGACAGAGAAGTCATGGAGAACCTTTTGACGGAATATAAAGAGTTATTTAATTCTCATGGTCCACTGCCCGCCACACCGTTAGTTCAGCATTACATCCTCACTGGGAATGAAGCACCGGTGTATAAACGTCCATATCGTGTTCCAAAAAGTTTACAGCCTGTCATGGAATAATTTATTAATCAACAGCTTAGGGATGGGATAATAGAAACCAGTAGTAGTCCGTGGTCCGCTCCTGTCGTAATAGTGGGTAAAAAATCACCTGATGGGGGCAAGGCATATCGTTTTTGTTGTGATTATCGTCTCCTGAATAAAAAAACTGTATGGGATGCATGCCCAATGCATAATATCACGGAAACTCTGGATAATTTGGGTCAGTGTCGGTACTTTACGACTTGGATCTTCGAAGCGGGTACCACCAGTTGGAGGTCGCCCTGGAAGACCGACCGAAGACAGCTTTTTCAACACCTACAGGTCATTTTCAGTATCAGTGAATGCCTTTCTGATTCAAAATTGCTCCGGTAACCTTCCAACAGTTACTAGATAGCGTGTTACGAGGGCTGAAACCTAATCAGTGTATGGTATATTTGGACGACATAATTGTTTTCTCAAGGAACGTGCAAGAACATGTGCGCCCTTTGCGCGAAGTTTTCGATCGTCTGAAAGCAGCGCAGTTAACTCTTCATATGGAAAAATGTCATTTTTTGTTGCAAGAAGTCCGTTATTTAGGTCATATTATAGGACAGGAGGGTGTCCGCACGGATCCAAAACTTGTAGAGGCGGTAATGATTTTCCGACACCTACAAAAGTAAAAGAGTTGCAGTCTTATTTAGGTCTCGCCAATTTTTACAGGAGGTATATTCCAAAATTTGCGGAAACTGCAAGGCCCCTCATGCAGTTGTTGAAGAAGGGAGCAAAATTTCACTGGTCGGCAGAATGCGAAGAGGCTTTTCAAAAGTTAAAAAATTTGTTAAATCTAGACAGGTTTTGGCTTTTCCAGATTTTAGTAAACAGAGTATTTTATCTTGTGACTCTAGCAATTTTGCTTTGGGCATTGTATTATCTCAGGAAATAGATGATCAGGAACACCCGATAGCATATGCTTCCAGACAGCTAAACAATGCAGAAAAAAATTACTCAACAACCGAGAAGGAGTTATTGGCATTAATTTTCGGAATAACCTATTTCCTGTGTTATTTGTATGGACGACGTTTCAAGGTGATTACTGACCATGCAGCACCTAAGGGGTTGTTAGGGCTTAAAGACCCAACGAGTAGATTAACTAAGTGGGCTTTGCGTCTTAATGAGTACGATTTTGAAGTGATTCATCGACCGGGTAAATCGCACGGAAACGCTGATGGTTTGAGTCGTAAGTGTGCGCCATGGAATGCACAGGAATAAATGAGAACGAATGGGTGGAGGCACAAACCGCCGACACAGATTGTCAATGATTTACCTCGCAGCGACAGTTCGTCGTGGAAGACGGGATATTGTACCGTAAAACTAGGAAAGGTCCACGCATAGTCGCACCAGAAAAATTGGGGAGCGAAATTTTAAGGCAAGCACATGATTTAATGTTTTCTGGTCATTCGGGTCGAAGAGCAATGGAAAGGAGGGTAGCACAGAGTTATTGGTGGACAACACGTAGGCAAGATGTCGATCAGTACGTAAAGAATTGCATTCCGTGTGCTCAACGGGCGGAATTGAGTCATCAGAAAATTGTGTTGCAACGACTATCGGAAGCAGATAGACCTCTCCAATTACTTGGCATATATGTCTTGGGGCCGTTTGTGCAAACATCAGCGGGTAATCGCTATGTTTTAACAATAATAGATCATTTTTCGCGCTATGTGTCTATGACAGCTATTCCGGACCAGCGAGCCGAAACAGTGGCTCACGCCATGGTACATCAATGGATATTGAAATTCGGAACGCCTGAAACTATAATTACAGATCAAGGGACAAACTATATGTCCGATTTGATGAAACAGTTATGCAAGTTGTTGCATGTAAAGAAATTGAGAACGAGCCCATTACACCCGTAGGCTAATGGTCGGACCGAGAGAGTTCATCGTACAACAGCTAATATGTTAAAAGTTATTATATAAACTCGCAACACAACAATTGGGATACCCTATTGGCGTTTGTAACCGCGGCGTATAACTTAAAAGTGCATGAAAGTACAGGATTGTCTCCGTATGAAGTACTGTTCGGTCGGAGGATGCCATCGCCGTTTGAATTGCTCAAGCCCCACCAGGAACCGATATTTCGGCTGTTAAGGGTGTATCCACGAAGTTGAAAACAATCTGGCGGCAGGTAAAAAAAATGAACACTAAAGCATTAGAGAGACAGAACAAAGTTCACAATAGAAAGGCGGCTTTACCCAAATATCATGTAGGATATGACCAATCCGTATGTGCCAAAAGGCAAAACGAAAAAATTTGTATCCCGTTGTCAAGGTCCTTTCCAGGTGATCGAGATGACATCGCCGGTGAATGTAAAATTACAGGTTCCAACTCGCGCTACTATTGTGCATGTGAGCCGAATCAGGCCTTTCAAGGGGAATTTTGAGGAACTTCCTTCATTGTCTGCAGTAACTTCTAGTGGAGAGAAAGATGAATCTAAGAAAAAGAATAAGACAGGAGTAGATAAACAAGACAACCAAGTTAATTGTGGAAGCGATCAGACATGCTATTATGCTCTCAGGCCACGGGTAAAAAGGAAGAGCTAATGAGAGTTGTTTTTCTTTTGTTTCTCAGAAGGCGTGACGTTCTGGTAAGACCAGCAGTTCCAGCGTCATGGGTTGCGCTGAAGAGCATAGTTATTCTGTTTTGCTGTTGCAACTTAGCTGAAGCCTTGAAGGTACGTCCTATATCAAGTGGTGTTTTGTTCTCGCGACAAGCGGACATAATTATGTCCGGACATCAATGGAGCTTAAGGGTGGACTGTAATATTTGGGCGGTTGAAGACGAAATCTGTAAACTAGAAGATACATTTAATGAACTTCATTCCATGGTGGCTAATCAGTCAAGGTTTAATGACACACAGGGGGAAAATCAGCTACTACGAGCTTTAGCACGCTTACAAGCTCAGTTGCGGCAAACTGCAGGGTTAATCTCGCACGTCCGTAGATAAAGAGGATGGTTAGACGCAGGTGGCCGTATCATAAAAACTGTTTTTGGGACCGATGACGTGGAAGATATTAAAAGTATTAATGAAACGCTACAGCAGTTACAGGATAATGTGAACAGCAACCAGGGAATGCTAGATCTTCACAAGACCCAATTAGAGAGTTTGGAGAAAGTTGTAGTTAATAATACGCGCCAATTGCCAGCTTTGGCCGCGACCTTGATGTCCCACATTGAGGCCACAGCCGAAACAACCAATCACGACTTGGGTATAATCAAGTACCGGTTGGATAACATCGAGTCACACCTGATAATCGCTAAGATGCTCCGTTTTCTTGCTGATAGTATTACGGAAGCACGCATAGAAGCCACGGAACTACAGGAAGCTTTGTTGCACGCAATGCGCGGGCACCTAACCCCGGTACTGTTACCTTCGGAACAACTTCGGGAAGGATTACGGAAAGTTCAATCGGAATTGCCCGCATCCCTGGAGCTACTGATGACATTAACAGATGAACACTTATCTCTGTACTACAAAATGGCCACTGTTACCAGCACGCGGACGGGTACCCTGCTGAGAGTTCATATCATAATACCATTGACATGTAAGGATTGTAAATTTGAATGTTACGCCTTGCATACATATCCAGTGAAATGGGAAATTTTGCAGAAATTCGTACAATTAACCATACGGGAAATACTGTTAGTGGCACGTAACAGACAAGCTCAGGCGTTCCTCACTGCACAAGACTTGCTGCGTTGTCGAACAGGTCCAGTAACCATCTTCCCCGCGAAATTGTTACACACTGTTCCCAAATCTTGTGAGTATTTTCTATTTCGCTCCCAAGAACTAGTCGCGGAGTGCCCTAAGGAAATTATAGCAGTCACGGTGCAGTTCTTTCAGCAAGTGGGTCCACATTGGGTATTTTCAGTTCTGGAAAAAACAGTCGTTATTTGCGTTTGTTACGAGCAGGGTAAGCAAGGGGGTATGCAAAGAATAGAATTGCAAGGGCAGGGACTGTTAATTAACGGCGCACAGTGTGACATTTCAGGGCCAACTTTCCGTTTACCAGCCGTGATTATTGGAGCTACAGTCATGAATGTAACACACCCGTTGATCTATGTACCCGACCAACCGGTGCAATTCGTCGCGAAAAAAATCCTCACTCTTTTGAATAGCACATTAGACCCGACTTTGCTCGTCTCTTTGGACTGGATGCTAGCAGCTCAGGACGGACGGATAACTATGGAACATCTTTTTCAACGAGTGCATGAGTACCGTAATGAGCATAATCAATGCTTACTAGTTATTGGATCATCAACCATCGCCACCTGTATTTTTATCTTTGTCGTAGGATTAGTGTACTATAGGCTCAAGATGAAGGTAGCCCAAATCCAACCTTTAACCTAAGGGTCTAGACAAAATCACTGAACAGTTGTGAGGCACTGCAGCAGAACACTGAGTAATGTTTATGAACAAAGATTAGACTGGGGATAGAAGTGAATGAACACAGTGTAAATAGTGAATCAATCGCATTTTGTGGTGTTTGTGAAGTGAACTGTAGTTGTTTTGACTTTTTGGTTGAATTCAGGGACGAATTATTTTCGTACGAGGGAGGAATTGTAGAGGACAAGGGGTTATTGTTACGAAATATGTTGCGAAATTGTGATTTAGTGTGTTTCAGTGCGCAATGAGCCAGCTTCATGGCAGATGGGGGACGAAGGCTGGCTGGCGCGTTATGCAGGTGACACAGTTTTGCAACGAGCGTCGGTATGTGTGTACGTGTGCGGCAGCCATCAACAGCCAGAACGCAGCATTAGCAGAATTATGCAGGCGTGGGCTGCGTGTGGCGCAGTTGCGTTAGCCAACTCATCGAGAACGTTCTAATAAACACACCACCTCGTAACTGGCGGCTTCAGCAGCGGTCTGTACTACACTCCTGGAAATTGAAATAAGAACACCGTGAATTCATTGTCCCAGGAAGGGGAAACTTTATTGACACATTCCTGGGGTCAGGTACATCACATGATCACACTGACAGAACCACAGGCACATAGACACAGGCAACAGAGCATGCACAATGTCGGCACTAGTACAGTGTATATCCACCTTTCGCAGCAATGCAGGCTGCTATTCTCCCATGGAGACGATCGTAGAGATGCTGGATGTAGTCCTGTGGAACGGCTTGCCATGCCATTTCCACCTGGCGCCTCAGTTGGACCAGCGTTCGTGCCGGACGTGCAGACCGCGTGAGACGACGCTTCATCCAGTCCCAAACATGCTCAATGGGGGACAGATCCGGAGATCTTGCTGGCCAGGGTAGTTGACTTACACCTTCTAGAGCACGTTGGGTGGCACGGGATACATGCGGACGTGCATTGTCCTGTTGGAAAAGCAAGTTCCCTTGCCGGTCTAGGAATGGTAGAACGATGGGTTCGATGACGGTTTGGATGTACCGTGCACTATTCAGTGTCCCCTCGACGATCACCAGTGGTGTACGGCCAGTGTAGGAGATCGCTCCCCACACCATGATGCCGGGTGTTGGCCCTGTGTGCCTCGGTCGTATGCAGTCCTGATTGTGGCGCTCACCTGCACGGCGCCAAACACGCATACGACCATCATTGGCACCAAGGCAGAAGCGACTCTCATCGCTGAAGACGACACGTCTCCATTCGTCCCTCCATTCACGCCTATCGCGACACCACTGGAGGCGGGCTGCACGATGTTGGGGCGTGAGCGGAAGACGGCCTAACGGTGTGCGGGACCGTAGCCCAGCTTCATGGAGACGGTTGCGAATGGTCCTCGCCGATACCCCAGGAGCAACAGTGTCCCTAATTTGCTGGGAAGTGGCGGTGCGGTCCCCTACGGCACTGCGTAGGATCCTACGGTCTTGGCGTGCATCCGTGCGTCGCTGCGGTCCGGTCCCAGGTCGACGGGCACGTGCACCTTCCGCCGACCACTGGCGACAACATCGATGTACTGTGGAGACCTCACGCCCCACCTGTTGAGCAATTCGGCGGTACGTCCACCCGGCCTCCCGCATGCCCACTATACGCCCTCGCTGAAAGTCCGTCAACTGCACATACGGTTCACGTCCACGCTGTCGCGGCATGCTACCAGTGTTAAAGACTGCGATGGAGCTCCGTATGCCACGGCAAACTGGCTGACACTGACGGCGGCGGTGCACAAATGCTGCCATTCGACGGCCAACACCGCGGTTCCTGGTGTGTCCGCTGTGCCGTGCGTGTGATCATTGCTTGTACAGCCCTCTCGCAGTGTCCGGAGCAAGTATGGTGGGTCTGACACACCGGTGTCAATGTGTTCTTTTTTCCATTTCCAGGAGTGTATTTAAGGGCATCAGAGGTGAGCGTCGGCATCGGTTCGAACGGTTGGGCGTTCGATCGCTGTTACGTCGTCGTCATCAGTGACGCTGTCCCCGAGGACCGGCTGGCGGAGGGTGTTGCCCGCTGCTGCACCGGCGACTCCCGGCGTCGTCGCGGGCCACCACGTCTGCGAGCCTGGCTGGGCTCGTGCTGTAACCTCCTACCACCTGTGCAGCAGCTGACCGAGCGCGACGTCGTGTTCCCCGGGCTGCATGCATCAGCACGTCTCTACTATGACACGAGCGGTGGGGCTGATCTATCGGAAAATGTTTTGGGAGAACCAACAATAAAGAAGAAGATTGCTAAAAACAGCCACCTTCTTCTATCCAGCCATGCCCTACAACCCCGACCACGTCACCCGCTCCTATCATCCTATTACAATATATTATTACTTAGACTGGAGTAACTGAGAGGGTGAAACTTCCTTATTTAATTCTGAAACTGCTGAGTGAAATTGAATGCAAGTGAACCTACTTAAACTGTTGAGTGAAACTGAACGTACTGTTTCTTTGCTTGTCTTTATCATTTCAACACTAAGCTACAGAATTTGCCCTGACAAACACAACTCAAAGTTTTTCTATTCAATAGTTACCCACAACATTCAAGGATAACACAATCTGACTGCTTTTAAATTAACTCAAAAGTATAGGCCTGAATTAGAAGAAATCCTAACATTAACCCGCACATTTCATAAGTCACTTACCTCACAGAAAATCTTCATTACATGAACTACAGCAATACAGCAAGCACCAGTACAGCCAGCTAAATAAAAGATTCTAACTACAGTAGGCTCTAACTACTAATAGGCATATGGTCAGCAAAGGAAAGATTTTGCTGCAGAGCAAGCAATGTATTTAGCAGATTTTACCTTAATCATGTGACAACCAGTTCAAAAATTATATAATCGTCTGTGACATCCAGTTCCAAAAATTATATAATCGTCAATAAAATTAAATCTCCATGACAGACACGTCCAGACCCTCCACTCGTGCTAACACTTAAGATCTTTAACCTCCATCACTGCTAACTATTAACTTCCAACTTCCACCACTGCTGGCTATTCACCCCAACGTCCATCACTGCTGACTGTTAACTTACGACTGCCATCAATGCTGTCTATCCACTTCCAACTGCGAGTCCGACCAGCATCAGAGTCTCTTACAGAGCACGCACAGCGCCGTCAGAGTTTCTAATGCAGTCTATCGCGCTGCCAACATACGGCTACATACATAGCCCCCACCGCTCCCCTCAAAAAAATTTTACAAAGTGTTTTGGGCAGTGACCAAGGCTAATTTGTTAAAAATTTTATATATTACCAATATCAAATAGATCAGATGCACACAATTAGTAATATACTGTTGGTCAATAAAGCAAAAATTCTCCTCACAGTCCCTAAAGACAGTCCTGATCATTCACCAGAAGAGTAGTCTCTGACAGTTTTATCCACAAAGTTTGAGCAGCAAAATAAAAAGTACACATAAGTAGAGGACCTCCATGCTGTTTTGAAGAAGTAGTATTGTCCTCCCAACGGAAACACAGTGCTGACTCCTGACATAAAGAAATGAAGAGTGATAATGAGCCACAACAGAGCAAACCCACAGTATTTCTTGTAGAGTTTATTTAGTAATGGGCCACCAAAGGGGCAGACCCACAGGAAAAGTCAGTTTTGGTGCAATATTTCTGAGCGCACAAGTTACAGCCATGCACAGGCCTATTTACAGTGAGTTACGCTCACCAGCAGTTGCGAAGTAAAATAGAGGCCACAGGGGCGTAGAACTGCCGGAAAAAGTACATGCAGTGGTTTGCATGGCGCAAGTCACAAGCAGAAGGGGCCCACTGGCCAACCTAGGTGTTATGAGTATGTGACGCCAAGCGGCGCATTTAGCAAAACAGAGGTGCACAGCCACATATAAATAGCCGGTTCACTAACAAAGCATTCAATTGTGGCAGCTCTCCTGGACGACGAGGCGTGTCACACCACTGGCTACACACAACAGCAGATGGGGCGCCAGTGTCCCAGTCCATGGCAGGTCGCTGGTTCCACCCTCTGAGGCCAACGCAGGGTCCGTAGCCAGCCAGCGGCGGGCCACTCCATGACTTGCTACCGCGGGCTCCAAACACTTGCTGGAGACATGCAGGGTGACCCAAGCCACGCTGGCAAGGACACGTGGCATGGGCCACCTTGCAGTTGTCAGCGGGCAGTGCTGAGGTAGCGCATGATGAAGGCTGCTGGGTCAGCTGCCGGCGCAGCCCTGACGTCCACACATCTATGTGGCTGTACATGCCCAACACATTAGCAGAGCACTTGGCAGGTCACTGAGTTGGCATCCTCAGCATGGCGGGACCCGGTGACACATACCGAGGGGAATGCCTCACTGTAGTTGAATACAATAAATCACTTGGAAAGCTCGGGTGAGTCCTAATATGGTGCCTTCTATCTCTTCCTGCTACATGTGGTTTTGCTGGTACATTCGGTGTCAAAAGTTACTACTACATTTGGTGTCAGAATAGTGGGCGTCATCTGTACAGTACAACGTTCGAGCCCACTGTCTGCATTACAGTCACAAGATGTGGTGAGTTTTGACCAGTTTTATTCTGAGTGTTGGAAGTTTTCTTTCTTTTTTGTATTTTTGAATATGGTTCATGGCAGGCCATTGTAGATATTTTGTGGGAGCATAGTATTTTTTGTTGTCAGAGTAAGTGTTAGTGTATATGGGGCAGTAAGACTTATTATTTTTTTCATGGCATTTAATTATTTTTGTAATGGTTTGAGTATGATGTTACTGAGTATGATGATTTTGAGGTGTAGGGAGTTGGGTTATTTTTGTACTTAATTGTTTTGTTTCGGGATTAATGGGGAATGAAAGCAACACAATGGCAGAGTCCAGAACGCGAGGTGTATCAGAACCAGAAGCGGTACGGATTTTGTTGGAACATATAGAAGTGAGTGGGAAACAGCATCAGATCAGTCGTTGTTGCCTAGGATGCCGCAGCAGGAGATTGATCCAGCTGACGTGAGTTTGATTATTCCATTTTCTGGCAAGGCATCTGAGGACATGTGTTCGTTTGTGGAGGACTTGGAAACTTCAGCTGTGATGAATGGTTGGTCAGATGAACAGTTGTTACATTTAGCCAAGATTAGATTAAAGGGTGAAGCGTGGAGGATGGAGAAGTGGAGTTACTAGCGGCGGACAATCGTTAAACGGCAGAGGGGGCCCAAGACCCACCTAAGGGAGCTCCCGTTTAATTTCAATGCTACAAATATGTATGCAGAGGTGGAATGTTCAGTGGTAGGATCCATAGGAACTAAAAAGTTAAAGATTTTGCTGGACAGAGGGCTGCAAGTGTCAGTGGCTATTAAGAGTTTAATAGAACAAAGGAAGAATTATAGGTTGCGTGGAGTGGGGGATAAGGAGGTCACACCTTTGGGGTCAGTGACAGTTGACTTTCGCATAGGGAAAGTCCGATTTGATGTATGCAATGAGGTAGTACCATGGGTAAGAGAGGACTACGACATGATCTTAGGAGTATATTTCTTGCATCAACATCATGCCAAAATTGACCTTGGATAACGAACTGTGGAACTTGGTGGAATGTTATTTCAGCTAGGGGAAACTATTGTCGATGCAGAGCTGTCGCGAGGGGCATTCAACGTAATGAACAAACCAATTGGACCACGTATATTAGCATTAAGGCTTAATTCGCATGAGTGTGTGTCTGGTGACACCGGGAAGTCGCTTTGGGTAAGTGTAAAGTCGAATCTACCTGTGGGTACAGTATGTGTTATTGAACCATTGGAGGATAATGAATTTTTGGATCCATTAGGCAGTTTTGTGAAATGTAGTATCGCATGGGTAAGTGTAAAGTCGAATCTACCTGTGGGTACAGTATGTGTTATTGAACCATTGGAGGATAATGAATTTTTGGATCCATTAGGCAGTTTTGTGAAATGTACTATCGCATACGCACAAGAGGGAAAGGCGGTCGAGTAGTCCCCGTGAACGTGGATAATTTTAGCGCTGTAGACGCGAATTTGAGAAAAGGAGTTTTAGTAGCAAATTTGGATGTGCCAGACGACGAAGACTGGTGTTCGAGAGGTAGGCGAAGCGATCAACCACTAACTGCCAATAGAACTGTATTGCGTCACAAAATTAAGCATTTGAATGGAGGAGAACGAGAGCATATGGAAGAATTATTGTGGGAATTTAAGGATTTGTTTTTTCCACAAGGGCCATTGCCAGCAACTCCATCAGTTCGACACAGGATATCAACAGGGAATGAAGCACCTGTTTACCATAAACAGATGAACTGCAGATTGAAACTGAAGAAACTGCAAAAAGGTGGGAATTTAAGGAGATGGGACCTGGATAAACTGAAAGAACCAGAGGTTGTAGAGAGTTTCAGGGAGAGCATAAGGGAACAACTGACAGGAATGGGGGAAAGAAATACAGTAGAAGGAGAATGGGTAGCTCTGAGGGATGAAGTAGTGAAGGAAGCAGAGGATCAAGTAGGTAAAAAGACGAGGGCTAATAGAAATCTTTGGATAACAGAAGAAATATTGAATTTAATTGATGAAAGGAGAAAATATAAAAATGCAGTAAATGAAGCAGGCAAAAAGGAATACAAACGTCTCAAAAATGAGATCGACAGGAAGTGCAGAGTGGCTAAGCAGGGATGGCTAGAGGACAAATGTAAGGATGTAGAGGCTTATCTCACTAGGGGTAAGATAGATACTGCCTACAGGAAAATTAAAGAGACCTTTGGAGAGAAGAGAACCACTTGTATGAATATCAAGAGCTCAGATGGCAACCCAGTTCTAAGTAAAGAAGGGAAGGCAGAAAGGTGGAAGGAGTATATAGAGGGTTTATACAAGGGCGATGTACTTGAGGACAATATTATGGAAATGGAAGAGAATGTAGATGAAGATGAAATGGGAGATAAGATACTGCGTGAAGAGTTTGACAGAGCACTGAAAGACCTGAGTCGAAACAAGGCCCCGGGAGTAGACAACATTCCATTAGAACTACTGATGGCCTTGGGAGAGCCAGTCATGACAAAACTCTACCATCTGGTGAGCAAGAGGTATGAGACAGGCGAAATACCCACAGACTTCAAGAAGAATATAATAATTCCAATCCCAAAGAAAGTAGGTGTTGACAGATGTGAAAATTACCGAACTATCAGTTTAATAAGTCACAGCTGCAAAATACTAACACGAATTCTTTACAGACGAATGGAAAAACTGGTAGAAGCGGACCTCGGGGAAGATGAGTTTGGATTCCGTAGAAATGTTGGAACACGTGAGGCAATACTAACCTTACGACTTATCTTAGAAAAAAGATTAAGGAAAGGCAAACCTACGTTTCTAGCATTTGTAGACTTAGAAAAAGCTTTTGACAACGTTAACTGGAATACTCTCTTTCAAATTCTGAAGGTGGCAGGGGTAAAATACAGGGAGCGAAAGGCTATTTACAATTTGTACAGAAACCAGATGGCAGTTATAAGAGTCGAGGGGCATGAAAGGGAAGCAGTGGTTGGGAAAGGAGTGAGACAGGGTTGTAGCCTCTCCCCGATGTTATTCAATCTGTATATTGAACAAGCAGTAAAGGAAACAAAAGAAAAATTCGGAGTAGGTATTAAAATTCATGGAGAAGAAGTAAAAACTTTGAGGTTCGCCGATGACATTGTAATTCTGTCAGAGACTGCAAAGGACTTGGAAGAGCAGTTGAACGGAATGGACAGTGTCTTGAAAGGAGGATATAAGATGAACATCAACAAAAGCAAAACGAGGATAATGGAATGTAGTCAAATTAAATCGGGTGATGCTGAGGGGATTAGATTAGGAAATGAGACACTTAAAGTAGTAAAGGAGTTTTGCTATTTATGGAGTAAAATAACTGATGATGGTCAAAGTAGAGAGGATATAAAATGTAGACTGGCAATGGCAAGGAAATCGTTTCTGAAGAAGAGAAATTTGTTAACATCGAGTATAGATTTAAGTGTCAGGAAGTCGTTTCTGAAAGTATTTGTATGGAGTGTAGCCCTGTATGGAAGTGAAACATGGACGATAACCAGTTTGGACAAGAAGAGAATAGAAGCTTTCAAAATGTGGTGCTACAGAAGAATGCTGAAGATAAGGTGGGTAGATCACGTAACTAATGAGGAGGTATTGAATAGGATTGGGGAGAAGAGAAGTTTGTGGCACAACTTGACTAGAAGAAGGCATCGGTTGGTAGGACATGTTTTGAGGCATCAAGGGATTACAAATTTAGCATTGGAGGGCAGTGTGGAGGGTAAAAATCGTAGAGGGAGACCAAGAGATCAATACACTAAGCAGATTCAGAAGGATGTAGGTTGCAGTAGGTACTGGGAGATGAAGAAGCTTGCACAGGATAGAGTAGCATGGAGAGCTGCGTCAAACCAGTCTCAGGACTGAAGACCACAACAACAACAACAGTATTTGCAGAAGCGAAACGTATAGAGCTCGAGGGGAATTGAATTTTAATCAGTGGAACTGCTTGTAACATAATAGGACCAACTTTCCACCTGCCAGCGTCATGCAATTGAATGTTACGCAGCCACAGCTGTACTGGCCAGAAGCCACTTTAGAGTTTTTGCCAAGATAGAACCAAACTTTGGAGCCAGGACTGTTGAGATTCATAAACCAGTTCATTTTAGAGCAAGAGGGGCGCATATGAGCCAAAAAGCTTGTGCAACATGTCGCTCAGTATAAGGAAAGGCAACAGCATATAATGATCATTTTGAACTCCTCTGTGCCAAGTGTCTTCTCAGCCCTAACTTTGTCATGTATTGTTTTCATTCAGATCAGGCGGAGAGCCAATTCCAAGAGGGAACCAAGGGTAGTCCAAGTCCCAGTGGATTGGTTACCGAGGGTGTGAGACGAGTAGGTATGGGGTTGATCGAACAGTGGTCGTCCAGTAAGGAATTTGAACGTTTTGTTTCATGTCATGTGTTTTAAGGGGCACTAGACCACATTTAAGTTTTCTAAAAGTAAGGAAATATGCCACAGGTGCCGACCCAAAAAAAGTTAAGAGTTAGTTAAAGGTCGACTCGGGGACTGGGCCTTTCTGAAGGGGGGCAATAATTTAGCGGCACTACCGTTTGGGATAGGAAAAGTCAGTTTTGGTGTTATATTTCTGAGCGCGCAAGTTACAGTCATGTGCGGGCCTATTTACAGTGAGTTATGCTCACCAACAGTTGCGAAGTAAAACAGAGGCCACAGGGGCGTAGAACCGCCGGAAAAAGTACACACAGCGGTTTGCATCGCGCAAGTCACAGGCAGAAGGGGCCCACTGGCCAACCTAAGTGTTATCAGTACGTGACACCAAGAGGCGCATTTAGCAAAACAGAGGTGCACAGCCATGTATAAATAGCCAGTTCACTAACAAAGCATTCTAGTGTGGCAGCTCTCCTGGACGACAGGGCCTGTCACTACACTGGCTACACATAGCAGCAGATGAGGTGCCAGTGTCCCAGTCCACGGCGGGTCGCTGGTTCCACCCTCTGAGGCCAACGCAGGGTCCGTAACCAGCCAGCGACAGGCCACTCCATGACTTGCTACCGCGGGCAGTCATCTTGGCTCCCATTACACACCAGAGAAATCCAGGGCGAGGGCCGCAGATTCAGCTGCTAGTTCGCGGGCGATTGTTGTCGCTGTGACCCAACAAGCCTCGCTGGTGAGGACGCATGGCGTGGGCCACTTTGCAGTTATCAGCGGGTTGCACTGAGGTAGCGCAGCCCTGATGTCATATCAGCGCGGCCGTTCAAGGCCAACACATTAGCAGAGTGCTTGACGGACTGCTGAGGTGGCATCTTCTGCACTGAGACCCGGGTACGCAGACCGAGGGGAACGCGGCACTGTAATTGGTAACAATAAATCACTTGAAAAGCTTGGACAAGTCTTAATACAGTGCTTTCTACCTCTTCCTGCTACATTTGGGGTTGCTGTTTCATTCAGTGTCAGACGTTGCTACTACAATTTCGTTTTTCAAAATAATTGTTCCTCATTGTACAATACTCTTTGGCCAAACCTTTTTCTTATAGCTTTTCAATGCATTTCTTCCCAGATCATCACTACTCATTTTCTTATATACCATATCCCCTCTTAAACTAACTTAAATCTACTGAGGTCACACACACACACACACACACACACACACACACACACACACACACATATATATATATATATATATATATATATATATATATATATACTATGATGCAATGCAGCAGCACAAAACATTTAACACAAACCACAACGACCAAAAAAAAGTACTAAAGCAAGCAGTAGCATATCTAAGTTGGCAAAGAAAATGCAACATTACTACTGATACAAGGCAATATGCAGCAAACAAAAAAAGTAAAATGTCAGCAATTTAGCTGTTACAGTAGTTACAATACGCAAAATTATTTTATCCGTCGTGAAACCAGTTCTTAAAAATGCCACTGTCCACCCGTGCGTAAATTTGTGATTTGTACTCAACTGTCAATCAGGAATGAATAACAGGCTTCAACGTACACAGCTGTTTTGATTTTCCTATCAACAGGAGAGGGAATTCATATTTTCTGGACGCACTGCCACAAGCACCAACTATAACTCGATCTTTACATCTCGTTTAACTCTTTGCTGGGTCACCTAATTTAGAAGCCAGTGTCGTACTGTGTTGTATCCAATGAAAAAGTCCAGATACATCAGCATTATATATTTGATATTGTGTTAAGATTTCGAAAGAAATAATTTCTTCAGATTCTCTTTTGAAGTTTTCTGTAGTCAAAGTATACCCTGAAAAACTTTCACCCGTCACTGAAAACTGACGTACATCGTGACGAGCATTCCCTCTTTCCAATCGCTTTGGCTGGCTGGCTGGCTGTGAAGTTAGGATTGCCATAGGGAAGCGTGCTGTTTAAGTGTAGCACTTTTTCCTGCAAGATTGGAAGGAATGCCACAATAACAGGCTCACTTTTCTCACTGAACTAAACGAATAATATTTCATCCAGTGTTATATTTGCTGCTTTCTTTCTTGTACAGCGGTTCTCCAGACTGTCTTTAGACTTTATTTTGAATCTTAAGTCTTTACTTTTCTCGGTTCTTCTTCCACAGTTCCTGTTCCTACAGAATATTATGCAACTATGCTTTTCAGCAGTCCTCCTTTGTCTATTCTGTTTAGTGCTCCCAATTTGTTCGTCACCGAAATAACAAATTTCTTTTGCTTCGAAGCAATTTCGCACACTCACACTCAAGACGCGGGAACAAGAGAACAGTATCGGCACAGCTTGTTAACTCTGTAAGGAATAGACCCATACTGGCAGTAGTAACGGTAACTGGAAGCGATGGGACGGGCGATTTCTATCTTACCACCAACATAAGAAATGTACACTTACCGTACCGTACGTACTGTATACCGCAATTTTTCGCTTATAAAATGGAAAAAGAAACAAGAAATGAATCCTAATAAGTTGGGAATCCGGATTAATTATGGGCGGATAAACAACCTTCTTGAGTATTATTCTCAACCTAGGACATTATGCTGTGATTAAAGCAGTCGTATAGGGAAAAAATAAGCCGTTGTTTACATCCTATGTACGTAAAATTTGTTATTTGGTAGACGCAGGTTATGTTGATTTTTTAAAAAAAACAAGGCCGATTAATTATGGTTATTTTTACAGATGAAAGGCCACATTTTTAAAGAACAAACGAAGTTCATCACTTTAAGTTACAAAAGAGTAGTCAGAGGTATAACAATTTTTGCTCGGAAAACAGAACAAAAAAACTATAATTCATGCTACATTTTTAGTTTTTGTATTGAATACATTTTTTTGTAACACGTAAGTTTTATTTCTTAAGTCTCCTAGATCCAAAACAAACTTTGACATGCCCCTATGCATCATAAAGATCAGTAAATAAAAACAGTAACAAGAGTAAAACTGCTGCTTCTATTCACCCTCGTCGTGAGGTGAATGGATACACGAAGTTTTTATGATTTACATGTAAAAGCATGAGCTAGGTCCTAAATCTAGTTATAAGATTTAGCGTTAGACACTAGATCTATACCTATAGTACCATATAATTTTGATTTTCATTTTTCTTTTTAAAATTATCGATTTCTTTTGATGTTGTAAACTGTTCCTATTCAATATTTTAAACATAGCTGCACAACATCAACGGTTTCGCGTAATAAAATTATTAATAGCTGACCAGTTGCAATGGATAAAGAAATTCTTTACCTAGGTTTCGACAAATATAAATTTGTCTTCTTCAGAAGGTAACCTAAGGACAATGAACATCATAGCTTACATTAGAAAAGTATGAAACTTAAAAGCCACGAATAAATTTTAAGACAAATTAGAGAACTCATGCATTACAGAAGTATGATAACGACAACTGGTACTTACAATTTTACATTAGTAAGGACTAATGTACCATCGCCGTTTTTACAGTTGTCGGCATAGATCCATGTGTCAAAAATAAAATACAGCCCTAGAATTAGAGTTTGTTACGTTATTATAAAATAGCTCATGGATCTTGCAGAGCTCGCGACCGACTGAGTGTAATCGGCGAGCGTAGTTGCTCTGAAAACAGGGCAGGTGGCGCTCGTGCCGAGAAACATGTGCCAATTGGCGTACAAAGGCAACGTGTAAAGTATCAATATTAATAACGTCCTTAGGTAGAGTAACAATAAAAAAAGGAAGGAAATTAACACTCCCGTTATAACAGTATGGGAGCATTGGTACAAATAATGTAATTATACATCAAAAAGGCAGGTGGCGCTTACGCCGAGAAACTTATGCCCAGTGGCATATACAGACAAAATATAAAAAAATACATTACTATATTAGTGAAGCCCACAAACAGTATACATGCCAGAACTTAAAAATTGACAATAATGGCTCCTGTAAAAAAAGAATTACGAACACTGGTACACGATCCTGTTAACACACATTCACAGGAAAAACAAAATTTTAGAGCCAGGCAAAATCACATAAGGGCCGATGTAGTAGCAAACATACATCGTGACAAAACCACCATTACATAAGGTGTAGTGAGCTTAAAGCACGGAAGGCGCATCATAGCTTCCTGAGGAAATAAACCACTAAGGTTACCAGCATTAATGTTATACCGTAAACAGTACAGGTTTAAAGCCTTCGAAAAATTGTCTACAAGCAAGGATCAACTGGTCGTTCAGTATATTACCGTCCTTGAGCTCAAGATGTTTGAAAATTTGTAACTTTTCCCACAGATCTAATCTACGCCCTTTGTCTACTCTGTGTAGGATAGCAGTGTCTTCTAAATGTTTTGGCGCATGACTGGCTATCAGGAAGTGTTCAGCAAAAGTAGGATTGTGTATATTCTCTCCTTTTTTACCTAACAGATGTTCTTTATATCTTATTTTCACAGCTCAGCCTGTTTGACCAATATAATATGAAGGAAAGTTGTTACAGGTTAGTTTGTAAACCACTGAATTTTTGTTCCTATTCACTCCAATTTACGGTACTAAACTGTTCACAGTAAACACCTCTGTGCTCTACTATAATCATTTTACACTGCTATTGGAGTTGCCCTATGTTCATATGACCAGAAATTCTTATCTTACTTCCATTTCAGTTCACTGACTGCCACTGTCTGTATCTAGGTAGAGCCTTCACATTTTTCTTTTCAAATTTTTATAGTTTTTCCTGTTACATTCAGAATTTTGACATTTCACGCTCTGACTGGTAGATTTTCACTCTTTCTTTGGCTTTTGAATCTACACTCCTGAAAATTGAAATAAGAACACCGTGAATTCATTGTCCCAGGAAGGGGAAACTTTATTGACACATTCCTGGGGTCAGATACATCACATGATCACACTGACAGAACCACAGGCACATAGACACAGGCAACAGAGCATGCACAATGTCGGCACTAGTACAGTGTATATCCACCTTTCGCAGCAATGCAGGCTGCTGTTCTCCCATGGAGACGATCGTAGAGATGCTGGATGTAGTCCTGTGAAACGGCTTGCCATGCCATTTCCACCTGGCGCCTCAGTTGGACCAGCGTTCGTGCTGGACGTGCAGACCGCGTGAGACGACGCTTCATCCAGTCCCAAACATGCTCAATGGGGGACAGATCCGGAGATCTTGCTGGCCAGGGTAGTTGACTTACACCTTCTAGAGCACGTTGGGTGGCACGGGATACATGCGGACGTGCATTGTCCTGTTGGAACAGCAAGTTCCCTTGCCGGTCTAGGAATGGTAGAACGATGGGTTCGATGACGGTTTGGATGTACCGTGCACTATTCAGTGTCCCCTCGACGATCACCAGTGGTGTACGGCCAGTGTAGGAGATCGCTCCCCACACCATGATGCCGGGTGTTGGCCCTGTGTGCCTCGGTCGTATGCAGTCCTGATTGTGGCGCTCACCTGCACGGCGCCAAACACGCATACGACCATCATTGGCACCAAGGCAGAAGCGACTCTCATCGCTGAAGACGACACGTCTCCATTCGTCCCTCCATTCACGCCTGTCGCGACACCACTGGAGGCGGGCTGCACGATGTTGGGGCGTGAGCGGAAGACGGCCTAACGGTGTGCGGGACCGTAGCCCAGCTTCATGGAGACGGTTGCGAATGGTCCTCGCCGATACCCCAGGAGCAACAGTGTCCCTAATTTGCTGGGAAGTGGCGGTGCGGTCCCCTACGGCACTGTGTAGGATCCTACGGTCTTGGCGTGCATCCGTGCGTCGCTGCGGTCCGGTCCCTGGTCGACGGGCACGTGCACCTTCCGCCGACCACTGGCGACAACATCGATGTACTGTGGAGACCTCACGCCCCACGTGTTGAGCAATTCGGCGGTACGTCCACCCGGCCTCCCGCATGCCCACTATACGCCCTCGCTGAAAGTCCGTCAACTGCACATACGGTTCACGTCCACGCTGTCGCGGCATGCTACCAGTGTTAAAGACTGCGATGGAGCTCCGTATGCCACGGAAAACTGGCTGACACTGACGGCGGCGGTGCACAAATGCTGCGCAGCTAGCGCCATTCGACGGCCAACACCGCGGTTCCTGGTGTGTCCGCTGTGCCGTGCGTGTGATCATTGCTTGTACAGCCCTCTCGCAGTGTCCGGAGCAAGTATGGTGGGTCTGACACACCGGTGTCAATGTGTTCTTTTTTCCATTTCCAGGAGTGTATTTCTCATAGTCTCCTCTCCCTTGGCATCCTCTTCCAGAGATCCAAGTGGGGGACTAATTCGTACGTTTTTGTCAATAGAGAGAACATCATAAATTTTTTTGATTTACAAGCCACATGTCTTGTGGAAACAATGGCTACCATTGCCTTTTGTATCCTAGTACCGTTGATCACTGCTGATTATAACGGCTTTACAGGTTGTTTCCCATCTCAAGGGCTAGAGGTTAACCTGAACTTCTGCTCCCTCTTTCGCCCTCTTTGACAAGGCCATTGGCAGAATTATGACTCCTTGTACAAGAAGTCTTCAACCGGACTTAACGGATGATTTTATTTGTTAAATTGTAAGCAGTCGCTGGGTTCGACCCTTTCGGACACACTATGTTTTGATTAGAAGTAAAAAAAGTTACTCCCAAACAACGGTTGAGAATATCGAAAATCCATAAATAAATCTCTTCAAAACCATTATTTTGTCTTTTTTTTGTTCGTCTAACCTATTTCCCTGGATCGCACAAAAAGATAAAATCCTATCCTCGGCAACAGGTGAGTCTTCATTGCCACGAGACTTGGAGCCATTGATGGTGTGTGTCTTTCTGCATGACATACGCTTACATATGATGAGACTGAATGTCTTTAAACAAGTCAGGCGTATAAATAAGTAAAGTAGCTGAGGAAGAATTCATTCAGTGTATTCATGCGTTACAGCATTGTTCCAGCTCAAGGGAGTTGTCATCTCTGCAGATACGGTACTCTATAAATTCTGCAAACTTCTTTAGTATTAATTTTCCCACAGCTTTAACAATTGTATCGCGTAACCGGTATCTCCAGTCACCTTTCTTTTCTGTTATCTATCTTCTAAAGACATTATACATTGCATGTGTCATTTTTTTTTTAAATTTCGATTTTGGCCGTCTAGGGACCGCGTTAAACAACTATTTTTCAATGTACATTTCTCCTATTGCGCTCCTCCTCTTTTCTCTTCTGCCAATATGTCTTCATCCTCTCTCTGTGCTGCTCCCTTCGGTCTTCTGTCCACACTGTTCCTCCAGTTCTTCTCTTCTTCACTTCAAATCCTTCAAAATGTTGAATTTTGTCTCTCATTAAGTCTCTGTTGGTTATATCATCTTCTCCTATACCCATCTCCTCTAAGTCTGCTTTGAATTCTTTGAACCAGGTAATTTGGGTTCTGGGGTTCTTGTCACAAAACATGAATATTTTCTTTGTCAGCCTTTCATCATTCATTCTTTTCAAATGGGCGTAAAAGCTTGCTCTTCTCTTCCTCATAGTATCTCCCACTTTCTCAATTTTGTCATACACTTCTCTATTACTTCTAAGCTTCCAAATCCCATTCTCAAACCTCGGCCCAAGTACTCTTCTAATGATTTTTCGCTCCTTTTTTGCTATAGCTTCCATTTCCTTGTTAGTGTTCATTGCTAAACATTCAGATGCATACGGACACTCTGGCTTAATCACAGTGTTGTAGTGCCTTATTTTTGCGTTAATTGATACTGACTTCTTGTTGTACACATTCTTTGTTAGCTGGAATGCCATTTCCATTTTTCTTGTTCTCGTTTTATTTCCTTCTTTATCTGAAGCATTGGGCTGGATGATTTCCCCTAAATATTTGAAATTAGAAACCTTCTTTATCTGGCCATACTTTGTAATCATATTGTTCGGTGCCTCTTTTACATTGGTTAGGTACTCTGTCTTTTCAAAGGAGATTTTCAGTCCTGCTTTTTCTGCTGTTTCATTCAGAATATTGATCTGTTTGACTGCTTCTTCCAAACTTCCTGCCAGAATCGCTAAGTCATCAGCAAAAGCGAGGCAATCTACTTCTAATCCATCCTTTATTCTTCCTAATCTGATTTTTTGTATTCCTTCTTCAGTCGTTTTCTTCCTCCACTCTCTAATAACTTTTTCTAACACACAGTTGAATAGGGTAGGTGACAACCCATCTCCTTGTCTTAATCCTGTTCTGATTTTGAATGGTCTGGATACCTCACCACGGAACTTTACTTTTGCATAGGTATCCGTAAGTGTTTCTTTGACGATTGCGACTGTTTTCTTGTCTGCTCCATTATTTCATATACACTCCTGGAAATTGAAATAAGAACACCGTGAATTCATTGTCCCAGGAAGGGGAAACTATTGACACATTCCTGGGGTCAGATACATCACATGATCACACTGACAGAACCACAGGCACATAGACACAGGCAACAGAGCATGCACAATGTCGGCACTAGTACAGTGTATATCCACCTTTCGCAGCAATGCAGGCTGCTGTTCTCCCATGGAGACGATCGTAGAGATGCTGGATGTAGTCCTGTGGAGCGGCTTGCCATGCCATTTCCACCTGGCGCCTCAGTTGGACCAGCGTTCGTGCTGGACGTGCAGACCGCGTGAGACGACGCTTCATCCAGTCCCAAACATGCTCAATGGGGGACAGATCCGGAGATCTTGCTGGCCAGGGTAGTTGACTTACACCTTCTAGAGCACGTTGGGTGGCACGGGATACATGCGGACGTGCATTGTGCTGTTGGAACAGCAAGTTCCCTTGCCGGTCTAGGAATGGTAGAACGATGGGTTCGATGACGGTTTGGATGTACCGTGCACTATTCAGTGTCCCCTCGACGATCACCAGTGGTGTACGGCCAGTGTAGGAGATCGCTCCCCACACCATGATGCCGGGTGTTGGCCCTGTGTGCCTCGGTCGTATGCAGTCCTGATTGTGGCGCTCACCTGCACGGCGCCAAACACGTATACGACCATCATTGGCACCAAGGCAGAAGCGACTCTCATCGCTGAAGACGACACGTCTCCATTCGTCCCTCCATTCACGCCTGTCGCGACACCACTGGAGGCGGGCTGCACGATGTTGGGGCGTGAGCGGAAGACGGCCTAACGGTGTGCGGGACCGTAGCCCAGCTTCATGGAGACGGTTGCGAATGGTCCTCGCCGATACCCCAGGAGCAACAGTGTCCCTAATTTGCTGGGAAGTGGCGGTGCGGTCCCCTACGGCACTGCGTAGGATCCTACGGTCTTGGCGTGCATCCGTGCGTCGCTGCGGTCCGGTCCCTGGTCGACGGGCACGTGCACCTTCCGCCGACCACTGGCGACAACATCGATGTACTGTGGAGACCTCACGCCCCACGTGTTGAGCAATTCGGCGGTACGTCCACCCGGCCTCCCGCATGCCCACTATACGCCCTCGCTCAAAGTCCGTCAACTGCACATACGGTTCACGTCCACGTTGTCGCGGCATGCTACCAGTGTTAAAGACTGCGATGGAGCTCCGTATGCCACGGAAAACTGGCTGACACTGACGGCGGCGGTGCACAAATGCTGCGCAGCTAGCGCCATTCGACGGCCAACACCGCGGTTCCTGGTGTGTCCGCTGTGCCGTGCGTGTGATCATTGCTTGTACAGCCCTCTCGCAGTGTCCGGAGCAAGTATGGTGGGTCTGACACACTGGTGTCAATGTGTTCTTTTTTCCATTTCCAGGAGTGTATATATACTTTTGCATATATATATATATATATATATATATATATATATATATATATATATATATATATATATATATATATAGTGTTTGAGTTTGGTCTTGAGGGAGTTTGAGAAGCTCCGATTCTTCTAATGATATCCGTGAGCCCCCGGAATCCGATGCTCACGACGATCCCAGTCTATTGACTGGGGCCTGGGGTAATGAGATTTTCTCGTTGTACCATCATGATGTTTAGTAGTTGGATGTATGGCATGCTGCCGAGTACAACCTGGCTTTCCAGATCAGGAGGTTGGTTGAGGCCGCCACTGACATGTGGAGCAGACGCCTTTTGTAGCCGCCCACTGTGGGAACAGACGCTACTAGTAGTTTTGGTCTGCCCCGAGTATTTCATTTCCTCGGTACCACCTATATCTAGGAGGCATTCCCCTATCCGCCACCTGGGGAGGCGCTCGGTTGCGGGTCTACTAACCGCCCCGGCACACTCAACGTGAACACACTGATGAAGACAGGAAAGATAAAACAACTGACAGACACTCTCGAAAAATTTCAAATCAAAATATGTGCACTGCAAGAAACATGATTCACAGACGAAGACCATTTCAACACGGAGAATTTCAGAATATACAAAGGAAAACCATCGAGACAACTGAAAAACCTAAGGCTTTTTGGAACAGGATTTGCAGTACACAGGTCGATCACGGACAGCATAATCGACTTTTCGTCACCAAACGAAAGAATCAGCACCATCACAGTGAAATCAGCCAACAAATCCTACACAATAATCAACGCACATGCATCGACTAATGACTACAACACGAAAAACCCGGACGAAATTGATGACTTCTGGACGACAATGGAAGAAACTATCAGAAAAATTCCTGCACATAGAGTCAAAATAATACTGGGAGTCTTCAATGCTAAACTCGGAAAAGAAAAGATATACAGACATACCACAGGAAAGCATACTCCACACAAGGACACCAACAAAGACGGAAAACACCTGATAGACTTCTGCAAAAGCCACGACCTCGCCATTATGTCAACAAAATTCAAGAAACCAACACGGAAACTTACCACATGGAAATTCCCCAGCGGAAAGCAAGAACTACTAATCGACTACGTAATAGTCCAGAAAGACTCACAAAAAGAAATTTTGAACATAGACACACGTAAAGGCTACTTCGACTGAGACCACCACCTACTACAGACCAGGATTCGTCTTTCGCCCATGAAAAAGCTCCAGAAGAACAAAATTGTTAGAGCAGATCCAGAATACCTTACCTTAAACCAGACACAAATATTACACAAAATTAAAATGAAGAAAACGACAGACTGGATACAACTTTCACGAAGAATCCGAGAGGCCATGAAACTAGCACAAGCACCACGCACAAGGAAAAACCGTTGGTGGAATCACACATGTGACCAAGCTATTGACCAACGAATCAGTGCATGGAAAAAATTTAGTAGCCATAAATCCCAAGAGAATTGGATGAACTTCTTGAAAACACAGAAGCAATCAAGCAAAATCATTCGCAGTGAAAAACGACAGTATGATAAACGGCGACTGACGGAGATCGAATCGGACTTCATGAAGAACAACACAAGAAACTTCTACAGAACGTTCAGAGAAAATATGACTGGATATCAACCACCCAACTTGTGCTTCAGAAGACCGGATGGAGCCCTAGAAACCAATACCAAAAACAATTGTGACATTCTGGCAAAGTACTTTGAAAAACTGCTCAACACGGACCCCCCTATGGAAGGAATGATGACAGAAACGAGCATGTACAATCCAGATAGTGAACCTTCAACTCTAGAAGAAGTTAAAGAAATAATCAAGTCACTCAAGAATCGTGGAGCACCAGGAGAAGGCGGCATCATCGCGGAAATCTGGAAGTTACAAGACCCAGAACTCACCAAAGACATCCACAGGAGCTTGGAAGATATCTGGAAGACCATGAAAATTCCTGACGACTGGAAAACTGCCCTGATACACCCACTACACAAAAAAGGTGACAAGACTGACCCGAACAACTATAGAGGAATATCCCTACTACCGGTCACATACAAGATCCTCTCTAAAGCTTTACTGAACAGACTAGAATGCCAGACTGACCACTTGATTGGGGAATACCAAGCAGGCTTCCGTAAAGGGCGGTCTTGTGCGGAACAAATGTGGAACCTGAAAATGATTTTACAACACAAACAGAACCTGATCATTACCTTTCTCGACTTCAAAAAGGCGTACGACTCTATCGAGCGGAAAACTCTCTTCAAAATTCTAGCAGAATACAAAGTAGACAACAAAACACGGGCTATCATAGAGCAAACTTTAACCAACACGACCTCCAAAGTAAAGCTCTGTGGGAACTATCAGAGCCCTTTGAAATTCGCACAGGTGTCCGACAAGGCGATGGCCTCTCACCTCTCCTTTTCAATCTGGTGTTAGATAAGGTAATAAAAGAATGGGAAACATCACAATAGGGGATAACCTTAGGAAACCTACAGATTAAATGCCTGGCTTTTGCAGACGATTTGGCGATTGTCACGAAAGGTATAAAGGAAACAAAAGACGCTATTGAAAAACTGCACGAAATCGCTTCCAAAACTGGACTACAGATCTCTTACGAAAAGACACGGTTTATGAGCACAAAGAAACTCTCATCTCTGAACACAAAGTATGGCATGATTTACAAAACAGCAAACTTCAAATACCTCAGTGAAACACTACAAATGAGTGAAACACTACAAATGAGTGAAACACTACAAATGAGACTCGAACGAAGAAAGAAAGACTAAACTGGACAAGGGATACAAAGTAGTGTGGAATCATTACAACAAGAAGTCTATCTCACAAAAAGCCAAATTACGCCACTACGACACGGTGGTGCTCCCCGAGGCACTATATGCAGCAGAGACCACACTAATCCTAGGGCATACACGTATCAGACAACTAGAAAAAGTAGAACGGAAAATACTTAGGAAAATATTTGGCGCAACTAACAACAATGGAATATGGATCAAGAAACCTACAGAGGAACTATACAAACATACGGAGACAATCACAGAAAAGATTAGAAAACGCAGACTGCAATTCTATGGACACCTATACAGAATGCCATCACACAGGCTCACCAAACAGATCTTTGACTCGGTAACTACTAGAAACAATAAATGGGTGGCAGAGGTAAAAAACGACGTGAACCAACTCAACATAACAGCAGACACAATAAACAACAGAATAAAATTGAGAAACATCATTAAGAAAAGTAAATTACGTGAGATACAATGTGACAAACGAACAGGCGTAAAATGGACCGAAGAACGCAAGCAAGATCACAGCCGGAAGATGAAAGAAATGTGAGCAACCAAAAAGGCAAACAAGATGAAGCCGAAGACACAAAGCCGACAAGAAGCCTGGGGAGAGGGCCGGAAACTGAAACACAGCGAGCGAATGAGGGAAGTTTGGGCAGCAAGGAAGGCAGAAAAAGGAACTGGCCATGTAGTTATGTAGTTTAGTCCAAATGCGCTCTTTAAGGGCAAAACACCAATAATTTCTTTTCATCCCGAAGAAATACTAAAACGAAAATGAAAAATACACATTGCACTGATAGTTATGTCAGAGTTGCTTTCCTGAGCATTAGTTACTATTTTGAGGCTAACGAAACATCGGCGGCAAACATTTCACTTGAGTGCTGACGTGCATTTCATTACCTGTTGGTGATCGGTTTGTAGGAGACGGAGTTAGCAGACTGCCTGTCTGCTTCAGCACCTAGACTAGACTGAATCCCTCACGTTAGCAGCAATGACTCCAACTAACCGAAGGCATGAGCTGTCTCCCCCCCCCCCCCCCCCTCTTCCAGCAGACGCTGAAGTCCCATACGTCAGGCCTAAATCCAAAGTGTAGCACGGTAGGTGGACCTCTCCCCAGGGGTACAGAAAGATTTGCTCTGGCTATGTACTTACGCCTCACTGGGTAGTTAATGATGCTTTTTTCCTCATTTAAAAGAAGCACACAGACTCTGTAAATATTATTTTCTAATAGCATTCCGTACATGAATCATGTTTAATTTAGTGATGTCTGCAAATATTGGCAGATCTCTTCAACTCGTGCCTTCATTGTACTATCATCACTGACCTTTCAGGGTAACTAGCCATTGGAAACATAAGGAGGCTATGAATGACTATACGAATTTGTGTATGTTCTAGCTAGTGTGCCATCTACAGTGAAGAAATGTGATGTCTGTCTTTTGTAGGATTTTATTTAGTTTTCTTTACTTATACCGGATGTATAAAAAAGAATATACGTGTTTCGAATGTATATATTTATTAAACTTTAAGACATACGAATTTGAAACTTTACACACATATTTATAACCATTTCAAGTTCAGATTACAGATGTTCAATATGTCGTCCATCAGCGACACGAAGAATATCACATCGATACTCAAATTCCTCCCATAAGTCGGGCAAGCATGTCCTTCTTCACTGATGTTTGGCAGTACAGATCCGGTTCTTCAACTCTTCCGGGTTCTGTGGGAGGGGTGGTACATAAACGTTGTTTTTAACAAAACCCTGCAGGAAGATGTCAGAGCGTGTCAAATCAGGCGACCGTGGGGCCCAGCTGAGACATGCCAAGTCGCCAGCTCCTTCACGACCAATCAAACGGTTCGGTAGAGTTTCATTCAGATATTCACGCATTTGGCGACTCCAGTGATGGGATGCCCCGTTTTGTTGAAAAATGAAGTTGTCTTCGTCCAGCCTCGGAAACAACCAGTCTTGTGTCATAGTGAGATACTGCTGACCGTTAATCGTGTTTCCATCAAAGAAGAATGAGCTGTAAACAGATGATCAGGATATCGCACAAAACACATTGACTTTGGGCGAATCTCATACGTGTTCAATGTCTGTAGGCCCCAAATTCGAATTGTTTACCTGACCACTAACATGGAAAGTTGCTTCATCACTCAACACGATGCGTTGTGCGAAATAGTTATCATTGTGAACAGTATCAAGAATCTCGTTACAAAATGACACGCGTTTGCGTTTGTCATCAGGACGCAGAGCTTGTAACAGCTGTAACTTGCACGGATTCCTATCCAACCGACGCCTCAAAAGACGCCAAATTGTTGTTGTAGGCAGTTGTAACTCCCGACTGGCACGACGAGTTGATTTTGAAGGGCTACGTTGGAAAGCAGTTTGAATTTGTGCATTTTCTTCAGGAACAAGAGGGCGGCCAGGGCTCCTTCCTTTACATACACATCCTGTACTTAGAACCTGTCGATACCATCTGCGATTGTTCCACCCATTCTGAGGATCAATTGGGCACCTCAACCTGAAACGTCTTTGCACTGTAATCATGGAACTGCAAACTCGAGAACACAAAATGATTCCTGCTGCGGAGTAACCATTTTAAACAAATGACGGTTACCAAGCAAAACAGAAGACAACTGACATCTAGCGGCTATTAATACAAACTAGACTATGTATTCGTTTCTCCAATAGCAGAGCCGAGGCGCAGCGATAGATATTCCGACAAAATATTTTGTAATAACGTATATTCTTTTTGAAACACCCTGTATTGTCTGAAATTGGTTCACTTACAAAATATTCATTGTATTTTCTTACCACCTATCGATGGCATTTCGAAACAGATTAGATTAATTCAGCGTATTCTGTCATATTCCTGTTACCAGTTTCTTGAAATTCTTGCCTTCTTATTAATTATTGCCCCATTCCAACTAAGACAATCTTTTCATTATCTTTCATAATGGCAACTTATGCTGTTTCCAAATGTCTCTTCGTTAAATAACCAGCCCTTTATTGTGTTCATATAATTCATTTTGTAAGATGATATACTTATTGTTTAGATTAACCTGGTATACACTCCTGGAAATGGAAAAAAGAACACATTGACACCGGTGTGTCAGACCCACCACACTTGCTCCGGACACTGCGAGAGGGCTGTACAAGCAATGATCACACGCACGGCACAGCGGACACACCAGGAACCGCGGTGTTGGCCGTCGAATGGCGCTAGCTGCGCAGCATTTGTGCACCGCCGCCGTCAGTGTCAGCCAGTTTGCCGTGGCATACGGAGCTCCATCGCAGTCCTTAACACTGGTAGCATGCCGCGACAGCGTGGACGTGAACCGTATGTGCAGTTGACGGACTTTCAGCGAGGGCGTATAGTGGGCATGCGGGAGGCCGGGTGGACGTACCGCCGAATTGCTCAACACGTGGGGCGTGAGGTCTCCACAGTACATCGATGTTGTCGCCAGTGGTCGGCGGAATGTGCACGTGCCCGTCGACCAGGGACCGGACCGCAGCGACGCACGGATGCACGCCAAGACCGTAGGATCCTACGCAGTGCCGTAGGGGACCGCACCGCCACTTCCCAGAAAATTAGGGACACTGTTGCTCCTGGGGTATCGGCGAGGACCATTCGCAACCGTCTCCACGAAGCTGGGCTACGGTCCCGCACACCGTTAGGCCATCTTCCGCTCACGCCCCAACATCGGGCAGCCCGCCTCCAGTGGTGTCGCGACAGGCGTGAATGGAGGGACGAATGGAGACGTGTCGTCTTCAGCGATGAGAGTCGCTTCTGCCTTGGTGCCAATGATGGTCGTATGCGTGTTTGGCGCCGTGCAGGTGAGCGCCACAATCAGGACTGCATACGACCGAGGCACACAGGGCCAACACCCGGCATCATGGTGTGGGGAGCGATCTCCTACACTGGCCGTACACCACTGGTGATCGTCGAGGGGACACTGAATAGTGCACGGTACATCCAAACCGTCATCGAACCCATCGTTCTACCATTCCTAGACCGGCAAGGGAACCTGCTGTTCCAACAGGACAATGCACGTCCGCATGTATCCCGTGCCACCCAACGTGCTCTAGAAGGTGTAAGTCAACTACCCTGGCCAGCAAGATCTCCGGATCTGTCCCCCATTGAGCATGTTTGGGACTGGATGAAGCGTCGTCTCACGCGGTCTGCACGTCCAGCACGAACGCTGGTCCAACTGAGGTGCCAGGTGGAAATGGCATGGCAAGCCGTTCCACAGGACTACATCCAGCATCTCTACGATCGTCTCCATGGGAGAATAGCAGCCTGCATTGCTGCGAAAGGTGGATATACACTGTACTAGTGCCGACATTGTGCATGCTCTGTTGCCTGTGTCTATGTGCTTGTGGTTCTGTCAGTGTGATCATGTGATGTATCTGACCCCAGGAATGTGTCAATAAAGTTTCCCCTTCCTGGGACAATGAATTCACGGTGTTCTTATTTCAATTTCCAGGAGTGTATCTACTTATTCTTAAATTAGCATACTCTGCATTTCTGATGTTATGTCTAATGAGGTTGTTTCTATCTAGCTCTATATTAGTTTTTACTCTATATATTTTTTGTGATACCTTACGATTCTGAACTTTTTCAGGACTGTCTTATTCTGAATAATTTCTTAGTTTGCTAAGAACTGAGTCAGTTTTTATTTTCTAAGCCAGATCTCCATGGCATTTACCTGTTAAAATTCGAGGACGTTTAATTTGCATTTGGGAGTCAGAAATCAACAGTAATGTCAGAAAACCAATACAAATAGTGTGACATTCATGATTTTTAAGTGGCAGAAAGATATTATTTGTTGTTACAAAGGAAACTAGGACTGAAGATAAACTTGGTATCTTGTAAACTGTATTGTCAGTTTTATTTAAACTCCTAATTTACAGTGCGCATAGCATGATATATGAGGTAACCTAGCAGCTTGATGTAGGAAAGTACAACGAGAACCAGGGGGAAGGGAGAACAATGACACATCTGTTACGACATTATATGGACTCTCATCCTTGTGGTGCAGAGGTTCTGAAGAACAAGTAAGTCCCCACATCATCAAGTCCCATACATGTTCAACTGGCCTGAGATCTAGTAATCTTGCTCGTCAGGGCCATTGTACACCACGAAAAATATGTTTCGTTGCAGAAAACGTTTATGGACTTACTTTGTCCTGCTGAAAATCTCTATCATTTTCCTGTTGAAGAAATGCCAGTAGCACGGGAACTGCAACGTGTACATTGTAGCAGGAACTGGTTACTTCACCATGCAGAAATACAAAATGTAACCATGAACTGTAACTGATGGCCCCTCACGCCAACCCATCTCTCGCATACAGGCAGGACTTACTCTCATGACCGAAGAGAATAGAACACCATTCAACTCTCCAGTTAACTCTTTCATCATACCAGAGTAGCTGTGTGCAAGGAAACGAAAGAAAATTTGTTAATCCAACGACATCGTATTTAAAAAGCCTACTGGTTGCTGTGAAATGAGATTTAATACATATCAGCTAGTATGATTGTTTTACAAATCACCTAATGTGATTATTGGGTATGGTAGACTTATAAATAGTCTTCTAAATGTAGATCAAACCCATACTATTTACACTGCCATGCACTTTCACATCTTTTTCCTCTGTGACTATAGCTCTTCGTTGGTTGCGACTGGGTTAAGGGTAACATTAGACAATACAGGCGGGTGGTGTTGGGAAGGCACCAGGAAGCGAAGTTCCTGGGCCAGATCCCCGTATGACGCAAGTAAATTGACAGCCAACCGAAAAGGTGACCATGCAGTAACTGCTGGTGGAAATAACAACTCCAGGGTGGGTCGTCGGTGCCACATGGTGACGGTCACCAGCAGAAGCAATAAACTTGAATCAGTCAGAACATTCTGGGGAAATTTCAGTCCTTAGAAAGACCTTCGGGAGAGTCAGTGGAAAGCAATGCTACGAGAGAAACTCGTCCAAGATACCAGAGAATAAGTATACAAGCGAGTAGCACAGAGAGTGAAGGCAGTCACTGCTAGGAAGCAGTCGCAATTGCTAGTCGAAAGGATCAGTACCACTATCAAACCTCGAATTACTTAGACAGTGACTCTCTGAAGCCGCTGGAGTAAACACTCCAAGAAGTCTGTACACAGTTACGAAAGAACAACTCGGTTTCCTGTAAGCATCCAGCAGTTGTTATCTTGGGTTTTGTGCCTGTAGAGTTTGTCTCTAGTAGCGACGAGTAGATCTAATATTTTCTGTTGTCAAAATATAAAGAGAAACAACTGATGTCTTGCTCTTGTCTCTATTTGAGGATGTCGAACCTGACTGTGTAAAGAAGCAACAAGTAATAGTTGATACTTTCTGTGTGTCAGAATTTATGGAGCAACAAGTGCTTTTTCGCTTATATTTCCAATTGTGATTAAGGTATTTGACTATGTTGCAAGCAAAGTGCTCATCTCTGATAGCACAAGGTAGAACTCAGAAATTGTGAGTTGCTGGAAAGAAAACAATATAGAGCGGCAACAAGCACTCAATGATTTACAAAGGCATGCGGCCGCTGAAAGATACCGCTTGGTATAAGGTGTAACTGTTTAGGAAAGTGAAGTGTTTTTCAGCTGAATCTGTGAGTGCACCGTATCCACTTTGCACAAATCATAACTTTTGCTCACCGTTACAGACTCACCTGTGATAAGCAGCCTAGGAGATTTTCTTCCTCTCTCTGCGTTAAAAGCTACTTCGTTCATCTCAGTTCATGTTAAAAATCTTGTCATCGACGTCCTGAGATCGCTTCACCTTTACGTAGGCCACGTCTTTACCCAAGGATCTTGTTCTGGGACATGATATAAACATTTGGTGCCAGGTATGTGGGTTCTGTTGTGTAGAGGCATTCCAAAGTAGCGTATCAGGTGGTAGAATATCAGAGGAGAAATAGGAAGACTACCGGAGTCTGTTCCTCGAACTTTATGCAGCAAGAACTTCGACGACCAGACCAGTGGAACAAGTTCCAAGAGCCCAGCAGAAAATTTAGTGTCCAGGACAGACAAGTTGCCGCAGACTCCATAAGAGGAAGACATACTTGTAGAAGGAAGTACAAGGGAAACCAGCAGAACTGCAGCACAACAGTACTTCGTGTATAACGTACTTTGTATTAACATAAGATAACGTAAGCAATAGGTTCAGAAGTTAGAGACGTCAATGGAAAAGAAGCCTATTGTATTAGTAAATAAGTCATTTGTGGGGCTAACTCCGAACTTCTTGAGTTTATTGAGAACGTGAATGAAGCGTTCGAAATAGTCCTAACAGATACAGACCACTGCTATTTCACTACATCAGGTCTAAAATTATGCGAGGAGCTAGGGGGATGAGTCAGTGATTGGGCCCTAGTGAAGCTAATCTTGGAAGAAAATTATTCAGATAAGTATACCATTGACTTTTACACCTGCCAGATGTTTCAGTCCAGACAACAGTCAGGGGGATGCAATTGCATCATGGGGGAATCGAATAGATGAATTTTAGATATCATTCAGAGAGGTAGTCACAAGAGTAACAGATGTGGCACAATTGAAAGGTGCACTTGAACTTACGTGTTCATTAGTATGGGTTGGCTTCATACAGGGCCTAGCAAGCAGTGACATTCATACAATTGTACGAAGCTGGAGTAAACAAATTACTTGGGTGCTGCATTAGAAGCAGCGATGCAAGATGAAAGCATCTACATCTACATCTACGTGATTACTCTGCTAGTCACAATAAATTGCCTGGTAGACGGTTCAATGAACCACCTTCAACCTGTGTGTCTACACTTAAATTTTTCCGTTCGAGCCCTGAAGTTTTATCGTGATGATCATTTCTTCCAATGTGGGTGGGTGCCAGCAGAATGTTTTCGCAATTGGAGGAGAAAACTGGTGATTGAAATTTCATGAAAAGATCCCGTCGCAACGAAAAACGCCTTTGTTTTAATGATTGCCACTCCAGTCCACGTCTCATGTCTATGGCACTATCTCCCGTATTTCGCGATGATACAAAACGAACTGCCCTTCTTTTTACTTTTTCGATGTCATCCGTCAGTCCCACCTGATGCAGATCCACGCCGCACAGCAATACTCCAGAACGGGGCGGACAAGCGTGGTGTAAGCAGTCTCTTTAGTAGACCTGTCGCACCTTCTGAGTGTTCTGCCAATGAATCGCCGTCTTTGGTTTGCTCTGCCCACAACATTATCTATGTGATCGTTCCAATTTAGGTTATTTGTAATTGTAATCCCTAAGTATTTAGCTGAATTTACAGCCTTCAGATTTGTGTGGCTTATCACGTAATCGAAATTTAGCGGATTTCATTTAGTACTCATATGAATAACGTCAAAATTTCCTTTATTCAGGGTCAATTGCCACTTTTCGCACCGTACGGATATAGTATCTAAATCATTTTGCAATTCGTTTTGGTCATCTGATGACTTTAATAGACGGTAAATGATAGCATCACCTGCAAACAATCTAAGACGGCTACTCAGTTTGTCTCCTATGTCGTTAATACAGATCAGGAACAATAGAGGGCCTATAACACTTCCTTGGGGAACACTGGATATTAAATCTGCTTTACTCGATGAATTTCCGTCTATTACAGTATATCACAGTATATCACGAATTCAGTCGCACAACTGAGGCGATATTCCACAGGCATGCAGTTCGGTTAGAAGACGCTTGTGAGGAACGGTGTCGAAAGATTTCTGGAAATCTAAAAATATGGAATCAATTTGACATCCCCTGTCGATAGCACTCATAACTTCATGAGTATATAAAGACCTAGTTGTGTTTCAGAAGAACGATATTTTCTGAATCTGTGCTGACTATGTGTCAATAAATTGTTTTCTTCGGGTAATTCATAATGTTCGGACACAGCATACGTTCCAAACCCCTACTATAAATCGACTTTAGTGATATGGGCCTGTAATTCAGCGGATTACTCCAATTTCCCTTTTTGGGTATAGGTGTGACTTGAGCAATTTTCCAGTCTTTAGATACGGATCTTTCTGTGAGCGAGTGGTTGTATATAACTGTTAAATATGGAGCTATTGTATCAGCATACTCTGAAAGGAACCTGACAGTTATACAATCTGGACCGCAGGCCTTGCCTTTATTAAGTGATTTAAGCTGATGTGCTGCACGGAGGAGGTCTACTTCTGTGTTTCTCATCTTGGCAGTTGTTCTTGATTGGAATTCAGGAATATTTACTTAGTGTTCTTTGGTGAAGGACTTTCGGAAAATCGTGTTTAATAATTCTGCTTTAGTGGCACTGTCATCTGTGACTTCACCATTGTTATCGCGCAGTGAAGGTGTTGATTGCGTCTTGCCACTGGTGTGCTTTATGTATGACCAGAATCTCTTTGGGTTTTCTGTCAGATTCCGAGACAGTCTCATTGTGGAAATTATTAAAAACATCTCGCATTGAAGTACGCGCTATATTCCGAACTTAAGGAAACTTTACTAATCTTGGGTATTTTGCGTTCTTTTAAATTCGGCATGCTTTTTCCTTTGCTTCTGCAACAGCGGTCTGACCCGTTTTGTGTACCATGGGGGATCAATACCATCACTTATTAATTTATGTGGTATGTGAGCAGTGGCGACTGGCGGTAGGGTGTTCGATTTGCATCGCTGTTATCGATATTCGGCTGTCCTGCTATCTTTGACTTCTCCCCCGGCGGGTTTTCCGGGTGAACGTGTGACTAGTGAGTCTCCGGTCGGCGTTTAACGAGCCGACTTACGTTGAGAACATGCCCGCGTCCCTAACCGTGGTGCATGGGCCTCGCCGTGCTCGCAGCCCTTGTCTTTCGGCGCGCGCCAGATGTCCGGTGCCGATCATTGGGCGCCTTGACGTGCAGAATTGTGGTGGGTCCGTCGTCTCACGCTGAACAGCTTCCCAGCTCTTAATTTGCAAGCTCCAAGTTACGTATGATTTTATTCTGTGTTCAACTAAGAAGATTGTTGAAACTTATGGTGGCATGGGTAGCTGTCGGAGATGGTTGTGAACTTGGTTCCACAGTGGCTGTTTTTAAGGAGACTTATGTTCCACATTGCGTTTCTGTTTATCAGTGGAGTGGGTGTTTTAAGTGGTTTTCATGCAAATTTTAACTTGTTTTAGCGCATATTGCCAGCTTTGGGACTGGCTGCGGTTGTGTACGTGGCCGGCAGCCGTAGAGTAGATGGTATAATTATTTGTCACGGCAGCATTTGGTATGTTTATTTAATGTTGAAAGTGCCTTAAGGCAACTGGAATTGATCTCTAAAGTTTCCCGCTAATTTACTGGGAGACGGGTAATGTTAGAGTATTGCTCCGTAAGAATTTGGGGGTGTGCTTATTATTTATTCCAGTGTGGCTGTGATTTGACCTTGTTTTCATTGCAATCTATTTGTGCTGCAGGCCATTTGTTATGACTGCTTGTCCCCTGGCGTCGGCGCATATAAATATATACCGCCTGCTATGTGACCCTGAGCACAAGCCGTGGGCAGGCAACACTTGTATTGTCTGCCGGCCGTAGCGTTATTGCCTCCAAACAATACAGTTGAAGTGAAGATTTGTATATTGCATCAGTAAGAGGGCAAATGTCCGAATAGAAGTTTATAATAAAATTTGTTTTGAGTCAAATTAAAATTGTAAAACAATCTCAAGCTTGTCCATAATCAGTGATCCCGGGCTTCTTATTTCCTATAAATAAATGTGGTGAGATTGTAATTTTGATTTTCTAAAGGATTGAGTAGTACCACGGTCCAGTATATCTCTCTCAATTTCCGTCAATACTACCTCTTTGAAATCATTCCACATCTTTTCTACGCTTATATGATCATATCGGAAGGTGTGGAGACTGTCTCTTAAAAAGGCGTTAAGAGCATTTTTTTCGTTTTTTTTAATAAAATATATGTACTTTTCTTTTCTTTTTGATGGTTGTGGGTGTTATGATATTCATCCTAGCAGCAACTGCCTTGTGGTCGCTCATCCCTGTATTCATCCTGATACTCCCTATTTGTCCAGGATTATTTGTTGTTAAGAGGTTAAGTATGCTGCCGCAACCATTTACGCTTCGAGTGGGCTCATGAATTAATTGTTCCAAATAATTTTCTAAGAAAGCATTCAGTACAATTTCGGACGACGTTTTAAGCCTGCCGCCTGCTTTAAACGCACATTTTTTCCAGCATATCGAGGGTGGATTGAAGTCACCACCGGCTATAATTGTATGAGTGGGGTACCTTTTTGAAATGAGACTCAAGGTTTCTTTGAACTGTTCAGCAACTGTATCTTCTGTGTCGGAGGGTCGGTGAAACGATCCAGTTAATAGTTTAGTCCGATTGTCAAGTATAACTTCTACCCATACTGTTTCGCAGGAACTATCTACTTCAGTTTCATTACAAGGTAAACTACTTCTGACAGCAATAAGTACTCGACCATCAACTACATTTTATCTGTCCTTGCTGAACACTGTTAGGTCGTCTGAAAAAAATTCGGCTGAATTTATTTCCGACTTTAGCCACTTCTCATGCCTATAACTATTTGAGCTTCAGTGCCTTCTATTAGTACTTGGAGCTCTGGTTCTTTCCCAACACAGCTACGAAAATTTACAACTACAACTACAACTACCTTACTGTGTTTTACCTGCCCCTTACAGACAATGCCCTTTCCGTGGTTTCCTGAGACCCTCTATCTTAAAAAAACCGCCCAGTCCCTTCCGCACAGCCCCCACTACCCGCGTAGCCGTTTCCTGCGTGTAGTAGACTCCTGACCTATTAAGTGGAACCCAGAAACCCACGAACCGATGATGCAAGTCAAGGAATCTGTCGCCTACACGGTCACAGAACCGCCTGAGACTCTGATTCAGACACTCCTCTCGGCTCTGTACCAAAGGACCACAGTCGGTCCTATCGACGATGCTGCAGATGGTGAGCTCCGCCTTAATCTCGCAAGCAAGATTGGCAGTCTTTACCTTTTCCGCTAGCCGCTCGAAACTGGAGAGAATCTTCTTCGATCCAAAGCGACACACCTGCAGTTGGCTGCACCTGTCGGCTATATGGCACCCGGAAACACCCTTTCCACATCTACATCTACAACTACATCTACATCCATACTCCGCAAGCCACCTGACGGTGTGTGGCGGAGGGTACCCTGAGTACCTCAATCGGTTCTCCCTTCTATTCCAGTCTCGTATTGTTCGTGGAAAGAAGGATTGTCGGTATGCTTCTGTGTGGGCTCTAATCTCTCTGATTTTATCCTCATGGTCTCTTCGCGAGATATACATAGGAGGGAGCAATATACTGCTTAACTCTTCGGTGAAGGTATGTTCTCGAAACTTTAACAAAAGCCCGTACCGAGCTACTGAGCGTCTCTCCTGCAGAGTCTTCCACTGGAGTTTATCTATCATCTCCGTAACGCTTTCGCGATTACTAAACGATCCTGTAACGAAGCGCGCTGCTTTCCGTTGGATCTTCTCTATCTCTTCTATCAACCGTATCTGGTACGGATCCCACACTGCTGAGCAGTATTCAAGCAGTGGGCGAACAAGCGTACTGTAACCTACTTCCTTTGTTTTCGGATTGCATTTCCTTAGGATTCTTCCAATGAATCTGTCTGGCATCTGCTTTACCGACGATCAACTTTATATGATCATTCCATTTTAAATCACTCCTAATGCGTACTCCCAGATAATTTATGGAATTAACTGCTTCCAATTGCTGACCTGCTATTTTGTAGCTAAATGATAAGGGATCTATGTTTCTATGTATTCGCAGCACATTACACTTGTCTACATTTAGATTCAATTGCCATTACCCGCACCATGCGTCAATTCGCTGCAGATCCTCCTGCATTTCAGTACAATTTTCCATTGTTGCAACCTCTGTATACACCACAGCATCATCCGCAAAAAGCCTCAATGAACTTCCGATGTCATCCACCAGGTCATTTATGTATATTGTGAATAGCAACGGGCCTATGACACTCTCCTGCGGCACACCTGAAATCACTCTTACTTCGGAAGACTTCTCTCCATTGAGAATGACATGCTGCGTTCTGTTAACTAGGAACTCCTCAATCCAATCACACAATTGGTCTGATAGTCCATATGCTCTTACTTTGTTCATCAAACGACTGTGGGGAACTGTATCGAACGCCTTGCGGAAGTCAAGAAACACGGCATCTACCTGTGAACCCGTGTCTACGGCCCTCTGAGTCTCGTGGACGAATAGCGCGAGCTGGTTTTCACACGACCGTCTTTTTCGAAAGCCATGCTGATTCCTACAGAGTAGATTTCTAGTCTCCAGAAAAGTCATTATACTCGAACATAACACGTGTTCCAAAATTCTACAACTGTTCGACGTTAGAGATATAGGTCTATAGTTCTGCACATCTGTTCGACGTCCATTCTTGAAAACGGGGATGACGTGTGCCCTTTTCCAATCCTTTGGAACGCTACGCTCTTCTAGAGACCTACGGTACACCGCTGCAAGAAGGGGGGCAAGTTCCTTCGCGTACTCTGTGTAAAATAGAACTGGTATCCCATCAGGTCCAGCGGCCTTTCCTCTTTTGAGCGATTTTAATTGTTTCTCTATCCCTCTGTCGCCTATTTCGATATCTACCATTTTATCATCTGGGCGACAATCTAGAGAAGGAACTACAGTGCAGTCTTCCTCTGTGAAACAGCTTTGGAAAAAGACATTTAATATTTCGGCCTTTAGTCTGTCATCCTCTGTTTCAGTACCATTTTGGTCACCGAGTGTCTGAACATTTTGTTTTGATCCACCTACCGCTTTGACATAAGACCAGAATTTCTCAGGATTTTCTGCCAAGTCAGTACATAGAACTTTACTTTCGAATTCATTGAACGCCTCTCGCATAGCCCTCCTCACACTACATTTCGCTTCGCGTAATTTTTGTTTATCTGCAAGGCTTTGGCTATGTTTATGTTTGCTGTGAAGTTCCCTTTGCTTCCGGAGCAGTTTTCTAACTCGGTTGTTGTACCACGGTGGCTCTTTTCCATCTCTTACGATCTTGCTTGGCACATACTCATCTAACGCATAATGTACGATAGTTTTGAACTTTGTCCACTGATCCTCAACACTATCTGTACTTGAGACAAAACTTCTGTGTTGAGCTGTCAGGTACTCTGTAATCTGCTTTTTGTCAGTTTTGCTAAACAGAAAAATCTTCCTACCTTTTCTAATATTTCTATTTACGGCTGAACTCATCGATGCCGTAACCGCTTTATGATCGCTGATTCCCTGTTCTGCGTTAACTGTTTCAAATAGTTCGGGTCTGTTTGTCATCAGAAGGTCTAATATATTATCGCCACGAGTCGGTTCTCTGTTTAACTGCTCAAGGTAGTTTTCAGATAAAGCACTTTAAAAAAATTTCACTGGAATCTTTGTCCCTGCCACCCGTTATGAACGTTTCAGTCTCCCAGTCTATATCCGGCAAATTAAAATCTCCACCCAGAACTATAGCATGGTGGGGAAATCTACTCGAAATATTTTCCAAATTTTCCTTCAGGTGCTCTGCCACAACAGCTGCTGAGCCAGGGGGCCTATAGAGACATCCAATTACCATGTCTGAGCCTGCTTCAACCGTGACCTTCACCCAAATCATTTCACATTTCGGATCTCCGTCAATTTCCTTCGATACTATTGCACTTCTTATCGCTATAAACACGCCTCCCCCTTCACTGTCCAACCTGTCGCTGCGGTATACATTCCAATCTGAGTTTAGGATTTCATTACTGTTTACGTCTGGTTTCAGCCAACTTTCTGTCCCTAGTACTATATGGGCGTTGTGACCGTTTATTAATGAGAGCAGTTCTGGGACCTTTCTATAGACGCTCCTGCAGTTTACTATTAGCACATTAATATTGTTATTCCCTGTTGTATTTTTCCTACTCCTACCTTGCCGCGTCTCAGGAGGCGTCTTGCCGGGCCTAGGGAGGGAATTCTCTAACCTAAAAAACCCCCATGTGCACTCCACACGTACTCCGCTACCCTTGTAGCATCCAGAATGACTCCTCCCAGTACGCACATGGAGTGCAAACTGGCTTCCTACCCCTATACTGGCCCAGACCATGTGGGCCAAGAAGCTTCCTCTGGAACAGGGACGACTGCATCTGGCTTAGACACTTCATCAGCCACAGATAGCGCCCAAAACCTGTTCGTCAAACGAACTAGGGAGGTCCTGCAGTCAACCACTCGGAAAATCTTTCGCTGCCTGCCAGACTTTGGAATGATCTCCCACTCGACGATGGGTGAGGGGTCAACCTCAGTACAGGCAGTACCCGGGGTGGCCACAGCAGTGGACCGATCAAAGGACACGTGGGACGTGGTCGACGTCCCTCGTATCCCTGCGACCGACCCCCCACAGTGATGCCCCTTGGAAGCTGCCTCATGCTGCGTGATGGAAGCTAACGCCACCTGGAGCTGTGACCTACGTGTCAGCGACTCAACTCGCATCTGGACACAGCAATTACAGTTCCTATCCATTACTGAGTCGCTCCTGTTTGAAGCTCGCAAAAATATGTAACATACTAACGGTGCACTCGGCTTATTAGCAGCAGGAACTCGAGGTGCTCTGTCACTGACGATTTAATCGGCACTGAGCTGTTCTAACTAAAAGAAAAAAAAAAGCCTGTACAATACGAGGGCCGATACAAGGGTCGATAACAGCGGTACTGTACGCTACACTGTTATTAAAACGAAAGGCTGTACCTAGTAAGCACTCAAACGCGCAAGAAATTACAAAAATAAACTACACAGATAACTGAAAATAAGTCGCTCCTGTTTGAAGCTCGTAAAAATATGTAACAAAAGAACAGTGTAGTCGCATTATTAGCAGCAGGAACTTGAGGTGCTCCGTCACTGACAGTCTATTTATCTGCGAAAGATAGAGGTCACTTCCCTAGAACAGCTCATTACTGAATTCGAGTATCGAAGGAACGTAGAAGGAAAGTGCTATAATTTTGGGCAGATGGCTCACAGGGCTAAAGACTGTGCGAAGCCACAGAAAAGGAATAAGGTACAATGGGTAGTGACGCCCAAGAAGAGGGCAGAGGCCAAGAGCCTCCAGAATGTTTGTTATCACTATTATAATCCAGGTCACACGGAAGCCGAATGAAAATCATTTGTGAAAAATGCAAAATACGTAAACATTAAGTATGCAATTGTAAAACACCTAAGTGTTACACATGCAACTGATGTGGGCACATTAAACCTCAATTCAAAGAGAACTTAGGGACTACATTCCCAAGCAAAAAAGGAAAACTAAGAGTGTGGAACACTAAGCAGTTACGTGTTACCACAGCGAAATGGTCAAGTTAGTCAGGGATTGTGAGGCAAGAAACGAAATTATGATGACACTTTGCTACCAATTAGAAAGGCGGTTACGGTTATTAATATATGCCAGGGCACATATAAGCCTTATAAAGGAAGAGAGGCTCACTAAAAAGCGATAATTAGCATGGAAGATTTTCACAGACTGAAATAAATGGACACTTCAGGACTCAGTTATCTGCAGTTACTAATAATAGCGAAAATGCCAATAAAAGCATGAGATCCATGGCATAGGAGTAGGAGGAGCTCATATCACTTAGTTTAGTAGGAAACTACCTCCTGAAGAAGCGAAAGTGTGTGATTAAATGTGGCGAGAAAGTGATTAGGATACAGTGTCGAAATATTCGGTCGCTGACAGTACCAGAGACAGATGTAACGCCGCAAGATTTTAGGAAACACATCTGAGAGCTGGGCACTTAGGATGTGGCAGGATAAGGTTACGATTGTGGATGGGGCCATAATCAGTTACTCTCGGTTGCACAGCAATTACGTAATCTTTATTTAAAGAAATTAAAATTTTAAAACAATCTCTTAAAAAAAACGCAATTGACTGTATGACTGCTGAGGGCCTTACCATAAAAATTTCCACAATTTTGGGGCTGAAGGCCACCAAATATAACCTCAACAACCAACGGCTGAAGGGCTGAATTAGAAGTCAGAAGAACAATTCCAAATAGCACATATTAAGATAAATACTTCGTTTTAAAACAAACTGTAACACGGTTGAAAGCCTTATTATAAAAGAAGTGGAATTATTACTCGCCTGAGAGCCACAAACAATTTCAAATAACAAACGGCAGAAGGCCTGAATTTGAAGCCAGGAAAACAATTCCAAATAGCACACATCTGAACAAATACCTTGCTTTTAAAACGAGTTTGCTTTTAAAAAAAACTTATTGTAACACAGCTGAAGGCCTTATTATGAAAGAAGTGAAATTATTGCTCGGCTGAAGGCCATACACAACTTCAAATAACAAATGGCTGAAGGCCTGAATTAGAAGTCAGAAGAAAAAAAATCCAAATTGCACGAATTTCAACAAATACTTCCCTTTTAAAACAAGTTAGCTTAAAAAAATTACTGTATCATGGCTGAAGGCCTTATCACGAAAGAAGTGAAATTATTGCTCGGCTGAAGGTCACACCAATAATAATTAGAAAATTACAAATATCCTTAAAACAAACATCACAATCTAAGGAATCAGGACAAGTGGTTCTCAGCAAGTGTTCCAAGGGTCGGCCTTGGAAGGGAACTCAAACATAAGGTAAGGTGAGACAGGCAGCCAAGAGTTGTACTCACGTAACAGGATAGCAACTCAAACTAAGGGCAGCTTAAGCGCCGACCGACCGACTAACCAATACGCCTAATGTCCGATCACCGGTACAATGATGGAATATTTTTAGGCAAGGGTGAAGCGACAGACAGCACTACGTCTGCAGAAAACACCAAAGGCCGAAGAAAACACTAGAACCAAGGTAGACCTCCCATAAAAATATGCACAATACAATACCAGAGGCTGCCTTAACTACACGCCGTGTCAGACAGCATCAACACGACGAGGAAACATACACTGCCGGAAAAGTACGCTAACCTCCAGAGCAGGTAACTGGGGCGTTAGCGGCCTCAAGGCAGAAAATAGCGCTGGTTGCACTTCACTAATAAGAATAATACTAAATTCAATGATCAACAACAGATAGAGAAAGACAGCTGCAATATTTCACTGCCTCGAAACACTTCACTCGTTACCGCCAGGCTCAGTGGCCTTGGGAGCAACAACCCACCAATCAAAGGCGAGATCTCAGAATAGCTGGGGTTGCACTAGCAGTTAATTGTTCACTCAACTTTAACGTCCAGTGTTCAGTGTGCAACAAAGTCGTCGCTCTCGCAGCTGCCAGTGGCCGCGGCTTGCCCTCGCGCTGCATGAACTTACTCGCTGCTGCGCCCCAACCGAACTGATGAACGTTCGCAACTCCCCTCCTCACCAAATCCGGTATGCAGACAGCATTAAAATAACTGCTCATTCAAAACCACAAGATACACACGGATCCGGGAAAACAATTCCACCAACAACTCACGATACTAAAAACAGTCACCGTGAAACAACATGGACGAATTATAAGTCGGCACAAACACAGAGAAGCCAGAAGCAGTCGGAAGACCAAATGCACGTCGTCCACTGCGACGACCGATCGAACGACCAACCATCGGTCGTCCCCACTCAAGTCAGGCACGGGAAAGATGCCAGTAGAAATCGTCGACTCACAACTTATTTCCATGAGGTCAGTTCGACGGGTGGACACACATATACACATAAGTGAAAGTTGCACTGCTTCAATATCCTGGTCTATTCAATTAAAAGTGGCTGAACCCGGTCCTTGACGTGGTCGTGCACTCTCGCGACCACATCCTTCCGTCGGACAGTGTATGGGTGTCGCCAGCGGTCGGGCGAGTACTGGCTGTCCAGGCCTCACTGCTGCTCCGTCCCAACTCCACTCGCTCGACGCACCACGACCCGGAAATACTAGAGGCCGCTCCAAAGATGGTACCACAGTAGGCGCTATCGATAAGCGCTGCTGCTGCCACCGACAGAGAGACAAGGCGAGCAAACGTAGTGACGCTAGTGATCACACTAAGAAAACGAACGCCACTATTGCTATTACAAGATGCCAAGCTGTGAACGGCGTCATCGTGAGCTGCACACTGCTCAACATGAGTCAGGTAGCAATCATGGATAACGGAAAATGAATTAATGGAGATCCTGAAAAATAGGTAATGAAAGGAGCCATGTCTTTAGACAGTCCGTGAATCAGACTGCAATGAAAGAGAACAGAGATAACAGACGGCAAAAAGAATCTACGTGTAAGAGGGCAAGTCCTGCACGCGAGGGAAATAAAACTAACCAGTGTATGTCGCCTAACAGCGAAGGAAATATGAAGTATGCCAATAAAAGTCATATCATCTCAGGACAAGTGATGAGTTATCTTCAAGGTAAAGTAGCGTGGCACCAGACAATGACATACGAATAGGTCTTAGGAGAGCAAAAAAAATAATGGTATGCATGGAAACAGGGTCAAATCTCAGAAACGAAAAACAAGCGATTAATCGCAAACTGGAAGTAATGACAGCCGTGTATATATGCGAATCTATGGTACGAATAGAACAGGAAATTTATTCTCAGTGTTAATCAATATAGATAAAAATCAATTGCCGCATTTATGACAGATTATCAGTTAAGAACGGTTCGACCAGTTTGGGCGATTTGTTTTTGTGTTGCGTTTATAATTGCCAGGAGAAAGCTTGTATGAGAGAAAATTTTTGGAAAATACACCGGAAAAGTTGAATATCTGGATGGTATTCTTGTGTGAAAATCTCAATGAAAGAAATATGGCGATCGGCTTGACAGTTCTCCTGTCACATGTTTTCATAACAACAACAAATTCCGTACTGAATATTGATATTTTGCGATAAATAATACAATTGAAAGCGATATTTCAATGTGTAGTCGTTGGTGATCATTGGTGTGTTGAAACCGATTTACTCATTAATTTTGACTTCTGTCGCAATCAAGGTTTCGTTTGTAATAACAGCCGGCCGGAGTGGCCGAGCGGTTCTAGGCGCTACAGTCTGGAACTGCGCGACCGCTAGGGTCGCAGGTTTGAATCCTGCCTCGGGCATGGATGTGTGTGATGTCAATAGGTTAGTTAGGTTTAAGTAGTTCTAAGTTCTAGGGGACTGATAACCACAGCAGTTAAGTCCCATAGTGCTCAGAGTCATTTTTCTGTAATAACAATAAATAAGGTCAGAGAGAGGGGGAGGAAGAGATGAACAGAGAAGGTGGGAGGAAATGAATTTAAAAAAGGGGAATGAGGATGTGGACAAGGAGACGAGGGAGAGGAAGTGGATAATGAGAGTGTAGGAGAATTGTCTTATAGAGAGTGGCGGAAAGTAATGGACGAGGTAGGGGAGAGGAGGAAGAGATGGACAAAGGGAGGGAGAGGGAAGAGAGGGATCGGGAGAGGCGGGAAGAAGGAGATTAGAAACGTATATCCAATTCCCATAGATATTTAGCATATTGATTTCTGTTCACAATCAAGGTTCCGTCTGTAATAATAATAAATAAGGTCAGAGAGGGGGGGAGAGGACATGCTCAAAGAAGGGAGGAACAAATGGATATAAAGAAGGGGAAAGAGGATATGGACAGAGAGGTGAGAGAGGAGTGGATGTATAGAGAAAGTGAGGGGTAAGAGATGTAGAGGGAGCAATGGGAAGACGATGGGCACAGATAGGGAGGGGGAGGAGGAGGAGGAGGAGGAGGAGGAGGAGGAGGAGGCGGAGGATGAGTGTTAGGATGAGGAATAGGATGAGGAAGAGGATCAGGATGAGGAATTGACAGAGGGGGAGAAGGAATTTAGAATCTATATCCATTTCCTTAACAAATTTAGGAATTGTCTTCATCATGTTGAGCTGACAATGATAATGATTAATAAAATCCACCTCAGCTATATTATTGCACATTTATTGTGTTACAATCGGTTTCGTTTATCGAGTATCGTCAGGTTTCCGAGTTGGGTTAAAGTCATGACATAAATTGTCTGACTGTCGTAGATAATGTTAAAGACCAAATCTGGAAACTCTGGTTGTAAACATTCAGGCGACCAGCTGGTGGAAGTGTGGTGAGCAGACATGACATGCTGCTTACGATTTACTGAGGGCGCACAGACAGGTCTTCAGAGCGCTATCTGATCGCTGATGAACTTAGCAAATGAGTCACTAACGCTACAACTCCTCAGTATGCACGTATTACTTGAGAGCATTTTTTCTGGCGATGTAAGTACTGACAGCAGTACAAAATTAAAAGAAACGAATATTTTCACACTGTGCACTATTGTATAGTAAATAACAGGAGCTAATGGAATGTTTCTATAAGAGAACTAAACAATGACGTCTTGGTGTATTGCGTGCCACAGAATATTCAAATATATGCATGGTATTTTTAGGACACCAAATAAAACTTTAAGTGACATAAACCCAGCAAATAAGTGTATTCTTTCATATCATGTATGTACAGTGAAGCACCAAAGAAACTGGTATAGGCATGCATATTCATATGCAAAGATGTATAAACAAGCAGTATACAGCGCTGTGATGGGCAAAGACTAATAAAACAAGTGTCTGGCGCAGTTGTTAGATCGGTTACTGTTGCTACAATGGTAGGTTATGAAGATTAAAGTGAGTTTGAACGTAATGTTACAGTCGGCGTACGAGCGTTGAGACACAACAACTCCGAGGTAGCGATATAGTGGGGATTTTCCCGTACGACCATTTCACGAGTGTACCGTGAATATCAGGTATCCGGTAGAACAACAAAACTCCGACATTTCTGAAGCCAGAAAAAGATTCAGCAGAGTAGGATGCGTACCATTCAATGAAACATCATCGATATGCTTTCGGAACCCAAGGCCCACTCGTGTACGCTTGGTGACTGCACGACACAAAGCTTTACGCCTCGCCTGGGCCCGTCGACTGTTGATGAGTGGAAACATGTTGCCCAGTCAAAGGAGTCTCGTCTCAAATTGCATCGAGCGGATGGACGTGTATGGGTATGGAGACAACTTCATGAATCCATGGGCTCTGCATGTCAGCAGCAGTTGGTGGAGGCTCTGTAATGGTGTGGGGCGTGTGCAGTTGGAGTGATATGGGACCACTGATACATCTAGATGCGACTCTGACAGGTGGCATGTACTTAAGAATCCTGTCTGGTCACCTGCATCCATTCATGTCCATTGTTCATTCCGGCGGACTTAGACAATTCCAGCAGGACAATGCGACATCCCACACGACTAGAATTGCTACAGAGTGGCCCCAGGAACATTCTTCTGAGTTTAAAATCTTCAGCTGACCACTAAACTCACCAAATATGAACATTATTGAGCATATCTGGGATGCCTTGCAATGTGCTGTTCAGAAGAGATCTGCACACACTCGTACTCTTACAGATTTATGGACAGCTCTGCAGGATTCATGATGTCAGTTCCCTCCAGCACTACTTCAGACATGAGTCGAGTCCGTGCCACGTCGTATTGCGACACATTTGCTTGCTCGGGGAGGGGGGGGAGGGGGGGCTAGACGATATTAGGTAGGTGTACCAGTTTCTTTGGCTCTTCAGTATATACGTATTTATGTGTATCGATTTAATTACGTTAGCTTTTGAGAAAGTTGACTTACCAATTAGTAATGTACCAAATTGCACTACACTAGTTTGTTTTGTGAAAACGTATGTATTCTGCAACTCAGCTCCAGCTCAGTACATTTATTTTCTGGCAATATAACGAGCGAACTAATTGTGGTGCAGGATTATTCATCTCTTCGTTGTTGTTTCCAAACATGTGCAACGTCTGAAGTCTTCATATAACTGTACAAAATCATCGACTTAGTCACAAGGATTAGCTAAATTAGTGAAATTTGACTTCTTTCTATACTTGGCATCGCTTAAATTTCAAATGAAAGAAAGTATGTACCTTTAATGTTCTCCTTAAAATGCCTACAGAATATCTGATTTTGATGAATTACAACGTTAGATTAGAAATATTGATTTTTTTCCAACTGGTATTAAAAGTTCCCTCCATTAGGTAAGTTAGCAGTAATTTTCTGGAAGAAGGATCAATAAGGAACCACCAAATTTATAATTTTGGCAAAAAAAAGGTCCAGATGGCTCTGAGCACCCTGGGACTTAACATCTGAGGACATCAGACCCCTAGAACTTAGAACTACATAAATCTAAATAACCTAAGGACATCACACACATCCATGCCCGAGTCAGGATTCGAACCTGCGACCGTAGCGGTCGCGCGGTTCCAGATGTAGCGCCTAGAACTGCTCGGCCACGCAGGCCGGCTATAATTTTGGCCTTCCTAGCGAACTGTGCTAATGCTGTAACATTTAATCTCGTGATTGATTTTAGATTCTTCTAAGAGATGCCACCATGATACCATTCAAGAATGCTTTCGAGTTTCTTATTTTCCATCCAGAAAGTAGGTTGTATTCGTAAAATGCATCAAACGACGTTATTACATGTACTTTTTTCTGTGCCTCACATTTCACTCCAATGAACAGGATGCACATCGGAATGTCATTTAAATGGGTGGAAATTACGTTCTTCAGTTTCTCTATCCTTTAACAATTATTTAAGCTGTTACCGAAAAAAATTGGGAAACTACACCGATCAGCCAAAACATTATGACCACCCACTTACTATCGATATAAACCCATCCAGGAAATAGCAGCGCCACTTGGAGAGGAATGACTATTGGCCAGACTCACGCGCAGTGCAAGTATTATCAATGAGCGTGCTATTCGTGATTAGAATAGGGAAGACGCACGATCTATCTGAGTTTGACCGAGAACAGATTGTCATGGCCCAGAGGGTCGCCATGAGCATTAACTAAACTGCGAGACTTGTCGGGTGAGCGGGCAGTTCTGTGGTGAGTATCTTCAACAAGTAGCGAATCCAACGTGAAACCACGTCCAGACATTGTGGGATTGGGCAGCCACCCCTCATTACTGATGATGAACGTTGGATGGCGGGCGGGTTGGTAAAACAGGACAGGCGGCGAGCTGTGGCAAAACTGACGTCAGACTTTAATGATGGGCAGAGTGCAAGTGTGTCTGAAAACACAATGCACCGAACACTACTAATGATGGGTCTCTGCAGCCGACGACCCATGCGTTTGGCAATGTTAACACCACGACATCGGCAACTATGACTGAAATGGGCACATGACCATCGGCACTGGCTGTTGGTCCTATGGCAGGGCATTGCATGGTCTGGTGAATCCCGAAATCTTCATCATGCCAGTGAGATGGCGCGAATTCATTGTCTTCCAGGAGAACAGCTCCTTGACACCTGTACAGAGGAAAGCTGGCGGCGGCTCCATTACGCTATGAGGAACGTCCACGTGAGAACCCATGGTTCCAGTGGATCTCGTGCAAGGCACCATGACGGCTAAGGTGAATTATGCACTGGTTGCAGGCCACGTACACCTCTTCATGAAGATCAAATTTTCCGACTGCAGTGACATTTTTCAGCAAGATAATGCAGCACATCACAAGGAAAGGAGTGTGATGGAGTGATTCGAGGAACACAGTGACGAGCACTAATTGATGTTCTGGACCCATGACTCGCCAGATATAAAGGTAATCGAACACCTCTGGGATGTGACTGAATGCTCATGGCCCCTCCCCAGAATTTACGGGAATTAGGTGACTAGATTGTGCAGATATGGTGCCATCTTCCTCGAGCGACCCACCAAGGTCTCTTTGCTTCCATGCCGCGAGTCGTGTAGGTATGTATCCTAAAAAAAGGTTTGTTCTTCTATCTATATGTTCTAGGCGATGTAGGCGATCTGGATCGATGGACCCGCGGTGGTTTGGTAGAGAATGATGAGATGCTACAACTGGAGGAGGAGGTGGAGGGGAGCTGCGTCGCCTTTAGGAGAAGCAGGAGGTGACTCCAATGGCCTGAAGGATACGTCAAGGAGCCAGAGCGATATAGGTAATTTATATACACACTCACTCCGCTTACATATAATGTGTTGTTTCTTTCCTTGCAGCAGCAGCTGGCGATGTCTGGAACATTATACTTTATTTTCGTCATTCTTCTAGCAATAGTGTCTGTGGGGCAACAACCATCCCCTCATTAGGCCATGGCGCGGGTACCGGGGGCGGTGAAGAAACAGCCATCTAGACAAGGTCCTACGTAGCACGATCCACCGTGTAAACCGGGCATTGTCACTGCTCGGGAAGCCGCAGCTGCAGCTGCAGCCGCACCCGTACTACGCCCCCACCTCTGCCGCCCTGCATCAGCTCCGCTCTGGCGTCCATGGGCCACCTTACCTCCAGCAACTGTTTCAGGTTTGTGGCAACAACCATCTCCGTAGCTGCAGCCAGGCTACTAACACTGGGGCAACGCTCCATCCACTCTCTCATGTTCTCAGCCGAACCAGAAGCCATGTGCATATCCCTGCTCCTCGTCGCAGCCAGCATCGACATCGTCGTCGTCTTCAAAATGGTTCAAATTGCTCTGAGCCTTATAGGACTTAACTTCTGAGGTCAACAGTCCCCTAGAACTTAGAACTACTTAAACCGAACCAACCAAAGGACATCACACACATCCGTGCTCGAGGCAGGATTCGAACCTGCGACCGTAGCGGTCGCGCGGTTCCAGACTGTAGCGCCTAGAACCGCTCGGCCACTCCGGCCCTCGACGTCGTCTAATTATTGTTATAGTAATGTAGTAGCAATCCTGTGGCTAGTGGCAGTTCCATTCCCAGTCCTTTTAGTGACGTACATGAGATTAGTAACTCTGTACCACAATCAAAATACGTGCTTGGCGATTGCCGACGCTTTCGAGGAGCGAATCTCATTCACTAGGCTCGAGAACCCAGAAGGAGGGTACCGTGACCCTATAGGACTTCCTGTTCTGGAAACGGAGCTCCTCAAGGCTGTTAATGATCCGCGGTATCCTGCCTATTAAATGCAGCGCTGTCATCGAACTGTCGCATTTGCTCAATCAGGCCTCTATCATTGAACAGACAATCTTTCACTATCTTTGGGGGGAAAACGGCGTGATATCGCGGAGAACGTCAGTCGACGAGTGGTTTCGTGAGTCCACCAGGAGTACTATACTGGACCGATTTGCTGAGATGCAAGTTCGAGGGTCAGCTAAAGTACTCAACCAAATACTACTCCTTGACATCCATACTCATGTTTATGTTCTTGTAAATGGAGGCTCAAACTATATCAAGTTTGCTAAGAATACAGCTGATAAGAAGGTATGTATTAATGTCAAAAATAAAACCGACAAGGCTTGTTTTGCATGGTTGTTGCTTGCATTCTAGAGAACTGTTAAACAGAATCCAGAGCGCACACCTCGATACAGTAGATACCTTGACATTCACAAGCGTTATAACTCTGATGGTATCGAATTATTCATCAAGATCCAGCACTTACCTAAATTTTAGGCGCGGAATACGCAATATCGATTCATGTTTATGGCCTGGAGAAATCCAAGTCAGACGAGCAGAACAAGCAGGATAAACATTGAAAGTTATCTAAGTTATGTCTGAAGTATGGTGTTTCTGATTGTAAGCCTGAGCTTCGATAATAAATCAACTGTGAAACCAAAGCTGCACTGTAATAATAATTAATTGTCATAATGAAAAGGGAAGTCTTTCATACTATAAAAGTTTGCTATCTGACGCAAGAATTTTGAACAGTATAAACTGCCTGAATAATTGACTTGGACATGAAACCTAGAGTAATTGGATTTGAAAAATTTGAGCACAAAAACTGTCCCTGAAAACATAAGTTGGCCCTAATTGGATAAATAAAACAATAAAAATATTTTCTCCTTATCTCTAATCTGCGCAAATCTGGATAACGCGTTGCAGTACTGCTCTGTCTTGCGCGCCGCTATGCTAAAGCTGCAAATTACTGTACCTACACAGAGACACTCGAGAGGTGCAATGAGTTCTCTGTCAATCGCAAATCGAACATACTTGGTTGGATCATCCATTAAAAAGAACTGTAAGAGAAAGGTTGGTAAGAAAATGGATTATGCGCATAAATGACAACACTCTCTCTTGGGAACAAGTGAATTTAATGAACTTCCCAACTTCCAAACAATACACTCACCTATCTCTCAACCTTTAGTACAATAACCAAGTTAGTTCGATGGCGCAGCAATAGTGAAAAAAAGTAACATCATTACTGTATTTACCTGACATTTCATTAGATTTCTTCCTTCACAAATCAGTTTCATAATCATGGTGACTGAACAAAAAGATAAACTGGCACGTTAAATTTGAATCATAATATGACCATAACTTCCTCACTGCCAAAAATTATCAGCCTAACACAGCTGAATTTCAACTCTCTCTCTCTCTAAAGCTAAACATAGTCTGCTCCACTGCGCCTTCGCGCAGCTCCAAGATGTCAGCTAAACTTCTGCGATACAGCTTACAACATCGCTGCTCGCTCGCAATAGATTTAGATACCAAAAATTCATATACCACAGCTATACATGACACCTATTACTACCCCGCGGTCCTGCGGACCAAAATTTCACAGGCGAGGTAATGTCAGTGACATTTATGAGACTGGGAAATTTTACTGTACAAAAATAATATTCTGAAAGAAAGATGCAGAAAGGTGAGTACAAAAGTTTAAAGATACAATACGAGTACACAAGTAATAATAAAACTATACAGGGTGAGTCACCTTACGCTACCGCTGGATATATTTCGTAAACCACATCAAATACTGACGAACAGATTCCACAGACCGAACGTGAGGAGAGGGGCTAGTGTAATTGTTTAATACAAACCATACAAAAATGCACGGAAGTATGTTTTTTAACACAAACCTACGTTTTTTTAAATGGAACCACGTTAGTTTTGTTAGCACATCTGAACATATAAACAAATACGTAATCAGTGCCGTTTGTTGCATTGTAAAATGTTAATTACATCAGGCGATATTGTAACCTAAAGTTGACGCTTGACACCTCCGACGTTCAGTTTCGTGTTGTAACAAACACGGGCCACGGTCGGCCAGCAGCATCTGCAGGGACATGTTTACGATGACGACCGTGTTTACGAGTGTGGCTGTAGTGCACTGTTGTGGTTTGGTCTAGCTGTCGCAGTGTCCGCATCTAGCGCTTGCTGCTATTGTTATTCTGCATTCGTCTCCGCACGCAGACCAACTGTAGTACACCGTGTTACCAGACGTCTGTGATAGTGTAGTGTTGTAGGAACTGCGACCATGGTGTATTCGAACTCTGAAAAGGCGGAGATGATACTCATCTATGGCGAGTGTCGACGAAATGCAGCTGAAGCCTGCAGGGTGTATGCAGAACGGTACCCGGACAGAGAACATCCAACGTGCCGCACATTGCAAAACATCTACCGCCAACCGTATGCAACAGGTATGGTCGTAGCACGCAAACGGGTCCGTAACAGGCCCGTCACAGGAGAAGCGGGTGCAGTTGGTGTGTTAGCTGCTGTTGCCATGAACCCACGCATGAGTACACGGGACATTGCGAGAGCCGGTGGACTGAGTCAAAGTAGTGTCATGCGCATACTGCATCGTCACCGCTTTCACCCGTTTCAAGTGTCGCTACATCAGCGTTTACATGGTGATGACTTTAATCATCGAGTGCAATTCTGTCAATGGGCATTAACAGAGAATGCGTTGCAGTTATACCTGTTTACCGATGAAGCGGGTTTCACAAACCACGGGGCAGTGAATCTACGGAACATGCATTACTGGTCCGTGGACAATACTCGCTGGCTCAGACAGGTAGAGCGACAGCGACCGTGGACTGTAAATGTATGGTGCGGAATCATTGGCGATCACCTCATTGGTCCTCACTTCATTGCAGGGGCCCAAACAGCTGCAACATACATCGCGTTTCTACAGAATGATCTGCCAACGTTGCTCGAAAATGTCCCACTGGAAACGCGTCGACGTATGTGGTATCAGCATGATGGTGCACCTGCACATTCCGCAATTAACACTAGGCTGACCCTTGACAGGATGTTCGACTGGCGTTTCACAGGACGTGGAGGACGCATAAATTGGCCAGCCCGTTCTCCTGATCTTACACCTCTGGACTTCTTTCTGTGGGGTACGTTAAAGGAGAATGTGTACCGTGATGTGCCTACAACCCCAGAGGATATGAAACACGTATTGTGGCAGCCTGCGGCGACATTACACCTGATGTACTGCGGCGTGTACGACATTCATTACGCCAGAGATTGCAATTGTGTGCAGCAAATGATGGCCACCACACTGAACATCTATTGGCCTGACATGTCGGGACACACTCTATTCCACTCCGTAATTGAAAACGGAAACCACGTGTACCTCACCCGTCATGGTAATGTACATGTGCGTCAGTGAAAAAGACCAATAAAAAGGTGTTAGCATGTGGACGTAATGTGCTGTTCCAGTCTCTTCAGTACCTAAGGTCCATCACCGTTCCCTTTGGATCCCTACGTAATTCGGTGCTCTCCGATACACACGGTAGAACAGCGGAGGAGTGGTACTCAAGCGTCAACTTAAGGTTACAGTATCTCCGGATGTAATTAACATTTTACAATGCAACAAACGGCACTGATTACGTATTTTTTTATATGTTCAGATGTGCTAACAAAACTAACGGGGTTCCATTTAAAAAAACGTAGGTTTGTGTTAAAAAAAAAACTTCCGTGCACTTTTTTATGGTTTGCATTAACCAATTACACTAGCCCCTCTCCTCACGTTCGGTCTGTGGAATCGATTCGTTAGTATTTGATGTGGTTTACGAAATATATCCAGCGGTAATGTTAGGTGACTCACCCTGTATATGACGCAAAATAAGTACAAATGCATCGTACTTAAATGAAAAAGACTTTTGTGCCTGAAAGCTGAGGTTACTTCCATCACATTTTACAAATGTAAATCAGTCAAGGCTCCAAGAATGGCAGTGGTGATAGTGTCAACCCGGTGCACCACCATCGTGTTAGATACGTGAGGTGGTCCCACACACATGGGTCCACTTCAGATGCACTCTTCATCCCATCGGGTATGAAATTAACATCTAAACGTGAACCGAACTAGTCATTTTCCGGTTGACTAGTTCCAGCGTTGTTAATCTGCCAGCGTGCTCACTACTCCCGGCTTTACGCCATTAGACATTTTCAGTGCCATTCTCAAAATGGTTCAAATGTCTCTGAGCACTATGGGACTTAACATCTGAGGTCATCAGTCGCCTAGAACTTATACAACTATTTAAACCTAACCAACTTAAGGACATCACACACATCCATGCCCGAGGCAGGATTCGAACCTGCGGCCGTAGCGGTCGCGCGGTTCCAGACTGAAGCGCCTAGAACTGCTCGGCCACTCTGACCGGCGTGCCATTCTCATTAGAACTCTGTGTTCTATTTATGTGTGCAAGATTAAAATTCATATTGCACTTTGCCTCAATAATTGCGGGTAATTTTCAAATCATTTCAAACTGATGGACTCGTAAATTTTTGTGTTTTTAAAAAACACATTTGGCGCCAAAAACGAATTGTAACAAATGCGCTCTTCTTCAAAACAATTCTTGTGAGCACTTACTCGGATCAAATAATCAATCTGTGTTGTATTCTCGAATCCATAAAGCAGAAAATCCTGGATTCAGTTTTCACAAGCACAATTCGCGATGCCTGATCGGCGCGAATGTTGAAGGGGTACTGGCACAAACATCCCTACTTCCTCTTTTAAAGAGACTAAGACAATAACGCTATGTAGCTTTTTAGCCGAGTGATTCAAGCTTTGTAATTAGTTCGGCAGAAACTGTGAAAGTGTGTCTGCGCGCTTAAGCGAATGCTTTCAACATGCTGCTCAGCGGAAGTGATTAATTGAAATTTGCATCTAGGTTAATATTTGTAAGCTGATGCCCAAACTGAATTGAAACCATTCTGACTCTTACAGGAAAATCATTTATTCTAGATGCTTGAAAATTTTAGACCCTGAATTCATTTGAACACGGCGCTATCTGATTTCATGGTATTTATTTCTTGAATATATTTCACCTTAGCATTAATTTATGTACAGAATTAAGCCCCACTGAAAGCTTTTCTTGTTGGATCTGCGAATATGTGAACATTCTCTGTGCTCTCTCTGTCTTACATCTCGTGCAGTTTTGCAATGACTAACTTACCTCATAACCACAACATAACATTCATGTGCCTGAGTAGGTAGCGTACACAGCTTAGTCTGTTACAAAAAGGTGAAATTGTAACCATGGGAAACATGAGCCGAAAATTAGGGAAACTCTGAAGAGGACGTGCTTTATCAGAAACAATAAGCACAAATAAATCTATGTTGAACGAAAAGAGCCAAAGCAATGGAGTTTCAAGATGGCCGCCGAGTAAGTGACGCCACAAACTATTTCCAGAAAGTTAAGTGATTTAGACAGGAATATAATTTAGTTTAACGCCGACAACAAATTAAATACGTGCATTAGTGTATCGTTTAGTCTTGCCGTTAAAGGTTTGACTTTTCTTTGCGTATTTTTTCAGAAAACAGGAAAAATATCGTAACTTCGCGAAGTCGCGCTTAGGCTTAAATTTTGTAAACGTGTTTGTTTCTTGTTTCACGGTAATTTAACTAGTTTCTCGGTAACAAATAAGTAAACTACCGTAAATAGCGTTTAACTTCGTTGTTTTAATACAGATTTCAGAAAAACAGCGGAACTTTATACCAGAAACTTATTTATATACATTTGTTTATAGGCCTAATTCTCGTAACGTTTTTGGAGAATCAAACAGTATCTCGTTTAATTGTCCTTTTTTTCATTCCATCGAGTGAAATATATAATAAATAGCATATACCTTCATTGTTTTAATACAGATCTAAGAAAAACAGCGGAATTTTAAATCAGAATCTTGCTTATATACATTTGTGAATAGGCTTAATTCTTGTAACGTCTTTTTTTGATTTTCGGTAATTTAATTGATTTATTCTAGCTAAAGTATTATTTTTGCCATGAGCGAGAAGTGCCTGACTTGCCGTAGAATTGTTAGTTCCGGGGTTTGGTGTGATGGATGCAGTAGTTTTTTTCACTGGGGGGACTGCAGTGGCGTGGGTGTCGGGGAAGTGGATCAGGCTCATCAGTGGTTTTGTAGGATTTGCAGCAGAGATAGGAAGATAGTGGAACAGGAGGGGAAAATTGCTGCCCTTCAGGCTGAGCTACATCAGGCTAGGGAAGATCTGGACAGGTTAAGGAGGGAGAAGGGCAAAGAGAGGTGGGAAGTGGCAACAGGTAACAGAAGGAACAGGCCTAGAACTAAGTCTGACAGTTTTGTGGTGAATGTCAAAAATAAGTTTGACCTGTTGCTTCAGTTAGAAACTGATGAGCCTCAAGCAGAGGTAGGTGTAGACAGGACACAACAAACTTTCAATAGGAAATTGAAAAAGAATGTAGGAAAGTCACCGAAAAGGAAGAAAGTTTTGTTGTTAGGCAGTTCTCATGCCAGAGGTGTAGGCCAACTTCTGCAGGAGGAATTAGGACCAGAATACCAGGTCACAAATTTTTTCAAACCAAGTGCTAGTCTGGATCAGGTGACAGAGGATTTAGGTTCACTCTGTAAAGGATTTACCAGGGAAGACACCGTGGTTATTGTGGGAGGGCCAGGGAACAGCATCGACAGAGATCCTGGGTACAGTATTGAGTGTGACCTGGTAAAGTTTGCGTCGGCATCGAGACACACCAATGTTGAATTTGTATCTGTCCTGAGACGCCATGACCGGCCTCATTTGAACTCTTCAGTTGGGAGAGTTAATTTGGAGTTGGAACGGTTGCTTGGGTCGGGTGCGGAGGCTCATATTGGTGTGGTTCCTGTTGATTCTCTCAGTAGGTGGGACTATACCAGGCATGGCCTACATCTCAACAGGAAAGGGAAGGGGAAACTGGCTGGGGTAATAGCAGGAAATTTAAGGGGGGGAGGCACTGCCATGAATGGTAAAATACCAGTGGTTACAGGTGTTGGAGCAGCACCTTTTTTAGGATAGGTAAGACAGAAAGATGTCAAGTTCTACGAGAGGTCAGGATTGAAACAAATCTTCAATTTAGGAAAGAAATTAAACAACACAATTCTAGCACATTGGATCACCAGTCACAGCTGTCAATTATAAATTTTCACCAATCACCAGAAATTTTATCTCCACCAAGTTGTATCTCAGTCCTAGGTAATTGCATTGATGAATTAAAGTCAACCAACCCAGTTGACATAATCTGCCTCTCTGAACACCATGTGACCACTGGTATAGGAACTAGGCCTAAGCACAATGAGAAGCTCAGACAGGAGAGTACTGCAAATGTTAGAATAAGGAAAGGTTCTCATAAAAGTATAATTAAAAATAATGTAAGTATATTTCATCAAAATATTGGGAGTTTAAAGAATAAAATAGATGAGCTTCTGGTTTGTTTAGAAGATTTAGAAGCTGAGGATGAAATAGATATACTGTGCCTGTCTGAGCATCACATTGTTACTGATATGGATAAGGTAAATGTAAGTGGATATAAGCTCTCTCCACATGTAATGAGAGAAAATATGGAGAAAGGAGGAGTTGCCATATATGTCAAAAGTTATCATTGTGCAAAAAGTATAGAAACAGAAAAGTTTTGTGTAGAGAAACATATAGAAGCATGTGCCTGTGAGCTTAAATTAAATAAAGGCACATTTATAATTGTAACTGTATATAGTTCCCCATCAGGAAATTTTCATCTATTTCTGAAAAATTTGGACTTTCCTTGTTGTGCTATCTGTCAGACAGGGGGAAGCAAATTATTATCTGTGGGGACTTCAATGTAGATTCTCTGAAACAGGGTAATAGGAAAAATGACCTTGAAGTATTACTCTTCTTTCAATTTGACACCCGTTATTGATTTTCCTACTCGGGTGGTAAAGGATAAAAGCTCACTGATAGATAACTTCTTTATAGACCAAGATAAGTTTAAACAGATAAATGCTCAGCCTGTTGAGAATGGTCTTTCTGATCATGGTGCACAGCTAGGTACAATATATGACATAGCTCCATTCAGCAATACTAAACAGTCCTCCAAAGTAGTACGTTCAATCAACGATTTAACAATTGCAAATTTCAGGGAAAGCCTACAGAAGTTAGACTGGAATGAGGTGTACTGTGAACCTGATGCCAATTTAAAATATAATTTATTTCATGACATTTTTGTAAATGTATTTGAAAACTGCTTCCCCAAGAAAATAGTTAAATATAACCGTAAGAAACTTTATAACAAACCATGGCTTACTAAGGGTATAAAAATATCTTGTAACCGGAAAAGGGAAATGTATCTGACAGCAAGAAAGAGTAGTGACCCAGAAACTATCAAACATTATAAAAACTACTGTGTTATATTAAGAAAAGTTATTAAAAAATCCAGAAGTATGTGTATCATGTCTGAAATCAGCAACTCTGATAATAAAATTAAAACAATTTGGAATGTTATTAAAAGAGAAACAGGTCAACCACGAGCACAGGAAGACAGTATTACCATCAAATTGAATGAAAACTTTACGAACAAAAAGTCAGAAGTTGAAAATATTTTTAATAATCATTTTCGAAATGTTGTGGATATAGTAGGATCCAGGTGTTCATTAGAAGATGATAGGCTGTTAATGGAAGAGGCCATACCTATGCAATTTGATACAATTGAAATCTCACCCACTTCTCCCTCTGAAATTAGGAAAATAATAAACTTGCTTAAAAGCAAAATCTCACATGGAATTGATGGCATTTCCAGCAAAATACTAAAAGCTTGTTCTCAACAGATAAGTAAGATTCTCAGCCACCTGTGTAATAGCTCTCTGGAACAGGGCATTTTCCCTGATAGACTGAAATATGCTATTGTTATACCTTTGTATAAAAAGGGGGATAGATCTGATGTCAACAATTACCGTCCAATCTCCCTTCTAGCAGCTTTATCCAAAATTTTTGAGAAAGTAATGTATTCAAGAGTAGCTTCACATATCTGTAAAAATGAAGTACTCACAAAATGTCAGTTTGGTTTCCAGAAAGGTTTTTCAACAGAAAATGCCATATATGCTTCCACCAATCAAATTTTGAATGATCTGAATAACTGAACACCACCCATTGGGATTTTTTGTGATATCTCAAAGGCTTTTGATTGTGTAAATCATGAAATTCTGCTAGACAAGCTCAAGTATTATGGCATGAGTGGGACAGTGCACAAATGGTTTAATTCATACCTAACTGGAAGAGCGCAGAAAGTTGAAATAAGCAGTTCTCTTAATATGCAAAGATCAGCACATTCCTCAAACTGGGGAACTATCAAGAATGGGGTTCCACAAGGGTCAGTCTTGGGTCCTTTGTTGTTCTTAATATATATTAATGACTTGCCATTCTATATTCATGAAGAGGCAAAGTTAGTTCTCTTTGCTGATGATACAAGTATAGTAATCACACCTGACAAACAAGAATTAACTGATGAAATTGTCAATACTGTCTTTCAGAAAATTACTAAGTGGTTCCTTGTAAACGGACTCTCACTGAATTTTGATAAGACATAGTACATACAGTTCCGTACAGTGAATGGTATGACGCCATTAATAAATATAGACCTTAATCAGAAGCATATAGCTAAGGTAGAATAGTCCAAATTTTTAGGTGTGTCCATTGATGAGAGATTAAATTGGAAGAAACACATTGATGATCTGCTGAAACGTTTGAGTTCAGCTACTTATGCAATAAGTGCCATTGCAAATTTTGGTGATAAACATCTTAGTAAATTAGCTTACTACCCCTATTTTCACTCATTGCTTTCATATGGCATCATATTTTGGGGTAATTCATCACTGAGGAATAAAGTATTTATTGCACAAAAGTGTGTAATCAGAATAATAGCTGGAGTCCACCCAAGATCATCCTGCACACATTTATTTAAGGATCTAGGGATATTCACAGCAGCAGCTTCTCAGTATATATACTCTCTTATGAAATTTGTTATTAAAAACCAAACCCAATTCAAAAGTAATAGCAGTGTGCATAACTACAATACTAGGAGAAAGGATGATCTTCACTATTCAAGATTAAATCTAACTTTGGCACAGAAAGGGGTGAATTATACTGCCACTTAAGTCTTTGGTCACTTACCAAATGGTATCAAAAGTCTGACAGATAACCCACAAGTATTTAAGAAGCAATTAAAAGAATTTCTGAATGACAACTCCTTCTACTCCATAGAGGAATTTTTAGATATAAATTAAGAAAAAAAAACAAACAAAAATTTTTAAAAAAAGTAAAAAATAAAAAAATAAAAAAAGACAAAAAATAAAAAAGTTGTTATATTAACGTAAGTATGTTGTTAAATTAACTTAATTATGTCATGTATTGGAAAATTTGACTCGTTCCACATCATTACAAAATATCGTAGTCATGATCCATGGAACTAGTATTAATCTAATCTAATCTAATCTAAATGTTAACAGAAGTGACCAATAGCTGATGGCATGCAATGCGTCCACGTATAACGGAAGATACAGCCGTCACAGACTTATACATTAATGTAAAAATTAATTAAAATTAGAAGAGAGTCTGAGAAAGCACATAGTTCAAGATAAATTAGTTCATAACTAAATAAACTGTCATCTCGTGTGGATATGATATGTAAAGTATCCTACTTAAAACTTGATTACGATTCCTCCATAGAATCAACAGCGATACATCAAGTAATATGACCATTTCAGGCATATACATAAATGCTTATAGTGTTTCCTCATAATTAGCCAGTATGACTCAGTCACTAAACGCTGAATAAAGTAAAACCATATTACAGCCTCCCTGCTGTCATGTCCTTGTTTTCCAAATACGCAAAATCTGTGGAGTGCCACAGACGTGGTAGAATAAAGTAATGCACCATTAAAACTTTAATAATGAAGTTGTAATACACTCCTTTTTGCAGGTGATTACATAATCTTACTAGACTGAAAGATAAATAACTGATAGCGATATGGTCCTTGCACAAGGTAGCAAATGATTATAATACGACAATATCTAAAAATAAAACTAAGATAATGACATTTTGTGGTAAGGGAGATTTAAAATAAAAATTATTGGTAAACCGCTACAAATAAATAGCTTTAACTACCAGGTATGTGAGATCTCATATACTACATCAAAAGATCAAGATTTCAAATTACAAAAATTGCAACGCTCAGTAGATACTATAATGGCACTTGCCTCAAAATAGAGAAGAGACAGTAATAAAATTTTGTAATACTATGGTTAGTTGGTTAGTCGGTTTCGTGTTTCATGCATCATTTGTACCATTAATCGTAATGATATGGAACAGGTCATTTTATATTCATATTACACATTCATATGTGAATATTGCCACGAGCTAATCATATATATTTTTATTTTTTAAATACAGTATTGAGTTAGTAATTCCTACCTACCAGCATTCACATATTACAGACATTGAAATTTTTTTACGCAATAGAAGGAGTTGTTGGGCAGACTTTTCTAGTTTATTTTTAGATTTAAGTGTGAGGTCAGTCAGACTTTTATGTCACTGTGGTAGTGATCAAACATTTTGGTGGCAGCACTGTCTATCTCCTTTTGTGCTAAAGACAACCTTAGTGTGGAGTTATGAAAATCTTTTTTTCTGGCTTAATGATTATGAACAACCTTCTTCGTTTTGAACTGGATTTGATTATTTACAACAAACTTATTGAGGAAATAAATATAGTGTGGGGCAGTAGTCAAAATGCCTAATTCCTTAAACAGACATCTACGAGATGGTGGGTGAGCGCCTTGCATTTTCTTATAGCTCATTTCTGAGCAACGAAATTTTCCTTAATAAGGATGAGTTACCTTGTAACATTATTCAAAATGGCATTATTGAATGAAAATACGAAAAATATATCTTCTTAGTGATTTGTCTGTCCCCAAGATTTACAAATATGGTTGAATTGATTTGCTTTAGAAGCACCAAAATATATTTTTTCCAGTTCCAATGAAGAATCTTCCATCCTAATTATTATTTCCTCGTTTTGTGTTACGCTTATCACAGCTGTAGCACATCCAGATGTGGAGAACTGAATGTGTTGTGTCTTTTTGAGATTGAGACAATTTGCAGAAAAACACTCAACAACACTTTTAAGAACATTATTTACCTTTTCTTTTTTTGCTATTTGTACATTTGGACTGATTACCTTGTCAGTGTCATCCGTAATAAAAATTAATTCTACTTTTTTATATTAGACACGAGGTCGTTTACATATATGAGAAACAATAGTGGACCTAAGACTGAGCCTTATAGAACTCCATAAGAGGTTTTCCTTATCAGAATCGACAGCAAACCAACACCGACAAAGATAGTTCAGGTATATATGCCGACGTCGTAAGCTGAAGATGAAGAGATAGAGAAAGTGTATGAGGATACTGAAAGGGTAATATAGTATGTAAAGGGGGATGGAAATCTAATAGTCATGGGGGACTGGAATGCAGTTGTAGGGGAAGGAGTAGAAGAAAAGGTTACAGCAGAATATGGGTTTGGGACAAGGAATGAGAGAGGAGAAAGACTAATTGAGTTCTGTAATAAGTTTCAGCTAGTAATAGCAAATACTCTGTTCAAGAATCACTAGAGGAGGAGGTATACTTGGAAAAGACCGGGTGATACGGGAAGATTTCAGTTAGATTACATCATGGTCAGACAGAGGTTCCGAAATCAGATATTGGATTGTAAAGCATATCCAGGAGCAGATATAGACTCAGATCACAATAGTAGATGAAGAGTAGGCTGAAGTTTAAGACATTAGTCAAGAAGAAACAATACGCAAAGAAGTGGGCTACAGAAGTACTAAGGAATGACGAGATACGGTTGAAGTTATCTAAGGCTATAGATACAGCAATATGGAATAGCTCAGCAGGCAATACAGTTGAAGAGGAATGGACATCTCTAAAAAGGGCCATCACAGATGTTGGGAAGGAAAACATAGGTACAAAGAGGGTAACTGCGAAAAAACCATGGGTAACAGAAGAAATACTTCAAGTGATTGATGAAAGGAGGGTGTACAAAAATGTTCCGGAAAACTCAGGTTACAAAAATACACGTCGCTGAGGAATGAAATAAATTGGAAGTTCAGGAAAGCTAAGACGAAATAACTGCAGGAAAAAGTGAAGACATCGAAAAAGAAATGATTGTCGGAAGGACAGACTCAGCATAAAGGAAAGTCAAAACAATCTTCGGTGACATTAAAAGCAAGGGTGATAACATTAAAAGTGCGACCGGAATACCACTGCTAAATGCAGAGCAGAGAACAGACGGGTTGAAAGAATGCATTGAAAGCCTCTAAGAGGGGGAAGATTTGTCTGATGTGATAGAAGAAGAAACAGGAGTCGATTTAGAAGAGATCGGGGATCCAGGATTAGAATCAGAATTTAAAAGAGCTTTGGAGGACCTAAGATCAAATAAGGTACAAGGGATAGATAACATTCCATCAGAACTTCTAAAATCATTGGGGGAATGGCAACAAAACGACTATTCACTTTGGTATATAGAATGTATGAGTCTGGCGACATACCATCTGACTTTCGGAAAAGCATCATCCACACAATTCCAAAGACGGCAAGAGCTGACAAGTGCGAGAATTATCGCACAATCAACTTAACAGCTCATGCATCCAAGTTGCTTACATGAATAATATACAGAAGAACGGAAAAGGAAATTGTGGATGCGCTAGATGACGATCAGTTTGGCTTTAGGAAAGGCAAAGGCACGAGAGAGCCAATTCTGACGTTGCGATTAATAATGGAAGCAAGACTAAAGAAAAATCAAGATACGGTCATAGGATTTGTCAACCTGGAAAAAGCGTTCGACAGTGTAAAATGGTGCAAGATGTTCGAAATTCTGAGAAAAATAGGCTTAAGCTGTAGGGAGAGAGGGGTCATATACTATATGTACAACAGCCAAGAGGGAATAATAAGAGTGGACGATCAACAACGAAGTCCTCGTATTAGAAAGGCTGTAAGATAAGGATGTAGCCTTGCGCCACTACTGTTCAATCTGTACATCGAGGAAGCAATGATGGAAATGAAAGAAAGTTTCAGCAGTGGAATTAAAGGTGAAAGGAACTCAATGATACGATTCGCTGATGACATTGCTATCCTGAGTGAATTTGAAGATGAATTACATGATCTGCTGAGCGGAATGAACAGTATAACAAGTAAAGCGTATGGATTGAGAGCAAAGACGAAGGTAATGAGAAGTAGTAGAAATGAGAACAGCAAGAAACTTAACATCGGGATTGATGGTCACGAAGTCGATGAAGTTAAGGTATTCTGCTACCTAGGCAGTAAAATAACCAATGATGCACGGAGCAAATAGGACATCAAAAGTAGACTATCACTGGCAAAAAGGGCATTCCTGGCCAAGAGAAGTCTACTAATATCAAATATCGGCCTTAATTTGAGGAAGAAATTTCTGAGAATGTACGGCTGGAGTACAGCATTGTATGGTAGTGAAACATGGACTGTGGGAAAACCGGAACGGAAGAGAATCGAAGCATTTGAGATGTGGTGCAACAAATGAATGTTGAAAATCCGGTGGACTGATTAGGTAAGGAATGAGAAGGTCCCGCGCAGAATCGGAGAGGAAAGGAATATGTGGAAAACACTGATAAGGAGAAGGGACCGAATGATAGGACATCTGTTAAGATATGTGGAAATGACTTCCATGGTACTAGAGAGAGCTGTAGTTGACAAAAACTGTAGAGGAAGACAGAGATTGGAATACATCAAGCAGATAATTGAGGATGTAGGTTACCAGTGCTACTCTGAGATGAAGAGGTTAGCACAGGAGAGGAATTCGTGGCGGGCCGCATCAAACCAGTCAGAAGACTGATGAAAAAAAAAAAGAAGTGTACCCAATCGGAAGAATTTCGCCTGCTTACATATTGGTTGGATTATTAAATATAACTTTCTGGCTGTCCAGACTTAAAATATGGGTCAGAGACTTGGACTCATAACTGCCAGTCAATGAAGGAGTATTAAAGGAGCAATGATGATATTCCTAAGACCACTAAATGATACCACGCTCATACATTGGAGAAAAGAATAGTGAAATTAGAAAAGAACATGGCGTCAAAAACATACCTCAGAAAATGGAAGCCTACAGAAAAAAAATGGCACGAACACGTTCGAAGGACGTCAGATTCACGAATGCCTAATTGATGTACAAATATAAACCTCCCAAGAAAGGATGGAAATATGAGTTTCAGTCTACTTGAAATTGGAACAGGCAAGGATGCCGAGCCAAAGCTAAACATGATGATAATATACGCTAACAAAAACTGAAGAATCACAACAGCTCTTCATATAATTTATTGTGCTTGTTGTATATCTGAAGAGTTCGTTGGGGCCAGTTTTGAAATTTGCCAGGGAGTAGTTAGCGAAGGGTAGGGGAGGGCAGATGCTCTCCCTTACTCTTCAGAAATTTTTTTTCGCAAATCGCACTTGCATTCTGCCCTGCGAAACAGACATAAGTATCAATTAAGTATCAGTTTGAAGGACGCCAGAATATTCGAAGGCTATTTTTTTAATGGTCAGGTAGATAACGAAATTAAAGCCACAACGAAACCCCGACCAAACTTTGCGCAGATTTGTTACGCAGTGTCTGTAGTATGCCTGTCGACTGCATCACACCGAAATTTTAAATTCTGAATGTACAGAGAACACCTAATAATGGTTGGTTGGTTGGTTTGGGGAAGGAGACCAGACTGCGTGGTCATCGGTCTCATCGGATTAGGGAAGGATGGGGAAGGAAGTCGGCCGTGCCCTTTCAGAGGAACCATCCCGGCATTTGCCTGGACTGATTTAGGGAAATCACGGAAAACCTAAATCGGGATGGCCGGACGCGGGATTGAACCGTCGTCCTCCCGAATGCGAGTCCAGTGTCTAACCACTGCGCCACCTCGCTCGGTACCTAATAATGCCTAGAACAATAAGTTCTTACACCAAGTGTGAAGTGCGTGCTGTAATTCTATTTCTTCATGCTGAGGAGTTCCGCTTGATTTCACGCAACCAACATAACTCTCATGGGTTACAGCAAAGTACGGGAATGGTGCAGGAAGTTTGAAGCAGTTCGTGATGAAGGCGGTCAGGGAAGGAAGAGAGTGTTAACTGTCGGTCTTGTTCAGGGAGTGGATGATGCGATTCGAAAAAAATCATCTGCGAAGGGCAATTAAGAACAAGCGATGACGAATGTTGTCAACAGGCATTTTTCTTTATTATGACAGAGATCGGACGCACACGGCAGCTTCAACAAACATGCTCCTGCAGTGTTTTCGATGGCAAGTGTTTAATTACCTAAGATGCAGCCCACACTTGGTTCACTCCGATTTTCACCTCTTTCCTGACGTGAACCGCAAGCTGTGAGAACATAATTTTGGCACACATAACGAGTTGCAGACCAGAGTAGGAGGGGACTGATGACCTCAGATGTTGAGTCCCATAGTGCTCAGAGCCATTTGAACCAGAGTAGGGAATTGGCGAAAAGCACAGATGGCTGCATGCTATGACGAGGGTATTGGAAGGTTGGTACAATGGTACGACAAATGTCTAAATCGGAGTGGCGACTGTGTAGAGAAAAGCTGTGAAGTGAAGGTAAATGTTGTCATTCTCCAATGAAACTTTCTTTATTTTCATTGTAGTTTCCATTTCGCGAACGATCGGACTGCTCTCGTACACGACCGACTTTCACTAGTAGCAAACTTACCCAGATTCATGTGTCCAGAAATATAAAGACTATATTGTCATCCACCGCGAAATAACGGGGTTTCTACCCCCTTCTATCACCTCCCCCTCCATACCCGAGATCATGGATACGTTGTTGGAAATTTGGGTTCATTAATTGTACTGCATCACAGGTTTCACCAACTGTGGGTTCTCTGTATACGGACTGTTGTCAGTTTGTACATGTTTTCGCTGTCTCTGGATGTTTATCATTGGATTTATTCCTTATAAATAGTAGTTTTGTTCCACTGAGACACAGAGCACTACTTCCTATAGCTCCTTCCCTTCCTTCGTCACGACAGCGATAACCTTATATTATTCAGAAACGACTGAGTGCAAAAGGGAGCGAGCCAGAGAGAGACAGAGAGATATATATAGAGACTTGAGGGGTGGGGGGGGGGGGGAGTAGACGGAAGGTTACAGAGAGCATGCGTTATCTCTAGTACCTTGGATTACAGTGAAATGTGCCCTGGAGACCACCAAAGGGCTTAAGATCATGAAATAATGACGTAATTTTAGTTTAAGATCCCCGTGCTCGCGAAAATAATCCACGGAATATCGCTCGTTATACGCGATCTCCTTAGCATAGAAATGCCTCTGCTGAATCTGGACTTCCACCTCTGAACTCCCTGCTTCTCCGCCCGTTTCGCCGTGCCACGAGAGACGGGGAGCAGGAAGCGCTAAGTTCTGGTGTTTATAAGCTTTCTTTACGTTTCACACTATAAATCCCGGGAGCTGCGCGCAGGAGTTTCCCCGAGTGAGAAAGGGACGAGCGCTAGCGCAATTTTGTTAAGGCGGCAAGAAGCGCACGGGCGCTGAAAATTATGAGACAAAATGATTTAAAACATTGCCGGCGAACCGCCACCGCCTTAGGGCGGCAAGTTTGAGGACGAGGGAGGTGGGAAATGTAGGGGGCGAATGTAAGGCGGAGGTGCCGGCAAGCAGTGCCCTCTTCCGGCAGAGCGTCGTAACTGCAGCTCATAGCGCTCCCTGTACCCAGACACTGCATTTCACACTCTCGCCGTTAGGGGCGCCGCGGAGCTTCTTAATTTATCACCCAGGACGTCGCATTTAGCGTCCGAGTCGAGCAAGCCCGCACACGTATCTCTCACCCGCCGTGTCGGCGGACGTGAACAGAAGAAGGGTGCGCGATAGGAGAGAACTGGAGCAGAGCGACAGAGAAAAAGGGCCAGAGTAGCTAAAACTAGCGAAAAGATACGAAAGGAGGAAGGACAGAAGTGCAGGAATGGAGAAGACGACGCCCGATGGCGAGATTTCGGGCACTTAGCGTCGCTCTCGTGATGGACGCTCGCCGGCCGCGTTGCCAGCAAACTTCGCAGACCAGACGACGCGTCGGGATACACGCTGCCAGCTCCTCCAAAACAATGTTCACCCTTACTTCTCGTCGCAGCTCTTTTTCTCCCAGTTTTTTTTTCTTGGCTACCCAAGAACTTAAGGAAGACACACGTTCTCATTCCACATGTCTCGTAAACTAAAGCTTGTCATATACACGAATGCTGGTGGACAAATGTCTCTCTTTTTATTAATCTGTTTGTGTGATAGAACCACACATATACAGGGTGGTCCATTGATCGTAACCGGGCCATATCTCACGAAATAAGCGTCAAACGAAAAAACTACAGAGAACGAAACTCGTCTAGCTTGAAGGGGGAAACGAGATGGCGCTATGGATGGCCCTCTATAATGCGCTGCCATAAGTCAAACGGATATCAACAGCGTTTTTTTTAAAATGGGAACCCCCATTTTTATAACATATTCGTGTAGTACGTAAAGAAATATGAGTGTTTTAGTTGGATCACTTTTTTCGCTTTGTGACAGATGGCGCTGTAATAGTCACAAACATATGGTTCACAGTTTTAGACGAACAGTTGGTAACAGGTAGGCTTTTTAAATTAAAATACAGACCGTGGGTACGTTTGAACATTTTATTTCGGTTGTTCCAATGTGATACATGTACCTTTGTGAACTTATAATTTCTGAGAACGCATGCTGTTACAGCGTGATTACCTGTAAATACCAAATTAATGCAATAAATGCTCAAAATGATGTCCGCCAACCTCAATGGATTTGGCAATACGTCTAACGACGTTCCTCTCAACAGCGAGTAGTTCGCCTTCAGTAATGTTCGCACATGGATTGACAATGCGCTGACGCACGTTGTCCGGCTTTGTCGGTGGACCACGATAGCAAATATCCTTCAACTTTCCCCACAGAAAGAAATCCGAGGACGTCCAATCCACCTGTCATTAAATATGCTATTCAATACCGCTTCAACTGCACGCGAGCTATGTGCCAGACATCCATCATGTTGGAAGTACATCGCCATTCTGTCATGCAGCAAAACATCTTGTAGTAACATCGGTAGAACGTTACGTGGGAAATCAGCATACATTGCACCATTTAGATTGTCATCGATAAAATGGGGGCCAATTATCCTTCCTCCCATAATGCTGCACCATACATTAACCCGCCAAGGTCGGTGATGTTCCACTTGTCGTAGCCATCGTGGATTTTCCGTTGCCCAATAGTGCATATTATGCCGGTTTACGTTGCCGCTGTTGGTGAATGACGCTTCATCGTTAAATAGAACGCGTGCAAAAAATCTGTCATCGTCCTGCAATTTCTCTTGTGCCCAGTGGCAGAACTGTACACGACGTTCAGAGTCGTCGCCACGCAACTCCTGGTGCATATAAATATGGTACGGGTGCAATCGATGTTGATGTAACATTCTCAACACCGACGTTTTTGAGACTACCGATTCTCGCGCAGTTTGTCTGCTACTGATGTGCGGATTAGCCACGACAGCAGCTAAAACACCTACTTGGGCATCATCATTTGTTGCAGGTCCTGGCTGACGTTTCACATGCGACTGAACACTTCCTGTTTCCTTAAATGACGTAACTATCCGGCAAACTGTCCGGACGCATACATAGCACACGCTCGTTGGGCATTTTGATCACAATAGCCATACATCAACACGATATCGCCCTTTTCCGCAAGTGGTAAACGGTCCATTTTAACACGGGTAATTTATCGCCAAGCAAATACCGTCCGCACTGGCGGAATGTTACGTGATACCACGTTTGTGACTATTACAGCGCCATCTATCACAAAGCGAAAAAAGTGGTCTAAATAAAACATTCATATTTCTTCACGTACTACACGAATATGTAATAAAAAATGGGGGTTCCTATTAAAAAAAAAACGCAGTTGATATCCGTTTGACCTACGGCAGCGCCATCTAGCTGGCCAACCATAGCGCCATCTGGTTCCCCCCTTCAAGCTAGACGAGTTTCGTTCTTTGTAGTTTTTCCGTTTGATGTTTATTTCGTGAGATATTTGGCTCGGTCACTATCAATGAACCACCCTGTATACAAAATAAGAAGGAAGCTTAGACCACGTATCTACAGCGGTTCGACAAAAATCTGGAAGCACCAAAAACTCAACACATTACCGCGGCTAATACGATGTAAGAAAACTGTTCATTCAAAACAGCTTCCAGTCGTCTCCGAATGGATAAACACAGATCATGTATGGTTTTCAAAGAGGACAAGGATCATGCACCCATCTCTCCAAAACACATCGCGAAGGCTCAATAATATTGAGATCTGCTGACTGTGCTGGCCAGGGGAAATGCGACAATTCATCTTCGTACTCATAAAACCAGCCATGGACGACGTGAGTTAGGTGAACAGGGGCCCTGTCGTCTTCAAACACAGCATCGCCATTGGGGAACAAACACTGTAACACGCAATGGACCTGATCAGCCACAATAGTCACAAAATCCTTAGCAGTAAAGCGACCTTGCAAGAGTACCCATACGGCCCATGGAATACCGCAATATGGTTGCCCAAATCATGTCCGAACCACCAAGATGTTTCACTCTAGAGATGCAAACTCGACCAGAAGTTGAAACTGTGTGAAACAAGACACATCTGACCAAATGACTAACTTTTATTGCCCCACTGTCCACGTTTTATGGCTCTGGCACCATGTTTTCATGTTTTCGTATTACAGGCATTTGCATACCTGATCGCTGGTTTTGTAATTCCAGCTAACACTTTGCAGTTCTCTGCTTATGGGACTCCCTCCTTGTTATTTTGGGGCTGATAGGCTTCGCAAGGGCGACATTAAGTTCTGCAGCGACTTTTGCAGCTGTCAGCTTCTTATTTTGTGTCACAATCCTCTTCAGTAGCCGTTTGTCACGATCTTCTACGCATACTTTCTGCCGTGTTATGTCTTTGCAGATGATGTTTTACCGCTTTCCCTGTATGTAGTATAAATTTTCGAAACGGTATCTCTTGAAACATCAGACGGAAGCTTCCACCATACGAACTCCAGCAATATGTCCACGTTCTAATTCACCTAGCTCAAATATAATGCATTCACACCAATGCGGAACGTCGAAGCATGCATTTCTCGCATTGTCACCATATTTTTGTCCGACCCCTGTACATCCAGGAACTGCACCCAGCTGAGTGCCAGCGATACTGCGTTTATGAAGTCTTGACCCATTATGCGATATTATCTCACCGGATATTGCATCGCTGTCCAAAATAAAAAAAAATACCGCTATCTCCCGGTCTGTGTCTAGTTCATGATATAATCAACAGACATCAGTAAGACCGTGCTCTGCACGGAAGATGGCACTCCAGTCAACGGGCAACCATATTAGCCATGACGTCAGGGCATCTTTCAAACGTTTTGCCGAGTAGTCCCACATCCGCAATCGCTGTGTATACAGTCAAAGACGGTGGAGTATAGCACAGATAAGTCGCCTACCAAACTCTCTGCAGTGGAAGGACATAGGAAGAATGAACACAGGACTGTCGGAAACTGATGTGGCCCGATGTGTTAACGTGAATCGTTCTTTTGTTTCTCGGATGTGGCCACATTTTATAGAGACCGAAGCTGTAACCCGAAGACCAGGTCAGAGACAGAGAACCTTTATTTCGCTGTAAGGGCACGACAGTACCGCCTTAGTACTACAAGGAAACTGGCATCTGCCGTGTTGTATTGGGTACATGGTGTACAGAAGGCTTCTGTCAGAGTGGCCTTTATTGTCGGACAATTGCTGTATGTGTACCTTTCATGTGTCTTCACAGAGGGAAACGTCTAGAGTGGAGTCGTCATGTAAGGCAGCTATATAATTTCGCACCTTACAAGTACTCATCTACGTACTTTGCCGTGATTTAAAAGCGGAATTAGGTATCATTTGATAGGTTGTACATAGTATATATCAATTTAAAGAAGACTGACATTGTCATATTCACCTTTTAAATAGTTGTTAACGCTTATTGCATGAGAGGTGATGGAGTGTTTCTATTATCAAAAAGGCGTAATGAATGATTGCCTATACTAGTATAAGTTGGAACGCCAGTGGAAACGAAACGGCAGGCGTAACTCAAGCCCTGGGTGGAAAAGCCCGCGTATTGGTCCTGCTTAACACAGAAAGTAGCCAAGACGGGCAGTGAGGGCACCTGATGCTGAAGCACGATACAGTGGCGGCCGGCCGGTTTTGTAGCGGTGCTGCAGGGATAACCAGATAATACTTCGGAAACTCTGAAAATCTTGGACGCAGCAGAGAGGAACTAGGAAGCGTTACCTTGGAAATCATGCAGGCTGGGTTATTTCCTAGGATTTTTATTCTGAGAAGCGTACTATTGTACGAGGGTTGCCCAGTAAATAATGCCCCATTTTTTTTTCTCCGAAATAAAAAATATTAGAAATGTGAAACTTTAGGTGCGAGTTATTTGAAGTTTCCCGCGTGTGTACGCAAAGTTTCAATTTCCTCCGACAGAGAGCGGTGGTGTAGGAATGTTCTAAAATGGCGTCTGCAAGTGACATCCGTCAGAAACAACGTGCAGTGATTGAATTTCTCGTAGCAGAGGAAGAAACCGTGGGCAATATCCATAAACGCTTGTGCAACGTCTACGGAACATCTGCAGTCGATAGGAGTACTGTTGGTCGCTGGGCACAGAGGGTGAAAGCATCAGAGGGCGGTGCTGCGGAGCTCCGAGATTTGCCGCGGTCGGGAAGGCCTCCCACGGCTGTCACGCCTGACATGTTGCAGCGGGCTGATGTTCTCATTCGACGGGATCGACGCATTACGACTCGACAATTGGCACTGGAGTTGTCAGTAAGCAAAGGAAGTGTGGATGTGATTATCAATCAGCTTGGATACTCAAAAGTGTGTGCAAGATGGGTTCCTCGGTGTCTTACTGTCGATCACAAATCCCAAAGAAAAGACATTTCTTTCGATTTGTTGCGACGCTTTCACGTTGACGGGGAGGCCTTTTTGTCACGGATTGTGACAGGTGATGAAACTTGGGTGCATCATTTTGAGCCCGAAACAAAAAGACAATCGATGGAATGGCGTCATGCTTATTCTCCACAGAAGAAAAAATTCAAAACAGGTCCTTCAGCCGGAAAAGTCATGATGACTGTGTTTTGGGATTGCGAGGGCGTAATTCTCATTGATGTGATGCCAAAAGGCAGTACCATTAATTCAGAGGCTTATGTCAAAACATTAGACAAACTTAAGCAGCGCTTCCGGCGCCTTGGGCGTCATGTTAACCCACAGGATGTTTTGATTCAGCATGATAACGCTCGTCCTCACACAAGTTTGAGGACTTGTGAACACATCGCGAAACTGGGTTGGATAGTGTTACCCCATCCACCCTACAGCCCCGATTTGGCTCCTTCAGACTTTCACTTGTTTGGGCCAATGAAGAATTTCATTCGTGGAAGACGTTTTGCCGATGACGAAGAAGTGATTCACGAAGTGACAACCTGGCTCCGTAGGCAGAGTAAAGATTTTTACCGGCAGGGAATACACGCTCTTGTGTCTCGCTGGCAAAAGGCCGTCGAACTTGAAGGAGATTATGTGGAAAAATAAAGCAAGTAGACAAAACATCAGTCTTTCACGTATGTAAATTTGTTTGTTGTGGAATAAATACTTCTGGAGAAAAAAAATATGGGGCATTATTTACTGGGCAACCCTCGTATGTATTCCTAATTAACAGGGGTAGGTATTTCCTCGCAAACTTTCCACGTTAGATGACAAAAGACTAAAATATGGTTGGTCGGCGTTCGGAAGAATCTGTAGACAGGGAGAATATTCTGTGGTTTCGAGAATATGATTCGCATTCTGCAGTTATGAGGGAGGGGAGCCGAACTTTGCTGGGAAACCAGCGGTGGAGAGAAACTGCTCTTCCGTTTTGAGCGCCCCTATTTGACAATCGCTTAGTATTAGCTTTCGTTAGTACAGATGGACTTGCTGTTTTTACTCTCAGGTAGGGAGTCGTCGTTGAGTACGCAGCGTTCAGTGATTGAGAGCACTTTCTCTGTTTACAATGACATACAGACATTATCTGAATCCTGTCGTTGTGACTGGGAGCTCGCATTTCTTGTCTGTAGAACACAGAGAGGAGAAGACAGTATTAGATCATACTAGTCAGAGGACCGCCTTCTGCCGTCCTAGTGTTTGAAAGAGTTTTTTATTTTGTGGCTGGAGTTGTTAGATCGTCGCAGACGTGTATGAGAACCACCACTCCGACGCACCGGACGCAGTACATACGGTGATATTGCTAATTTCTTCAGCTTATAAGGGTATAAAGCTAAACAGGTGTGGTCACATAAGTTTTATTTCCACTGAAGTTGCACACCACGGTAGATCGTCTTTGGAAGTATTGTCTTGTAGTGTTTGGTACGTAGATGATGTCAGTCATATCGCGTTATTTATATTAGCTCGCGTAGTCATAAAAAGTGGCATATTTGAGCAATTGATCAGGAATATTAGTTAGGAAATTCATTTGTGTCTCTTTACGGCCATTACACATTGATATATAAACATTTGTAATATGTAAAAGGGGTTTTAATCTACAATAAATGTATAGGTGAATCAGTATTTATCATTTTGTAGTTACTAGTTCCCTTAATTATCCAGTTATGTAACGTATATGTTAAAGAGCAACAAGGTGGAAATAATATCACCATTAAGAGATCCTAAGGTCTGCTTCAGGGGGTAGTCAGACAGGACCAAATCTTTATTTTCGCGTTCAGTATTTTCCGTTGCGCACATTCATTTTTACACCTGTCAGGAGAAGCATCAACGTGCCACCTGGACAGTCGAGCAGTGAGCCAATGTTCTTTTCACAGATGAGTCCCAATTTCGTCTGAAGAGTGATTATCGACGGATTCACAGCTGAAGGAACATGATTTCTGGACCCAAACATTACAGAAAAATACTAGTATCAAGGAGGATCCCTAATGTTGTGGGCAGGGATTGTGTTGACAGTTGGAACACCTCTTCATGAAATTTTACTGCTGAATTTGCAAGTTTCAACTCCTGTCAGATATTGTGATGAGATGTGCAGACCTCATGTGTGGTTGTTGCGAGATGCTGTGGGCCTAGACTTTGTACTGATGGACGATAATGCTCGACCCACAGAGCACGAGCGGTTGATGTGTTCTTGAAAACGGAAAATGCCTCGTGCATGGCGTGGCCTGCTCGCTCTCCCAATTTGAATCCCATAGAGCATGTGAGGGACGCACTATGGAGACAGGTTCTATCAGGTCATCATTCGTCAGCCAGTCTCTAAGACAAGCAAGCAGTTCTGTAGGAAGAATAGGCGTTATTGCCTCAACATGAGATTGATGAAGGTATCCCCAAGATCCCCCGTCGTTGTCGGGCTTGTATTGATGCCAGAGGTGGTCAGAACCCATACTGAGCACATTAACCAGTTGTCAGAATTTGTTTAAAAATCCATTTAGTTGGAGAAAAAACGAAATTTTTTTCTGCTGTTATGCATGTTGCAGTTACTTACGTTCTGTATTCTTTACATTGTTTCTACTTTACTATCAAATGTTTATATTGTTTTGTGGCAAAATAATTGCACCCTTGCAAAATTTCCCATTGTTTCTTTAATTTTGGATACCAGTGTATTTGGTTAACCTCTCCTAATCGGATCACTTTACCTGAATTAACAGGTGGGAGAGTTCCAGAGTACATTTTGTGCGTTACGGCGTTGGAACTGTCACGACTGTCCTTAAGCAGTCAAGTCCACACATTCTGTTCAAAGCGAAGCCCTTCAGGCTATGTGACACGTTATTAGTTGGGACTGAGCTGACGTCCAAATTGCCTTTCATACACTGATGAGGCAAAACATTATGAACAGTGCCAACCCGAAGATTAAATGCTGTCTGGTGGTGTTGGCGGTAGGTGATGCGCTTCGGAAAGAATGTATGTGGAGCAGAGGCGATATGCGCCGCAAACGGGGAAACCCATTGACATAAGCAGCTTTGGAAAAGGACAAATTGTTTCTGGAGCCGAGGAACGAACTTCTCCAAAACTGAATCTGATCGGCTGTTGCAGTGCCGCTATCCTAAGCATCTATGGAGAGTGGCTGAAGGGCTGTTAAATCACAAGAACGATTCTAGGTGTTGGACCACACCTCATCACAGAATGTGGACGCCGGAGGCTTGCGTGTCTCTGTAAGTGTTCGGAACACACCTTTCAGTGCAAATAGTTGATCACGTGGCTCCGCAGCAGATGACCCCTGAATGTTTCCATGTTGACCCGACGACTTCGGTAATTACGGTTGCAGTGGGCACGAGAACATGGAGATTGGACCTTGAACCAGTGTAAATGTGTCGCTTGGTCTGATAAATTACGTTTTTTATTATACCAGGTCGATGGTCGAGTCCGGATAGCCCATAGACCAGGCGAATAGCTGCCCAAAACATCCACCATGCTGCGGACACAGGCTGGCAGGCAAAGTGTTATGCAGTGGGGCACACTCATCTGGGCTTCCATGAGACTGTAGGGGTAATCGAAGGCGCCATGATAGCTGTGGAGTACGTGAACATTATTGCAGACCTCCCAGTGGCCTGTTACAGCAGGATAACTGTGTTGTCACATGATCAGAATAGCTGTACTACAGCGGTTTGAGGAGATTGTTAGTGGACTCACGTTGATCTCTGCATAAGTACAGCGACCTGCATCCACTTCAGCCTTTCTCCCCATCTAGAACCCTGCCCTCCCAGCCCCCTACACACACACACCCACCCACCCACCCACACCCACCCACCCTCCCACCCACACCCACCCACCCACACTCAGCATTGTTCTGTTGCAACACACTTCACAAGCTTCTGCTGTCTTCCCGTCTGTACTGCCACTAGAATATCGAAACCATTACTTATAAACTCGATGTCTCGGTAGTACTCACACCTGACAAGTTACGCCTTCTTTGGAATAGGAATTCTAACGCTCTTCTTAAAATGTGAGGATATTTCGATCTTCTCATGTACCCTGCGTGCCAGAGGGAATAGTTTCGACCTGGCTGCTTCTCCCAAGGATCGTAATAATTCTAAGGGAATGTTATTCGCTCCAGATGCCTTGTTTCTACTTACAGGGGATACTTTTGACCTCGAACGCTCGGAACCGCATGCTTGGACTAAGACTCGATCATAAAAGCAACAGTGGTTTGTATCATTTCGCCAACGGCCTTGCCGCAGTGGTAACACCGGTTCCCGTCAGATCACCGAAGTTAAGCGCTGTTGGGCTGGGCTAGCGCCTAGATGGGTGACCATCCGGTCTGCCGAGCGCTGTTAGCAAGCGGGGTGCACTCAGCCCTTGTGAGGCAAACTGAGGAGCTACTTGACTGAGAAGTAGCGGCTCCGGTCTCGGAAACTGACCTACGGCCTGGAGAGCGGTGTGCTGACCACATGCCCCTCCATATCCGCATCCAGTGACGCCTGTGGGCTGAGGATGACAGGGCGGCCGGTCGCTACCGTCGGGCCTTCATGGCCTGTTCGGGAGGAGTTTAGAGGAGGAGAGTATGTATCATTTCCATGGAAAACTCGGCGCTTCTCTGCTAGCGCCGTCAGACGGTGGCACGTTGTAGCTGCACTAACAAGTGCTCGAGTTGCATGAATTATATGGCTCCAGTACGAATGTGTCTCTTGAAGTGCTCGCATGCATGTTACTGTGTAAACTGTGTTAGTAATACACTACTGGCCATTAAAATTGCTGCACCACGAAGATGAAGTACTACAGACGCGAAATTTAACCGACAGGAAGAAGATGCTGTGATATGCAAATGATTAGCTTTTCAGAGCATTCACACAAGTTGGCGCCGGTGGCGACACCTACAACGAGCTGACGTGAGGAAAGTTTCCTACCGATTTCTCATACACAAACAGCAGTTGACCGGCGTTGCCTGGTGAAACGTTATTGTGATGCCTCGTGTAAGGAGGAGAAATGCGAACCATCACGTTTTCCACTTTGATAAAGGTCGGACTTTAGCCTATCGCGATTGCAGTTTATCGTATCGCGACATTGCTGCTCGCGTTGATCGAGATCCAATGACTGTTAGCAGAATATGGAATCGGTGGGTTCAGGAGGGTAATACGGAACGCCGTGCTGGATCCCAACGGCCTCGTACCACTAGCAGTCGAGATGACAGGCATCTTAACTGCATGGCTGTAACGGATCGTGCAGCCACGTCTCGATTCCTAAGTCAACAGATGGAGACGTTTGCAAGACAACAACCATCGACACGAACAGTTCGACGACGTTTGCAGCAGCATGGACTATCAGCTTAGAGACCATGGCTGCGGTTACCCTTTACGCTGCATCACAGACGGGAGCGCCTGCCATGGTGTACTCAACGACGAACCTGGGTGCACGAATGGCAAAACGTCATTTTTTCGGATGAATCCTGGTTCTATTTACAGCATCATGACGGTCGTATCGGTGTTTGGCGACATCGCACTGAACGCACATTGGAAGCGTGTATTCGTCATCGTCATACTTGCGTATACCCGGCGTGATGGTATGGGGTGCCATTGGTTACACGTCTCGGTCTCCTCTTGTTCGCATTGACGGCACTTTGAACAGTGGATGTTACATTTCAGATGTGTTACGACTCGTGGCTCTACCCTTCATTCGATCCCTGCGAAACCTTACATTTCAGCAGGATAATGCACGACCGCATGTTGCAGGTCCTGTACGGGCCTTTCTGGATGCAGAAAATGTTCGACTGCTGCCCTGGCCAGCACATTCTCCAGGTCTCTCACCAATTGAAAACGTCTGGTCAATGGTGGCCGAGCAACTGGCTCGTCGCAATACGCCAGTCACTACTCTTGATGAACTGTGGTATCGTATTGAAGCTGCATGGGCAGCTGTACCTGTACAGGCCATACAAGCTCTGTTTGACTCAATGCGCAGACGTATCAAGGCCGTTATTACGGCCAGAGGTGGTTGTTCTGGGTACTGATTTCTCAGGATCTATACACCCAAATTGCGTGAAAATGTAATCACATGTCAGTTCTAGTATAATACATTTGTCCAATGAATACCCGTTTATCATCTGCATTTCTTCTTGGTGTAGCAATTTTAATGGGCGGTAGTGTATAATGTAGAGAATTAACCCTACGAATGTCGTCCAGATATTAGGAACAAAGTTGCGGCGTTCTGAATATGGAAATGAAATCGGGATCGATGATAATAACATAATAATTCATAAATATAATGAGGATGACACAGAAATACAGGACGTTTTGTTGAATTTCAAGGAGAGTAAGAACTTGAACTTGAAGGTGGTTGTTCAATCTGTTTACGACGTTCATCTCCCGAGCAACAGGAAGAGTCTAGTCAAAGTGAGTAGGAACTGTAAGGTGGGGCGAATAAAAGTATCCCGGAGAACAGAGTTCCACGCTACAAGGAAACACAGCAGAGGAAGAGAAATACAGTACTAACCTGACTACGGCACACGATAAAAGTGACCACCATTCATATCCTGGCACTTGTGGTCCCTGGTCAGCAAGTTTCTGAAGGCGAATCGAATCTGGACTGCTGGAATTTCTGCAATCTCATCCGATATATTCTGCTGCAGTTCTTTAAGACTATGAGTGTTGTTGCGATACACCTTAGACATGAGGACTCCCCACATAAAGTAGTCGCACACTGACAGATCGGATGACATGGGTGGCCAGCTAGGGTCGCGATCAGACTGACTTCTTCTGTCAACTCCGTCAGGCGTCAAGACTGTGTAAATGTGCACCAAGGAACCAGTATGGATCACGTGGCGGCCGTACACGTTGCGTGCGCGTCACTGGGTGTGCTTATATGCATATAATCCGGTCCAATCGTATCCACTCGTCCGTGGAAGTTTTATTTGCCACATCCTGTATCTCCACCCAAACTGTCGAGGCCCAGTGTATTAGAAGACATTGATGGCAGCATACTAGAGGAAATTTATGAAGACTATTACAGTTGTGGCTTCCATTCCTGTAGTAAACTAATGAGGCACTATATGTGTATTAAAACTGAATCAAATTGAAGTTTAATTCTAAATTATGTGTGTAGCGAAAGACGAGCAAAAGCTCGTTTCAAAGGAAACAGACGGTCACAGTTACAAACTATAAAAGAGCATGTAATATCGCAATTTGACAGAGCAAGGCCGCGTGGATCTACAGTTCAGTATTGGCATCTGCTAATGTAGGCACTAGAGGCGTCTCAGATTGGTGGCTTGGACAATTTCAAAGCTTCGATTTCTTTTACGGACAATAGTAAGGCTGAATATGGAATTTCACCCTGGCATATTACTACATTTGTCACACATAAGGACAGTGAAGACGGTAATAGTATATGTCAGGAGGCACAACAGCTTGAGTAGGAAGTGAGCTTGTTTAGGACAGAGCAGCCTGTGGAGAAAGGAAATGTTTGGAACAGCGACCAGAATCAATTCCTGTATGAAATGTCTTCATCATCAACACTGTCTCACAGAGGAGAGAAAACCACAGCTATTGTGTTGCAGCCTATCCATAGCTCTACCCACAGCTACACAGCCGATGTGGCTTCATCAATGACGGACAGACTAGCAAACAAGCTGTACATCTGTTTTCAAGAGGCGCAAGGCGAGTTCATGGTTCGGCGTGTCCTGTGTTAGGTCTTTCTGTGTTCTGTCAAATACTTCTCTCTCATGGCACCCTTCATCTTCTTTTCATCTACTCCTTCTTTCCACATTATTGTTTTCAAATTTATTTCGTTTATACAGCCTTCCTGTACTTCTTTCCACATTTGAGCCGTACTATCTTTGCTCAGTAATGGTTTGCTGCCTGAGCTCTTGATGTGCATGCGACTATTAATATTGTCGCGAAATGTCTTTAATATTCTTATACAAACATATTCTACCTTTCCAGTAGTCGTCCATTCTTGTACATCTCTGCACATCTCCTTTAACCATTCTTGCTTTGCTATTTTTCATTTTTCATTTTATAGCTGTTTCTCTTTTGCCTTTTTCATTTCGCTGAATTTTTACACATTCTTCTTTCACAAATTAGATTTCATAAATTATATATTACTGAAGGAGTTGTACTGAGCCTTTTCCTTTTGCCTCATTGTTTCTGTACTGTCTTAATCATCTGCACCAAAGCTACCCTTATGGGGTGGGGTGGTATAAACTACAGCGTGAGGCAAGAAGGAGTTCACGATTTTGGAATTATATAGAAAGTCGTTGGGGTAACTTACAGAATCATAAATGTGTCATTTTGTACCAAACATCCTCAAGTTTCACATAGAAGTGTGAAGTGTCATTTTGGTTCGATGTGACTACCATTAATGATGTGGCAAACATTCCACCGGTAAGCAATTTCTTCCCACACTCGTCGCATCAAGCCGCACTAGCATCTGCAACAGCAGCATAGATTCAATTCTTCAGGTCAATTGTTTGATAGGAAGGAACAATCACAAATTCTTTAATTAAACCCAAAGAGAAAGGAATACAGTGGCGTCAAGTCTGGGGAGCGAGGCGGCTATGTGATTGGCCATTCATGGCCGGTCCACCAACAAAGGAAGCGATTATCAAGGAAACCTCGAACTTCCGCGAGGAAATAAGGTGGTGCACCATCTTGCTGGTAGTAAACCATCTCTTCTCGGTCATCTTCATCGGTTTGTGGAATTACAAAGTTTTTCAGCATATCCATTTGCACAATACCAATGACAGTTTTCTCCACGAAGAAGAAAGGGGTATAAACTTTCAGTTTGCTGAGGACACAAAACACATTAACTTTGTGGCTGTCACAGGTGAACTGTAAGCCTGCATGCAAGTTCTCTGGCGTATTCGGTGCGAAATTTACGCCGAACAGTTGCTGCAGAGCTCATTTCATGAAACCAAAACACACAGCGAGCACACTCCGCACCACTGAAAGTAGCCACTTTAACTGTCACTACGCTGGCGCTCCTGGTGGCGGAACGGGGAACTGATGCACTATGTGTATCAAACTATATTCTAAGTTATTTGCTGCAAAATGATACGTCTACCGTTTCTGTAAGTTATCTCAATAAATTTCTGTGTCATTCCATAGTTGTTAAGTCCTTTTTGACTCACGCTGTGTTTAAGAGGAAAGTTGATGTCACCTATCACTATTTTGTCTGTACTTGTTTTCTGTTACGCACAGTGATACTGTAATATGAGTCGGTTCTGACGTGTTTCTTGCTTCAGAGCTTCTCGTAGTTCGGTGTTACGCGACAACTGCATTGCCATTACTTCTGCGAGGAAATATAAATTGCTAAAATAGACAAACAGACAAAACAACACAGGTAAGCGAAATACAGGGTGTTACAAAAAGGTACGGCCAAACTTTCAGGAAACATTCCTCACACACAAAGAAAGAAAATATGTTATGTGGACTTGTGTCCGGACACGCTTACTTTCCATGTTAGAGCTCATTTTATTACTTCTCTTCAAATCACATTAATCATGGAATGGAAACACACAGCAACAGAACGTACCAGCGTGACTTCAAACACTTTGTTACAGGAAATGTTCAAAATGTCCCCCGTTAGCGAGGATACATGCATCCACCCTCCGTCGCATGGAATCCCTGATGCAGTGATGCAGCCCTGGAGAATGGCGTATTGTATCACAGCCGCCCACAATACGAGCACCAAGAGCCTCTACATTTGGTACCGGGGTTGCGTAGACAAGAGCTTTCAAATGCCCCCATAAATGAAAGTCAAGAGGGTTGAGGTCAGGAGAGCGTGGAGGCCATGGAATTGGTCCGCCTCTGCCAATCCATCGGTCTCCGAATCTGTTGTTGAGAAGCGTACGAACACTTCGACTGAAATGTGCAGGAGCTCCATCGTGCATGAACCACATGTTGTGTCGTACCTGTAAAGGCACATGTTCTAGCAGCACAAGTAGAATATCCCGTATGAAATCATGATAACGTGCTCCATTGAGCGTAGGCGGAAGAACATGGGGCCCAATCAAGACATCACCAACAATGCCTGCCCAAACGTTCACAGAAAATCTGTGTTGATGACGTGATTGCACAATTGCGTGCGGATTCTCGTCAGCCCACACATGCTGATTGTGAAAATTTACAATTTGATCACGTTGGAATGAAGCCTCATCTGTAAAGAGAACATTTGCATTGAAATGAGGATTGACACATTGTTGGATGAACCATTCGCAGAAGTGTACCCGTGGAGGCCAATCAGCTGCTGATAGTGCCTGCACACGCTGTACATGGTACGGAAACAACTGGTTCTCCCGTAGCACTCTCCATACAGTGACGTGGTCAACGTTACCTTGTACAGCAGCAACTTCTCTGACGCTGACAGTAGGGTTATCGTCCTGCACGAAGAATTGCCTCGTCCATTATAGGTGTCCTCGTCGTTCTAGTTCTTCCCCAGTCGCGAGTCATAGGCTGGAATGTTCCGTGCTCCCTAAGACGCCGATCAATTGCTTCGAACGTCTTCCTGTCGGGACACCTTCGTTCTGGAAATCTGTCTCTATTGCCCCGTGCTAATCCATACATCAAATGGGCATCTGCCAACTCCGCATTTGTAAACATTGCACTGACTGCAAAACCACGTTCGTGATGAACACTAACCTGGTGATGCTACGTACTGATGTTACTGATGCTAGTACTGTAGAGCAACGAGTCGCATGTCAACACAAGCACCGAAGTCAACATTACCTTCCTTCAATTGGGCCAACTGGCGGTGAATCGAGGAAGTACAGTAAACACTAACGAAACTAAAATGAGCTCTAAAATGGAAATTAAGCGTTTCCGAACACATGTCCACATAACATCTTTTCTTTATTTGTGTGTGAGGAATGTTTCCTGAAAGTTTGGCCGTACCTTTTTGTAACACCCTGTATAGTTCCTACGGTACGCAGCGGTTTTTCGCTGTTTGACTACAAGACATATGAAGAACTAAGAGGCCAAAACATCGGTGATGTAATAAGGGAGTGCGAAATAGCTGGCTGCATCATCTGCAACGTGTACTTGTATCCAGGCATTACAGTGTGAGTAGAATGGGGGAGGCAAGGATATCCGTGAGAGAGACGGGCGGGTATGTTGATTTCCTCAAATAATGTTAGACGCATACCGACATGGTTCCTCAAGCAAGGCTACATCCGAGTTTAAGTGGGTAAGTGCTAGACTTTAAATCCAAAGCTACAGGTTTCAATCCTTATTAGACTCTACAATTTTTCTCTACTACTTAAAGATTGCTTCAACTCTCGGAATGATTCGTATATGTAAAGAATGATGAAATATATAGTGGGTCAGCGCTGACGTCAGACTGTCAGTCTCGTCCGGAAGGAATTTCACCGTGGATAGGGGCATGTGGTAGCCAAAGTGGGAAATTTCAATCGCAACGTGTTTCTGGAGGAGTTTCTTTAGCGAATGAATGAAGTGGTACCAAGAAGACTTTGTGCAACCCAACACTTTTTAACGCTTCACTCTACCCTCCAGGAAATGTACAAAGGACGAATCAATGAGTACTCTTAGTACTTGGTGGCCCACAGCTGTCAGATATTTACAGGAAATCAGGTCGCACCGCCAGCCGCCATGAACATCTATACTTCGGCTGTTACTAAACATCATCAGTCACAAGAAGTTTTTCAGTACCTGTATCTGTGCGGACACACATTCGATGTTTCATCCAACTCTATGTATTATTCATACAGATAGAGTTATTCAAAACTTTCTTGTGTCTGATAATGATCACTAACAATTGAAACTGATAAAGATTTTCATGGCAATGGCAATGATATAGCATGATCTTCGACAGTTTCATAGTTACGGTGCTATAATATACTGACTTTGAAAAGTACTTTCTGGTAGAGCGCAATTTTTTATTTACCGACTATGAAGAGGGAACATGTGAAGAAAAATGGTTGTGGAGCGTACATGAAACACACTATGTGATCAAAAGTATCCGGTGGCCCCAAAAAACATACATTTTTCATGTTAGATGCATTGTGCTGCCACCTACTGCCAGGTAATCCGTATCAGTGACCTCACAAGGGAACCTCCCCATCGCACCCCCCTCAGATTTAGTTATAAGTTGGCACAGTGGATAGGCCTTGAAAAACTGAACACAGATCAATTGAGAAAACAGGAAGAAGTTGTGTGGAACTGTGAAAAAATAAGCAAAATATACAAACTGAGTAGTTCATGAAGAGGGAACATGTGAAGAAAAATGGTTGTGGAGCGTACATGAAACACACTATGTGATCAAAAGTATCCGGTGGCCCCAAAAAACATACATTTTTCATGTTAGATGCATTGTGCTGCCACCTACTGCCAGGTAATCCATATCAGTGACCTCACAAGGGAACCTCCCCATCGCACCCCCCTCAGATTTAGTTATAAGTTGGCACATTGGATAGGCCTTGAAAAACTGAACACAGATCAATTGAGAAAACAGGAAGAAGTTGTGTGGAACTGTGAAAAAACAAGCAAAATATACAAACTGAGTAGTTCACGGGAAGATAGGCAACATCAAGGACACTGGCAGTGCAGGAGCGCCGTGGTCTCGTGGTAACGTGAGCAGCTGCGAAACGAAAGGTCCTTGGTTCAAATCTTCCATCGAGGGAAAAGTTTAATTTTTTATTTTCAGTTTATGTGACAAACTCTTATGTTTTCATCACTTTTTTGGGAGTGATTATCACATCTACAAGAAAACCTAAATCGGGTAAGGTAGAAGAATCTTTTTACCCATTCGCCAAGTGTACAGGTTAGGTGGGTCGACAACATATTCCTGTCATGTGACGCACATGCCGTCACCAGTGTCGTATAGAATATATCAGGTGTGTTTTCCAGTGGAGGAATCGGTTGACCTATGACCTTGCGATCAAATGTTTTCGGTTCCCATTGGAGAGGCACGTCCTTTCGTCTACTAATCGCACGGTTTTGCGATGCGGTCGCAAAACACAGACACTAAACTTATTACAGTGAACAAAGACGTCAATGAACGAACGGACAGATAATAACTATGCAAAAATAAAGAAAATAAAATTTTCACTCGAGGGAAGACTTGAACCAAGGACCTCTCGCTCAGTAGCTGCTCACGCTACCACGGGACCACGACGTTCCTGACCTCACTTTATCCATGATGTTACCTATGCGACCCGTGGACTACTCAGTTTGTATATTTTGCTTATTTTTTCACAGTTCCACACAACTTCTTCCTGTTTTCTCAATTGATCTGTGTTCAGTTTATCAAGGCCTATACACTGTGCCAACTTATAACTAAATCTGAGGGGGGTGCGATGGGGAGGTTCCCTTGTCAGTAGTCATTAGACATCGTAAGAGGGCAGAGTGGGGCGATGCGCGGAACTCACGGACTTAGAACGTGATCAGGTGATTGGGTATCACTTGTGTCATACGTCTGTACGTGGCATTTCCACACTCCTAAATATCCATAGGTCCACTGTTTCCGATGTGATAGTGAAGTGGAAACGTGAAGGGACACGTACAGCACAAAAGCGTCCAGACCGACCTCGTCTGTTGACTGACAGAGACTGCCGACAGTTGAAGAGGGTCGTAATTTATAATAGGCTGACATCTATCCAGATCATCACACATGAATTCCAAACTGCATCAGGATCCACTGCAAGTCCTATGACAGTTATGGGGGAGGTGAGAAAAAATGGATTTCGTGGTCGAATAGCTACTAATAAGCCACACTTCACTCCGGTAGATACCAAACGACGCCTCGCTTGGTGAAAGGAGTGTAAACATTGGACGATTGAACAGTGGAAAAACGTTGTGTGGAGTGACGAATCACGGTACACAATATGGCGATCCCATGGTAGGGTGTGGGTATGGCGAATGCCTGGTGAACGTCATCTGCCAGCGTGTGTAGTGCCAACAGTAAAATTCCGAGGCGGTGGTGTTATGGTTTGGTCGTGTTTGTTATGGAGGGGGCTTACACCCCTTGTTGCTTTGCGTGGCACTATCACAGCACAGGCCTACATTGATGTTTTAAGCACCTTCTTGCTTCCCATTGTTGAAGAGCAATTCGCGGATGTCGATTGCATCTTTCAACACAATCGAGCACCTGTTCGTAATGCACGGCCTGCGGCGGAGTGGTTACACGACAATAACATCCCTGTAATGGACTGGCCTGCACAGAGTCCTGACCTGAATGCTACAGAACACGTTTGGGATGTTTTGGAACGCCGACCTCGTGCCAGGCCTCACCGGCCGACATCGATACCTCTCCTCAGTGCAGCACTCCGTGAAGAATGGGCTGCAATTCCCCAAGAAACCTTCTAGCACCTGATTGAACGTAAGCCTGCGAGAGTGGAAGCTGTCATCAAGGCTAAGGATGCGCCAACACCATATTTAATTCCAGCATTACCGATGGAGGGCGCCTCGAACTTGTAAGTCATTTTCAGCCAGGTGACCGGATACTTCTGATCACATAGTGTATCAATAACTAACTCTCCTCGACGAACAAACAGTAAAAGTGTTCTGGGTCCTTATGTATGTTCAGAATTTTAATGATAAAATTAAGCCACTGCACTACTTACAGATGCAGAACGGAGACTGCATTCTAATGGGGGACGCAGTTTCTTACTTGCACCTCATCCTCCTCCGTCCACCCGCCAAAAAGTACTCTGCTGTCACCATTACCTTTATCATACCACAGATGTCTAAGATTTTGATGACAATACCACACATAAAATATTTAAAATGTTTAAATATAATAATAATAATTTGTATACATAAGTTGTCATTAAACCTGTTTAGCTTGACTTGCAAGAAATTGCCTCCAGGACACGATGGAAGAGATGTGATGAAACGCTTTTATTAATGCTAAATGTCACTTTCGCCTTAGCACGTTGGCTTTGTGTGTCCCTGCTTCTGTACCCTTCTAGTCCGACACTGGGCCTCTGGAGGAGGAATGAGCGTCTGTCTTTATTTCTTTTTTTTCTTCTGGTCTTGCGCAGCCCGTCTTACTTTCATCCATCCTGTATTAACGAGAAAACAAACAAAAATTTCAAAACTCGCTCCAGTACATTCTGAGTGTTTGGTAGCATAGTATGGCTTGATTTAGTGTCTACCTCTTGATTTAGTGTCTACCTCTGGGTAGACAGTGTTGGAACCAAAGAGGGTAACCTGATGGCGTGGTCGAACCACCGTTTTTGTATGCATTGTGGAATGCATTTGCTACCCGTTCATCCACCCAGCGCCTGCTCCGAACTTTAGGACAGGGAGAGCAGTGTTGGTATTGTGCTTCTTGAGGCTGGATAGGTAAGGTGTAGCGGTTTCTTTTAAGCGCTCCATTGGTTTCCAGACAAAGTTTCATGGCCGTTATGTAGCCTTCTCGAAACTGAAGCTCTAAATTGTAGATTTTGTTAGGGAACATGTTAGTTTTTCTGCGATTGAGTAGGTTACTATTTATTTCGGGTGGAAATGCGTGTGGAATTTCGTATTTTTAAGTATCTTTCTTTGTGAACGACATTTTGCTACTGTGGTCTTCAGCCAAGCACCTGGTCTTTACTCACCCTCTCACTATTGTAGAACGATTACAAAATGATTGCGTGTGTTACAGTAAGCATAATGATATTCGGTTTGCATGTAAAATTTGATAATTTTAAGTGATTTCCTCTGTCGAACCACTTTTGGCTACTCAGCCAAACACACTGCTTTACCCTGTTCTTACCGTGGCAGAATCATAATGAAATGATTGAATGTGTTACAATTATCAAGATGATATACAATTCACACATGTAATCTCGTGTTTTTGAATAGTTCTCTTTGTGAATTTCACTTTAACTTTGAACCATGATCGAGCCTCGTAGTGATTACTTTATAGTTTTTTGTTTTTGGACCTTGAGCAGATAAATGATAGAATTTTGTTTCAGCAGTATATCAATGGAAACTTCACCTTTTTCAGTAACCGCTTTGTACATATTTTCTTCTCTACGGTCGCTTTCGAGATTACGGACGTAGTACACTTGAGTACAAATGCAGTCACATCCCGCCATCCTCTTCTGTGTCCCAACATCTGGTGCGTGCTAAAGTTCAGTAATTTAGTGAGATTCTACCATTGGATGTTTGAGCAGATGAACGTTTCCTTTTGGAACCCATGCATAATTGTCGCTTTTTCACCTGTGACCACCGCTGTGAAAGGCTGAATGAATCAAAGTTTGTCTAACTACAGTTTAAGGATCACATTATCATTCATATTTCTTAGGTACTGAATAATTAACAGAGGGAACGTAACTTCGTAGTATGCCATATTTGGTTTTTCCTGGCATAATAAAAAGGTTCAAATATAATGAAGTCAGTTTAGTTGCTAACTAACACGAGTCACTTCTTTCCCGATCATGTCCTCCCTGTAGCTTCAAAGTACGTCACTATTTGTTTAGATAAAAGGTGTAGTACAAATTTTATAAAGGGTTGATTACCTGTAATAAGGAGAGACACAGAATCTCGCACGCTTTCGATGCGTTTTAACCAACCATTACATGCTTGTAATTCTTCATACAGATTAACATCCACGTTACCTGTTGCGTAATTAAATAATGTATTAATGATCATTTCACATATGTAATTGGGTCAAGCGTTTGCTTCTGATCTAAACTCTCTTCAGTGTATGTCTGGAAATTGTCAAAGTGAGCGACTTCAGACGGCCTTGGCAGCAAATATAGCGAAAATCAAAGTAGGACATCAGTGATATCACACATCAAGGTGTAGAGTCTAATGTGATACAACCTTTCCACTTTAGATTCTTTAATATTTCTCATAAACGCCCCAATAGCAGTGATGATTCTACACGTTATTTACTTCTTAAAAGGTTATCTGAATATTGATTAACATCTTCAAACAACATAAGAAATGGCCATGATACATTGGTATTGGGCAGGAAGGAAAACTAGCGAAACGGAACGAAGGTTGTCACTTGGAATGTGTTCGGCCAAAAACTGCGCGACCTGACGGAACAAAAGCAGATGCTGTGATCATGTTGTAGTATAGAAATGTTAGTTAAGCATGAAAATGGTGAAGTTACGTATGCTCGGCGATGGCCTGTCGTACACTCGTGAGTTGAAGAGAAGTGGCTGGTCAAACAAACGGAATGTAGTTAGGTGAAACCCGCGTTTCCATGAGTTCTGTGGGGCTTGACAATTCGGCTCGGGCCTAGCGTCCTATTTAGCGGTGGCGCGCTTACCAAATTCAACGCACGCCATCGGAGATTGGAGGCGGCCATTGCGTATATCAGACTCTGCTCCCCGAGACTCGGAGTCTGTTCCACTCGGGGTCCGCCGCTAGGACAGAAGACCGCCAGCGCCGAAGTCTCGAAGACTCCTCCTCTCAGAGCCTGCAACGAGGACATACTTCTGGCCCCCTCGGAGCCTGGTACAAAAAAATTTTCATTCGTTCTATCTCAGGTTCCCTTGGCCTTTCTAAGAAAACTGCACAAGCTCCTTAGTCCAATCTAAATCGTAAGACCACCGACGCGCCGGTCAGGCAAGAGAATATCGAAGTGGCTGTCTCTTTCCACACGAACTGTGGTGAGTGATCAGATTTTACCACCCTTGAGTGGAAAAGTTTGTTCTTTATCGAACTGTGTGGCGCCAGTTTGTAGTGACTATAACTATCTTGTGAGCACTGGAATGCGACCACCGGCGTCGTCTTGCCACACAGCCGTAGAGTCTGTAGCAAGTCGTGCCGGATGTTTACGAAAATAGCTCCTAGATTTGTAATGACTTCTTCCCGGGCAGACAAAACGAGAAGGGGTTTTGGACCGTTGTGGGGCCGACTCGCCACACACACCGTGAATAGTTACTCAATTTTTAAAGGGTAAATCCCTCCTGCCTCGCAGAAATAACCAGCTTCACAGTGAGATGAACCCAAACTACAGGGAACATGGCATGTTATAAGATATTATTCATCAATCTCAAGCAGTTATTTCTGTCATTTAAGATGGAAATTCTCGTCCTTTCCCAATAGCAGTAGTGTAAGTAGCATAACATGAAACAAGCCAGTCAGTTAATTGATAGAGTCTGACAGACCTGTTTCGAAGGTATCCCTAAGAAAATTTGAGAAGTTGATGTGTCTTGCAGCTGCTTTACGAACTGCAATAGCAACAAACTCTCACAACCTAGAAGCGTCATAATTTACACGGTATAATGCCGAAGCGTGCACTGAATGTTATCAGTGCTTCACTCACCACTGCAATTGTGAACACACGTCTGCAGACAGTGGTTATTTGAGTGTGTGAATGGGAGGCGAATGCGTTTTCTAGTCGCTTCCATTTCCGTTCGAGCAACTCAGTATTTTAATAATTGGCCAGTCTTTCCCATTCCGTCTTGCTTGACTCAACTTCTTGTTCAAATGGTTCAAATGGCTCTGAGCACTATGGGACTTAACTTCTGAGGTCACCAGTGCCCTATAACTTAGAACTACTTAAACCAACTAACCTAACGACATCACATACATCCATGCCCGAGGCAGGATTCGAACCTGTGACCGTAGCGGTTGCCTGTAAATGGGCGACTTTTCCTGGCAGGGAAGTTATCTACGAGAGGTGTCAAGGACGCAAGCGCATCCATGTGGCCTAGCCCCTTGGTGAACAACTAAAATATCCTGTATTAAACAGAGATTCCGGTCGTGTGTAAAGTACACTAGCGGCAAGACACAATCAATAGCCGGCCGCGGTGGCCGAGCGGTTCTAGGCGCTTCAGTCCGGAACCGCGCGACTGCTACGGACGCAGGTTCGAATCCTACCTCGGGCATGGAAGTGGGTGATGTCCTTAGGTTAGTTAGGTTTAAGTAGTTCTAAGTTACAGGGGACTGATGACCTCAGATGTTAAGACTCATAGTGCTTAGAGCCATTTGAACCAGTTTTGAGGGCAAACCAAAGACTGCGTTTTTTTGGCAGATCACTTAGAAGATGCCTCAGGTCCGCTAAAGAGACTGCCTACACTATGCTTGTTCGATCTCTGCTGTTTACCAGACAGGATTGATGGAGAACATCGAAAAGCCCGAAAGAGGGGCAGCTAGCTTCTTATCATAGCGAAACAGGAGATAAAGTGTCACGAATCTATAAGCGTGCTAGGGGTGCAATCGTTAAAATAAAGGCATTTTTCATTACGACAGTATCTTTTCACGAAAATTCAGTCACAAACTTTCTCCTCTGAATGTTGAAATATTTCATTGTAGCCACCCTACACAGGGAGAAATGATAGCTGTAATAAAATAAGAGAAGTCAGAACTCGCACAGAAAGATTTAAGTGCTGATTTTTCACACGCACTGTTAGAGAGTAGTTCGGTAGAGAAATAGTTTGAAGGTGGTTCGAAGAACACTCTTCTAGGCATTTAAGTGTGAATTACGGAGTAGAGATGTACTTGGTGTCCGGAAAGTCTTTCCCTGATTACATAAATTGATAACTCAGGCTAGAAGTAAGATACAAATATGAAACTGGTGTCTAATTTTTTACAAACTATCAAAGTTTTTTTCACACATCAGTAAACTTCCACATGAGCACCCTTGGTAGCACGTAGCACATCTAGGCGATGTTCAATTTCCATCTACAAATTAGCCAACATCACTGGAGGGACCGATTCAATGACTGTGGTTATCCGATGCCACATGGTTCCAGGATCTGGTACACGTGTTCGGTAGACGTCGTCCTTGACATAACCCCATAAAAAGAAGTCTAATGGGGTTATGTCAGGAGAGCGTGGAGGCCAAACCGTTGGCCCATCACGACCAATCCATCGCCCAGGAGAGGTCATATCGAGATAGCCACGGACGTCCAAATCCCAATGAGGCGGTGCACCGTCTTGCTGTAACAAGACATCGGGGTGATACTGAAGCAGCTGAGGAACAGCATTAAGTTGCAACATGTCCAGATACACTGCAGATGTATTAATTTTGAATACATTATGGGAGTAACAGTGATCAAGACTGTTTTTATAGTAAATATTAGTAATCACTGCAGATGTGATGGTAGTCTCAGCGAAGAAGAATGGCCCGATAATTCGATCGTGCAATAGCGCGCACCAAATATTCACCTTTGGACTGCCTCTGGTGCACTCCATAACCTCGCCAGGGGGTTGAGAACCCCAAATGCGCACATTATGACGATTCTCTACTCCACTGACAAAAAAGATCGCTTCGTCGGAAAAGGCAATTCGTCTGAGATAACCATCATCGTCCTCAATACGTGATAGCATGTCGACCGCAAAGTCATATCGACGTGTACTGTTATTGGGCGACAAGGCCTGAACGATTTGCACTTTGTATGCACGAAACAATAAACGTTTGTGTAAAATGTCATGGAGAGAGCTTTTCGGCATCTGTAATTCACGTGAGGCCCTGCACACCGATTTCTTCGGACTTCGCAGAAAAGACTGCCTTACAGCTTCCACCCTGGCTGCTGAGGTTCTTGGTCGACCAGACCTCGGAAGGTCAATAACCGATCCTGTGTTCTTGAACCTCTCATACCAGGCTTTAATGCTCTTGACATCAGGTGGATTCCTTCCAAATGTTGTCTGGAAGTGTCTCTGCACTGTGGTTGGTGATCGTGTCTCATGGTACCACAGGACACACTGTGCCTTCTCCTGATTGGTTAACATGGCTTCTTGGGCACTGCACCTCATCCACTATTTACGTACTGAGAAACCTAAAACAGAAAAAACTTTGATAGTTGTAAACAATTCGACACAAGTTTCATATTTTTATCTTACTTCTAGCCTGAGTTATCAATTTATGTAATCAGGGAAAGACTTTTCGGACACCCTGTAGATGTAGATCTTGCAGATGTATATATATTTTGTAATTTTGTAGCACTTTTCGCCGTTTCCGAGACTTTAAGTTCCACGCTACTGTGGGAGTATTTTACGAATGTCACCAGAGAACCAAGGAAATTTACATACATAAGCTGTACAGAATGGTACGTACGCCCTTATGAAATGCGACATTGATGTCACACCAGTATAAAAGGAGGCTGGCAGTATGTGTTGTAAGTAGAGAAGTAGTAACAGCAGAATGGGTCGTTAGTGAGAGTGAGTAACAAATCCCTTCTAAAGCTGCCCAAGTCGTCTGTCGATGATGGAATTATGAAGTGGAAACGCGCAGGGATGGCCACAGCTAAACCAAGACCAGAAAGGTTTCGTGTACAGAAGGTGAGGGACCGTTGAGCATTGCGGAAGGAATCATTCCTGAGTTCTCAAATGCTATCATCAGTAGAGCTAGCCCAATGACTGTGCGTGTTGTTGTTGTGGTATTCATTCCTGAGACTGGTTTAATGCAGCTCTCCATGCTACTCTATCCTGTGCAAGCTTCTTCATCTCCCAGTACCTACTGCAACCTTCAGCCTTCTGAATCTGCTTAGTGAATTCATCTCTTGGTCTCCCAGTACGATTTTTACCCTCCACACTGCCCTCCAATACTAAATTGGCGATCCGTTGATGCCTCAGAACATGTCCTACCAACCGATCCTTTCTTCTAGTCAGGTTGTGCCACAAACTTCTCTTCTCCCCAATCCTATTCAGTACCTCCTCATTAGTTATGTGATCTACCCATCTAATCTTCAGAATTCTTCTGTAGCACCACATTTCAAAAGTTTCTATTCTCTTCTTGCCCAAACTATTTATAATCCATGTTTCACTTCATGCATGGCTACACTCCATACAAATACTTTCAGAAACGACTTCCTGACACTTAAATCTATACTTGATGTTAACAAATTTCTCTTCTTCAGAAACGCTTTCCTTGCCATTGCCAGTCTACACTTGCAATGTTGATGCATTTAGTTGTTCTGAAAGTGGTGCTGATATTCAAGACAATAAAAGCGGGTTAAAAGCTGTGAGCTATCAGGGGAAGTTAACCTTGCATTACTGAGCAACTGTTTCACCAGGTATCCAGTCTAGCTTACCAAATTCCCAACGAGACTAACATTAATTACAATCTTTTGGTAGTCATCTTACGATAACCGGTGATATATGTATGAAAAGACAATTTAAATAAAAAGAAATAAATCAGTTTATATTTGGACATTTATTTTACCATTGATCATTGTTCCGTTAAAATTTCAGCGTATTAAACTTGATTCTGGTGCCTTATTTAGGATTGTGAAAATGTGAGTTTGTAATCTTACAGAACAGATCAAATATAGAGCCAAGATTGGGAGACTGTATACAACACTGCATTCATAAAATAACACACGAAGAACGTTGAAACATATGCAAGAGGAAATTAACCGCAACTAACCGATTCAATTTTCACCCAAAAGAAGTTACGTTTGTAGCGCAATCCTGTCCGTCATGAAATTACTACACACTGGTATACTAAATTCATACTAACTCTCTGTGAAATCTTCCCGAAAAGAATAGCTGAGGGCTACTTTGATGATTACACTACATGCTTCACGTGGTCAACTTGGTTTACACAAAGATTGTAACTCCACAATAATTTTGATAATTAAAATAAATTACATCGAAACACAAATTACAAAAGAAAAACCTCGAACTGGTTACTATCGTCTTATTATTAACCTGATGGGTCAAACAATTGTATAAGCACGTGGTACTGGTCTCACAAAGTACACCCCACGTGGGTTGAACATAAAGAAAAGTTGCTATATTGAAAAATATTGTCAAGACGAGACGTTATAATCTCACGCACATACGCATTTAAGATTGATGATCTTAGTTAGAGTTACGGATCATTCACACGTGGTTCCACTTTACTCACAAAGTAGTGACAAAGCAACTACTGGAAGATATTCTGAACTTCACACTCGAATTACACTGTGTTGCAATTTAAGGTAACGTTAGATATTTTAGATCCAAACCCGAAATAAAGGTGATTAAATTTTCAGTTAGGCTGAACTTAAGAAATCCATTGACCTATGGACTTACTAAAGACGCGCTTAGCCGGAGATCTTACCACTTCAGACGCTCGCCGCGGTCAGACTGACCTGGGCCCCTACCGAGGGTGCTTAACAGATACAAACGGGAGTGACCAGAGAGGCAGCTTCCTATACCAACATGACAAGGGACGGACAGGACCATACTAAGGATAGAAACCTCTCTGCTTTTAGAAAGCATAGCTACCTGTTCCGACGTTGGTCCTACTGTTCTCTAGCAGACAGGATTGTCTGCTACCATCAAGCATGCAACTAGAAATACATTTGCTCATTCATCCTTTCACACAGGAGGGAAGGGGGATGACAGTATCTTATCATATACAGTATATAAAAGAAAGCGGATGTAGGTTCCGTATGAGACTGTGTGACATGAATTACATATAAACTGTGTTTTAAAGTGTAGTAGTGTGACAGATCGTTCTTGATTATGTGTAAAAGTAACACGTTCCATTGCTCAGTCTCCTCTCAGATAGTCAGAAACACCACAGTAAATTTAGAGGTGGAATGTATGCCGTAAATGACAACAGTTTTAAAAAATTAACATGGAAGGAATCCAACAGAGACCTTGCATAACCACAGCGCTCCGGGAGAAGACTGTGCAGGGAATTTTCTGGCCATGCTAGGACATTCCCAAGCAGGCTTCTCACACCCAACTTAAACCGAAATGTGAAGAAAAGGCAAAAGGTCACCAGCTATTTGCTAAAACACAATAATTTCAACACATCTTTAGAATCTACCAATTTCAAAGAGAAAAAGAAAACAATCTGTGACACCTATTTTAAAGATAGTGTAGACCTAATGCGGTCAGCAAGTAAAAACTATGGTCCCTGTGTCAATTTCTGGTGGTACCCTTATGGAGTTCACCAGTATTTGCTCATTGCAAAAGCCAGCTGATCACAGGAAAATTTATGACTGTTTATTAACAAGTAAAATTTATAAACATAGCAAAGGTCCCACAGCAATTAAAAAAACATGAAAATAACATCAGTATTATAAAGCAGAACATTACAATGCACAATCCTCAAAAGCAATAAATGATAATAAGAGAAGAAACATGTTTTACAAAGTGGTTATCGCAATAAATTCTTTATCTTATAAAACTAATAATTTGTGGAAATAAAATAACTTTGTGGCACTAATTTAATCATTCTAGTATATTTCAGTTAGTTAGCAAACAATGATCACTGTGTCATTATACTGAAACTACAATTAATTATGTGATTGTTACCCTCATGGGGCTCCTCACTATAAATATGCCCCATGCAAGGGCTAATCAGTCACAGCCCAATGAGAATGAATTGCTATCTGACTGATAAACGAAGGAATGCCACAGGAACGAATTTACGGAACAAGATACCACAAATCTAATACATCACACAAAAACAAACACTGATAAATAAAACAGCTCTGAGAGTACAATAATCAACATCTAAAAAAAAACACCTGCAAAATACATAGCGGATGTAGGTTCCATATGACACTGTGTGACATGAATTACATATAAACTGTGTTTTAAAGTGTAGTAGTGTGACAGATCGTTCTTGATTATGTGTAAAAGTAACACGTTCCATTGCTCAGTCTCCTCCCAGATAGTCAGAAACACCACAGTAAATTTAGAAGTGGAATGTATGCCATAAATGACAACAGTTTTAAAAAATTAACATGAACGGAATCCAACAGATACCTTTCACATTTTATATCCTCTCTACTTCGTCCATCATCAGTTATCTTGCTCCCCAAATAGCAAAACTCCTTTACTACTTTATGTGTCGCACTTTCTAATCTAATTCCCTCAGCACCACCTGACTTAATTCGACTAAATTCCATTATCCTCGTTTTGCTTTTGTTGATGTTCATCTTATATCCTCCTTTCAAGACACTATCCATTCCGTTCAACTGCTCTTCCAAGTCCTTTGCTGTCTCTGACAGAATTACAATGTCGTTGGCGAACCTCAAAGTTTTTATTTCTTCTCCATGGATTTTAATACCTACTCCAAATTTTTCTTTTGTTTCTTTCAATGCTTTCCCAATATACAGATTGAATAACATCGGGGAGAGGCTACAACCCTGTCTCACTCCCTTCCCAAGCAGTGCTTCTCTTTCGTGTCCCTCGACTCTTATAACTGCCATCTGATTTCTGCACAAATTGCAATAGCCTTTCGCTCCCTGTATATTGCCCTTGCCACCTTCAGAATTTGAAAGAGAGTTATCCATTCAACATTGTCAAAGGCTTTCTCTAAGTCTACAAATGCTAGAAACGTACGTTTGCCTTTCCTTAATCTAGCTTCTAAGATAAGTCGTAGGGTCAGTATTGCCTCACGTGTTCTAATATTTCTACGGAATCCAAAGTGATCTTCCCCGAGGTCGGCTTCTACTAGTTTTTCCATTCGTCTGTAAAAAATTCGCGTTAGTATTTTGTAGCCGTGACTTATTAAACTGATAGTTCGGTAATTTTCGCATCTGTCAAAACCTGCTTTCTTTGCGTAGTGAGTTGAAAAGCACGAGTACAATGATCGAGCTGTTCCTCTTAAGCTACACGTTTCTGTGGTTAAAGCCAATCGACGCTTGAGGTGGTGTAAAGAGCTACGTCACTATATGGTGAATGACTGGATGATGATGGTGTTTGGTTTGTGGGGCGCTTAACTGCGTGGTCATCAGCGCCCGTACGAAGTCCCAATTTTTTCACAATCCAGTTTTTACACCATCCGATCGGGCCACTGTCATGAATTATGATGATGATGACATGATGAGGACAACACAGACACCCAGTCACCGGGCGGAGAAATATCTCCAACCCGGCCAGGAATCGAACCCGGGACCCCGTGATGCAGAGGCAGATGAGTGTCTAGAAACGAGTGATGAATTACTCTGTAAATCTACATAAACGTCTACGTGATTACTTTGCTATTCACAATAAAGTGCCTGGCAGAGGGTTCAATGAACCACCTTCAAGCTGTCTCTCTACCGTTCCAGTCTCGAACGGCACGCGAGAAAAACGAGTACTTAAATTTTTCTGTGCGAGCTCTGATTTCTCTTATTTTATCGTGATGATCATTTATCCCTATGTAGGTGGGTGCGAACAGAATGTTTTCGCAATCGGAGGAGAGAAAAGTGGTTCAAATGGCTCTGAGCACTATGGGACTTAACATCTCAGGTCATCAGTCCCCTAGAACTTCGAACTACTTAAACCTAACTAACCTAAGGACATCACACACATCCATGCCCGAGGCAGGATTCGATCCTGCGACCGTAGCGGTCCCGCGGTTCCAGACTGAAGCGCCTAGAACCGCTTGGCCACTTCGGCCGGCGGAGGAGAGGACTGGCACTGCAATTCACGTATCATGTCTGTGACACTATCTTCCCTATTTCGCGATAATACAAAACGCAAAACGAGCTGCACTTCTTTGTACTTTTTCGATGTCATTCGTGAGTCCCACCTGATGCGGATCCCACATTGCACAGCAATACTCCAGAATAGGGCGGACAAGCGTGGTGTAAGCAGTCTCTTTAGTAGACCTGTTGCACCTTCTAAGTGTTCCGCCAATGAATCGCAGTCTTTGGTTTGCTCCACCCACAATACTATCTATGTTATCGTTCCAATTTAGGTTATTTGTAAATGTAATCCCTAAGTATTTAGTTAAATTTAGAGCCTTCAGTTTTGTGTGACTTATCGCATAATCGAAATTTAGCTGATTTCTTTTTGTACTCATGTGAATAACTTCACACTTTTCCTTATCCAGGTTCAAATGCCACTTCTCGAACGATACAGATATCTTATCTAAATCATTTTGCAAGTCGTTTTCATCATCTGATGGCTTTACAAGACGGTAAATGGCAGCATCATCTGCAAACAATCTAAGACGGCTACTCAGATTGTCTCCTATGTCGTTAATATAGATCAGGAACAATAGAGGGCCTATAACACTTCCTTGGGGAACGCCGGATAAAACTTCCGTTTTACCCGATGGCTTTCCGTCTGTTATTACGAACTGTTACCTTTCCGACAGGAGCTCACGAATCCAGTCGCACAACTGAGGCGATACTCCGTAGGCACGCAGTTTGGTTAGAGGACGCTTGTGAGGAACGGTGTCGAAAGCCTTCTGGAAATCTAAAAGTATGGAATTAATTTGGCATCCCCTGTCGATAGCACTTATTACTTCATGGGTATAAAGAGCTAGTTGTGTTTCACAAGAACGATATTTTCTGAAACCGTGCTGACTATGTGTCAATAAATCGTTTTCTTTGAGGTACTTCATAATGTTCGAATACAGTATATGTTCCAAAACCCTACTGCAAATCGACTTTAGTGGTACAGGCCTGTAATTCAGCGGATGACTCCTACTTCCATTTTTGGGTATTGATGTGACTTGAGCAATTTTCCAGTCTTTAGGTACGGATCTTTCTGTGAGCTACTGGTTGTATATAATTGCTAAATATGGAGCTATTTTATCAGCATACTCCGAGAGGAACCTGACTGGTATACAATCTGGCCCGGAGGCCTTGCCTTTATTAAGTGATTTAAGCTGCTTCGTTACTCCGAGGATATCTACTTCTACATTTCTCATCTTGGCAGTTGTTCTTGGTTGGAATTCAGGAACATTTACTTCGTCCTCTTTGGTGAAGGAGTTTCGGAAAACCGTGTTTAATAACTCTGCTTTAGTGGCACTGTTATCTGTGACTACATCAACGTTATCGCTCAGTGAAGGTGTTGACTGCGTCTTGCCACTTGTGTGCTTTATGTATGACCAGAATCTCTCTGGGTTTTCTGCCAGATTTCGTTGTGGAAATTATTAAAAGCATCTCGCATATAAGTACGCGCCATGTTTCGAACTTCTGTAAAACTTTGCCAAGCTTGGGGATTTTGCGTTCTTTTAAATTTGTCATGTTTTTTTAGTTGCTTCTGCAACAACGATTTGATCCGTTTTGTGTATCGTGGGGGATCAGTACCATCACTTATTAATTTATGTGGTATATATCTCTCAATTGCTGTTGATAGTATCTCTTTGAAAACATTCCACAACTTTTATACATTTACATGATCAGATCGGAAGGAGTGAAGACTGTCTCTGAAAAAGGCGTTAAGAGGATATTTATCAACCTTTTATTTTTTAAATAGATATACTTTGCGTATCTTTTTGATGGTTGTAGGTGTTACGGTATTCAGCCTAGCAGCAACTGCCTTGTGGTCGCTAATCCCTGTATTCGTCACAATACTCACTATTTGTCCAGGATTATTTCTTGTGGCAGTCCGATGGAAGGGTTAGTGTTTGACGAATGTTCGGTGAACAGTATCTGCCATCCTGTGTAGCGCCTGCACTGAAGTACGGCGCAGGTGTTGTTACGGTATGGGGGTGTTTTTCGTGGTTAGGGTGTGGTTCCTTTACTCCGCTTAAGAAACTACTAACTACGAAGGATACGAAAACATTTTACAGCAGTGTGTACTGCTTACAGTAGACGAACAGTTTGAAGATGATGGTTCAAATGGCTCTGAGCACTATGGGACTTAACTTCTGAGGTCATCAGTCCCCTAGAACTTAGAACTACTTAAACCTAAGGACATCACACACATCCATGACCGAGACAGGATTCGAACCTGCAACCGTAGCAGTCGCGCGGTTCCAGACTGAAGCGCCTAGAACCGCTCAGCCACTCCGGCCGGCTGAAGATGATGATTGTATCAGAATGAAAATGCTCCGCATCATAATGCAGCATCCCTGATGCAATGATTTGTGGGAAAGAACATTTATAATATGGACTGACGTGCCCAATGTCCCGATCTGAACACAAAGGAACACGTTTCGGATGAGTTAGAACATCGACTTCGCTCCAGACCCCAGTGTCCAACATAGCTGGTTTCGCTCTTGAGGAAGAACGGGCTGCCGTTCCGTCGTAGACAGGCATCTCATTGAAATGTCCCTAACAGAGTTCAAGCCGTCCTAACTCAGCTCCTACACACTAGCGACGAGACCAGCCGCGCTTTGCCAGCAGCGGCGCGTGGCCGTGGCCACCCCTGCGAACGGAGGATTACTCCAGATTCCCCCAGGGCACGTAAATTATTTTTCAGCGTCGCTCGACTGATATTGTCCGCCGTAAAGTCGAGAATATTACACCACTACATTCGCCAATTTCCTTCCTAAGAGGAGTTGTAATTACCTAGAACGCGGCGCGGCTCGACTTGCGAACAAATTAATAGCGTAATAATTGCCGCTGAATTAATACCGGTGCTAATGAAGTACGTGCGGTTTCCGCCTGCTGCATGTTTAAGTAAGTAATTAATGTCTCTTAGGTCCTTTAATTATGCGATCAAAGATTCAGCGCGATAATTATTACGTAGACATAGAGAGGAGCTAAGTTTTTGGAGCTGAAACGCAGGACGACAGTCAATTACAGGTATCTTACTTCACCAGGGACGGAAGGAAATACCGGCATTTGTACACGCGACATTATTCTGCTCTGGAGAAGACAAAGAAAAGCAGGAACAAAATTAGACTTTTGTTTTTATAAACGAGCCATGTTCACAGCTATACATACATGTAAACGGCTCTTACGTGTTTACTTACAATTTTTACAAACTGTATGTAGACTTAGAAAAAATTATGATGTTAACTTTTATATACACGCATCGGCTATGAAACATATAGTTAACAACATGTATACAGAAATGTGAATAACTTTAGGCCGGACTATTACGAAACGTGAATGACTTGCACTAAAGGTGAACAGTTTATTGAAAACAGTAGAATTTAGGATCCGATATTGCAGTGCCAATGTTTGTAAGAAATATGATGCACTGTTCCTTCTGACATATATGCGACGTCTTAACAGGAGCTATGAAATACAGGAAATGTACTCGTAGCTGCGAATACAGGCAACCTCCAACTGTAGAATGGAATGGCGGCATTGAAAACTTGTGCCGGATCATACTCGAACCCTGATTTCCCACCTGTCACGAGCAGTCGCCTTAACAACTTCCGCTATCCCGCACGCTTTACGGCTAGACCCAAACTTCCATATATCGCAGTCCATGTCTCATTAACCTGCAAGCTTACATTTCCTGTAATTCCCACACAGGGTGAGAGGCACCCACATGCCTTGCTCATACTGTGGCATCAAGCAGTCAGGCCTGCAAGATGAGTGGTCTGCCAAGCGAGTGGATTCATTCTTATCCGTCGAGTAACATGAACTCTAGTACTCACAATAAAGTTACAAATTATCCTCCTGTATGAATAATGCGCAACGGAAACGCACATATGACTATCAGTAATTTACAGAACTCTGACTGTTCACTACGTACTGGCAATACCACATTTTCTTTTTTTATTTAACGGCTTTTATCAACACGTGGCCATCGCACTGAATATGAGTGGCGCACACATTATAAATTCTGGATATCATGACAACATACAATTCGAAGGAAAAGGCCACCAATCTTTTTCTTCTCACTATCTTATTTATTCCGTTAAATTCTATAACCTAAACACACAAATTCTATAACCTACAACAATAACACATGAGAAATTCCGCCCAGTGGGCATGGCTTTACATTGGTGATTCTCTATCTTATGGTCTCGTAATTATTCAACGCTACAGTGCACTTCCTGGATAGGATGGTGGATCTTTTTGCTGTATCTCACACTTCGACTCTCACAACCATCATCACGAAACTTTCCTCCAGACCGAGCGGTACAAAAGGAACACGCATAACCCACTACCTCTGCAACTACCTAGCTACTCTCCCATGCAAACCACACATACCCAAATTACATGACATACACCACACTACAACCTGGAATACAACACAATAAATAATCACTTTCAGCTTTCCCACTTCAATTAGTATTTATCCCAGTTTCACACGACACTGCCCCACTTCGTAATTCTTCTTTCCTACTATGAACTCTAGAGATATATGCACGTCTTCCTGTGCAATGCAAGCCAAGTGGCGTTGCTGGATAGACGGCTGACTCACCTTGCTTCTCTCTCAGAGTATTATAGTTTGAATCAAGCGTCACACGGAAACATAACATGCAAAGTAATATTAAGAGCATATTCATCACACACGCGGGTCCTCAACTGATACTATGGACGAGTACTTCTCTTTATCCTTTGTCTCATACACAGATTGAGACTCATACAGTACTCACCATGTGGAAGTACTCGTCTCTAATTTCAAGTCCTGCACACGCCATTCCTTAAATATTTCAACTTATAGTACACACGCTAGTAATTCAGCTTAACTTAAGCACACGGAAGTATTTCAACTTATTGCTACACATGGTTTCATTGTGACCGTTGGTCACTTCCGAAGATTACTGCGATCCCATTAATATTACCTGCCTGACATTTAATTCTCCCCACAAAAGTTCCTGAAGTAGAGAAATTATTATTTCAAACTACTCTTAAATATTCCACATGCATACCATGTCTCCACTCTTTTGTCTTTACGGAGCACACCTAAGACAGGTCTTAACAGCATAAGATCCAGCGGCAGAGTGCCGAAACATGGCCGTTCTTCAGGTCCTCTCGCACCTCTGCCAAAATGGGGGAGCACCTTGCTACCGTATTGGTCAGCCACATTTCAGGCGCTCAAAGCTCAGGTAAATTTCATCTCTTTGGTCCCACCAAAGGTGGCCAAAGGATCGTCTCAAAGATGATCATCTATTCACATTCACTATCTGCGGTTAGCAGACGAACATACATTCATTCATTTCACAGATCTCACCAAACTGGATGTAGGGATTTATTTTGTGTGAGTGCACATGTGATCAATTAAATAAATAAATTGTCATTCTTTCCCACACTGGTATCCGGCTTCGCTGTATTAATTGAAATTGAGTTATTATTAGAAAAAATATGTTGTTCTGACAAGAATAACGAAGAATGTTGTACCTATTTTCAATGTCGGGCGGTACTGTACCCTTTCAAGGGAAGTCATTTAGCTGAAAGTCGCTATCCTGGTATGGACGGATGAATACGATACTGCAGAGCCTGTATTTGTAAGAAGTGCACTGCAATGTTTCTTCGTACATATATGCATGTGTGCATATCCGAGACACGGGCATTGCAGTATCGTATTTATCCGCCGATACCAGGATAACGACTTTTGTTCAAACGTCTCCCCTGTATGGGAATTACAGTAAGTGTACGAATGCAGGATAATAACACATTGACGATGAAAGATGGTAGTTTGGGCCTGGCCATGAAGCGTGCACGGATAGCCGAAATGGTTAAGGAGAGTGCTCGTGATAAGCAGGAAATCGGGTTTCGAGTCCTGGTCTGGCACAATTTTTCAGTGACGCTGAGGTTGCCCGTATTCGGAACTGCGAATACATTTCCAGTAAAATTTAGGTTAACATTTCAAAAAGCAAACTTTTGCTGTACAGAGGAGAATCATTACTTTGAGGTAAGTACTCTTGGGCTCTTTGCGGAATGTCAGTATTGACAAATGAACATTTGTAGTGGGATGTGAATGTGCACGGAAGTCAGTAAATGGTATCAACGATTTTCAGCGGACGCGTGACAAAGAGAAAATTGGTATTCTACTCGTTTTCGGAGAAAGCAGAAGAGACCTGAAGAGAGCAGTTGAGTTGTGCATAAAGAGGTATCCTACAGACGGTGTCCAACAACAATGACAATTCAGCGAATGTTCAAAATAATTTATTATTTTAAAGGAACTGGGAATGCTACACAGAGCTTAAAGGAGGAGCCTGCAACGAATGGAGTGGACGAAATAAATGTTGGTTCCGGAGAAACTGCGAGTGGCTTTCGAATACGTGCAGCATTTGCTGAATTTTGCACACTTAAGCTTCCACCCGTACCACCTGTGCTGCATCATTAGAATAGCTGATTATTTCTTCCCGGGCTCTGAGCACTATGGGACTTAACATCTATGGTCATCAGTCCCCTAGAACTTAGAACTACTTAAACCTAACTAACCTAAGGACATCACACAACACCCAGTCATCACGAGGCAGAGAAAATCCCTGACCCCGCCGGGAATCGAATCCGGGAAGCCGGGCGCGGGAAGCGAGAACGCTACCGAACGACCACGAGCTGCGGGCCGATTATTTCTTCATATCTGTAGGTTGACAATGATTTGCTGCATTGTCATAACTTGCATTAGATTGTCTTTTTATTTCGTCTCTTTCGCTACTTCACGCTTTTGCCTGTGTGGCAGTTTTCAAGTGTACGGTATAAACGGATATATTTAAGTCAAAACTTACCACCCACCTGCACTGTATCAATGCGTGCCCAACAAGTTTTGACTGTGACCAAAAAATTTCCATTTGAGACGTTATACCATACAGTTTAAAAATGGCTAACAACCGAATCTGATCAACACTGAGAAAGAAAAAATAAAACAATATTATAATCCAAGTTACGACAGCCAGAGCAGCAGTTTATTCCCATTAAAAACAATAGTTCGGCTATGGAATCTGTTGCAACTAAAATATTTGTCAGCAGCAGAAAACGATCTAGGTAGCAGTGACAACAGAAGACTTATTGACGCATTTCGCCTTCTTGAGGAGTCTTCAGAATTCCCACACGAAAAAAAAAAAAAAAAAAATACACGAAACCGATTAGTGGTTTGGTCCTACTTAACACGTGAACGTGGTAAAAACTTTTTTAAAATACTCCAAAAACACCAGTGTGAGGGGGGACTATAAGTTAAGCAATAGCTACAAGTAGCCAAAACGTTTAGTGTGCACCTAAAATGCAAAAGTAAGATCAGTTTGACAAACGTTGCCATAGACTACCAACGAAGAACCAAATTGGTAGTGGAACCGTTAAAGAGACGACGATTTTTACCTTCGGCGAAGCCATGCAGCAATGCTAAGATAGGGTCACACTTTTAATCTTGACACAAACCCTTGTATACAAATTGCAGCGTCCGTGAGTAGACGACCGCATGTGCGATCGCTACATGAGACTGGCAGGCAGGACGCTGCCAACGCAATGGATGGAACCTCCGCTAGGCGACGTTCACATATTTCAAAGTACAGTACATGAGCATAAAGTAAAACATACACTGATGAGCCAAAATGTATTATGACCACCTGATCAGTAGCTTGTTTGTCCGTCTTTAGAACGAAATACATCACCAGTTCTGCTCTTCAGGGATCCGACAGTTTGTTGGTAGGTTTGTGAAGGTAAATGGCATTAGATGTCTACACACACGGTCATGTAATTAGCGTAAATAAAGGGACCGCTCATATGCTTACGCGGTGATGGCGCCTAATAGCGACACAGCTGGGTTCCATAGGATTAATATCAGGCGAATTTGGTCGCCGAGACATCAACGTGTGTTCACCATAATGCTCTTCAGACCACTGTAATACGTTGCTAGCTCCGAGACACGGACGATTATATTGCTGAAAGATGACATCGCGGTCGGGGAAGACACCAAACATGAAGGGATGCAGATGATTTGGCAGCTGTCACAGGGTCTTAGATTACTACCGCAGGTCCCACGCAAGCACACAAGAATGTCTCCCATAGCATAATACTGCCCCACCAGCCTACGTTCGTGGCCCGCTGCACGTTTCGAGTTCCCGTTCACCTTGATGACGGCGTTTGTGGAGACGACCAGCAACTTTGTGTAGGAAGAATGTGATTCACCCGAGAGCCGACACGTTTCCATTGACCGACGGTCGACTCCCGATGGTCCCGTGCACACTGCAATTTCAATTGACGACGTCGTTGGATCAACATGTAAACACGTGGGGATTGTGTGTTGCGGAGCTCCATGTTCAACAATGTACGATGATCGCTGTGCTCCGAAACACGTGTGCCGGCACCAGCATCGTGCTCTTTCGGCAGAGATGTCACAGAGCACCATATATCCCACTTTACAGCGCAGACAGACCTCCGGATCCCACGTTTTGGGAAGCGTCGTGGATATCTAACCATTTAGCACCTAGTAGTGGTTTCACTGAAGTTATACCTCTTTCCGTAGATGCTCACGACAATAGCGCGTGAACACTCGATCATCTTCGCCCTTTACGAGATACTCGTTCACTGTCTGTGCGTAATAATAATCTGTCCTCTGTCGAAGTCGCTTATCTCAATGGATTTCCCCATTTGCAGCCTATGTCTTCTCTACGAACTTTTGCTGCCATGCCACGTACTTCACCAGGTGACATCAAACGTCGCGTTGGGCAGTAGTCATAATGTTTTTTCTTATCAGTGTATGGTGACAAATTAATATCCATGCAAATGAAAAATTGATTTAAAATAGTTGGTAGAAATAAAACAGAAGTAAAAACAATTAAAGAAGAGAAAAAAATATCAAATAGATGGCACCATCTTTTGGTATCAAAAGCAAAGACAAGTTTTCCGTAAGAAATACATGGGCATTACAGCTCGTTTAAAAAAACAGAAATAAAATATATAAAAGATTTCTGTAAAACAAATGTAGACGTAAGTTAACAAATTCATAAGAAGAGTTATGCCAGTCCTCAGTCATACTTTTTGAAAAATTGTTATCACTGAATTATAAAACGCCTGATTTTTGTTAGCTAGTTGGACATTAAGACTTACAACTTTAGTTACACGAGAGTGTTTCGCAATCAGTTCCTTCAGCAAAGACAGTTTTTTGCTTATGGTGCACGATGAAAAATTCGGAGCGGTTCTAGTACAGGTTCTGTGTTTCCGATAGATTTTAAATGCTCAGTGAACGCAAAATTGCTTTTAATTACACCTTTTTTAGTGAGCATATGTCCTTAAATCTCGTTCTGAACATCCAGCCAGTCTGCTCAATGTAAGACATAGAACATTCAGAGGATGTTAATCTGTAGACCCCGGAATGAGAGAATTTGTCTTTACATGGTTGCTCATTGTGTATAAAGTGATACTGGATCTTGTCATGAGTGGTGTAAGCAACTTTAACGTTATAACTCCTGAACAGCCTACCAAGAACGATAGGACAACAAACTTTACTTCTGGAATTAAAAAATTAGTACCTGTTAAACTACCACTTTTCTTTACTTTTTGTTTGTATAGCTTATCGACAATATTTATGTTATAACCATTACTTCTAGCGACGAACTGTAAATTGGTTGTTCGCTGTCAACAGCGGTTGGGGTTATAGGAAGTTCGTATAGGTGATCTGCCATGGCTCTGAAAAAACTCAATTTGTGCTGATATGGATGACATAACGACACATGAGTGATTGCGTCCCTGTTGGTTGGCTTGAGGATGACGCCAAAATTGATTTTGTTATACAAATACATAAGCACTTTTTCTGGACCAATTACGTCACAAGCGAAAGACATTTTAGAAATCAAAGTGTTAAATTCATTTTTACTAAATATATGTGGTCCAAAGGATCATCAATTACAATGAATATATCGTCGACATAACGACAATGAAATACATTTTTGTACGGAGATCGGAAACTTGCGGAAATATTCACATTCTAAACTGTTCACAGAAATGTCAGCCAGACAACCAGCCCCACAGCCAGGCCGTGTGATTGCTTGTACTTGCAATTCTTGAAAGAAAAGTAATTATAGGAAGTTACCAATTAAGAGATCAAGTTAGTTCTGTAGCCTTGTCGGTACTATATTGGCTGTTAGAAGACAGGTTTTTTGGATAATACTGACTGTCTCATGAACAGGAATATTAATGTACAAATTCTGTACATTGGGAGAAGCTCGACAGCACCAATGACGTAAAGACCTCGCCTTGCAGTTTTTGGATTAATTCTTTCCTGTTCTAAGTAGAAAAGTTTGATCTGCATACAAATGCTTTGCGTATTGTTTGCGCCAAAAGCTTCTCTGTGGGTTCGCCCGAATTCGCTATTCCATTCACAATACGGTCGGAGGATATATATAAAAATTTGTCTTTTGCTATAGAACTGTCTTTACGAATGAGTCGAGCATTACGAACCAAGGAAAGCTGAGTGTACGAAACATGTATTATTAGAAAATGGTTCAAATGGCTCTGAGCACTATGGGACTCAACTGCTGAGGTCATTAGTCCCCTAGAACTTAGAACTAGTTAAACCTAACTAACCTAAGGACATCACAAACATCCATGCCCGAGGCAGGATTCGAACCTGCGACCGTAGCGGTCTTGCGGTTCCAGACTGCAGCGCCTTTAACCGCACGGCCACTTCGGCCGGCTCATGTATTATTAGACTACAGTTGAATCCACACTAGCTGAAGTGTCTTGTGCATCAAATACAGAGAATTGTGAACGTTATTGCCGAAAAATGACACCTCCACAACTAGTATGAAACAGATTCAAAAGTCTGATTACTTTAAAAATTTGACGTTGAGCATGTAAGCGAGAAAAAATTTAGAACAAGTTTGATATTTTGTTTACAGTTTGTTAGAAGTCACTATGTACTCTCGTTATCAAATACTGGGTGAATTTAATCATGGCAATTCACGCTCCGTTTGAAGCAAAAGATAGTTTTTCTCACATCTCAACGTTTATGGCGTCACATCTCCTGAACTACGAGTCATACAATGATGTAATTTCCCAGGTAAATTCAGTGCTATATGTAGATACTGTCTACAAATTGTGTTTCGAATTGGATTAGTACAACAGTTTTAATGTATTAAAACTTGAGGCCTGATACTGAAGTTTTACTGCATGAACAGCGAAAATATCCTGAGCCATAAACTGTTTTCTTTCATTATTTTGTGTGTGTGCGTGGGGGGAGGATTTCAGCGAGATAAAGTTTCGAAAAGGTTTGAAGTTAGGTATAAAGTTTGTTGGAAGTTGCTATGTGGTCTCATTTTCAAATACTTAGATGAATATACTCTGAGTAATTTGCATGCCGCGAATTACGCTACCTCGAGACATATACATAGTTTCTAACTGTAATACTTGACTCAGTATTATAAAGAGTTTAGCATAAAATTACACATTTTAATGAGTAGATTGTGACAACATTTCAGATTTTTAAAATTCGGTCTATAATCCAAGAATTTTCCGGAAGAAAGGCTAGAAGGACAAAATGGTTATTTGACACAGGGCAATTTAAATACTTACTTTTAATATATTTGAATAACAGTCTAATTCTAATATATATTTTAATAGAATAGGTATTACTATTAAGTACAGGTATTTTAACATATGTTTTTAATGTGGAAAATAATACTTCTCAGAAACATTTGTAGGACCTTTTCCTATAAATGAGCGTCAGTAGGTTAAAATGAGCAAACATTTCTTTCATCAAATGTTATTTTAACCCTCGAAACACATTAAAACAAAGCAGTAATATTATTCTTAATAATACCTACGAACAAGAAACCTTCCGAAAGGCACGCGTTGTACATTTGTTGTAAGACTGTCGTCGTTTCCTACCCATTACTACTATTGCACAACCCCGCAGATTTTTTCCTAATGTAAACAGAACGCTAACTGCCGGTGCTGCAAGTAAGCTGGCCTACACATAAGCACTCGCAGCGCTAAACTGAGTGAGGAGTGCTACGCGAGCGCGCGCACACACATACACACACATCAAGAAACAGTGGCCTAACATCTAGCACTGAGATGCTGAAACAAAACTTTGGTAGAATTTCTACGTAACCCGATGATTAATTTTAAACAATTACCCGAAAATGGCAAATAGACCTATGGACTCTTTTTCCGGAAATCGCCTCAATTACATGACATACTGAAAATTAAATTTCTTGCCGCTAGAAGCCACTAGACAAGAAAACTGCAGCTGATAATGTGAACCGCCTCAGTTGTTTAGTAACAATGCGCATGCTTGTTTTTAGATGTCATCCATTCACCTCCCGTCGGTTCGTCCTCTCGGCCTTTCCTTACCTCTTGGAATCCAGCAAAGGAGTTCCCTGGTTCATATGCCATCCAGTTTCCTGGCTCAACGCACCCACATCTCAATTTCATGCACGTAACAGCCCATAATTACGTCTACCACCCAGTTTGTTTCTTGAGCCTTTTCTTTGTTCTCACTGCCTCTCTTAGTAATTCGAAATACGCACTCTCCTCTGCCGATGAACAACATTCAGTTTCTGAATCGTTTTCCCATTAAACGTCTTTGTGAAATAAAATAAATTAGACTCGTAATAACTATCGCAGCTGCTGTGTTTTAGAATGCTTTATCGTCAATATCGCTTAATTTCTTTGGAAACCACCAGGTGACAGCGACACAATACAGTATATAAAGCAGGGAGTAATATCAGGGCTGATGTCGCTATTAACAGTAACCAGCCTGCAAAGTTACACTGACACATCATATTGCTCAGATTAGAATCTCCTCTTGACTTTGAGATACAAATTTTCTTTTATCCGATATTATGAAAAACTCTATTTGTTTCTTCCTATACATACGGACATGTTTCGACACCTAAGTGTCATCTTCTGTGGGTCAAATTTATTTCTGTTTAGGAGTACAGTTTCTGATCGTTTATCTATTGAAGGCCTAACTATTGTAACATGCACATTTTGTTTGGTCTGTTTCGACTGCTCACCTGAAAATACACTGCTAATGAAGAGGCATTTCTACAGATTGGTTTTTTGTTCTCTTTTTTGTCGTTTTGACAGCATGTCTTCTAAAGATTTGTCATGAAGAAAATTTGTGTATTTTTAAGTACTTTTCAGTGAATAGTGATTATCTACACTGGTGAGCCAAAACATTATGACCACCAGCTCAATGGCTTGTTTGTCCGTCTTTGAAACGATATAAATCACTGATTCAGCATATCACGTATCTAACAGTTTGTTGGTAGATTTGTGGAGTTACGTACCATGAGATGTCTACGCAAAGGTCATGTAATTCGCGTAAATAGTGGGCCGCTGATTTGCGTACGCGGTAATGGCGCCCGATAGTGAACAAGACGGGATCCATAGGATTTACATCAGGCGAATTTGGTCATCGAGACATCAACGTGAGTTCACTATACTGCTCCTCATACCACCGTAACACGGTTCTGGCTCCGAGACACGGACAATTACACCGCTGAAAGATGACACCGCCAATGTGGGAGACATAAAGCATGAAGGGATGTAGGTGCTTCGTAGCCGTCACCCTGTCTTCGATTACTACCACAGGTCCCATCCAAGCTCAGGAGAATGTCTCCCATATCATAATACGTCTCCCACCAGCCTGCGTTCGTGGCATGCTGCACGTTTCGAGCCGCCGTTCATTACGATGACGGCGTTTGTGGAGACGACCAGCAACCTAGCGCAGCAAAAATGTGGTTACCCGAAGAGCCGAGACGTTTGCATTGATCGACGGTCGAATCCCCATGGTCTCGCGCCCACTGCAGTCGTAAATGACAGTGTCGTTGAGTCAACATGTGAGCACGTAGGGGTGGTATGTTGCGGAGCTCCATGTTCAACAATGTACGATGAACAGTGTGTTCCAAAACACTTATGCCTGCACCAGCATCGTGCTCTTTCGGCAAAGATATTACACTTCACCTATCCTTCTTTACAGAGCAGACCAGTCTCCGGACCCCACGTTCTGCGAAGAGTCGTGGACATCCAACCATTTAGCGCCTAGTGATAATTTCACTGTCGTTCTACCTCTTTCTGTAGATGCTCACGACAGTAGTACGGGAATATTCGATCAGCTTCGCCGTTTTCGAGATACTCGTTCACAGAATCTGCGTAATAACAATCTGTCCTATGTCAAAGTCGCTTATCTCCATGGATTTCCCCGTTTGCAGCCCATGTCTTCGCTAGGGTGATCGCCCATCCTGGTCTGCTCCGCTTACATACTTTTGTTGCCACGTCACGTGCTCACACCGCCACCAGGCGGTATTCCAGTGCACAGTGGTCATAATGTTTTAGCTTATGAGTGTATCTTACTATACTTACATTGTGTAAGTCCTGTTGTGTATCTATTGCGGATATCTCTTTCTACCGCATACTGTTTTCACACGGTTTCTAATATAAGGTCACTCTCACCTTTACTTAATACGTAATTTCCACCAAACGTGACTTGTGCAAACACTTCTGTCTCCACAATCACTGACTCACTGAGAGATACTAGGTTTTGTCGCTCTTCATTTGTTCATCGTATGCCTTACGTTCAGTGTGGCGCTAATTTTGAATGTCTCGTGAGAACTATGGTGCTGTCTCTGTTGTGTGTGTGTATGTGTGTGTGTGTGTGTGTGTGTGTGTGTGTGTGAGTGCAAAATGAGAGAAAGAGAGATAAATGGATATCAACGCTGAGAGGGAGAGAGAAAGAGTGAGAGAGAGAGAGAGAGAGAGAGAGAGAGAGAGGAGAGATAGGGAGAGAGAGAGAGAGAGAGAGAGAGAGAGAGAGAGGGGGGAGGGGGTGGAAGGGAGGGAGGGAGAGAGAGAGCTTGAAAGAGTGGGATGGGGGAATTAACAAAACATATGTTTTTGTTTGTTGACGGATTCTATGTGAGAGTCTTCCTATAGTTCATTGAGTGTTCCTAACAGTGTTTTGTAGCACAGTGTTAGATTTTCACTCAATACCTTCTCTCCTTGTATCATTGCTTTTCGTATGTGATAGTTCTTCTCTATTACGAGTTTTTGGTAAACGCTATTGCTTCTTCTGAAGGCCTTAAGATCAGACTCAATGTTGTCTGGATGTTTTTTTTTCAGTCCCCTAGAACTTAGAACTACTTGAACCTAGCCAACCTAAGGACATCACACACATCCACGCCCGAGGCAGGATTCGAACCTGCGACCGTAGCGGTCGCGCGGTTCCAGACTGAAGTGCCTAGAACCGCTCGGCCACAACCGCCGGCCAGAATTTGTCTGTGGAAGTGTTCTTAATGTTTCCGTTTTTCTGTATTATGTTGTTTGTGAGGAATGATATTTGTAGTCCTTGTTTCTTCAAGATGTTTCCCACCTTGTTGACGTTTCTGTCGCTGTATGTTAGTATTTGCCATGCTATATTCTTTCCAAAATTTTCCTGGTCCCTGTGTTTCTCTAGTGTTTGTGATGGTGGTTAGACGTAGTAGCGGGTAATTTCTTCATGATTTGTTCTTTTTCAATTTGCTTTTTTATTTTGCTGTTCAGATTGTTTTGTTGCAACCCATGTTCTGAGGTCACGTTGTGATTTGCAGGTCGAGTGTAGAGTGGGTGTGAGTGGTTCAGTGCATGTCCAGAGGGTCAGTGGTGCAGCAGTTTCTGTAATAAATCTGTTTAGGTTGCAGGGTGCACGAAAGTAAAGTATCATCAGAGCTGCAGTAAACGGCCGGGCACAAGCGCACGCGCTGTGAGTCATGACGCCGCCGCTGCAGGTCAGTGCCACGGTCGCACGCTGCGCTGACAGTGACATCAGGGCTGCCCAGACATTCCGCTATTGCCTAGTATGCCTCGCACCTCAGAGCTCTCGAAGGCAGCGCGTCATGCATTCAGTTGGAGGTAGCCGACTGTAGACCAAGATGTCGGCTGTTTTGAAGACTAGATCCTAGTAACCACCATGGGTCGACCAAGACTGCAGCAGACCCTCACTAATCTGCCAGGAGGCTGCTCAGATGTGCCTCTCCTGGTCGGTATGAAGATGGCAGCTTGCAGGTCATCTATGATGACTTTGTAGACAGTAACAGAAGATCACGGCTGTAGTAAGCGTCAGGTTGGCTGCCTCCCGGTGATGAAGTCAGTAATCGTGTAGCAGGCTGGTTATCATCACTGAAACTCAGTAGACCGTCATTCTCTCTGATTCCAGTGACACTGACAGAATGGCAACGCGGCAGAATATGTTCTTGAGGTCTGAAAAGTCTCTCTGTTTAAAGAATCGAATCCCCACCGATGACGTGGTGGCTGTGAGTGTATGAGCGCATTTTGTTTTGGTGGTGAAGTTAGATAGTATTACCTCACAATGCCTTGTTAAGTAGCACAGCAGCACTTGCATTTCTATCTGCCCTGTTATGTGCTCTGCTGCATTGGTGGCATGCCTTGTTGACATACCAATTAGCACATCAGCCCAGCACTAATGAATTCTACAATGTTATTTATAATCCGTCTTGATTGCAAAAATGTTTATTCACATGACCGGTTTCGGTTCCTCTAGAACCGTCTTCAGATCCGAAACGATAATGATACTAATTTACTATTTCACAAATGCAAACCTTTTTCATCCTATCCGATCAACATCAAATGTACCAGATCGTACCCGCAATTTCGGTTACAGGAGTAACCTGTCCACACACAGCAACCTTCACAAGCTGCGTCACATAAAATTGGTTGGCAGAATGCACGTCATCAGTATTAATTATAAAACTATTACCGACAGGTGGCGCCTGTGTGTGGACGGGTTACTCCTGTAACCGAAATTGCAGGTACGTTCTGGTACATTTGATGTTTATCGGATAGGATGAAAAAGGTTTGCATTTGTGAAATAGTAAATTAGTATCATTATCGTTTCAGATCTGAAGATGGTTCTAGAGGAACCGAAACCGGTCATGTGAATAAACATTGTTGCAATCAAGACGGATTATAAGTAACATTGTATAACCAGTGATTGCGGTATCCCATCAGACATTATGTCTGTTTTTGCAGACTAATCAATTCTGTTCCAATACTGCCTGGCAGATCTTTAACAAAACCTTAAACCTGCACAATAAAATTATTCTGCTGCATGATTGTTTATTATTTATATGTGGCACCAAATCTCTATGGCTATATGGTACATTGTGTTTAGTTCCTGTGTGTAGCTGCATTTGTCCTAAGGAAGTCTATTGAGTCTGTGGTGCATGTATCTGAAACTTGAGAGTTTATACCTGGAATTGATTGAATGGTCGTTGTGAATGGTTGTACTTGTGCGTGTAGGTGTTCTAAATATTCCAAATTTATGTTTGTGTGTAGTGATGTCTCAAAAATTAAGTTACATGTTTGTTTCTGTTTTAATGATGAATATTACTTTTTGGTGGACAATGTTTATGTCACTATGCACTTGTTATATCTGGGTATCTGTTTCGACTCTCAAGCAAATAACGTTGTCCACATAATACACTCCTGGAAATGGAAAAAAGAACACATTGACACCGGTGTGTCAGACCCACCATACTTGCTCCGGACACTGCGAGAGGGCTGTACAAGCAATGATCACACGCACGGCACAGCGGACACACCAGGACCCGCGGTGTTGGCCGTCGAATGGCGCTAGCTACGCAGCATTTGTGCACCGCCGCCGTCAGTGTCAGCCAGTTTGCCGTGGCATACGGAGCTCCATCGCAGTCTTTAACACTGGTAGCATGCCGCGACAGCGTGGACGTGAACCGTATGTGCAGTTGACGGACTTTGAGCGAGGGCGTATAGTGGGCATGCGGGAGGCCAGGTGGACGTACCGCCGAATTGCTCAACACGTGGGGCGTGAGGTCTCCACAGTACATCGATGTTGTCGCCAGTGGTCGGCGGAAGGTGCACGTGCCCGTCGACCTGGGACCGGACCGCAGCGACGCACGGATGCACGCCAAGACCGTAGGATCCTACGCAGTGCCGTAGGGGACCGCACCGCCACTTCCCAGCAAATTAGGGACACTGTTGCTCCTGGGGTATCGGCGAGGACCATTCGCAACCGTCTCCATGAAGCTGGGCTACGGTCCCGCACACCGTTAGGCCGTCTTCCGCTCACGCCCCAACATCGTGCAGCCCGCCTCCAGTGGTGTCGCGACAGGCGTGAATGGAGGGACGAATGGAGACGTGTCGTCTTCAGCGATGAGAGTCGCTTCTGCCTTGGTGCCAATGATGGTCGTATGCGTGTTTGGCGCCGTGCAGGTGAGCGCCACAATCAGGACTGCATACGACCGAGGCACACAGGGCCAACACCCGGCATCATGGTGTGGGGAGCGATCTCCTACACTGGCCGTACACCACTGGTGATCGTCGAGGGGACACTGAATAGTGCACGGTACATCCAAACCGTCATCGAACCCATCGTTCTACCATTCCTAGACCGGCAAGGGAACTTGCTGTTCCAACAGGACAATGCACGTCCGCATGTATCCCGTGCCACCCAACGTGCTCTAGAAGGTGTAAGTCAACTACCCTGGCCAGCAAGATCTCCGGATCTGTCCCCCATTGAGCATGTTTGGGACTGGATGAAGCGTCGTCTCACGCGGTCTGCACGTCCAGCACGAACGCTGGTCCAACTGAGGCGCCAGGTGGAAATGGCATGGCAAGCCGTTCCACAGGACTACATCCAGCATCTCTACGATCGTCTCCATGGGAGAATAGCAGCCTGCATTGCTGCGAAAGGTGGATATACACTGTACTAGTGCCAACATTGTGCATGCTCTGTTGCCTGTGTCTATGTGCCTGTGGTTCTGTCAGTGTGATCATGTGATGTATCTGACCCCAGGAATGTGTCAATAAAGTTTCCCCTTCCTGGGACAATGAATTCACGGTGTTCTTATTTCAATATCCAGGAGTGTAGTACCAGTATGTAACCTTGTATTGTTTTGGGTGTATAATATCATTGAATATTTTGTTTCCAATGTGATTCAGAAATATGTCTCCAAGTAGACCACTAATGGGTGAGCCCATGTGGATATAATACCTTCTGAAAATGAAGTAGTGGTGTTCTGTTATAATCTTTGGGATGGTTTGAGTTTCACCTACATATGCATTTGCTGTGTTCCCATGTTTCTGCAGCTGTTATTTAGTAATGCAAATAGTTTTTTTTACCGGAGAATTTGTGCACATGGATGTGATGTCAAACGATATCAGGTTTACTGTTGATCGTATGTTTATGGCTTTCATCTTTTCTATCAGTTTGTTGGTGTTTTTTAGGTTTCTGTTGCTTGTAACAGGGTACAATTTCTGTAGTGCTGTATGTATGTGTCTAGCTAGGTCGTAAGATTATGCATTTTTGAAGGTAATGTATAACATACCCTGCACATATAAAACACACCTCGAGTTAGCTAATCTCATAAAACACATCAGCCCATTTTGATGATGTCACACAAGAGTTCAAATCATACACAGATACAGCAATGAAAAGAAAGAAATAATCACAAAACAAAGGACTGAATGGCCTCATAAAATCCCCCAACAGATGACTAAATAAGATAGAATGAGTGCCAGACAAAAGTTTCGTGACAGACGTTTGATTTAACTGACACAGAATTAATAAAGCAAGAAACAGATTTATTTGAAATGAGGCCAAAGCACAAACATGTCACACAAAATAAAAGAATACATAGCAAAACGAGAAGAAAAGATGGAAAACCCAAATTTTAATGCTAACTTGACAAGGGAACTGATAACATAAGAGAAAAACATATAACGATGGACAATAGACCTACATCAATTCGAAAACAAAAACAATGGAAGAAACACATCCAGAAAACTTAGCAAAAAACGACAAAAACAGAATGAAATTGTCATGCAGGCAGATAAAGAAAGTAACCTGGTCATTATGAGTGAGACAGAATACATCAATGAAACACAAGAATTCATAAACAGAACAACATGATTAAATTTATCAGTGATTCCACCATGAGATATCAAAGAAACACACAGAACGTTCTAAAAATCCTCAAAATCAACATCATAAAAGCTAGAGCTAAGTACAAGACACAAAAGAATCACATAGCACTCAGTCCAGATAATTTAACAAAAATAGATAAACACAACTGCCCAGTTAGGCTGGTAATTAAGTCAAATATGTGCCATCTTACCACCTAGCTAGACATACACATACAGTACTACAGAAGCTGTACACTTTCACAAACAGCAGACACCTACAAAACATCAACAGACTCATAGAAAAAGATGAAAGACACAAATATACCATCAACAGTAAACTTGTTATCATTTCACATCACATCCATGTAGACAAGCGTTCCAGTGGGAGATACAATATGCATTATTAAAGAACAGCTGCAGGAACGGGGGAACACAAGAACTGCAGACATAGATGAAATTGAACACTTCCTAAAGATTATAACAGAGCAGAACTACTTCATTTTCAACAAGGAGATATACCTACATAAAGATGGCTACCACTGGGATCATCCATCAATGGTCTACTTGCAAAAGTATCTCTGAAACACACTGAAAACAAAATAGTCAATGAAATTTTACATCCAAAACAATACCGTTAAGTGGATGACATCATTTGCATGAGAGACGAAACAGGTACTTGGTTGAAACAACTACACCCCTTTCATCCAAAAATAAAAATCACCATTGAGACAGTCCGCAGCTCGTGGTCGTGCGGTAGCGTTCTCGCTTCCCACGCCCGGTTTCCCGGGTTCGATTCCCGGCGGGGTCAGGGATTTTCTCTCCCTCGTGATGACTGGGTGTTGTGTGATGTCCTTAGGTTAGTTAGGTTTAAGTAGTTCTAAGTTCTAGGGGACTGATGACCATAGATGTTAAGTTCCATAGTGCTCAGAGCCATTTGAACCATTGAGACATAAACAGGTATGAAACTTAATTTCTTAGACATTACTATAGTGGTACAATAAACTAACATTGACAACTGTGCGAATAATTCGGTAGCTCTGAATCAACAAAAAACATAATTTTGGTATATTAAAAACAGCTACACTCACAAATACAACCATTCACATGCTACACAGATTCAGCTGCACTGCATTGGACAAACTCAGCTACACACAGGAACTAAACACAAAACACAAGATAGCGAGAGAAATGGGTACCTCGCACAAATAATAAACAAACCGAAAAATAAAATAAAAAAAAACAAATTAAAAAAGGAATTGCTAGCCAAATAGAGAGCGAAGAACACGTACGCTTGACAAACACAGGGAACCAGGAAAACTTTACAAAGAACACAACTTGGCACCTACTATAGCTCGCATCATGTAGTACGGCGCTTCCACGCATACAGGCGGAGCATAGAGAGGAGCGTGGAGGGGATGAGGTCTGCACATGCGTGGCGGCGGAGAGCGGGTAAACAAAAGTCTGCGTTGCCGAACTATGATCCTGCGGTCAACAAGCAGGTCCTTGACTTTGCGTCCACTACTCCACAGGATTATCCTGCGTGATGTTGAAAGGCAAGAACAGCCGACGCAGCTTTGTGAAGACGTCAAGTACAATTTTTCTCAATATGACGATTGTCTAACGACAAGGTAATCGAAACTGGTTGGGTCACTTGTCATTTATTTCGATTTGGACTGTGTTATAAGTAAAAATGTAATACACAAGAAAATTAACTTCAAACTCAAAACGAAATCAGTATACATTCTTGACAGCTGTTTCCACCCCAAACAATTTTTTTTAAAATGTATAATTCGTGTACGTGTGTGCTTGCGTCTGACTATAGTTAGATGTAAATTCCTGTGAGTGAAAAAGCATTACTGGTAGGAAAGACTAGTGTAAAAGACTATCATAAAAATTGTCAGTATATTATATTTTTCGCAGTCAACGGGCATTTTGAGTGGGAACTAACTCGTTCGACACTACAGCAAGAGAAAACATTTATGATTCACTGAAGAGACAAACAATTAACCATCATCTGTGAATAACTCGAGGAAATGCTCACCGATAACACCGAAAAACACCAATATCTCGACAGGTAACGCTTCCTGCCATTTTAAGGCGTTTTCCAGTTCGCGCCTCGAAAATAATAGGAATGTACTCGTCGCAATATCGCAGTTTTTGACTAATTTGTCCAGTCGCATTCTCGCGATTAATTGGAGCATACAACAGCTGGGCAAAACTTAACTTTTCCTTAAACAATATGTGGAACATTACAGTCTCCGTACTTCTTTATGAGATACAAATCCCTAATCAATAAAGCCTAGGAAGTTTTCATATACCATTTATGCAATTGATACGTTGACAAACATTTTTTAAACCACGAGTCTTTAAAATCCAGAAATAATATTAGTTCGCTTTGTTCCAAAGTGTACATCGTAATACAATCGTCACTGCTATCTGAGTCCGTGTCTGAACCACCTAATTGTAGATTCAGGATAGGTTCAAGGCTTATATCAATCTTCAACACGCTATCAAAATCTTCTTTCTCAAGCTCTTCAGCGTGCCGCACGCAGTGAGCTTACGCTGAAGGAGGATTTTGTCTATTGTTTCATTCATAAGTGATTCAGGTTCTGTTATATTGAATGTTTTGTTTTGTCTCCCAAATGTCTTTTAACATAAGCCCAAATTAATTCTGTCGGATTGTACTACAGCGATATGTGGGTAAACGTAAAACTTTGTGACCACATTCACGTGCATAAAAAGTCAAATTCGTACGTTCTGTCACGTGACTTGTATAAATTAATAACTGCAGAAGTTTGGCACGAGTCTGGCTTATAATGTGAGGAATATTTTTATTTAAGCCAGAGCACTATATCCACCTTCGTGGAGTGTGTTCACAAATGGCTCTGAGCACTATGGGGCTCAACTTCTGAGGTCATCAGTCCCCTAGCACTTAGAACTACTTAAACCTAACTAACCTAAGGACATCACACACATCGATGCCCGAGGCAGGATTCGAACCTGCGACCGTAGCGGTCCCACGGTTGCAGACTGTAGCGCCTAGAACCGCACGGCCACTCCGGCCGGTCGTGGAGTGTGTACTTAGTGTTATCTCTGTAAAATTTGAATGATAACTGGCATTTCAGAATGAGATTTTCATTCTGCAGCGGAGTGTGCGCTGATATGAAACTTCCTAGCAGTTTAAAACTGTGTGCTGGACCGAGACTCGAACTCGGGACCTATGCCTTACGCGGGCAAGTGGTCTACCAACTGAGCTACTCAAGCACGACTCACGCCTGTCCTCACAGCTTTACTTCCACCACTACCTCGTCTCCTATCTTCCAAACTTTAGAGAAGCTCTCCTGCGAACCTTGCAAGACTAGCACTCCTGAAAGAAAGAATATTGCGGAGACATGGCTTAGCGACAGCCTGGGGGATGTTCCCAGAATGAGATTTTCACTCTGCAGCAGCGGAGTGTGCGCTGATATGAAACTTCCTGGCAGACTAAAACTGTGTGCTGGACCGAGACTCGAACTCGGGACCTATGCCTTTCGAGGGCAAGTGCTCTACCAACTGAGCTACCCAAGCAAGACTCACGCCCCGTCCTCACAGCTTTTTTTCCGGCAGTACCTCGTCTCCTACCTTCCAAACCTTACAGAAGCTCTCCGCAATATCCTTTCTTTCAGGAGTGTTAGTCTTGCAACGTTCGCAGGAAAGCTTCTGTAAAGTTTGGAAGGTAGGAGACGAGGTACTGACGGAAGTAAAGCTGTGAGGACGGGACGTGAGTCGTACTTGGGTAGCTCAGTTGGTAGAGCACTTGCCCGTGAAAGGCATAGGTCCCGAGTTCGAGTCTCGGTCCGGCACACAGTTTTAATCTGCCAGGAAGTTTCAACTGGCATTTTAATTACAATGGCCGACTTCGAAGCAAGGTATGACAATAATCATTCAGTGAACCACTTCTTGAAACTGACAGTATTGATTTCCAAATGATAGTCACTGCTGTTGTTCTTATACCTACGAACAAGTTTAATTTCTGGAACAAAATCAGAAGAAGAGCTACCACACAGAATGATTATCTGAAAACCTATTCCTACGGGAACTTTAAAACTGCCAGTATTATCACTCACTTTCCAATAGATATTCATGGAATGATTCTGATTTACCCGTTTATCATACAGGTCATACGTTTTGAACTACGTACTGCTCTTGTATCGTGCACCTTTATAAGGGGTGTGGTTCGTGTTGCACCTCTGTCATTTCTTTCAATCAAAAACTCTTTTCTTAACGGATTTGAAATCAATGTCTTTTAAAATTATTTGGATTGACGAAATGCTACCTCTGAAGCCAATGCATAACTGTGAAATGTTTTTGTGATGTTGGGTATTCACTAATTATATACATTTTAAACACGGAGCCTTTGAAATATCATTGTCAAAACCATCCATTTGTGTTACAAGTTTCCTGCGATTTCGATGCTTTCCAGGCGACACGAAACCAAATTTTCCTAAGGTTTCTACAGCTCTGACTCTTTCGTTTACTATTCTCTGTAGTTATTTGCCGACACGTGCTTCTGCAGTTCGTACTTGTATGTTAAAAATGTCAAAAGTAGAAGTACCGCTTTCAGACCCTCGTTTGAAAAATTTGTAACTTTGGTAAACAAACCTATTCTCTTGGTTGTGACGCACCTCACATATACTGCATTAATTTGACATATTTATTTGGCAATCACACTAAAACATTTACAGAGACACATTCACTTCTATTCTGGTACAAGAAAGCAACATCGACAACTGAATGAATGATTCGGTCACTCTGCGATTGTAAATGTGTCTGTCACAAAGTATGGCGACAGCGCAGCATGGGGGAAAGTGATTCTCGCAGGCTAGCTTTAAATCGCGGCTAGCAGTGCGGAGTCAGAGTCAATCCCACTGGCTGCTTCCAGTCAATGGAGGCGGATTGGCAGAACGGCTGAAAATTGGGCCGCCTTCCTACATGAAGCAAACTAGAACATAGAGCAATAAAAAAGTTCACTGGGTGAGGAACATACTGAAGAAAAAAGTATTAAAAGTATCATTCGGCGCAAACAACATAGTATAAAAAAATCTAAACACTAAGAACACATTTCAGACAAATTCTCCAAAGCTGGAATCTTATCAGTTAACCTATAGTTTATGTCCATCTATGTACATAGGCTAACCATACAGAAATTTCAAGACGAGGTCTTCTGAACACCTCAGAGCCTCAAAAAACGACGATACACACTCCACTTTCTCAGATCATATCACAGAACAGAGCTCCCACCCAAACAACTTTGAGGCTGATCTTAGGATCCCTAAAGAAAACAATAGTCCCTGTCAAAGACTTAGAACAATGAACTGTCACATTGAAAAAGCAATGATACAAGGAAGGAATGCATCGAATGAACGTACAACATTATGCCACAAAGCACTGTCTGGAACACTCCATTTCCTCACGTAAAACATGATAATCAAACATATAAAAACATCTGTTTTCTCAATCCCACCTGTCCCCTCTTCCCAGATAAATGATCAAAAACTTCATATTGTACTTCACAGAAATCAATGTGACTCGTAGGAAATGACACGTAATTGTCGAAACATGTCTGGGCGATTAAAAAGAAATAAATAGGGTTTTGCATAAGGATGATTATAAAAAAAAGAAGAAAACTGAAATGTATTTACATTGTGCTTCGTTGCAGAAATTCGATTAATTTTCGTTTATCGGGAGATAAATTCATAATTCCGGACCGTGTAACACAAGTTAACTTTCAGTTTGACTTTTAGTTACCCTCATGACCGTTGCTTTTATTTGAGAAATTAAAGGTAATACTGAAACGTGATGGCAGATTAAGACGGTGTGCTTAACGTTGTTTGCCTTTTGCAGTTATATTCTCTGCCAAGCCATCTACTGAGTTGCGAGTCAGGACGTGCTCTCACAGCTCTACTTAGGCAAGCACCTTTAATTTACCTACCAAACTGCACACAGTTTCTCCTGCAGAACAAAAATTCGTTTTGGTAAAAATCCCCTGTATTGTGGCTAGGCCATTTCTCTGCGTATGCTTTCTGCAAGGGGTGCTACTCCTGCAAGGCACACAGATTTAATCTTCGAGGAACTTTCGAATCAGTGCACACTCCGATGGAAACAAACAGTATATTGATTGCAGATTCTTCCCCTTTCTTGAAGAAACAAGAGGACTGAATTATATAATTTTGAACAATGGAAGTCTGTCGTTTCTTTCCGTAATTTGTTCATTATAAAATCACCGTAACATTAATAACGACTTTAATTGCTAATCAACATTTTTTTCTATGCTGTAAACAAAGTTCTATATGTTAATCAATGAATACATTCTTTCTTCCTACGATCACAGTCTTACTGGATTTATTGCCTTTACTTATGTGCTTATACATAATAGATAACAAACTGTACGTGTTCGCTCAGGAGTTGCTACCATGGAACTGAACAAACTTTAACTCGACAAATAATATTTTATAATATTTACCAGATACTAAAATTACATATAACAGAAAGGTCTTTCTTTGATTTCGATGAATCCAGGAAAAGTGAACGACGAAATCTTCTTGCAACCGCCGGCTGTCACACTGTGACGGTGGTCATCTCAGAGTACACGGCCTCTACTTCCCAGACACTGCGTCGGAATGTTGCGTCGCTCGTGCGCACGACATGAAACAAAAAGAAATACAAATAAAAACGTAGCACACAATAACAAATTAATATATACATATTATAGCACTTCAATGTATTTTTCTTACTACCATATCTTCTCCTCTATGGTCGCTTAGGCGGGGAGAACACCTGTGGGCCAGTCTCTATACTTTCTCACAGTACAACAGTCACAGGTGTTCATTGTCCCATTACGAAGTGCTCTGAATTGTGTCTGGACAGACTTGAATGCTATGTGGCATTATGCACGGCGTCGCGAAATGGATCCTTCATTTATGCGCACACCGGTGTGATACATTAGCAGCTTGCCACGCAAATTGTGCAAGTTCCTCGTCGTATAACTACGAATCCGTAAATCAGCTGCTACACATACAGCAACAGACGAGTGAGCATGTGACGGAAGACTGTGCCAGTAACGTGGTACCACTCACAGCAAGTGAGATGGTCTCAGTAATGTGCGATATTATGTATTATTTAACTTACTGTGAGATCGCAAAACGCCTAAAACACTCCTCTTCGTCACGAGAGCCTAATAATGTCATTCTCTAAATTAATTTTTAAAAGGTACCAGGTAGTTGTAATTAAAAGAGCAGCTACTCACAGAGGTCTAGTGAAGGTCGCAGTAATCATATGGCCGAAAGATGATGCGTTAATGCGGAACCGATTTATGCTGGAAAAAATTAGTTCTAGTTTTGGCCACCAGGTGAAAATCTGACGCTGTAAATGCAAGAAAGACGTATATAAATGTTTCCATATGTAATGGATTGGGAATAGGATGTGGGCGGAAAAGGTCAAACAAGTGAGAAAGACATAATGTTGATGTTATTATGAACCGTTGCTTAGACAAAATTATTCAATATGAGTACCGGAGAAGTCGACTAGCTGCTGTACAGCGCCAGACTTGCTGCTGGTGCTCAAAATTGGAACTAACTGTTTGCCACGTAAATCGGTACCACATAAATGCATTACAATATCGACCAAGTTTCGCTGCCATCCGAAAATCAGAGCCCACACTGGACTTACAACCACCTGGTAGTTGAATGTTGGTTGTTTCAATACGAGAGAGAAAAAAACCTGCTAGAAACAGTGCAACGTCTTTCACATACGATGCTGTCAGTGAACTCAAATATTTCCGATCGGCTCAGACTGAATATATGTAAAATCTTCTGAAAAATCTCAGAACTAAAATAGATATGTTACACATTTTCCCATATGTGTCGGTCACACAACCGCTTTACATCCATATGCATTCACGCTTATGGCCTGGGTAGTACTGGACATCGTACTCTCGCATATATCATCGACTTGGCTTTCAATGTTTCGTGATACTGTCGTAAGGCGAGGCAAAATGTTGGCCACGTCTACATGTACCAATTCTGAACCGACGTTTACAAACTTCTGACATAAAGCTCGAAATCCTACACCTAATATTAATGTAAACTGACGAAGATCTCTGGACACATTTCTATGCACCTTTTTAATTACTGTAGCTTTCAATGAAATTGGTAATGCTTCAGAACTTACTGTTTATCATGTTCTGCAGACATGTGCCTTTAGACTTGCGATGGTAGATACGTACGGAGAACACAACATATGCAAGCTAGCCTATGGTGGCGGCAGTTCTCCGGCCGCCGAAAGACTAAAAAGTCAAAACCATCACACCTAAGCGGTGCCACATTTATTAATAGCGCAAGGTAATCTGACATTCGTATATAGTAGCCCCTGTGTGGATTACCTAATGAGTTGACTAACTTGACATAAAATTAGTTTAATGCCTTCAAACCCACAACAAAATTAATGACATCTTAGGGAATGAGAGTGGGTATCATTGAAAAATTAATAACAAGGACCTGTGGTATCACAAAGAGATTTATTAACTAATATCAAGGTGAAGAGAGAACAAACATATAAAAAGAAACTTCAACTCTATAACATTTGATTAACATGAACTCAGGTTGGTTGGCAATAGACTTGGGGAACATAACTGGAATTTACATGTAGATGAGACTGGCTACTGTGAGTGGAAGAATGCCAGTCTAGGCAAGCACACTCTGCTGTATCGTTCCACTCATTGGTCTCTCACATCAAAATGTAATTAAGCATGCAATGGACACTGGGAGTGACTACTTCGAGTACAAGGCTGCTATAAAAAAAGATGGCCGTTAAAGCGATTGATAAGGTTCTGAATTCGCCAAAGTTGTGCACCATTACCAGTCTACCTAGTGAAAAACGAGATATTGTCGTTTGCATGCGGGCGCTGCCGGAGCTGTTAGGTTGGGTGGCGCATCGTACTGTGGGAGATGGCCCCATGTCCACCAGTGATTGTCTCATGTCTGCGAAAATATACAGTTTCGCCCGGGTGCCCAGATGTGTTTACAACTAAATGCTCTCTCTGTAGAAACAGAAGAGCTCTAGTCACTGTACTCCGTGACGGTAGAGAGGCAAGTCCCCCTCTCACGTTGCTCAAAACCTCCCAAAAGAGAGCCGTTCCTCCCGATGCTCTTGAATAAACCTGTCGTGGCCCAGCAGTGGTTACTGTGCCAATCATGTTTTCTGGCAAGGAGACCCGATCTTCCACAACCAATCACGCATTCTGTTCTCTGAAAAAACAGCAAACAGTGACTGGAGGTCATGCAGCCAAGCCCCCGGAAAATTTCACAAGATGAAGGAAACTTCCTTGTGAAAACAAACTGCTTCTCGTCCATAATAAGATTTAGTGGGCACCGTTCTGGTGAGACGCGGGGGCATCTAAGAAATGCAACATCCAGAGAAATTCGTCGTCCAGTCTGACAGGGTACGCTGTTCTTGTAATAAACGCATTAGCCGGGCGCTAGCCCGACGCCTCTTTACGTGGACCCGCTCATGGGATAAAGAGACCAGGCTCCCACACCACGACCACTCGCTAAAAAATCGGTTAGGCCGGCGCCAGGATGCCCTGCGTCGCCAGTTTCTAAAGAAGTGTCATTTCGCATTCAGCCATGGCGTTCCCACACTCTTGCTTGGCCACCAGCGGAAAAAGGCCGACCGCCATAATGGCGTCCGATAAACCAGTGCCCTGCAGGGTCCACAGCCAGTTTTGGTGACTTCAAGGGCACGCTAGCAATGAGAAGGCTCCGCTAACTCGCTTGCTGCTCGAGGAAAGTTCTAAAGCTGCCCGTAATGCAATGGTCACCTGCAGCGTTCAAAAATCTGTCTCTATAGGCGAGTTTAATTCTACCACTGCTATTCAAGTCATGCAAGTACTGTGAGATCAATGAGTGGTTTACCCTAAACCTAATAGTCCATCATTTTAATATCAATCAGGGAAAACTTAGATACACCAAAGGCGAATGAAATTGTATGACAATCACCGAAACAAAAGCCTCCACCGTCTTTCATAAGTAGTGGACATCTTTATGAGTAACCAATGAAAATCTCTCCCAGACCTTGTTACGACCACCGTCTTTCGACTCAGGATATATTCTTTCGAATGAATTTTCGCTTTCGCACTGTTTCTCTCAGGGTCACGCTCCACGATACTACAGCAGGCGACTTTTCGGCGCCCGGGTAACTGTAGTAGACGGCTGGGCAATTCGAGCACGAAATTTTCGAACGAACTTCAAGGAAGTCCTGTGCTGTAGTTCCCCCAGTCCAAAGCTGTTGTACTAACATATGCCGAACTTACATGGTACCACATACACCGAACAATTCGTTCAGATGCAGACCTCTAATACCAAGAACCGGTTGTGGCAACAAAGAACTTTACAGAATTATAACTGAAACGATTATTTACGACTTTCTTCCATGTAGAAGGGTAGCACCATTATGTTCAAAATACATAAAATTCTTTTGAAAGTTCACGTCTAACTACGATAAGTCAATATTGGTAACACAATTAACTGAAAGCTTTGTTTTACAGGCCTATGAGAAACTTAATTTTTAGAATTCTACTTAGTCCACCAATAGCCCCCAGCGCAGTTAAGTCTTGTGTTCATTTCCCAAAATGTATGACAAAGTGGTAATCCATCCTCTCAGCTCTTTTCTGTAATTTCGCCTCGATTTGCAAATAGTCCATTGCCCTGTATATGCTTCTGTAAGTATATCGGTACTTGTGTTCCATTGTGTGGTTAATGTCAAATCTTTTTCCTAAACATTTAGAAGTGATCAGCGTCATGTAGTACGACAAGATAAATTTAACAGATGCTACACGTTTTTTACTGGAAGTGGAGAGCTGTGCATTTCAACTGCCACATCTTTTCATAATCATCATTTCTGTATATATTGTGTAATGGAACTGTCCAGTGGGCCACTTTCACTACATACTGAGCGACCCAACACACTCCATAAATTTACTGGACCATACAACTGAAAACTGTAATCTCGCATTATATACAGTTTTCATGACACAAATAAGATATACTGGTGATCAGAATTAAACCAGAAAACACCTATTTCCCCGTCCTGTGTCTAACTCCCGATATAATCATACAAACTGTCAACAGATGTCTTTAAGATGGTGTTCTGGAAGTAAGATGGCATTCCAATCAACAGACAACCACACCAACAATGACGTCGGGGCACCTGTCAAGCCGGCCGGGGTGGCCGTGCAATTCTAGGAGCTACAGTCTGGAACCGCGTGACCGCTACGGTCGCAGGTTCGAATCCTGCCTCGGGCATGGATGTGTGTGAAGTCCTTAGGTTAGTTAGGTTTAAGTAGTTCTAAGTTATAGGGGACTGATGACCTTAGAAGTTAAGTCCGATAGTGCTCAGAGCCATTTGAACAATTTTTGAAGCACCTGTCAAGCGGGGTAGTGAATACAGGGTGGTCCTACATCCACAGTCGCTGTGTACACAGTCACAGACGGTGCAGTATAGCACAGAGAAGACGCCTAGAGACTCCCTGCTGTGGAGGGCCATAGGAAGAATGAAACAGGAGACTCCCAAACTGTTGTGGCCCGATGGCTTAACGTGAACCGTTCTGCTGTTTCTCGGATGGGGCGACTGTTTATAGAGACTGAACATTCAGTTTTCACACAACACGTGTCAACCTTCAGTTGCCACGCTTTTAGTGCTAATTATATGTGCATTAACCTTTCTTTTTCAGTTATTATAGTAGTTGCCCATAGGACTGTCGACCGTAATTTTCCCCAAATCTCAAATATCTAATTACCGCCAGTTAATTGTTAACGTAATGACCGCACATTTACTTTCTTTATTAACTTTACCCTTTTTCAAAATTAATTTCCACCAATTTCATTTGCATTTTTCCTTTCATTTAGATGTAACCCTTCCTCCCTCTTTACCGACAGATTAACTTCGGTGACTATTGCTTTTCCCAAATTTCCATAGGTACATGTGGTTCAGTTTTTCACTGTCATTAAGGTCGATAAATGAGGGGGAGGTTAGAAACTATCAGCTTTTTTAAAGACTTTGTTTTATAGGAGCAGAAAAGTCCTGTGTGTCTAATTGTGTGACCTTCGCCCCCTTATTGATGTTGGTTTGGTCGTGGAAAGTACTCTCTAGTTTCTCCTGTGTTTCAATGCGAGCAGCATTTCTGGAGTAAATTTTCTTCTGTTAATCTGTGTACATAATGCTCCACTGCAGCACGAATTACTAAAGTGCCCTGCTGCCTCATAAATTATAATTCTCGTTTGCAGGGTCACGATCTAAAGCGCGATGAGTGATGTGAGCACTTTGCAGTTATTTTGAAAAAAGAGATTTTCTTTTAAGCGCTCTCGTTCCGCCCCGGGAGACAAACTGCCCACGCGTGGCGCTGGTCGCGTGTCTGCCGGCCGTCCGCTCGGCGGTGTCGCGGGGACCCGTTATGAATGAGCCGTATAAAGATACTGGGGCACCGCAGATTAGCGGCGGACCCGCGAACCTGACGGAAATTTACGCCGGCCCGGGCGGGCGCAGCACAGCGCAGCACTGGCGGAGGAACTGGCGCCGTATACTGTCTGTCGGAAAGGGCTTAGTCGGTCAGGGCTCGTTAAAACTCGGCCCACCCTAAGTACTGTGTAAGCAGGAAATACAGCGCGCGCGGCAATATAGTGGCTTGTTACACCTATTCTGCCTTATCAGCAGCCATAACGTTCGCTTTATGGCGGCGGGGTGGGCGCCGCGGCGCCGGCGAATCAGCGGCCGCCGACGCCGACGCCGCCAGCGCCGCGATAAGCAAAAATAATTACAATAAACTCCACTGCTCGTGCCGGGGGCGGCTCCGCTACTACCTGCTGCTGGCTCCACAGGCGGGATGGAGGGAGAGGTGGCGTGCCGGCTCCTCTCACTGACGCCGAAAAAACTGAGCAGCTGCACGAAGACGACGACCGACGGTAAAGCCCCGTCTCCACACGGGACGGGAAAGAGTTTTTGGACGAGGAGCTGGTCGAGTTCTGTGACTTCACAGTGTGGAATTTCACGTTCTACATCCTGTTCTATAGTGAAAGACTAAATAAGAGAAGCTAGATTTTTGCTTCGTGGAGATGAACATGGCCAGTTATTGCAGGATCGCGTTTACGTCACAAGCATCTACATGTACATCTACATCTACATGGATACTCTGCAAATCACATTTAAGTGCCTGGAAGAGGGTTCATCGAACCACCTTCACAATTCTCTATTATTCCATTCTCGTATAGAGCGCGGAAAGAATGAACACCTATATCTTTCAAAATGGTTCAAATGGCTCTGAGCACTATGGGACTCAACTGCTGTGGTCATCAGTCCCCTAGAACTTAGAACTACTTAAACCTAGCTAACCTAAGGACATCACACACATCCATGCCCGAGGCAGGATTCGAACCTGCGACCGTAGCAGTCGCACGGTTCCGGACTGCGCGCCCAGAACCGCGAGACCACCGCGGCCGGCCCTATATCTTTCTGTACGAGCTCTGATTTCCCTTATTTTATCGTGGTGATCGTTCCTCCCTATGTAGGTCGGTGTCAACAAAATGTTTTCGCATTCGGAGGAGAAAGTTGGTGATCGGAATTTCGTGAGAAGATTCCGTCGCAACAAAAAACGCCTTTCTTTTAATGATTTCCAGCCCAAATCCTGTATCATTTCTGTGGCAATCTCTCCCATATTTCGCGCTAATACAAAACGTGCTGCCTTTCTTTGAACTTTTTCGATGTACTCCGTCAGTCCTATCTACTAAGGATCCCACACCGTGCAGCAGTATTCTAAAAGAGGACGGACAAGCGTTTTTTACGCAGTCTCCTTAGTACGTCTCTTATATTTTCTACGTGTCCTGCCAATAAAACGCAGCCTTTGGTTAGCCTTCCCCACAACATTTTCTATGTGTTCTTTCCAATTTAAGTTGTTCGTAATTGTAATACCTAGGTATTTAGTTCAATTTACGGCTTTTAGATTAGACTGATTTATCGTGTAACCGAACATAAGTTAGCACTTATGTGGATGACCTCAAACTTTTCGTTATTTAGGGTCAACTGCCACTTTTCGCACCGTTCAGATATGGTTTCTAAATCGTTTTCCAGCTTAACTTGGGAGACCCCGGCCGAAGTGGCCGAGTGGTTCTAGGCGCTACAGTCTGGAACCGCGCGACCGCTACTGTCGCAGGTTCGAATCCTGCCTCAGGCATGGATGTGTATGATGTCCTTAGGTTAGTTAGGTTTAAGTAAAGTTCTAGGGGACTGATGACCTCAGAAGTTAAGTCCCGTAGTGCTCAGAGCCATTGGAACCATTTGGGAGACGCCATATTGGACTTCGTAGTGTTAAAAAAAAAAAAAAAAAAGGTTCAAATGGCTCTGAGCACTATGGGACTTAACTGCTGAGGTCATCAGTCCCCTAGAACTTAGAATTACTTAAACTTAACTAACCTAAGGGCATCACACACATCCATGCCCGAGGCAGGATGCGAACCTGCGACCGTAGCGGTCGCGTGGTTCCAGACTGTAGCGCCTTTAACCGCTTGGCCATCCCGGCCGGCTCGTAGTGTTCAGTTGAGGACCATATTTTTGTAGCTTTTATATTATAATCTGTGCCCTACGAATATAAGCTGTTGCAGAGCGCCAGAACCCTGAGAATCTCTTGGAAACACGTCGTTATTGGTACGAATTTTTGTAATAAAATGGCGGAAAATGTTATGTTGGTGGCTACAGAATTGCTGTATTTGGTTGTTTCCTTATTATAATTTGCGTGTTGTGAAAGTATGCTGTTTCAAGGCAGCCCCAAGCTGAAGATTTATCGTAAACGCGTTATCTTGATACCATTTGTTATAAAAATCTCGGTTAATAACATGTCGCGGTTGAAGTCTTCATGCGATTGTAGCGTGAAACACATAGGGTGTCTTACTCGAGTTCAGAACAGTGTAGCTGCTAGAGGCACTGAGTTAAGAAAAAAAGTGTAGTTTGTTGGTGTCCTGCTACATCCAGATATTTTTTATTCAACACAAGGTTTTCGAAAAGGTTCTGGGACTTCTTTGTTAATTTAAAAGAAGTGTGTTCTGTAATTTTCGAAGTTATGTAAATACAAGAGCGCTCTCTCTCAGGAATGAATTTGTTCGATTTTGTTAAATCATGGACCAATAAACTGCCAGATTTTTTTCTACACTGCTTGATTCGATCGCAGTTTATTTATTCATCCAAAAAAACGTTCTAGATTTTTGGATGTATAATGTCTTTTACTGTGTGCATAGTCTCTTTCTCTCCCTTCACCCCTCTCTCTCCCTCCCTCCCCCCACCGCCACCCCCTCTCTCTCTCTCACGCACACGCACACACACCCACACACACACACAAGTAGGATAGTAAGGAGAGTTCAGGGACAGATAATGATTTTATCACATCTGGTGTTAGGTTACACATGTGGTCTCAGGTTACACACTTGGGTGACTTACTTTTAAGGTCATTCCCACTCCCTACTCCCCCTCCTTCAGGGAACCTCTGAGAATAACCAAGCTCACACAGCGTAACTCCTCAAAAGCCTTAGGCAATTGTGTGATACTGGTAACATTAAAATGGCGGAAAACCCCACCCTCTCCCTCTCAGCCAATGGGCCCATGATGAGCAAGCATCGCCTCATCCTCCTTCTTACCATGCTTTGTAACTAGGATACTTGAGTGTATGTAGGTCACTCTAGAGCTGGATGAAAGATTGTATGCTGTGTCTGTTTGTTAATGACAAATTACAATAAGTCACATTACTGGAATTCTGTTTCTTAGTAACAGTTTAATACTATTTCATTTAGGACATCAACAGAGACCACACCCAGAGATGTATTTAAGTACGTTCATTGTTATTCAGTTCTATGTATTTTTCCATGTCTCCTGCATTTTTTCCTATTTTCTCCTGTTTTACATATTTTCCAAACATTTTTGTATTTGTTCAGTATTTTTCCACGATTTTCCTCTTTTGTAGGTGGGGTACTCTGGAGCTGGGCAGCATAAAGAGTGATTTTAGGTTGTGTCTATTTATTAATAACAAATTACATTAAGTCACATCACTTGAGGTCTAGGCTATGGCTACTTGTTAATAACAGTTTAGCCGGCCGCGGTGGTCTCGCGGTTCTAGGCGCGCAGTCCGGAAACGTGCGACTGCTACGGTCGCAGGTTCGAATCCTGCCTCGGGCATGAATGTGTGTGCTGTCCTTAGGTTAGTTAGGTTTAAGTAGTTCTAAGTTCTAGGGGACTAATGACCACAGCAGTTGAGTCCCATAAATAAAAAAAAAAACAGTTTAATATTGCATTATTTGAGGCATCAGCAGAAACCACACCTAGTCAGATATGTAAACAGTCTCAGTCATTTTAATATTTTTCCGTATTTTACACAAATTACTTATTTTTCCAGTTACTGAAGATCCACCCCACTGTTTCAGAGGTTGTGTCAACGTCTTGATGTTCTCATCCAACCACAACGCAGCATGGGCCTGAGTTATTGGTCACTCCTAAGCCATCAGTTCTTTGCTAGTGTGTGTATTAGGAAGTAATATGTTGTTGTTAATAATGACATCATATTATATTAATAACATCATAGCAAATTCTACAAGCTTTACCGATCTCCAGTCACAGATATTACGTACATAGGAAATACAACACAATGATAGACAAGCCGCTCGCTAAGCCACCACCACGTTACTTGATTGTGTGACATCATAGGAAAGTTCTGGTGCTTCCAACCAAAGATACTGTGTGTGTAGCACAACGCCACAAAATACGCACCAGTATCTGCAGTCGCGAGGCGTAACCCGATGAGGCCAACACATTACCAGCGGAAATTATGGATGTACTTGCGGACAAACGCTTCTAAAGTTTAAGCACCAAATACTCCACACCCATCACCCGTTCTCTCAAGAGCATGATAATACTGCTTTCAAAGTTAGCGCTTATGCGTGGAGCAGTGTCACTCTCTGTGATCCAGAGTACAATGTCGGGTAAATAAGAAATATAAGTCTCGTAATATGAATGTGAGACGCGAATGTAACACTCTTAAGGGGTGGTTTACTATCTTTGGCCCGAAAAAAGCATGTTCTTTGAGAATTTTTTTCTCGGGATGCGTTATAGATATCAGTGCCAAATTTAGTCAAAATGTTTATTGATATTTACTCTACAAACTGGAATTTTTTCGACCGGAAATGTCGAACAGCAAAGACGGAAGTGCCGTCGGAATGAAACAAAATTTCGTTGTAGACCTCCACGCGCGGTATGTCACAGGCCATCCGGCTCGTCTGAAATCAAAATTGAGTTGATGTTAGCGAAGTATGTAAGATTCTTTAGGAGTTGTACATCGCTTAAGTTATTTGGACCATAGGAAACAAAATGGCAACCATTTGAAAAAAAATAGGGTTTTTCATCGATTTTTCGACTTCGTCGACCAAGTAAAAATATTTATAGTCGATGGATCGGAATAGAAGTGGTACAGCTCCTAGACAATTTAGTTAGCTTCGTCGAAAACTAAGAATCATGCCAATCGGTTTAGTAGATTTGTCATAACGCGCGACAAAAAGAAACGTCATTTCGAGAAAAACGCGTTTGAAGTTTTGACTACATATAAATGCAATATTATGCAACATACGTTCAATCTACTATTCCGAGTCCATAAACTACTCCTTCCTCTTCCTCATAGAGGGCGTTCTGCTCGATCTGGGCTATCCTGCGCTGCTCCAGAGCTGCTGGTACTGCCGGTGACAAGCGATTTTCTGCCGCTTGAATCCGGTGGTCTTCCGAATGCTTGGCGAACTGCGTCGAATAGAGTCCCCGGGTGACGTCCATCGTTGTCATGGTCTTCAGAATTGCTGACCCTTCGTTGAAGCTGCTCACCGCCAGGCAAGTCGTAATCTCCACAGTCTTCGCACCAGAATGCAAATGCTTCGGGGCTAACTTCCAAACACATGCGTTCAAACTTTCATTTGAGTTTTGGTGGTTTCCTCCCAGCACCGGTGCAATAACTCGTCCTCCGAAAGAAACAAACTGGTGCGTGAAAAAGACCGATTTCAGGCAGGTGCATTTTTTTGTTCAACATTTCCGTTCCGTACTCGGAAAAACCGTTTCAGGGGTGGATTCTAAACACTTTTATGGATCCAAAAATGCAATTTATAAAAATCGATTTTTTGAACCAAACGTTAGTAAACCTCCCCTTAAGATATGGAGGATATACATGACCACATCACATAAATGAGACTGAGAATTAGCCACAATGCAGTAAAAATAAACTTTTACATACAAGTGTCGATGAATCACAGAAGTCACATCACCTCTCTCACCTTAGAGCTGCAGATTTCGGGCACCATCTGTCGATGAGACGATTCTCCAAACACACACCACAAACAGGAATTAACAAGCAAACAACACGTGCGCAGTGACTGCTGGGAAGAAGACCAACCTGTTCATAGCTGGTAACAGTAGAATGAATGACATTGCTTCTCAGTTCCTTCTATCATCTCGGGGGAACACTGCATCCACCACCACCACCACCACCACAAGGCTCCAGCTATTTCGGAAATGTGATCACAATTACTCTCATCGCGCAAATGAAACGCCTAGTCACAGGAAAGAACCACCAGAGACTTAAAAAGAGCTTACACTGGTTGGCGACACGGACGGGAAATCTTCCTACGCGTCTACGAATACCCACTGTGTGTGTGTGTGTGTGTGTGTGTCGCTAACGGAAACAATTGAATTGATCAGTGGACTGCGGTGCGGAAGCCAGTGGACACTGAACGCAGCGATGACATTCTACTAACAGTAACACAGTTCCTTCGGCCAGCAGGAATTTATTAAGTCGATCGTACTAAGAAAAAACGGCCTGAGACTAATATGCACTAACTTGTGTCATGACAAATTGCCTGTTGGGTTCTGTCTCGGGTTCTTCGGTCGACGTTTGTGTGGTGATTTTTCTGACGTTTCGCCAGCACGAGTGGCTGGCATTGTCAAAGCCGCACCCTCCATTGCCAGTGGGGACAGGAGTCGAGCTCGCGGCCGCAGATTATGTGTACCTGGCTCGCCAACGTGCAAGGGCTTCTCCGTGGTCATTTCCGATGCGGTTCTAATCTTGCTACTTGCACCGGTCGTCCGCTGCAGCATGGGACTCCAGCATCGGTTCAACTTGAAGCTTTCTTCTTTGTTGCTGAAGCTATTCTCATGTTTGTTTCTTTCTATAGCTTCTATGAACAAGCGGGTGTGATAGCTCTGCTCTACAGCCAGAACATCTGTGACGGCAAATTTTACAAATGCTATGTGGTTGGCCTCACACAGCGCATGCTCTGCCACGGCCGTTTTCTCCACCTGCCCCAACCCGCAATGCTGCTTATGTTCGGTGATCCTGGTGTTGATTGATCCTCCAGTCATTCCGACATCAAATTTTCTGCCCGTGCATGGTATGCGGTATATTCCCGACACTTTTCTCCTTTACAGATCTGAGACACGCTTTGATCTTCTTTGGCGGTTTATAAATAATCTTTACGCCATGTTTGCGCCATATAGGTCGATTCTGTCCACCAGTTTGGGAATGTATGGCAGAAAGACCGTACCCGACATTTCTTTTTCCGAAGTGTCACTTCACCGAGTGATTGACTCTCTTAAACTTCTTAAACTCCTGGAAATTGAAATAAGAACACCGTGAATTCATTGTCCCAGGAAGGGGAAACTTTATTGACACATTCCTGGGGTCAGATACATCACATGATCACACTGACAGAACCACAGGCACATAGACACAGGCAACAGAGCATGCACAATGTCGGCACTAGTACAGTGTATATCCACCTTTCGCAGCAATGCAGGCTGCTATTCTCCCATGGAGACGATCGTAGAGATGCTGGATGTAGTCCTGTGGAACGGCTTGCCATGCCATTTCCACCTGGCGCCTCAGTTGGACCAGCGTTCGTGCTGGACGTGCAGACCGCGTGAGACGACGCTTCATCCAGTCCCAAACATGCTCAATGGGGGACAGATCCGGAGATCTTGCTGGCCAGGGTAGTTGACTTACACCTTCTAGAGCACGTTGGGTGGCACGGGATACATGCGGACGTGCATTGTCCTGTTGGAACAGCAAGTTCCCTTGCCGGTCTAGGAATGGTAGAACGATGGGTTCGATGACGGTTTGGATGTACCGTGCACTATTCAGTGTCCCCTCGACGATCACCAGTGGTGTACGGCCAGTGTAGGAGATCGCTCCCCACACCATGATGCCGGGTGTTGGCCCTGTGTGCCTCGGTCGTATGCAGTCCTGATTGTGGCGCTCACCTGCACGGCGCCAAACACGCATACGACCATCATTGGCACCAAGGCAGAAGCGACTCTCATCGCTGAAGACGACACGTCTCCATTCGTCCCTCCATTCACGCCTGTCGCGACACCACTGGAGGCGGGCTGCACGATGTTGGGGCGTGAGCGGAAGACGGCCTAACGGTGTGCGGGACCGTAGCCCAGCTTCATGGAGACGGTTGCGAATGGTCCTCGCCGATACCCCAGGAGCAACAGTGTCCCTAATTTGCTGGGAAGTGGCGGTGCGGTCCCCTACGGCACTGCGTAGGATCCTACGGTCTTGGCGTGCATCCGTGCGTCGCTGCGGTCCGGTCCCAGGTCGACGGGCACGTGCACCTTCCGCCGACCACTGGCGACAACATCGATGTACTGTGGAGACCTCACGCCCCACGTGTTGAGCAATTCGGCGGTACGTCCACCCGGCCTCCCGCATGCCCACTATACGCCCTCGCTCAAAGTCCGTCAACTGCACATACGGTTCACGTCCACGCTGTCGCGGCATGCTACCAGTGTTAAAGACTGCGATGGAGCTCCGTATGCCACGGCAAACTGGCTGACACTGACGGCGGCGGTGCACAAATGCTGCGCAGCTGGCGCCATTCGACGGCCAACACCGCGGGTCCTGGTGTGTCCGCTGTGCCGTGCGTGTGATCATTGCTTGTACAGCCCTCTCGCAGTGTCCGGAGCAAGTATGGTGGGTCTGACACACCGGTGTCAATGTGTTCTTTTTTCCATTTCCAGGAGTGTATATAACTGGTGGAGTACCCATTGCTCCTCAAAACGTTTTCCAGGTGTTGTATCTCGCGTCCGAGGTGCTGCGGCTCGTATATTCGTGATTCTCACGTTACGAGCGTGTTAAACATGTCTCTTTTCTGGCTCTGGTGGTGATTTGACAGTTCGTGCAGGTATCGGTCCTTGAGTGTAGGTTTTCGATACATACTGTGTCCCAAATCTTTATTATCCTTCGTGACCAGCACATTTAGGAAGGGTAGTGTTTGTCATTTTCTACTTCAGTGGTAAATTTTATGTTGACATGTAGGCTGTTCAGGTGTCTTAGGAAGTCACAGAGCTTTTCCTCACCGTTGCTCCGCACAACGAAGGTATCAGAGACGTATCTGTGCCACACATTTGGTTTACAAGGTACCAACTGTCCAGTGCCTGTGTTTCGAAATGTTCCATGAAGAAGCTGGTCACCACTGGACTAAGAGGACTACTAATGGCGACGCTTTCTAGCTGCTCGTAGAAGTTGCCATTCCACGTGAAATAGCTCATGGTGAGGCATGCATGAAAGAGTATATTGGTACTGCCTGCCGATAAGGGAAATGCTACCGTCAATCGACACGCTAGGATTATGTGAACTCAAACTGGACAACGCTCTTTTCACGAAAACGGTACTGAGAACTGACATTCGCAACTGACTACGGATATTTCGCGTAAGATAAGAGATATTAGGATCGTCCAGAGGCATATGGGCAGTCATTTCTTCTTCTTCTTCCACCATCGTTCTATATGTGAGTGGTACAAGATACCCACCGCTGGCGACTTGCCGATCATATATAGAAACCAAAATATTAAAATGAAGCTCTGCAATGGGAGGCTATCACACCAAAACATTGACTTTGCGAAGTCGCGATTCCTCCGTCGATGTAAAATGAATGTGCTCGAAGAGAGATGCGCAGGCCGTAATTTATAGTGCAAGACATTATGACAATGCAGTCTCTCGCTAATTAATGACGTTGAAGAAACACGTGGAAGTTTTATTCAAACGAGAACAGGACTGGCGTAGAGTGATTCTAGAGATGAAACAAAGCATGAAAAAAGAAACGTCTTGCTTGCAAGATGAAGCAAAAAATACTTACAAGGGATCGCAGTAAAGGCAGACGAGCTGAGTTTTTCGAAGCTGGCTGGAGACTAGCTAGGTGTCGCCTTGTCAAGCCCACGGCATCCGCCGCTTATCTTCAGCATTCCTTAGACTGGCGTGGAGGAGGTGACGGATAATGTGTGACAGCGTGAACAGTGATTGATGGTAAGTATCTAAAGTAGTGAAGTAACGAAATGTAAAATGATATCGCCTGTAACACGCATAAAATGTAGTGAAGTGAATATTCGCCTTTCTTATGCCATGAGGTGATTGGGAACCGAAGGAAAGCAGCCCAGATATTCTCTGCTATGACGGGTCTCCCACCGCCACTTGTCAAACTTAAGATGCGTTATAAACGTTTGTATGGTATAATGTCCTAACCGCGAATGAAGCATCTATGCAGAGGGCAACGAAACAAACTGTAAACATCTGCCAATCTACTGATATTGTTACAGCACTAGATGATATCTCGTAGAAGAGGCCATAGATTGCTGAATGGAGTTGTTATATTTACCTCTGTAGATACAGGCAAGGTTCTAGACTATGAAAGTCCAACGAAACACTGTCAAGGTAGCGCCAATAAGGTAAATGAACGCAAATGTAACAAACACTTTGAATGTTTAAGTGGTGGTATGGAAAGCAAGAAGGCAGTTTCTATTTTCAGAAGGTCAGTTACTAGACGTGGTATATGACAGATTCACTACCTTGGTAATAGTGACTCTAAAGGCTTCAATCGTGTTGTGGCTGCTATATCATGTAGTGAAACTGAAATTTAAAAAAAAATTTAAAGTATAGGACATCTGCAAAAGAGGAGCAAGACTCAGCAAACTCTGCAAGGACATGACAGGGAAAAAAACTCTGTGATGGCAAAGCAACTGGTGAACAAGGCAGAGTCACCAGGCCAAAAATAGAAAGTATCACATAATATTATGGTCAAGCAATCTGGAGAAACAACAAAAATGTAAGTGAGCTGAGAAAAGCAGTTCGAGCGACTCTGTTTCACAGAATATCCACCGATGAGTATGAATTTTAGAGGAAGCCGAAAGGCACGTGTTTACGCTCACGCAGGCTGGCGTGAGGTCTGGAACAGGACAAGGAAATTAGAACTTAGAAAAACGGACGCAGATGGTGGAATACTTAACTTTAATCCATTAATGTTGAACGTAGCTCTCGTCTGTACATTATTTACAATATCAATAGTAACTGATAATGGCGCCTTGCTAGGTCGTAGCAAATGACGTAGATGAAGGCTATACTAACTATCGTCTCGGCAAATGAGAGCGTATTTTGTCAGTGAACCATCGCTAGCAAAGTCGGTTGTACAACTGGGTGAGTGCTAGGAAGTCTCTCTAGACCTGCCGTGTGGCGGCGCTCGGTCTGCAATCTCTGATAGTGGCGACACGCGGGTCCGACGGATACTAACGGACCGCGGCCGATTTAAAGGCTACCACCTAACAAGTGTGGTGTCTGGAGGTGACACCACAGAGTATCCACAGCATGACCTCTGCCCTAAACGAAACATGTCATGGTCCACATATAATAGGTGTGAATCGAATGGCCAAAAACATACACATACACAGCCCATGTCAGAAACTTCTATGGTAGAACTAAAGCCAATATCTAGAGAACTTCCAGATTCTAAACTTCTGGAAAGATGTAATGATGGCTAAACACAGAATCCGAATAAAAGCTTCAGTAGTTGCATTTAGGAATGCTTGCCAAAAGCTGTTTTTGTTGGCATGTCAGCTTCTCAGATTGGTGTGATAGACACCATCATATATTTTATTGTTGCAGTAACAAGCAGATTAAAAACCATGTATAGTCTAGGCATCAAAATTGCGGACAACATGAAAAGTAGGCTACTAGGAGTGGATAGCCAACGTGTCGATGAAGCTGAAAAGCTGCAGAAAGCGTAACACAGGAGGCCAAAATAACAAAGATAGAAAAGAAAGCTAAAGGGGACGAAAAAGGACACCCATAATCAACAAGATTATGGAGCTGGAATCTTCGGACAAGTTATCATTGAGAAGAAAGCGACTTGCAAATGTTTAGTTTCAATTTCCTTTAATCAAACTTTTTGCACGTCATTATCTCATCCAATAACAAAACTGCAAAACCATTTTCCATGAATAATAACATAGTGCTTGCATAAACGGTGAACCACATTACTGAACAATGTATTAAACATTTTAAGCTGGACCATATTATTATTATTACTGTTATTTATTGGAAGAAAGAAACTGACTTCTAAAATACATTTCTAAAAAATATACGAACAACAAAGTTGAAAATATTCCTGCTTTACTGTTCCCACAGGTTGTTGATTAAAAGAATAAAATTTTTTGACATTTTATTTATTTTGAATAGTGTGGAATGTTAATAAAATTAAAGTTACACTAGTTTAGTATGTAAGATAAAATCAGTCTTCACTTAACTATGTGTTCCTCAGTTTCTAATTTTTTTTCACATAGAGGTTACAACATACTAATTATTTGGTTAAAGTTTCATTCCTAAACCTATTACAGTTTTTGAGTTATTAAATTAAAAAATGCTAGTGAAAACTACAGGCTATGACCTCCATGTCCCTTCAAGGCAGTGGTCGTCAGACTGCAAACCAAATCAACGATTCGAGTGGCCCGCGGCTCTCAGCCATATTTTATAATAATATGCCTCTCACAACTAACAACCGAATCCAGAACCTTCCACTAACGTTAAGACCTTCTTAAGAGCGGAGATTTTCTGTTCAGTTACAAACAAAAATACTTACTGAGACTGTAATATTTTAAGACGAGCTTATTTTTAATGGACATTGGTGAATTCGAACATGAGCTATGTAAGGTTGCCTACTTACGTCAGAGGCAAAGAAGTAACGCTGCCTCTGCTGGGTTAGAGGATGCGTGAGGGTGAATCCTTTATTGTTTGCTTTCCAGCACTGACAACACACGGACGTGCTCAACTCGTACCCGTCTGTTAGTCTACCACTATCTCAATACATCTGAGAGTGAGGGCGATTCTGACGGCTCATCGTGAGTTTTTACCGTGATATTTCACGGGATCATGCCAGTATTTACCTCGAGGCTATTCCATTCGGTTGTTTCCGGCCTCCTCGTGGAAGATACTCAAGAGGTGTACATGGTACGTTCATGCATTATCTTCTTGAAATGCTGACTGATACTTTGGACTGCATGCTTGAGACGTGCACTGCTACCTTCCAAGATGCTACTACACGCGGGTGTACAAATGAATGTGCCCAATGGAAAATACTAAAAGCGAAAACGAAGATTTTGTCCTGTCTGACTACCCCCTGAAGCAGATCTTAGTATCTCTTAATCGTGATATTTTCCTTCTTGTTTCTCTTTAACATATAAATTACGCAAATGAATGATTAAGGGAATTAGTAACTACAAAATGATAAATGTGATTATGCTTGTAATTTATTGTAGATTAAAACCCCTTTCATATATTACAGATGTTTGTATATCATTGTCCAATGGACGTAAAGAGACACAAATGAATATCCTAACTAATATTACTGATCAACTGCCCAAATCTAATATAAATAAGGCGAGCTGACTGACATCATCTACATACCAAACACTAGAAGACAATACTTTCAAAGATGATCTACAGTGGTCTGCAACCTCAGTGGAAATAGAACTTACGTGATCACAGCTGTTTAGCTTTATAACTCTAATAAGCCGAAGCAATTAGCAATATCACCGTACGTACTGCATCCGGTGCGTCGGGGTTATGCGTTTCGTACACATCTGCGACGATGGAAGAAGTCCAGCCACAAAATAAAAAACTCTTTCAAACACTAGTACGGCAGAAGGTGGTCCTCTGACTAGTATCAGCTAATAATGTCTTCTCCTTTGTGTGTTCTACAGACAAGAAAGGCGAGCTACCAACCACAAGGACAGAATTCTGATAGCGTCTCTACGTGAGTATAGACAGAGGAAGTGCTCCCAATCGCTGAACACAGCGTACTCAATGACGATTCTCTTCCCGGAGGCGAAGTCCAGAATTGTATAAGTTCGCAACACTACAGTGCCTAACCGTTGTAACTATAAAAATCTCCTGAGAGCAAAGACAGCAAGTCCATCTGTACCAACAAAATCCGATACTAAGCGACCATCAAAGACGGGTGTTCAAAACGGAAAACCTCTTTCTCTCCACTGATGGTTTCCCACCAAAGCTCGGCTCCCCTCCCTCGTAACTGCAGAAAGCGAATCATATTCTCAAAACCACAGAATATTCTCCTTCTCTACAAATTCTTCCGAACGCTGACCAACCATATTTTAGTCTTTTGCCGCCTAGCGCGGAAAGTTTGTGACGAAATACCCATCCCCGTTAATTAGGAATTCATACAATGGTATGCTTCTCAGAATAAAAATCCTTGGAAATTACCTAGCTTGCATGATTTCCGAGGTAACGCTTCCTTGTTCCTCTCTGCTGTGTCCAAGATTTTCAGAGTTTCCAGTTATCGTTCCAGCCTAGCTACAGGATCGGTCGGCCGCCGCTGTATTGTGCTTCAGCGCTCAGGTGTCCCGACCATCCGTCTTGGGCTACTTCCTGCTTTTAGCAGGACCAACACACCTGTGCGGGCTTTTCCATCCAGGGCCTGAGTTACGCCTGCCTTTTCATTTCCACTGGCGTTCCAACCTCTGCTAGTATAGGCAATCATTCATTAAGACATTTTGAAAAAAGGACAATCCATCACCTTTAATGCAATAAGCGTTAACAACTATTTACAAGGTATACGTGACAATGTCAGCCTTCTCTAAATATGCATATACACGATGTACAACCTATCAAATGATACCTCAAACTATGTAGATGAGTGATTGTAAGCTGCGAAATTATAGTCACCTTACAACCTGGCTGCGTCCACCGTTTTCTACAGCAACCACCCGCCTCCAAACTGTTCTTCACAGAGTGATGCAGAGACCCAACGAGACTTCCTATCTTCTTAACTTAGCGTAATGCTAGAGGGCTTTATAGTATTGTTCGTAATAGACGCAAGGAGGCAAGATTGATCCATAGGAGATGGTTGTGTACCGTCTGGATTGACACAGCTGCCTCCAAGAAAGTTATGCACAGGTCTTTTATATTCTCCTCTGGATACCTACGAGCCATAATTTGTGGGTGGCTGTCACAAGATAATGTTGTTCACCGTGGGAGATGACTACAAGGCAGATATTTAGTGCTTTTTGTCTCACAATAGGAGGTGAATGTCAAATTTGCTTGCCACAAATATCTCAGTTTCTACTATTTTCTGCGTTATCCATTATCTAGCTCACCAACACTTTTTCTATCATATGTTGTGTCCAATTGTCGATGTCTGAGATGAAGACAGTCTTTGCTCAGTAATGATGGGTAGCATGAGCCATGTTCTCGCGTCTTGTCCAACAGGAGCTCAGCACGACCTTGGCAGGTAAGGCAGCGTCTGCGTTCGAAAGCGCAGAAAGGGGGCGTCAGAGCGTCAGAAGAAAGAGTCGGGTGTATAGAGACGAAGTGGGTGGCCGGTGGTTGCTGCTTGGGTCCATGTATGCAACTTTGTGCTGACACATCCCCCGTGGAGCAGACTCACGTGCAAACGTGCAGTGAGATATGCTTTGTGCTGTCAGACACTACGGTAGAAAAATTTTTAGTATCCTGTTCCCATATTAAGTCCCTGCATCCCAGCATTGCTTTAGCACAAAGAGCTGTCAATACCCATTGGCGAGGCATACATATTTCGACATGGTTAGTGGGTGACCAACAGTACGACGCTGACACTTCTGTGGGATAGTGCGAGCGAGCTCTGTGAAAAAGTGTAAGACAAATACACCTTTTACAGCCTTTTTTGGTCTCATAAAATTAAGTAAGATGCTGTAGATAGGGCACAAACACTTCTACTGGGTACGCGACGGAGTAGTTATGGTACTGATTCAAATGGTTCAAATGGCTCTGAGCACTATGGGACTCAACTGCTGTGGTCATAAGTCCCCTAGAACTTAGAACTAATTAAACCTAAACAACCTAAGGACATCACACACATCCATGCCCGAGGCAGGATTCGAACCTGCGACCGTAGCAGTCGCACGGTTCCGGACTGCGCGCCTAGAACCGCGAGACCACCGCGGCCGGCAGTTATGGTACTGAAACAAACCCATTAGGTATATGTAGCATTACTAGAGACTGCCAACCACGGGTAATAAACTGGACTGTTTCATCATTACAAATGATGTTGCACAGAAAATCCTCTCCTCAGTTCCTTATAAATACGCCAACCAGACAGCGTAGAGGCAGTCGATCAGTAGGATCAACGATGTTCATGTCGTTCACACTCGATTCTAACATTTTTCATATTGTACCAGTCATACGCTCACTGTCTGGCATAATAACAGCAGTTCCGTGCCCATGGATAACTGACACCATACTCCAGAAGCGAAGCTGCCACTGATGGTTCCAGTTCATGGCACAAGCTGCTCTAATGCTTTGGCATCATAGACCAGAGTGCTTACCAAACTGGTGGGCCAGGATCAGCATACAGCACGAAATCAGACATCATGGCATCCAGCACCATGGTCCATTAGATGGAACAATTCAGACAGTGTCCAGAGGGGAACAGAGCACTCTCAGGACGGCATGTGTATCAGTCACACACGCACTGTAATCATACGTCTTTCGCAGCAAAACTACTGGACAGGAAGTGCCTACAGACCAGCATGCTGGCAAGCTGCCAGACCATGAGCTGCCTGCCTAAGATAAGGGCTGCCTGCCTAAGATAAGGGCTGCCTGCCTAAGATAAGGGCTGCAGCTTTGAGTCTGCAATGATTGCAGTAGAGTGCACTACAGCCTGTGCAGCAACTGACCGTCGCTGAGGCTACAACTACGAGATGTATGTTGAATGAACTGAGTAATAAGTAATGTTATTTCACTGGCGCCAAACGACGCCCCAAAAGTCCTCAGACCACACATCCTGATACAACAACAGGCGTATCCAGCTCAGAAGTGGGTGGCCTCTGCAATACATTCTCCTGTTGCGAGCGATGTACTATGGTGAGGTAATGAATTGCAGCTTAACGTATTAACTCAGTATAATGAATTCAAGTCTGTACTGAGCGACTAAGAATGACAGAATTCACCATGCTTTGTGCTGTGAGGTACTAAGTCTCGATTCACGTGGGCCAGAATTCGGTTTCTCTATAACACATCCGAATCAGGGGCAGACTAAATAAATCACTTCCTCATTGATTTAACCATTCTTGATGCTTTCGTAAATTTCCTGGATAATATGCCTGTAAATTCTTTGTTTTGAGTGATACGGAATATCACGTGGTACACGCTTAAGTAAGTGTACGCTTCCATGTACTCAAGTACTATGAACTGTATTGAAATAATAAGTAATTTTAACACGCTTTCTCTTGCTTTATTTACATTCCTTGCCACTATTAAATTGCTAGTTACAATATAACGATTCTGTTTAGCAAATTAATTTGCAGTATAGGGTCTGACGAGATCTTTTGTCTTCAGCAGAAGTGTTTATTCACTACGAGCTGCTTCCACCGTCGTTAATCATTTATTCAGCAAAACAATTAGTCTTGGGACCGATGACCAAGCAGTTTGGCCCCCCACCCCCACCCCCTTTTAAACCAACCAACCAATTAGTCTTAACATCTTTGCTTGAATCTTTCAGGCGTCTGAAGGTGACTTGCATCGAGATCTTTGTAGTACCCAGAGATATCTCATGATCCATTCAGTGTTTGTTCCATTATTTAATAATTTCAAACTTTGTTTGGCAAAGCGCTGGACTCACAGTCCAAGCCAGGTATGCTCACTGCACATGCTTTCTGTAAACTGGTATATGCATGCGTGTTAAAATACAGATATATGTAAACAGGCAAAATAGGGCACTGCGGTTGGCAACGCCTGTATAAGACAACAAATGTCTGGCGCAGTTGTTAGATCGGTTACTGCTGCTACAATGGCAGCTTATCAAGATTTAAGTAAGTTTCAACGTGGTGTTACAGTTGGCGCACGAACGATGGGACACAGCATCACCGAAGTAGCGATGGAGTAAGGGTTTTCCCGTACGACCATTTCACGAGTGTACCGTGAATATCAGAAATCCGGTAAAACATCAGATCTCCGACATCACTGCGGCCGGAAAAAAAATCCTTCAAGAGCGGAACCAACGACGACTGAAGAGACTCGTTCAGCGTGATAGAAGTGCAACCCTTCCGCAAATTACTGCAGATTTCAATGCTGCGCCATCAACAAGTGTCAGCGTGCGAACAATTCAACTGTACATCATCAATATGGGCTTTCGGAGCCGAAGGCCCACTCGTGTACCCTTGATGACTGCACGACACAAAGCTTCACGCCTCGCCTGGGCCAACCAACACCGACATGGGACTGTTGATGACTGGAAACATGTTGGCTGTTCGGACGAGTCTCGTTTCAAATTGTATCGAGCGGATGGACGTGTGCGGATATGGGGAAAACCTCATGAATGCATGGACTGTTCAAGCTGGTGAAGGCTCAGTAATGGTGCGGGGCGTGTGCAGTTGGAGTGATATGGGACCCCTGATACGTCTAGATACGACTATGACACGTGGCACGTACGTAAGCATCCATTTATGTCCATTGCGCATTTCGACTTAAATGGGTAATTCCAGGCGGACAATGTGACACTTCACACATCCAGAATTACTACAGAGTGGCTCCAGGAACACTCTTCTGAGTTTAAACACTTCCGCAGGCCACCAAACTCTCCAGACATGAACATTATTGAGTATATCTGGGATGCCTTGCAACGAGCTGTTCAGACGAGATCTCATCCCCCTCGTACTCTTACGGATTTATTGACAGCCCCGCAGGATTCACAGCGTCAATCCCTGCAGGACTACTTCAGACATTAGTCGAGTCCATGCCACATCATGTTGCGGCACTTCTGCGTGCTCGCGGTGACCCTACACGATATTAGGCAGGAGTACCAGTTTCTTTGGCCCTTCATTGTATAATCAGATGGCATTTGAGAATAATTTCCACGTTATAGGAGAGTATTTCAACCAGACCAATTTTCTGTAGCCATTCTCACATGTTCTCCGATTCTATAAAAAATTTCGAATGACATAATCTTTAATGTACGCCTATCCGTGCTGTCAGCCCTTCTTGCTGCAAAGCGACAATGCACGCACGTTATAAACTTGAAATGACCCTTTGAGCCATGTTGATCTCCCGAATAGTATACGTAATTCTCGTTGTCCGGTTCACGACTGCAGCCACAGACTCTACGGGGAAAGCTGGTCTACTTTTACCTGCAGTGTGAAAATGACTTTTTGTAGTCTTTTCTGTGGTCGGTGAAGTTATAAGACAGTAGTATCCGAAATATGAAAAATTTTAACTGAACAAGGATAGCGTACAACTTTTTCTAGATATTTTGTATTGTCTGGATTTATTTTAGTTCTTAATTTTGTGCTTATTAAATGCCAGATTGGTCGGAATCTACATGCACATTTACAAGTGACTGTTTTTGCAACACAATAACAATATTTTTGTTAATTCACACTATAATGGGGCAACTACAGTGTTGTAGTACTCCCAGGACTCTCAAAAGTTTCTAATTCTCACATAATGAGCTACTTTCGCATGTTTAGTTATTATTGTCATAGCCATTTCCCTACCTCGAAGTTACTGTCGATATTCCGCTGATTTGATTTCCGAAAATGAATACGTATCTGTGAACTGCGTGTAAGTAAGAAGGATATATAAATATTAAACATGAATTTCACACACAAATAATAGAATGGACTTAATATACTGGTGACCCCTTTATTAACACTGTTTGAACGATGACGTTATTCTGTTTAGGTTTGCTCTGTGAACATGGCATACTTAGAGAAGATGTTGATATTTTGGAGTTTATATGACGCATAAAGATCGTATTGAAAATTTTCAGCGGGTTATCTCCTTCTTATTATTTCCCAGCAAAACTCTTGTGGTACTATAAGAGAAAATTACTGCCTAATATTGCACTATCAGTGCCATGATGGTAGAGGTCATTATCTGGATGAATGAATGCCAGTATACAAATATTTAACTGTTGTTTTTATATGAAAGTTTCCTTAAACATACAATGTGTGTGAGAAATGTAATGAGAGTGGCAAGACTGCAAGCGATCTGACAACGCTATGTTGTTCTACTTGTGTGGCTGATGTCATCCCTTCCGGATGCTGTGTCCGAATTTCAGCTCCGTACAGCTATCACATGAGTTTTGAGAGCATCGTCAGTGAAGCTGTGTCTTTGTTGTGTGTTACGGAAAAGGACCAACGGAATTTAGAGCAACGCTATACAATCAAGTTTTGTTTTAATCTTAGGGAAGCCGGCCGGAGTGGCCGAGCGGCTCTAGGCGCTACAGTCTGGAACCGCGCGACCGCTACAGTCGCAGGTTCGAGTCCTGTCTCGGGCATGGATGTGTGTGATGTCCTTAGGTTAGTTAGGTTTAAGTAGTTCTAAGTTCTAGGGGACTGATGACCACAGCAGTTAAGTCCCATAGTGCTCAGAGCCATTTGAACCATTTGAACCAATCTTGGGGAATCCGATAGTGTGAACTTTAAAATGTTGAGACGTTTGCGAAACATTCCTTATCAAGAATACAAGTTTTTGGTTGACAAAAAACAGTTTTGGAAGGTTGAGAACACAGTGAAGATGAGCTTTGCTTGGGGAGACCATCAACGAGAACGTCGACCGTGTGCGTGCTCTTGCGAGATCGGAACCACGTTTAAATCTAAGGATGTTGGGTGACCTGTTAAACACTGTCCCAATCCGTCAAATTTTGACCGTAGTTTTCCACATGCGAAATGTTTGTGCCAAAACGATGCCGAAAAATCTCACAACTGATCAGAAGGACAGTTGAAGAAACGTGTGCGTTGATCTTGTTGAGAGGATTGACAATGACCACTAATGGTTCAGTGGTGAGATCACAGGTGATGAATCCTTGATTTCTGAGTACGACTGTGAGACAAGCAGCAAAGTGAAGAATGGCACACTGAGACATCTCCTCGACTGAAAACAAGCTCGACTGGGCAAATTATAGATCAAAACAATGCCGATTTTCTTTCTTGACTGTAGAGGTATCGTGTATGAAGAATTTGCCGCTCCAGGCAAACTATCAACAAAGTGTGTTGCAAAGTTCTACTGACCTGAGTCCCCGTGACTTTTTTCTTTTCCCTAAATTGAGAAATGTCTTAAAAGAACCTTATTTTGGGACTCTGGGAACATTCAAAAGAATGTGACCGTCATGCTAAAGATCCTACCAAATTTGAAAAAAATTAAAACTTTGGTACATAAAAAATCAGTCTCATTACTTTCTCATATGAGCGCGCGTAATGAAATACGGGTATGCGTCCAGCACTAGGAATCTTCTCCGTATTCTTCCAGGCATGTCAATCTTCTCAGCAGCAAATTCCATAACCGAGGGATAAGTTGAAAGGCGTCCATTAGGAATGCACCATGGAATATACAGTAAATCACATGAATTTGGGCCCCCTGTAGTGTTCATTTCACGTAGTTCGACGTACACGTGGTATGATAGACAAAGTATTTCACAACTTGGTGCACCCAGACTGCGATATATTTTTGCTAAGAAGTAGCAGAACTGCAGCTTAATGATTGGTAGTATGAACAAATAACTTTCGCGAATCAGAAGTTCCGTTAGCTATGACGGTACTGGTTGATAGTAAGGTAGCTTTCTCGTTTTTCTTTCGCTTATTAAATTTTCAATTCTTATCGATTGTGGAGCGATTTTACAAACTACGCGTTCTTTTGTTCATCTTAGATAACACGTGTCTGACAACTGTTGGTCCTCAAATAAGACTGCACTTGACCCTGATAATCTTAAAAGCAAGGTTTTCTCGCCATTCTCACGTGAGAATTAATGCACGAAATTTGCTTCCGTTCAGACCCGTTATGGTGTTATGGGGACGTCCCACAATCTAGTACGTCGTTTCCATGGATTCATCTACACCTACATCTACATAGATACTCCGCTCTGCAATCCACCTTACGATGCCTGGCGGAGGGATGGTACCCTGTACCACTACCACTCATTTCCTTTCCTGTTCCACTCACAAATAGAGCGAGAGAATGAATGTCTATATGTCTCGGTATAAGCCCTAATTTCTCTCATCTTATTTTCGTGGTCCTTACGTGCAGTATGTGTTGGCGGCAGTAGAATCGCGTGGCAATCAACCTTAAATGCCGGTTCTCTAAATTTTTTTCAACAGTGTTTCTCAAAAAGAACGTCGCCTTGTCTCCAGTTTGAGTTCCCGAAGGAGTTCCGTATCACTTACGTGTTGTACGAAACTACCAGTAACAAATCTCGAAGCCCGCCTCTGTGTTGCTTCGATATCTCCCTTCAATCCGACCTGGTACGGATCCGAGACACTGTAGCAATACTCAAGAATAGGTATCATCAGCGTCCTGTTCGCGGTCTCATTTACAGGTGAACCACTCTTTCCTAAAATTCTCCCAATAAACAGAAGTCGATGATTCTCCCTCCCCACCACAGTTATCACATGCTCGTTCCATTTCATATCGCTTTGCACTGTTGCGCTCAGATGTTTAAAAGACTTGATTGTGCCAAGCAGGACACTAGTAATACTGTATCAGAACGTTACAGGTTTGTTCTTCCTACTCGCCTCCATTAACTTACAATTTTCAACGTTTACAGCTAGCTGCCATTCATCACACCAACTAGACATTTTGTTTAAGTCGTCTTATATCTTCCAACAGTCACTCAACTTCGACGCCTTACCGAAAACCACAGCATCATCAGCAAACAACAGCAGATTGTTGCCCACCCTGTCCGCCAAGTCATTTATTTACACTACTGGCCATTAAAATTGCTACACCATGAAGGTGACGTGCTACAGACGCGAAATTTAACCGACAGGAGGAAGATGCTGTGATATGCAAATGATTAGCTTTTCAGAGCATTCACACAAGGTTGGCGCCGGTGGTGACACCTACAACGTGCTGACATGAGGAAAGTTTCCAACCAATTTCTCATACGCAAACAGCAGTTGACCGGCGATGCCTGGTGAAACGTTGTTGTGATGCCTCGTGTAAGGAGGAGAAATGCGTACCATCACGTTTCCGACTTTCATAAAGGTCGGATTGTAGCCTATCGCGATTGCGGTTTATCGTATCGCGACATTGCTGCTAGCGTTGGTCGATATCCAATGACTGTTAGCAGAATATGGAATCGTTGGGTATACGGAACGCCGTACTGCATATCAACGGCCTCGTATCACTAGCTGTAACGGATCGTGCAGCCACGTCTCGATCCCTTATTCAACAGATGGGGACGTTTCCAAGACAACAACCATCAGCACGAACAGTTCGACGACGTTTGCAGCAGCATGGACTATCAGCTCGGAGACCATGGCTGCGGTTACCCTTGACGCTGCATCACGGACAGGAGAGGATGCGATGGTGTACTCAACGACGAACCTGGGTGCAGGAATGGCAAGACGTCAGTTTTTCGGATGAATCCAGGTTCTGTTTACAGCATCGTGATGGTCGCATCCGTGTTTGGCGACATCGCGGTGAACTCACACATTGGAAGCGTGTATTCGTCTTCGCCATACTGGCGTATCACCCGGCGTGATGGTATGGGGTGCCATTGGTTACACGACTCGGTCACCTCTTGTTCGCATTGACGGCACTTTGAACAGCAGACGTTATATTTCAGATGTGTTACGACGCCGGCCGGAGTGGCCTTGCGGTTCTAGGCGCTGCAGTCTGGAGCCGGGCGACCGCTACGGTCGCAGGTTCGAATCCTGCCTCGGGCATGGATGTGTGTGATGTCCTTAGGTTAGTTAGGTCTAATTAGTTCTAATTTCTAGGCGGCTGATGACCTGAGAAGGTAAGTTGCATAGTGGTCAGAGCGCGTGTTGCAGGTCCTGTACGGGCGTTTCTGGATACAGAAAATGTTCGACTGCTGCCCTGGACAGCACATTCTCCAGATCGATCACCAATTGAAAACGTCTGGTCAATGGTGGCCGAGTAACTGGCTCGTCACAATACGCGAGACACCACTCTTCATGAACTGTGGTATCGTGTTGAAGCTGCATGGGCAGCTGTACCTGTAGACGCCATCCAAGCTCTGTTTGACTCAATGCCCAGGCGTATCAAGGCCGTTATTACGGCCAGAGGTGGTTGTTCTGGGTACTGATTTCTCAGGATATATGCTCCCAAATTGCGTGAAAATGTAATCACATGTCAGTTCTAGTATAACATGTTTGTCCAATGAATACCCGTTTATCATCTGCATTTCTTCTTCGTGTAGCAATTTTAATGGCCAGTAGTGTATATAGAAAACAACAGCAGTCCTATCACACTTCCAGCACCAACAGAAAAATGCTGCTGTAAAATAAAACGCACTGTACACTGAATCGGCGTAATTTTGACAGTATCTTCTTTAATATTGCCTCTAAAATATATGCTATTGACTTGTACTAAAAAGAGAATTCTAGAGCTTCTCTGAGTGGATTTAGAACAGATTGATTAAGGAACTGTACTGCAGTTAAAGATTCTGATCTAATCACTGCTCATTGTCATCATAAGTACCACTTACGAAGTATGGAAGTACATATTGGTCATGTTCTTTTTACTGAACTCATCCCCTGAAATACTGTCAACAAAGAGACACCTGCTGGAAGCTAAGAGTATGTTTAAAATAGAGTCTATGATCCACTATGTAAGTAAGAAAGAAGATCTTTTTTAAATTCCAAAATTATCGTGCGAAGTAAACTGATAATACAGTTCTTCGTAATCTCCACTGGAAACTGGTATCCATCAAACTACGCTACTGTTAATATTAAGCAGCGAGGTTTATAAGGAGATAAGTGTTCATGCATGCAGCATCATGTTTGCTTCAACCAGGTATCGAAACGACGAAACGGATATGTGATTTACGTTCACAGAATACATCCATGAAATATGTCTATTTAACATTGGTGTCGTCAGAAAGGAAACTTTTTGTTTAATTCAACATGACACGACTGATTTAAGGGGAAGGGTACTCTAAGGCAAGCAGTGAACAGTAGACAGCCCATTGACTAATCTGGAAGGCTCATAGCGAAGAGTGATTGTTTCGTTACCGGGGAAACAACTGCAGTTCACAAACTTTAACGTGTGAGCTGGATGTATTGAGCGATCCAGTTAAAGTCGGAGATGTAACAGATATGTAGTTATTACCGAATGCAGAGATATCAAAACACGACATTGCATTGTAAAAAATAAAGAAGAAATTTCAAGAAAATCTGCGCTGCAACGTATCTCAAGGTAAGATGAAATATCTTGGTATCAGAAAATGTGTCTTAACGAACTTCGCCATATACGAGCAGAAGGACTTGTTTGAGAGAAGATAATTAGTGTTTGCTGTATGAAAAGTATTGGGCACTTTCTTCCAACATTTGAGTAACGTTGCAATCTAGTTAACAAGACGATAGGAATGTGATGTCTGTCTTAATTTGCCACAGGCATTCGCACAACTTTCTGTGCTTCCTTTCGTTAGACTTGAGGCTCTGCTAGTTGGATGATATACACATGTTTCCCATTATCATGTTGTTTTTCCAGGAATGGTTAACTGGTCACAAAATACAGCACATGTTTGGCGAAAGCTATTTAACAAGCGAGGGGAAAGGAAACATAGAAACAAGGAAGTTGTTCTGATCTCTTCTGCTGCCATCCTAATATAAGGGCGGACAAGCTTCAAGTGACCATGGTGTAAGTGCATCTGCGTGTACTTGTACGATGGTTGATTTAGCCAGCTGTTTCCTTTGCCCATACGCATAATTGTGCAGGAGTCACTTGGTAACCTGATAGTAAAGACTCTAGGTGTTTCTTTCTGCATATTTCCTTGTTGACAATGCGGTGAAGTAGTGTCTTGTTATGTTAATACCATAAGAATTTGAATTTTTTTTTCAAAGATTTTTTACCTTTTTACTTTTCACTCTTATGGGTAATGCACTGTTTGGTATTTTTCAGCGTGTGACAACGATTTCACTTTTTTAATTTATTAATTCTACAACGTGTTTGTGACTTTATTGCTTCCTTTTTCTTCTTGAGTGAGAATGTTATTAGCTCTCATTACGGGATTTGTTACCGGCTGAACATTTTTTAGTGAGTCTCTACAGTATTTCATAATGCCTTTCAAGATTATGTGTTTATTTCGTTCAGCGACCGGTTTAATGAGATTGGTAACTTTATGACAGTAATGACATGTGTATTTTTTGTCATTATGCTTTTGTGAGCAGTGCGCCTCTATCTCCGCAACATAGCTGTAGTGCTTTATTCGTATTAGCTTTATTGAACTGCTTATGCAACACTAAACTTTATAGTAACTGGAAGCCAAAACTGTAGGGGCTTTAATTGTATTAACTTGTAACATTAATTCAATATATTACATATGTGTGAGGTTGACTAGCCCCCATCGGGCGCCTTCCCAGGTGCCAGATAGAGGAAAGCTCTCCAGATCTGGAGGTTACTGGGGAAGTAAAATACCTGGGGTGGACCAAAACTAGCATGGGCAGAAGAGGAGTAGTGAAGCCAACTCCCTAGGGGTAGAGCACCTCAAAACCAAGACTCCTGGTCCTCCAGGTTGGAGGTTGTGCTGAGGACTACCAACCCACTCGTGTAAAAATGCTGACTGGTCAGGATACTCAATGCATCCTTCGGGAACAGGACAGTATATACCGGAACAAAAGTTGGCAAAGCTACAAGGATTTCTCTTTTGGGTCTTGGAATATCAGAAGTCTATACCGGCCTGGAAGAGCCCAAATACTAATAAATGAACTACAGAAATACTGGGTGCAACTGGTAGCTCTCCAACAAGTAAGATGGCAAGGAATTGGCACACTGAAAACAGGAGACGGGACTATAATGTATGGAGATTACGGTAAACGCAATGAATTTGGAACTGGATTCTACATTCATACATCAATAAATGACTCAATAAAGGAATTCAAGCATGTCAATAATCGAATATCATACATCACAGTTCAGACTCAGTGGTTAGATATTACATTTCTAAATGCATATGCACCCAGAGAAGGCAAGGATAATAACAGGAAAGAAGAATTCTACAGTTGGACCACACGTACAGCTCAGTAAGTAGACATAATGTAAAAGTAAAGCTAGGAGATTTTATCCAAAGTAGGAAAGGAGGAAATTTACAAACCAACCATTGGCAGTTTCAGCTTACACGAGAAATGTTCGGATAGTGAGGTTCGACGTATAAACTTTGCAGCAACAAATGATCTCACGCTAATCAACACAAAATTTCAACACAAAAACATTCACATATGGACATGGATATCACCAGGTGGAGAAGTAGTTAACCAGATTGACCATGTGCCTATCCACTAAAGATCCCAGAACAGTATTAAAGATATTAGAGCCTTTAGGGATGCCGACTGTGACACAGACCGTATGTTAATCATATCAAAAATGAAAATAAAACTAAAAAGAAAAAGAAATGGAAACAGTGCGGAAATTAATAGATGCAACTTAGATCTGGCTCAAGAATCTACAAAAGAAAACTTTACCAAAGAAATGGAAACCAACCTAAAAGAAACTAAACTGTCCAACAGGGAACAACAAGATGTCGAGAGCGATGGAGTCACCCGAAGAGCAGTATTCAGGAAGTATCTTCCAAAGTTATGGGAAAAAGAAAATGACCTAACCAAAATTTGGTTTAACAAAAAGTGCCAGGAAAAAGTTCTGGAGAGAAGAATGCAAGAAAAGTGTGGATTACAGAAAGGAACAATATGACACTGAAGGGAAGATATTACAAAATCAGCCAGGAAACAACGAACCCTAAGACAAGAGAAAAGGGAATACTAGAACAATATGATAAAAGAAGCAGACGATGATTTCAAGCACCACAGATTAAGACAGATGTATCAGAATATTAAAGTAGGGTTGCATGTTAATGAAGAAAAGACACAATACCTGATCATATGTAACAAAAACCAAAGTGATGCACCTTTGGCTGTTGATGGATTCACTTTCAAAACAGTTGACAGCTTCAAGTACTTAGGGAGTCTGTTTAGTAACAATAATGGAATCGATATAGAAGTAGATGCCCGTCTAGCAACAGCAAACAAACCACTCTTAATTTTATCAAAATCTTACAGAAAAGATCACTTAGTACTAACTTCAAAATTCGCTTGTAGCCGTCAACCATTATACCAGTAACATTATACTGATGTGAAACATTAAAATTTAGAAAGAAAGATGAAGAAAAATTGTTAATATTTGAAAGAAAAATACTAAGAAAAATTTTTGGTCCAGTATATGATAAAGATAACATGGAGTGAATAAAGAGAGCTGTACATACATCGTAACGTTGTAGATGTGCTAAAGAAGAGAAGGTTGGACTGGGCAGGCCATACAGAAGAAAACAGACTACCTAAAATAGCATTCAGACAGACAATAGATGGAACGAAAGGAACAGGAAGACCCAGAAGTAGATGGAGAGATAACATCCGGGAGGACACAACTAGAATGAACACGAACACTGAATGGACAAACAATGCACTCAACAGAAGGAAATGGTAGAGACTTGTAGAGCAGGCGTATGGTCCACAAGGCTCTTGCCAGTTGTAAATAAATAAAATAAATGGTTCAAATGGCTCTGAGCACTATGGGACTTAACATCTGTGGTCATCAGTCCACTAGAACTTAGAACTACTTAAACCTAACTAACCTAAGGACATTACACACATCCATGCCCGAGGCAGGATTCGAACCTGCGACCGTAGCAGTCGCGCGGTTCCGGACTGAGCGCCTAGAACGTAAATAAAATAAATACATGTTACATAAACCAGTGCATAAATAATATTTTTATCTATGTATTCTTATTTTTTGTACTTATGACTTTTGGACATGAATTAATGTACTTTTTGAATTTAAATATTGATTCTGTGCAATTTTATATGGTAAATTGGTATGTTGGTAATCTATGTTACAGAAATCTATAAGCAAAAATGTCAGAACACATAGCGAAAAGACGTAGGAAAGTCGTCCTGTGGTGTGGAGACATAAGATACACTACTGGCCATTAAAATTGATGCACCAAGAAGAAATGCAGATGATAAACGGGTATTCATTGGACAAATATATTATACTAGAACTGACATGTGATTGCAAAAAAAAAAAATGGTTCAAATGGCTCTGAGCTCTATGGGACTTAACATCTTAGGTCATCAGTGCCCTAGAACTTAGAACGACTTAAACCTAACTAACCTAAGGACATCACATACATCCATGCCCGAGGCAGGATTCGAACCTGCGACCGTAACGGTCACGCGGTTCCCTACTGAAGCGCCTAGCACCGTAAGGCCACACCGGCCGGCAGTGATTACATTTTCACGCAATTTGGGTGCACAGATCCTGAGAAATCAGTACCCAGAACAACTACCTCTGGCCGTAATAACGGCTTTGATACGCCTGGGCATTGAGTCAAACAGAGCTTGGATGGCGTATACACGGCGTATACACGTATAGCTGCCCATGCAGCTTCAACACGATACCACAGTTCATCAAGAGTAGTGACTGGCGTATTGTGACGAGCCAGTTGCTCGGCCACCATTGACCAAACGTTTTCAGTTGGTGAGAGATCTGGAGAATGTGTTGGCCAGGCAGCAGTCGAATATTTTCTGTATCCAGAAAGGCCCGTACAGGACCTGCAACATGCGGTCGTGCATTATCCTGCTGAAATGTAGTGTTTCGCAGAGATCGAATGAAGGGTATGGCCACGGGCCGTAACACATCTGAAATGGAACGTCCACTGTTCAGAGTGCCGTCAATGCGAACAAGAGGTGAAAGAGACGTGTAACCAATGGCACCACATACCATCACGCCGGGTGATACGCCAGTATGGCGATGACGAATACAGGCGTCTAATGTGCGTTCACCGCGATGTCGCCAAACACGGATGCGACCATCATGGTGCTGTAAACAGAACCTGGATTCATCCGAAAAAATGACGTTTTGCCATTCGTGCACCCAGGTTCGTCGTTGGGTACACCATCGCAGGCGCTCCTGTCTGTGATGCAGCGTCAAGGGTAACCGCAGCCATGGTCTCCGAACTGATAGTCCATGCTGCAGCAAACGTCGTTGAACTGTTCGTGCAGATGGTTGTTGTCTTGGAAACGTCCCCATCTGTTGAATAAGGGATCGAGACGTGGCTGCACGATCCGTTACAGCCATGTGAATAAGATGCCTGTCATCTCGACTGCTAGTGATACGAGGCCGGTGGGATTCAGCACGGCTTTCCGTATTTCCCTCCTGAACCCACCGATTCCATATTTTGCTAACAGTAATTGGATCTCGATCAACGCGAGGAGCCATGTCGCGATACGATAAATCGCAATCGCGATAGGCTACACTCCGACCTTTATCAAAGTCGGAAACGTGATGGTACGCATTTCTCCTCCTTACACGAGGCATCACAACAACGTTTCACCGGGCAACGCCGGTCAACTGCTGTTTGTATATGAGAAATCGGTTGGAAACTTTCCTCATGTCAGCACGTTGTAGGTGTCGCCACCGGCGCCAACCTTGTGTGAATGCTGTGAAAAGCTAATCATTTGCACATCACAGCATATTCTTCCTGTCGGTTAAATTTCGCGTCTGTAGCTCGCCATCTTCGTTGTGTAGCAATTTTAATGGCCAGTAGTGTATGATAGGAGACTGTGGAGCCCGTGCACGAAGAGCGCGCACCAATCGAGTAATGGGTCTCATATAAAAAAGGGCAGCTTTTGTAATGTCCGACACTTTCGTTTCAGTAAGTTGGAAGCACTAAAAGCTGTAAAATATAATGTTTTCTTTATCGTTTGTAATGGAATGCTTCTCGACGATATACCGTGTTCTCATTCTGAAAACTTATTACAAATGTGGTGCATGGCGAGCAGAGACTGTTAGGAAACTCGATCCACCAGAGTAGTTGACTGTGACGAGACTGACTGATAAATCTGAAAGAACGATTGTGGACGCTAAACTATCGGGGAATCCCCATGTCAGTCGTTATGCGGAAAACATCGCCATCGTGAGTGGTAATATTGCTGTCCGGTGAAATCTATTCGCCTACGTTCAAAATAATTGGATATTCCCAGAGTCAGCGTGCAACGAATTCTGAAAGAAGTTGTAGGTTTTGGACCTATAATATTCAGCTGACACAAGAAATGAAACCGAAAGATTGCGAAATGCGCTGAGAATTTTCTCACTGCATGCTTGCGAAACAATGAACGGACAACAACAAGATAATGTTCATTGATGAGGTGTACTTTCTGTTGAATGACTTAGAAAAGAAGCCAAATTTCAAAATTTAGGGTACGGGAAAACCTCGAGTAATTATGGAGAAGCCATTACATCCACAACGAGTGACTATGTGGGATGGAATTTGGGCTGAGTGCGTGACTGGACCATATTTATTTCAATATGGCACCTGAACGCATTAACAGTGGATGGCGAAAGCTACTGAAATGTGTTAAGTGAGTTTTTGTGGTTTTCACTGGATCGTGTGTATGTTGAAGAGGTTTGGTTGCAAAAAGATGGCGCAGCCTGTCACACAATGGACTTCTCACGAGAGAGATTCCCTGGCCAGGTGATTTCTCGTAACTATGACGCGAATAGACCACCCATCTCTTGTGATTTGAGACCATGTGATTTCTGTTTGAAATCTCATGTGTACGCCAACAAACCACGATCAGTTTCAGAGCTCTTAAATGTAGTTTCTAAACTACATGCCGAAAAGTTATGGAAAACTAAAATGAAGGAGCAAGAATGTGCCTGCAGAGTCGTGAAGGGCATTAGAGTAATATAATATTTATACATAATTATAGATAACATTGAAATGTCCCCTTTTATCAATTATACACGACTGTCCTTAAACTGGCACACAATATTTTTAGCGCAACGCAGTCTGACTTTCAAAAATCCATACAAAAGAATGGCCCTGACTAATATTAACCCATACGTTTCACAAATCACTTACCTCACAAAAATCTTGGTTACTCGAGCTACTGCAATAAAGCGAGCGCCACTACTGCCAGCTAAATAAAAGATTCAAACTACTAAAGGTACTAACTACTTATAGGCATAGTTAGCAAATGAAAGATTTTAATAGAGAACAAACAATGTATTTACCTTAATAGTGTTGAATCATCATAATATACATAGGAGTTCATGACATCCAGTCTTAAAAATTTCCAAACTCCGCCATTTCTCTCCCCACATCCACCACTGCTGGCGGCTCACCTCCAACTGCGCAACGCTACGCGCTGTTAACATCCAGCTGCCGCTGCCCAACACTACAATGGCAGACAACAATGCAAACTAGCCACAGACTGCACACAGCACAGCCAGTGATTTTCATACAGAGCGCTACGTAACATTGCCAATAAGAAAATATAAACAGCCTACTTACAAAGCCCCCATGCTCCCCACAAAAAATTTTACAAATTGTTTTGGGCAGTGGCCAATAATGATTTGAAAAAGTTTTTCATAATTACAATAACAAAGAAATCAAATGCACACACTTATTGATACAATGTTGCTCAAAAGGTAAAATTTTCTCACAGTCCACAAAGACAGTCCTGATCATTCATCATAGTAAAATTGCAGTGTTTTTTTTTCTCAAAGCCTGAGCAGTAAAAGAAAATGCACACGGAAGTAGTGGATTTGCATGCAGTCGTGAAGAAGTAGTGTTGTCCTTCCAACGGAAAGACAGTGCTGACTCTTGTCATGCAGACAGGTAATGGGTCACAACAGAGCAAACCCACAGCAGAGCCATTCGAGGTTTTGAAGAATATTGGTAGGTAGGTCATCACAGAGCAGACCCAGTATAGTCTTGGTAGAGAGTATGGTATTGGTATTGGTGGGCCACCAGAGGTGCAGACCCACTGCAGTCCTTGTAGAAATAATGGTACTGGTGAGTCAGCAAAGGTGTAGACCCACTGTAGTCCTTGTAGAAATAATGGTATTGGTGGGTCATCAAAGATGCAGACCCACTGTAGTCCATGTAGAGATGGCCAGCAGACATCTGTTGTGACTGTGCAGGTGCACAATCACCATTGAAGAGTCTTGCGGATAATATAGCAAGTCCATGAACCACCACTCGTGCACTCACAAAAAATTTTTTTTTTGAAATGTCCATAGAACCAGCAATGCTGTTATCCAGTCCCTTGCTGAATTATTAACACACGTGCAAACACTATCAGTCCTTACTTCTCACATATTGTCCATATATTATGACCAACAGAAACGTGTGCAGTGAAATGTAACTTACAAGTAACTTAATTTGTTGAACTGGTGTCAATTACAATTTTATAACATAAGAATACAATAACAAAGGTTCAAAATACATCATTAAAGAACATAACAATACAGATAAAATTTGTAGTACAGGTTTTACAACAGAAAAGAAATAAACATATAAATCAATGTTACAGGAATTATGAGATAAGTAGATACATAAAAGATCAGAATAAATTTTGAAACATCAACTTCACACATGAGCAACAAAACAGAACAGATAAATAATGTCTAAACATCTTTACAAAGTAAATAACATATTATAAATGCAAATTATATATGAGGATAACAGTATTCCTCATCATAGTACTAGAAAAATTCTACAACATAAGTCTTATCAGATAAACACATAAAGACAGGAAGTTCACAAATACACAAGGGTACACAAACACATAGCATAATAATACAAAAGGAAAGGACAGGGTTTGTTTTACTGCAGTATTTTGCAAACAAAACTTTCTTTACTTCTTGGAGATCTCCTTTCATTCATCATTATTCCCAAAAAGTCCTATCTATACCTGCTTTCTGCATTCTATTCATATTTCTTTCAAAATAATTATTTCTCAGTGCACAATACTCATTTTTGCCAAATCTGTTTCATATAACCTCTCAATGCATTCTTTCCCTATTCTTCATAGTCAGTTTCTTATATAGTCTACCCCCTCTTAAGCTAACTTAAATATACTGAGCTCAGATGCTAAACTAAAGGACGAGGCAATGCAGCAGCACAAAACAATTAACACAAACAGTAATGACAAAACAAAATGGAAATTGTCAAAGCAATCTACAGTAAATCTAAATTATCAAGCAATGCAACACTTCAACTAATATGAGCCTATGTGCAGCAACAAGAAAAATAAATCAGTAGTAAAACTAGCTTAACAGAGTAATAGAAAGTGAAATTTAGTAGCACTATGCCTGGCAAACAGCAGCAGCAGTAAATGTAGTAACTTACATCTAATCATGAAAAAGCTCAAGCAGAAAAATAGTACACTAAAGACAACAACGCAGATAAGGGAAATGTATATTCACATCTTAATATCTATGTCATTAAAGTGGTGCACCACAACAATTTATTGTAAAAAAAAATATTACCATGTACTTGAAAAGAAAATTATATGTGCAGTTACTGTTACTAGTCCCTTCTTATTGTTCTTTCCTTTCCAAGTGCTCCTTTTTTTAAGAATGTGGATTACAAAATTATTATTTAATAGATCTGTTGACAGAAAGTGTTCACATTAGCAAATGCATTTTATTTTATAAAAGCAATGCTGCAACACAGCTGGAAACTAGATATCAAATGAAATAAGCAACTATGAAAAGCAAAGCATAAAAATATCATTCAATAGTCATGTGACATTTCATAAGTTAGTAGAAATTCTCTCAACTCTCGTAGAAAGACGCTTGTCATAATTAGGTGTGCAGATGTATCTTTCCAAGTAATGAGCGTGTCGTATTTGCGATGCTTTCTCTAAAGGAATGTCAATGGCGAGGATAATGGCCTCTTTTTTTCTCCACCTAATGGCTTTCTTTTGTCAGACGACTACCTCTCAGCTGGGCGCCAAAAACGCATTACGTCAAGGTCACTTACCTTTCTTAACGAAATATTTACGACAGCAGTTTCCGCTACAGTGGCAGTCTCATACAAAAAATTTCACAGGTCAAGAATTTGCATTACAAATCTGTAGAAACAAAATCTTATTGATATAACAGTGTCCAAAAAAAAATTTTCGTCGGCATTGTGATACATTCACGCATTTACACACATTTCATAACTCTTAAAGTACGATTGTTGGTTTCCAACATCCTTTTCCACAAATCAGAGTCCCTAACCACTACTCATTATTCATATACGTATTCGTCGACATTTCTTCAATATTTCATCATAATAAATACGTAGCATAATCAAATTCCTCATATACAGTAGCATCAGCTTATTGATCATAAACATACCTCAACAGCATAATACACATCGTCGTCGTAAAAATAACATCATAACACCTCAGTCAAATCTCAAAAACGTCATAGCTTTCTGCAATAATGTCAAAACCTAAAAAAATTCTCTGCTCATTTCAATAGTGTCATCTACCTCAAACATACTTTAAAATCATGCTCCCTTACCAAATAAATCATTCAAAGCTCTCATAGTATCACAATGGTTCCGAAAAAATTTGAACAGTTCACACAGTACAGACAAAATACAATTTCATAAGTGTGAAGTTATCCAGCAGTGTACTTTCGTAAACATCTGTCACTGATGTAATAAAAAAATGTTTGTTTCTCAGTTAAATAATCAGGGAGCTGTGTATTTTGTGTTGGAGAAATATGGTACCGATGTGTAAAGTTGTATAAGCAAATACCATATTAGCTAGGGCTCCTTGTGCTTGCCACACACATGGTACACAAAGTGAGCGAGTACCCCCCTGAGGATTAATGTAATTATACCCTCAAGTGTTACAGATTACAGCAATGGAATGAAATGTATCACGGAAAACTTTCTTTGTAATTCAAAAATCTTTAAAAATAAATGTTTTAAGTACAAAATTAATCACTCAAATACGTGTTCTGTAGCGCTAAACTGTGCGTCTTGTTGTAAGATAATCTCTGTGGAAGTGTCGTAGTTATCGTCCTCCGAAAACTAAGTTCAGCGGAAGTCAATGTACTTACCTCATCATAAACGAAAGTGGAATGCTTTGCGTATAGATATCTTAGTTATTACGCTTGTTGTTGTGATGAAGAAAGTACTGTGCTGTAACATATTGTTGTGCTACGGAAAAGGCTGTCTCCTTGTAGCTATACCACAAAAGTTACTACTACAACATGTTTTACTTTCCAGAATAATTCAGAAAAACTGTGCAGATATAATACAGATATACCCCAAAAGCAACATCATAAATTGTCACTCATTAGTAGCGTCGTGATAAAATCGTGTAGCTGTCACATAAACTAACCACTGTGTCATCTGGTATCTCACAGAAAGTACTTTAAATCCAGAATGTATTTTCAAGTAAACCAAATTGTTGCATTAAAATCTCATTAGGAGTATATGTTCTAAGTATGTAAGCCTTATAGTCGTTACGTAATCGAGCAACTAACAAACAAGAATGTACACACACAATAACACAGTGTCGTCTGTTCACAATAACAATGCATTCGTAATTTATGTTTAAAAATGTTCCCTAGGTTCTAGACTGGATATTTAACTTCAAACATTGTTGCATGTTAACAGTCTCTTAAGTCTGACAAAGCATACTAGAAATGTGAAGTGAAAAGTTTTATGGCAAAGACAAAGTTAAAAAGCAGTTTATCTTTCAATAAACGGTTTTACATGTGAAATGTGGTGTAAACCTTTACTCTTCCTAGTTCGCAGAGTTTCAACTTCAACGCAATTATCATGTGGTATACGTCGGATTCTGTAAGGTCCATTGTAAACTAGAAAGAATTTGTGACTCAAGTGTTTCTTCTTATGTGACAATGAATGAGCTTTAATGAGAACTTTCTGACCAATATATAATTTCTTTGCATTTGCTTTACCGTGTAGTTTTCTCCTTTTGTCTGCTGCAGATTTTATATGTATAATAGCCAAATCAATTATGTCTTTGTGTCGAAGTTTACGTGTATTCGGGAAAGGTACAAGCTCTCTGATTCTGTTCGGTGGTTCTTCATTCTTTAGTACAAGAGTAGGTTGTAAAGCAGTGGAGTCGTGAGGCATTTCATTCAGCACGTTTTGAAATAAGTGTAAATATCTGTCCCAATGCTGATGGTTTCTGTGACAATAAAGTCTGCAAAGCTTATTGATTTCTTTCATAATCCGTTCGGAGGGGTTACAATGTGGTGAGTACAATGAAATAAAAACAGGTTTGATTTTATGGTTGCGAAGCATGCGTGACCAAACAGCAGATCTGAATTGCGGTCCGTTATCTGAAATGACTTTACTATCGTGTCCAATTTCACGTAAGAAATTTTTAACAAAGGCGTTGGTTACAGACCGTCCAGTGGCTTTACGTAACGGAGTGAAAGAAACAAATTTTGAAGTAAGTTCAACAGCGACTAGAACGTACGAAAATCCATTAGATGTTCTGACAAGCGGTCCCATGAGATCAACAGCAGCAAATTCTTGTAATTTAGAAGGAATAATAGGAAACAACGGAGCACGATGTGAGACAGTAGATGGTTTCGCCTTTTGACAAAGTTTACAAATAGACAAGACTCTTCGAATTCTCTTTTCCATATTGTTAAAATAACAAGTCGTTCGAAGAATATGATAACATTTTCGTGGGCCAAAATGTGCATAGCTGAAATGAATGTACCAAATGAGCTTATTAACAAAATCGTCAGGAATGCAAAGTACCCATAGCTTGTCATCAACAGTGCAGCGTTTGAACAGTATGTTGTTTCTAACCAGGTAATAATGCCGAATCTGTGTGTGTGTCTTTTCATGCCATTTGCTCTTGATGTCTTTCCAAATCAGATCTTTATCTTGTTCATGAGCAATGTCCTTTAAAGATGTGGTGATGAAGTTTTCAAAGGCGACTTTCTGAATGTAAAGAATACTGAAATTTTTCTCAATGTTGCCTTCTGTGTTACTTTTCTCAAGCCCAGCCGGTGCGCGTGACAGCGCGTCCGCAACAATGTTCTCCTTGCCGGGAATGTAGACTATTGTGAAGCGGAATTCTTGCAGAAACAATGCCCAACGTTTTAACCTGTCATGATTTAATTTTGAAGACATAAGAAATTGTAATGCACGATGATCACTGTATACTTTTACGTGCTTACCAGAAAGAAAGAAACGGAATTTGTTAAATGCCCAAACGATAGCTAAAGCTTCTAATTCAGTAACGGAATAATTTTTTTCAGATTTTGTTAGCACTCGGCTAGCAAAAGCAATGGTTTTCTGAACAGTAATGTCATTTTCTATGGCTTCTTGAAATAAATGGGCACCAAGACCGACTTTAGAAGAATCCGTGCTAAGGCAGAAATCTTGTGACAGATCTGGATGAGCTAGTATTGGCGCGTTAAGTAGCGATTCTTTCAAATAATTGAATTCCAACTGTGCTTGTTCGTCCCAGTTCCAAATAGTATTTTTTCCAGTGAGAGAACAAAGTTTTGGTGTAACAAGAATTTGCATGTTCAGAAAACGACGGTAAAAATTTACGAGACCTAAAAAACTGCGGACTTGTCTTTTTGTGGATGGAACTGGAATGGCTCTGATTGCTTCTAACTTTTCAGGATCCGGCTGAATGCCTTCAGAAGAAATAATATGTCCCAAAAACCTCACCTTTGACCTACCGAATTCAGACTTTTCCAAGTTAAGTGTAATTCCAGATTCTGCAAAAATACGTAACAAACTGTTGAGTATGCGATTATGTTGTTTCCATGAAGCTTCTGCTATTAGAATATCGTCCACATATAAGGTGATGTGACGTTTTAAGGACTCCGGTAATATGGAATGTAGCCCGCGAATGAATGCTGCTGAAGAAATGTTCAAACCAAAGGGAAGTTTCCGCAACTGATAACAAACGCCGAAACAAAGGAAAACTGTGTATTTTCTACATTCTGGATGAAGTTCGATCTGATAAAAGCTGGATCTGAGATCAATGGAAGACAACACTTTTACACCATTAAAATTTTGAACAAGTTCTTCCAACGTTTGCAGCCTGTCTGTTTCAGGAATAATGATAGTATTGATTTGTCTCGAATCTAAGACAAGCCTGATCGATCCATTTTTCTTCTCAACAACATGTAATGGATTGTTGTATGAGCTTACTGCAGGCTCAATAATGCCCTCGTCAAGCATAGATTGTATTTCTGTTCTAACGCGGTCCCTATAATGTGCTGGAATTACGTATGGTCTAACACAAAATTTAGTATGCTCACGAACACGAAATTGGTATTGAAATCCCTTTATTGTTTCTGTTTTGTGAGTAAAAACTGTGGAATGTGCTTGTAAAATCTCAAAAAGGTCCTGCCTATCAGTGTCATTACAATTCCCAATTGTTTGAATTTTATTCTGAATTAACTCATTAATTTCAAATATGCCGTCGATATCAGCCCTGTCAGTACCTGCAGAGTGATTGTTAGTGTCTAGTTCCGTAGAAAATTCCGAACTGTTGTCTAACAGAAGATAAAGCCGATTAATTTCCTCATCATGGTTTGAGAGCCAATCTTCAAATTTCAAAGCTATTGACTTACCTTCCTTCTCTAAACTTATTTCAGCATCGTGAAAGTTTAAGATTGCTTTGTATTCATTCAAAAAGTCTACTCCCAATATAATTTCCGTCGACAATAATGGAACAATAAGAAAGTTCATAGAGAAGCTGTGGCTTTGGCAAAAGAATTATAAATTGGTTTGTTGGCGTACATCTACACTTTTTCCAAAGATTGCACCTTGTAATTTAATTTTACGTAACGGAAGTGTGGGGTAATCGTTCGATATGTTGCATTTTCTAAAAGCTGTTTCACTAATTACTGAAATGGGACTGCCAGAGTCAAGTACTGCCGTAAATTTTACGTCATTTACGGTAATGTGAATCACAGGATATGCAATGTTGTTAATTTTTACGTCGTGTTCCTGGAGTAAGATGTCCCTAATGTCTTCCATTTTTACGTAATTACTAGCTATGGCAGCTGCGTCGTCAGTTTCATAAGTACGTTTTGTGGCTGCCAGCGGTATGAGTCATTGCCTATTGTCTCTTTGTTGGCGCGCGTCGTTATTGGGATTTAGAGACATAACTTCTACAAATTCACCTTGTCGAGAGGGCTCTGCTCTGTTTGAATCCTGCCAGTTCTGCTGCAATTCAGGTCTGTCGTTACGATCATATCGTCTGTCGCCATGTCGGTAGATTCCATAGTTTCTTTCTTGTCGGTCACATGGTGGAGAATTTCTCCCTGAATCGTAACTGCGCGCTGGACCGTTGCATCTGAAGTTATTCTGTCTCCCTTGATAATAATTATTTTGGTTCCCATATTGTCTGTTTCTCTGGTTGTCTCTGTGATAGTCATTACCGCGGAGAGGTGATCTTTCCCTGTAATTATTACTACTCTGCCAACGGTTGTCATACGGGTGGTGTCTGTTTTGGTCACGATATGTGTTGTGAGAATAGCCTTGTCGTGTCCAGTTATTATTTCTTTCATCACGGAATTGTGACAGATGTGATCTGTAATTGTTGTACTCCTGTTTTCGCGTTCCGCGATTGTCAGTGTCAATTTCCAGTTCTTGTAACAGTCCCTGAAAAGCTTCAATGTCGTCTTTGCAATGTCCTGCTAAAATAATATGTCGTAAATGTTCAGGCAATTTGATTAAGCAAATGCGGATGTGTTCTGAGGGGCTGTATGGGTTTGAAAGATACTGATTCTTATGCAACATGTCTTCAAAATATTTGACAAGACTGGAAAATTCAGATTGTTCAAAGTGTTTCATCATCATGATGCTATGTTTTTCTCGGTCTTGTGTAGCTTGAGACCAATATGCTGAGAGGAAGGCATGGTAAAATTCTCCTTCACTGTGACAATCGTGAATGACCGATCGCATTCTTACAGCCGGTTCATTCTCTAAATAGCCACACTTAAATTCTAATCTGTGTTCTAACGACCAGTTGGGAGGAAAACAATGAGAGAATTGATGGAGCCATGCTTGTGGATGAATGTCGTTGCCAGCATTCTTAAATGTTTTGAATTTACGTGTAGTAATGAACAGCTTATAGTCAAAGTCATCATGTCGGCGAGTCGCATATCGGTCATTGTTACGTCGTTTCGGCGGTTCCATTTCAAAATTCGGTGCACCTTGCCAATTTCTTTCATAATTTCCGAAATGCGCTGTGTTATTATTTTGAGGCTGTTCCGTATTTCTATGTCCCTCTTCCCATATTGGGGCGCGAGTGTCCTCTGAAATACGTAATTCTTGTATTACCTGTGTCAGCTGATCTTGTACTTCGCGGATTTCTCTTTGGTGTTGCGTATTAATTTGACTCTGATTTTGTTTGAATTTCCTAATTTATTCACACTCTTCTGTGTCATTAAAGACTACCGGTTTTGTGTCATTCAGATTATCATCTACCTTCGTAGATAAATTATTTAGCTGATCCGAAAGTTCAACTACTTTCTCTGATAATGAACTAATTTCCTCCATCTGTCTTTCTGAACCAATTTTCAGAGTATCTACTGCGTCCTTTAAGTTTTCCTGAGTTTTTGCAAGTTGCGTAACCGAATCGGTAGATGCAACTGAGTCAGTTTTAGCTTGCAGGGTCTCATGATTTTCATGAACAATAGTTTGCAGTTCTTTTATGGCTGCTTCGTGATTCTGTAATGCATTTTCATGACGCGAAAAAATAGGTTGGAAATGCTCACAAATTTGTGTTTTTACGTCATTACAGACTTTTTGACATTTCGATTCTATTTTATGTAACTCAGTAGTTAAATCTTCACGTGTTTGTTCAAGCGTGGTGTGAAGATTTTGTTCCATTGTGTCTAACTTTTTAAGAGTTTGTTCCACTGTGTCTAACTGTTGCTGTGTTTGTCTCTGGTGTTGTTCCATTGTGTCTAACTTTTGAAGCCTTTGTCCCATTTGTCTCTGATTTTGTTCCATTTGTTGCATTAATTGCAATAGTAATGTATTAGTGTCTGGAATCTGTTTCTCTATGCTTTTTGGCAGTGCATTTTCACCGGCAACATTCACATTTTGACAAGCAGAAAATGTGTCTTGACTCATTTGAGAAAACGGTGAGGACCCAAAACCTGAATCTACAGTATTTGTCAGATTGTTTCCTGTCATTTCGGATTCTTGATCCGAGCTGTTGCCGACCGATCGATCGATAATGCTTCCCTGTTCACTAATTGTTTCACTGTGTACACCATTATTTGCAACCCGCTCCATTTCCCTATGCGCAGTTACCAAATTACTACTTTGAACATTAGTTAATTCATTACTCTGCGGTGCTAACACACTGCTTTCGACTTCACTGTCATTTCTCAGTTTACTTTGGAGCCTAGTATTACGTTTTTCACACGCCATAATTGTCACAATATTTCACATGATAACACAGAAAAGCACAATTTGAAGAGCAAAATAAAATAACATAGCAATGGAAATAATGTCTACTTAATTGCAAGCGCAGCTGCGAAATACTTGGTGCAAATCTACATGCATGCCACAACTGTTTTACTGTACAACAATGAAAAACTACTACTACAATGGAAATTCTCTCTATAATTACGCGCTAGCAATAAACAAAAGCTACACTAATTACACAAACTACAAGAAAAAAATCAGAAGATTCCAGTGAGGTACTGGCAGGGTCGCCATATGAAACGTCCCCTTTTAACAATTATACACGACTGTCCTTAAACTGACACACAATATTTTTAGCGCAACGCACTCTGACTTTCAAAAATCCATACAAAAGAATGGCCCTGACTAACATTAACCTATACGTTTCACAAATCACTTACCTCACGAAAATCTTGGTTACTCGAGCTGCTGCAATAAAGCGAGCGCCACTACTGCCAGCTAAATAAAAGATTCAAACTACTAAAGGTACTAACTACTTATAGGCATAGTTAGCAAATGAAAGATTTTAATAGAGAACAAACAATGTATTTACCTTAATAGTGTTGAAACATCATAATATACATAGGAGTTCATGACATCCAGTCTTAAAAATTTCCAAACTCCGCCATTTCTCTCCCCACATCCACCACTGCTGGCGGCTCATCTCCAACTGCGCAACGCTACGCGCTGTTAACATCCAGCTGCCGCTGCCCAACACTACAATGGCAGACAACAATGCAAACTAACCACAGACTGCACACAGCACAGCCAGTGATTTTCATACAGAGCGATACGTAACATTGCCAATAAGAAAACATAAACAGCCTACTTACAACATATACTGCAATAATATTTAAATTACTTAATTTCATCAATAAATCTGTATGTTGTTATACACTCAAAAGTCTCGTTCTTTACATTCGAGGAGTCATACGGCAACCGTCAAGCCGTAAGCATCTCTTGCCAGAGCAGTGCATTATAGGTGCAAAATGTTGTGGAGAAGACGTCGGATAACGAATGGTTCCATGTATTGTAAAAGCGAAAAGGCAACGTAAGAATACTGCAAATATTCAGAAGAGCAAAAAAACCTGCGAGACAGGACGAGGATTTCTGCCACAGTCCTACCGAAAGCGAATCCAGTATCGTATTACCGAGTCATCACTCTCAGTTTGATAATAAAATATATACATAAAAAATTACTTATAAAACACACTTTTCTGTATCTGCAGTTTATAGAACTCCTGAAAATGCTGTTATGATCTAACGAAACAAGTTTGGGTAGATCAAATCATTTATGAAAGACAACTGTTTATTGAAATGTAATAAAAAAAAAAGGATATATGTATTAGTGCTATCTTGAAGATAACGCTTTACCAGCTAGTCGTATTTTAACAATGTAACTCTAGTATTTTCATCTTCTTGCGCGTACTGCATAGTAACATGAGTTATAGATACCTTCAGATGACGCTGTAATGAAGGAACTCGAGTTTGCTTACTACATTTGCAGCCATTACGTAAATGGCTGGTGCAGATTTGCATATGACGTTGGCGAATGTGCTTGACAGGGTGGGTGCCGGAACTCTGACAGTTGCATGGCCTTCTGTTTTGTGCTTCATGCTGCACGGGCGGAGCAAGTCAAAGACCTGCCGTTGGTTACTGCAGAAACTGTTACTTCACTTGCGAGAAATCAAGCGTATTAATTCGGCTTCTGTGGCGTTCGGAAACTCCTCCTTGAGGTCAAAGGGCTCTAATTATAGTCACTGAGAGTGGTACCGTAGTTCTCTGGCAGGACTGTTCTCACACGTTGCTTTACTGTGTTCAATGTTTGTTTCGGAATATTGTTACGATGTTAAAATGAGCTTCTACCAACGATCAAGAAATAAAACTGCTGCCCAAATGATATAATATACTGAAGCTATGTGCGTTTTCTGCTGTTTCGCAAGTCACAGTGTTTAAAATAGGTCTATTTGAATCTCTTTATTCTTACAAAGTAATTAGTGCTGTCGACAGGGGATGTCAAACTGATTCAATATTTTTAGTTTTCCGTAAGGCTTTTGACACCGTTACTCACAAGCAACATCTAATCCAATTGTATGCCTAAGGAGTATTGTCTCCGTTGTGCGACAGTTCGTAGTACTTGACAGGAAGTCATTGAGTAAAACAGGAGTAATATCTTGCGTTCCCCAAGGAACTGTTACAGGCCCTCTGCTATTCCTGATCTACAAAAACAACTTAGGAGAGAATCTAAGTAGCTCTCATAGATTGTTTGCAGATGATGCTGTCATTTACCGCCTTATAAGTCATCGGACGAAGAAAACAAATTGCAAAACGATTTAGACAAGATATCTTTATGGCGCGAAAAGTGACAATTGACTCTAAATAATGAAAAGTGTGAAGTCAACCATGTGGATACTAAAAGGAATCCTCTAAGTTTCGGTTATACGATAAATCACACAAATCTAAAGGCTGTAAATTCAACTAAATGGTTAGAAATCATAATTACGGATAACTTAAGTTGGGACAATCACATAGATAATGTTGTGTGGAATGCAAACTAAAAACTCCGATTTATTCGCTGAACACTTAAATGATGCAACAGGGCTACTAAAGGAATTGATTACACCACGCTTGTTGGTCCTCTTCAAGAGTATTGCAGCGCGGCGTGGGATCGACATCACAAAGGATCGACGGAGGACATCGAAAAAGTTCAAAGAAGAACGTCTCGTTTTGTATTATCGCGAAATAGGGGAGTGAGTGCCACGGATACGATACGGGAATCATTAAAACAAAGGCATCTTTCGTTGCGGCAGGATATTCTCATGAAATTTAAATCACCAGTTTTCTCTTCAGAGTGTGAAAATATTTCGTTGGTGCGCCTACATACCTAGGGAGGAATGATCATCATAATAAAATACGATAAATCAGAACTCGCACAGAAAGATATAAGGGTTCTTTTGTCCCGCACGCTGGTTGAGAGTGGAACGGTAGAGAAATACTAAGGTTGGAGCTTAAACAGTGGCAACTATTTATTCACAACCGATACAAAAGAGTTACGTTTTTGCAACTGTTACTGTCATTCAGAGTAGTCACCAGCGTTGTGTAGAACCCGTTGCCAGAGATGTGGAAGGCGTAGTATATCAATAGCAGAGCCTGTTCTGTTGATGGTGCGAATGGAGCTGTCTAAAGTTATGGTGATTCTCGTGTACGACTGTGATGGTGTTATCATAACGCATTACGTTCCTCCACGGCAGACCGTCAATGCACAGTATTCTGTTCGTTTTTGGAGCATCACCTGCGACCAACTTTGCGAAAGAAGCGGCGCACTTTCTGCACAACCCACCCATCATTTTGCTCGACAATACGCGGGCGCGTACAACGCAAGCTGTGGCTGCTCTGTTTGGTCGATGGGACTGGGAAGTACTTACCATCCATCATACTCTCCGGACATTCGCTTCAGAACTGTTCCAGAGATTCGACAGGCAGTAGACCGCTCCATTCGCACCATCAACAGAACATGCTCTGCTAACGGTATACTACGCCTTCCACATCGCTGGCAACGGGAGCTACTCAACGCTGGTGAGTACTTTGAAGGAGAGTAACAGATGCAAACATGCAACTCTTTTTTATCGGTTGTGAATAAATAGTTGCCACTATTTAAGTTCCAACACTCGTAGCTTGAAGGTGGTTCGATGAATCCTCTGCCAGGAACGCAATTGTGAACTGTAGAGTAATCATGTACGGGGAGATGTAGCAATCTGAAATGGTGTCATACTAGGTACTAAATTTTCTGATGAGCAAAGATGTCAGAAATAAGAGCAGGGGACAAAAAAGTTATCTCCCAGTAGAAATAACGCTAATAGCATTTAACACTGTCTCTAGTCCTAATAATGGCAATTCTGCGAGGATGAGGATTCACAAACCTCTTCAGGAACGCCATGTTCAGCTGAAGCCACTAATCGATGACTAGACAACGTAGAGCAGTAAAATTGTGGGGATGTTGATCACTGAGTTTCATCCGCTGTTCCAAATAATCCCAGTCGAGGTGAGGTGGGATGCCTTAGGCAGTCCGCACACGCATCGACTCGCATTCGTCGTGGGCGCGAATCGCGCTATTCGTGCGTCGCGCGTCATATCCGAATTATGCCATGCAAGCGATGGCCGTCCACACACGGGTCGATCCCGCGCTCGTCGTGGACGCGATTTTCCTTCAGTCAACTCGAGGCTTCCAATAGGTAGCTACAAAACTTTGTAGCCTATTTCTTTCAATAACCACCTGTATAACGAATTGTTCTAGTGATGAGTGTGATGTTCTGGTACCAGGGAAAGAATTGAAAGACACAGAGAGTGTTACGGGTGCGTTTGTATATAGAACAAAAGTTTCGTCAACAGTTGTTTGTTGGTGCTAGAGAACTGCAAGGGTGCTTCAAAGTTTTGAGCATTCTACAGAATGTCAAAGGAATCTTACATCGATTTAGTCACAATTGTTGTTCCAGCTAATTCAGCACACAAATACAAATATGAGGGAATGTGTGAGTGCAGAAGAAAGAATACTTGTGACATCAAGGTAATACCTTTAATCTATATTTGTAAGACACATATAAAAGCATGAAAAATATTACATTTATATCTACATAGATATTATACAATATTAAATTTTTCCGAAGGTAATTATTGTATTACAAAGTTAAAGAATGTGAAAGTACATGAAACACTTCACAAATAGTGAAAAATTGCTTCGCTCGTTGCTGAAGAGAGGGAGTGTTCAGGGTGATTTTCTAGCTCTGTCAGCGTGGAAAAATCATTTCCCTTTCATCTTTCTTCAGTGAGGGAAGACTGCTGAAACTGGCAGTAGTTGACGCTGAATCCTGCCTGCCATCTCGTAGTCGGACGGCGCCACTGTTCTACTGGAATGGTACAAGATTTCTGGAGAGGTCCCTGTAACATCACAACTGGACACTGCTCATCTGCACGAGGTCTTGGACGAGGCTGACGGGAAAATTCGGTATACTGGCCACTCTCTTATCTTTTTCAGTGGACGTGTTTGAAATTTTCGCCACATTTGCTGAAAAATATTGGGGTGTGGGTTGGTGTGACGGTGCGGGAAAGCGTGGTTGTTTCTGGTCAGTTGCGATAACGTCAAGCTCGGACGAAGTATTTTTTGGGACGAGGGTTACTTCGTTGAGATTTTCCGCTTCGGAAACGTCTGGTTCTGATGAGGGATGACTGACTGTAGGTAGATTACCAGTAGGGACGCCATTTACTCTTATGAAAGGAATAGAAAATGCTTTGCATCTATCAGGTAATACGTTTTCTTCTTTGTTGCTCCACTACCACTCGATTTGGGCTTGATATTCTTCAGGAACGCACTTCCCAAGTTCCTCCATTTTTCCTTGCATTTAGAGAGTGTAACCGAAAATCAAAATATTGCATTTTCGATTGATAAGTATATAATTGTTTACAATTAAATATTTTTTCTCGCCATACTCTGAATATAATAAGTTTTTTACTTAATTGCATGCTTAATTTCCGATATTTGGCTACAGGGTTTACATTCTTTTCGCTGGGGCTCTCTTCTTATCGGGAAGAGACAACAGTTGGGTGAATAGTATCCGAAACAACGCAGGTCATATGGAATGAGTTGAAAGACGCCTACATAACGTGCGTTACGGAGCCTTCCAAAGTGAATAGGGGTTCAATGGTTCAAATGGCTCTGAGCACTATGGGACTCAACTGCTGAGGTCATTAGTCCCCTAGAACTTAGAACTAGTTAAACCTAACTAACCTAAGGACATCACAAACATCCATGCCCGAGGCAGGATTCGAACCTGCGACCGTAACGGTCTTGCGGTTCCAGACTGCAGCGCCTTTAACCGCACGGCCACTTCGGCCGGCGTGAATAGGGGAAATAGATGGGAAACATGTACACACAGAAAAAATTCCTGATACTGTTTCGACTAATTTTAACTATAAACCTTACCACTCTGTAGTTCTACTAGGATTCTGTGATTTTTAACGGTGACTGAAACTGGGTATATTAGCAGAAACAGCGACGGAGGTATTTTCAGTGCCTTAGCAATTAAAAGCTTGTTATCTTATTGACGACTTAACATACCACCGCCGTCTAAGCTTTACTTAGATGACTATGTTTTTCCTTATTACTTCGTAGGAGATGAAGCCTTCCCGTTATCCCGACATTTACCAAGGCCTTACTGAAAACGGACTGGTGAGAGTGCAATGCAAATTTTTAGTTACCGCTTAAGCCGGAGTAGAAAATAACTGAATGGACGTTTGGTAAGATGACTGAAAATTTCCAAGTACTTCGCACTGTGATATGTTGCCGGGATGAGATTAAGAACAATAACATCATAAAATGTGTTTATGTACTTTATAACTACATTAGAAGATTGAAGGGTATCAATATATGGCGCAAAAGGGAGGACCAAAATATCAACATCACTGGTTCTACAAACCCCATTGGTCTACGTTACCACCTCGAGCTAAAATAAACAACCATTCTACCGCTAATGCTATTAGAGGTTATTTAGCGTGATATTTTCTGAGTCCAATGCCACCGCTACCTGTACCTGTTCATTGCGCTCGATTGTGTATTTTTTATTTGAATCATCTTAATTTTTATATTCTTTGTATTAGTAATGAACTGATATGTGGAATAAGTATACGGTAAAAATAAAACTGAATATAAATACCTGACAAGTTTACGTCTTTGGCAATCTTATTCCACGCGTTACGCGTACAGTCCTTTCTTGAATATTCTTGGAGGGTGTAACCGTATAGCACAGGACGTTTCTCCTCTTCTCTTACGAATTTGATGTTGAACTACTAGAAGAAAAAATTTATTTTTATTGTTTTTGACCTTATTAGTACGCTTGTACTGAAACAATCTGTTGAGAAACATGAGGGTAATTTTTCAATCATTATTTTCCACGGTGGGCTCTTACTCTGTTGGCACGTACTCTGTGGAACAATTGGATGCTGATTCTGAAGACGAGACCTAGAATTTGTCTCTGTGCCTGATCATATAATATATTATATGAAACTTCCTGGCAGATTAAAACTGCGTGCCGGACTGAGACTCGAACTCGGGACCTTTGCCTTTCGCGGGCAAGTGCTCTACCATCTGAGCTAACCAAGCACGACTCATGCCCCGTCCTCACAGCTTTACTTCTACCAATACCTCGTCTCCTACCTTCCAAACTTTACAGAAGTTCTCCTGCCAACCTTGCAGAACTAGCACTCCTGAAAGAAAGGATATTGCGGAGACATGGCTTAGCCACAGCCTGGGGGATGTTTCCAGAATGAGATTTTCACTCTGCAGCGAAGTGTGCGCTGATATGAAACTTCGTGGCAGATTGAAACTGTGTGCCGGACCGAGACTCGAACTTGAGACCTTTGCCTTTTGCGAGCAAGTGCTCTACCATCTGAGTCACCCAAGCACGACTCATTTCCCGTCCTCACAGCTTTGCTTCTGCCAGTACCTCGTCTCCTACCTACCAAACTTTACAGAAGCTCTCCTGCGAACCTTGCAGAAGAGCAAGGTAACTTACCTCCATGACGTGCGATTCGCTCGTCACGCTTTAAATTTCCCGTGGATTGCAGGACGCAAGAGACGAGCGTCGCTCGCAACGATTTAGAGAGGAGCATGCGATGACTGAAGATCGACCCGCTGGCGGCCACCCTTCCACTTTCACGGGAAGACGAAAGGGAATAGAATCGCGTCGAGAACGAGTCGCGTCCACGACGAGTGCGAATCGACCCGTGTGCTGACGGACTAAGTGAACGGGTCGTCTCGAAATCGTTGCGAGCGACGCTCGTCTGTTGCGTCCTGGTGTGCGCGGCAAAGTTAGAGCGTGACTAGCGAATCGCACGTCATGGATATAAGTTACCTTGTATTCGCCCATAACTTTTTTGCATTTCGAATACACAGAACACTTTAGATCTCTTGAGATCTACGTGCAATAACTGAAATGAACTTTTGATAAATAAGTACATAACATACAACATGATCAGGCAAATGCACAAATTTTAAGTCGTGTCCTCCGAAGCAACATGCAATAGTTTGACATAGTAGGTGCCAACAAAATGGGGTCCTACTGTGAATAACATGGATTCAACAATTACTTTTAAGTTTGCCAACAGACTATTTCAGTATCGTGGACTAATAAAGTCAATAAAAATAAACTTCTTCCTCTAGCTTTTCAACATCAAATTTGTGAGGGAAACATCCTGAGCTATACAGTTAAACCGTTCGAGAATACTCAAGAATAAAGCGTGGAATGAGATTGGCAAAGAAGTAAACTTGTCAGGTATTTGTATTCAGTTTTATTTTTGCTATATGCTTACTCCATAACTCCATACATTATTAATACAGACAAAGCTTACACAAATAAAGAAGATTCCAATTAAACGTACGCCATCGAGCACAATGAACGGGTAGTTAAACCTACATACGTGTTTCAAATGTAACATCTCCACGGCCAGGGCAGTGAAGACACTGGACACAGAAAACATTTGCTAAATAATCTCTAATAACATTAGCGGTAGAGTGGTTGTTTATTTTGGCTCTAGGGAGTAACACAAAGTCAATGGGGTTTGCAGAACCAGTGATGTTGACATCTTGATCCACTTGTTGCGCTGGGTACTGACATCCTTCTCTTTTTCTTACATAGTTACGAAGTGCGCAAACTCATTTTGGGTTGTTATTGATCGTATTCTCATCCCGGAAAATTTTCACAGCACCAAGTACTTGGAAAATATTACTTATCATGCCAAACGGGCATCCAATTGACTTTAAACCCGGCTTAAGCGACAACTGAAAATACGTTTTATATTGTCAATAGCCCGTTATGAGTAAGGTCTTGATAAATATCGGGATAATGGGAAGGCTTCATCTCCTGCAAAGTAATAAGGAAAAACGTAGTCATCATAGTCAAATAATGAAAGCTTAGGTGGTATAGTGAATTAGATAAGAAGCTTTTAATTACTAAGGCTCTAAAAATACCTCCATCATTGTTTCCGCCAGTGTAATTGGTTTCAATCATCATTAAAATACCATCATCATCACAGCATCCTAGTAGTATAACAGAGTGGTACGATTTATAATTAAAATTAGTCGAACCAGTATTAGGAATTTTCCCTGTGCGAACATGTTTCCTATGTATTGCCTCTATACAGTTTGGAAGTTTCCATAGAAACTGAAAGCGCTCAGCAGTTCTTCTCAACTCTTTTTAAGTAGAGCATGTTATGTAGAGGTCTTTTAACACATTCAGTACGATCTGGGTGGTTTCGGATACTTTTCGCCCAACTGCAGTCTCCTCCCGACAACTGGAGAGCTCAAGCGAAACGAAAGAACACCCTGTAGCCAAATATCTGAAATTAAGCATACAGTTAAGCGAAAAGATTATTATGTTCAAAATAAAGGGAGAAAAAAATATTTATTTGTAAACGAATATGTCCTTATTAACCAAAAACTCTGGTTCTGGCTTTTAGGTTACAGTGGCTGAATGCATGAAAAAATGGAGAAACCTGCGCAGTATGTTCTTGAAGAAATCCAAGCCCAAACCGAGTGGTAGTGGAGCAACAACGAAGAACCCTGTAAGCTAATGGATGCAAAGCAATTTGTTATTCCTTTCGTAAAAGTATCTGGCGTCCATACTGGATATTTACCGACACCCGTCATTCTTCACCAACACCAGACGTTTCCGAAGTGGAAAATCTTAACGAAATAACTCTCGTCCCAGAAAGTATTTCGTCCGAGCTTGACGTTATCACCAACAACCAGCAACGTCCATGTTCTTCCCCACCATCACGCTAACCCACACCTACGGCAACACCACCCGAGTGATCTTCGTTCTTCGACAATTCGTGAAGACAGGTATTCCCTGGGCACGAGAAGTAGAATCAGGAAGAGAAAATGTTTAAACTTTGAAAATGACGCAGACAAAGACTTTGCTGAATATTTTTCGGTAGAGACTACGAAGATTTCGAACATCTTTACCGAAAAAGATAAGAGAGAGGCCAATTTACACAATTATCCGATCATCCTCGTCCCATCTCTCATGAAGATGTGCGACGTTCAGTCGAAGTGTCACCGTGAACTTACCGGAAATCTTATACCCTCCCAGCAGAAGAGTGGCGCCATCCTACCAGGGCATGGTAGGATCCAGCGCCAGTCACAGCCACTTTCAGTAATCTTCCCTAACTGAAGAAAGACCAACGGGAAATGGTTTTTCCATGTTCACAGAGCCACCAAATCTCGCTGGACAGTCCCTCTCCTCAGCAACGAGAATAGCAATTTTTCACAATTTGCGAAGTGTTTCATGCACTTTCACATTTTTTTACTTCATAATTTAATAATTACCTTCATAGAATGTAATATTTTTATAGTGTCTATGTGGATATAATCTTTTTCATGTTTTTATATGTGTGGTACAAATGTAGATTAAGGGATTATCTTAATGTCTCAGGTATTCGTTTTCCTGCACTCACACTTCCCCTCATACATGTATTCGTGTTCTGAACAGCTGCAGTTACAATTTTTACTAAGATGATGTAAGATTCCTGTGACATTCTATACAATGTTAAAAATTTTGAATCATTCTCTGGCAGTTGAAACAGCTGTTGCTGAAAATTCCGGTCTACGTACGGATGCACGCATGACGCTCTCTGTGTATTTTTTTTTCCTCTGCTGGTACCAGAATATCACAGTATCACACTAATCACTGAACCATTCATTATATAGGTGGTTATTGAAAGAAATAACCAACGAATTCCGAAGCTGTGAAGTCGCAAGATGACTGGTGGAACATTGCACCCCCGATGAATGTGAATCGAAACGTGTTTGGAGAACCGAAGTGTTTGTCAAAAAAGAAATGAACACAGTTGTAATTTTGGAAGATGGGAGTGTTCATATACTCGTGATGAAGATGTAAGATTGCGTGCTGAAAAGAAATGCCCCTGAATTTTTATGTGGAAAGTCTTCAAGGTTTTTTTAAAAAAGAAACATTATTAACACTCAGCATCTTCATTCATTATATCAACATATTTATTTCTCAACATAATTACAGTAGTGAGGCAACAGGACTATGATCCCACGTTGCATTGTTGTAAAATTTATTCAAGATGGCGGATCCAATATGGAAGCACTAGATGTGGCAATGTCACAGTGATGTCATGGTAGGAAGTTCAAATTTTGTCTGGAAAGTAGGTTATTTGCGCTACCTCCACTAACCTAACACCCTCCCCTCCCCCCTGCCCCAAGAAAATGGTGTGAAAATTTTGGCAGGAAAATTCTGGATGGAAAAAAGGTCACTTGAGCTACCTCCACTAACCTAAGTCATCCTACCACCACCTCTTCCTTGGAATTGATGGGAAATGGACTCAGTCTTTGCTGGGCAGCCGGATAGTATGGAAGTAAGTCTATATTCTTCATGCAGTGTTTATTTAAACAATTTGAGTTGTTGTAAGCAGTAGCTCCATCCAGTGTGTTCACCATGAGGTCCGGAGTCCAACTGACCTAGCACACAGTACTGCCATCAGAGGGTGCTGTCGTCCCTCCCATGACGTAATCCAAGATGGCTGTCTTGGGAAAAACAGCAGGAAAAGAACTCAGTCTGTGTATAGCTGCTGGAGAGAAAGGGTTGTATTTCATTTATTTTCAGTGAGAAGTTGCAACAGTTAATTTAGGGATGGATTTCACATAGTTTATTTATTACACTGATAGAAAACACTCGCCCTGACATGCTTGGGGGTCACAATAAATAGTTTACAGACTTGCAAACTACTCGTAAATTACTGATGTACAACACGCATACAACTCGTAAAGTGTCAAAATAATGCATGAAAAACTCTCTGCAAACATGCTCACTAATTATAAACTGTCGAAATAATGCATTGCACAACGTACAGACATGTTCACAAAATAGTGCAGTACACTGATGTACAGACACCTTTACTACGAGTAAAACTGGCAAAGCAATTCATGTATAACGTTCTGCAAAGACGCCACAACACTTAAACAGCCCATATAATGCAGTGCACAAACACTCATTGCATGTAAAAACTCTCTCGACTGCAGCGTATTAGGAACTTTACACTACAGAGGTCCAAGGCAGAATGATGACTGGATGTGTCAGGCATGCATGTGGGTCCAGCCTGTCCCACATGCAAGATGCTTCTGGGCACGCACATGTTTACCTAGCCACCCCTGCTGAAGAATCACCTGTGTACCTGTGGGTCCAGCACTGGCCTAACTGCTGAGTGAGATGTTTGCCCAGTGACTCACCCTTCCAGGTGCAGCTAAAAGGTTGTCAGTGTTATACTGATGTCTCATGTCTATGTAAATGACAGTGAAGTCTCCCTCTGAACGTGATATAGAAATATTTGGCAATGTTTTCAGAAACAGTTTACGAAAATATCCCAGAATAACTCAAGACGCATTCTTCCTAGCGATCCTAATGGGACAGCCCATCCATTACATATCAACTCTTTCCAGAAATTGTAAATTGCCACAGAAGGAATTAACGGTCGCTTTTGCGATAGAAGCTTTTGTGATGTCTCATGTTGTCTGCATGGAAATTCTTGAACTAACAGGACCTGTTTACGAAAATATCCCAGAATTACACTGACTGCATTCTTCCTGATGGTCCTAATGAGGCACCCTGCCCATCACATGTTACCCTTCCCACAAATCGTGACGTCCTGTTTTCAACGAACGTCTCCAAAATGGTAAACGTTCTCACCACTAAAAGCCTTCATCATGTCTGTGCATGCTTGTGAAATCACCACTAATCATAAAATCATTGTTGTTGTTTGGAAAGAGAGCACTGTCTAAGCACACATGGGAAAATCAGAACAATTATGCAAACAAAATTTGAAGCAGTGTCCTACAGTAGAGAAAAATACCTGGAATTTCTAGTGTCGTACAGCTGCTGGTCTGGAGACGTCCTGATGGCACAGTGGCAGATGAGGGCAGCATCCCACCAGAAATGGATGGTCTGCTTCAACTTGTCTTTGCACACTTGAACAAAGAAGACATCACATTAATCTCAGAACTTTTTGTAGATAGCTTGACCCCATCTTGTTCAAGCCAGTTTTTAGAGGCTCCTTTGGCTCAGCACAAAGGGTGTCTTGTGGATGAATGGAGCATTCTGATTGGCTCTTAGTGAATTTATCCATCAAACTGCTGATCCTGTCAGTATGGGAGCACTGTCTGCCATTTTTTTCTGCAGATGAGACTTTCAGGTGCAAAACAATTTTGTACAGATCGCCATATTGCACTGGCAATTAAACCCTACAAAATTTCTCTAAATATTGTCAAATATTGAAAGGCACTTCCTCAATTACACCGCTGTAGCGGTCTACTTCTGTTCAGCTGCAGATTAAATCAGTGACAGTGCTGCAGGGCGGGTTGGTCAAAGACAGTGCAAGGATATCATTCAGACTCTAACTTCATGCTAAGATTGCGAGAATGCCCTGTGACTCCCATCTGCATAGAACATGATCGTAAATTACGCATAATGCTCGAAGTGCTAGAAATATGTAGATCACTGGTATAATCTGATGTATATGTTCGAGAATTGGCAATGAATGGATGTTATGCACATTACATAATAATGTCGTGTGAGGAGGGCCTCCCGGCGGGTAGACCATTCGCCTGGTGCAAGTCTTTCGATTTGACGCCACTTCGGCCACTTGCGCGTCGATGGGGACGAAGTGATGATGAGTTGGACAACACAACACCCAGTCCCTGAGCGGAGAAAGCCTCCGATCCAGCCGGGAATCGAACCGGGGCCTTAGGATTGACAGTCTGTCGCGCTGAGCACTCAGCTACCGGGAATGCACAGTCATCTATCTACATTCGCAATGGTACTCTCAAAGTACAGGAGAGGCTGTTTTTCAATGATACTGAAACTCTTGAGCATGCTGCTATGTCAATGGTCGGAGTTGAAATCATGGTAAAGTTGCTAAAATTGTTCACACAATCAACTGTGGTGCTTATTATTACAGTACATCGGTGGTGTATTTTCCATCCGATTTGTTCACTGGTACACTGTTGATTACCACATAATGATTGACTGAGATCACTTGTTTGAGGTGGAGAAAGAGTCTTGTTGGAGGGGCAACACATTCCAGGGATGGCTAGTACCGAAACAGTGATCGCGTGCATGATTACAATACAAGGAATCAATCGAAATGGAACACTGAGACAACAGCTATTCTGTCACTGTGAAAGATGAGTTTGAATGTAGAGGCCATCAATCACCTTTGGCCAGCACTTTGGAAACGCTCCACAACGCCACAAAACATTTCCGGTTTTCATAAGTTGTGACTTTTATTTAAAACCATCCAGTGTCTGTGTGTTGTGGTACCAGCAGCAACACGATTTACTTCGTGCAACGTCGAGTTTTCCATGAGAAGCAATAGATCAGAATCAGTTAATGTCAGTTTACAATCTGACAGAGACCTCAAAGTCGTGGTGCAAAAAACAAAATGTGTGGCAGTGTACAAAGCATGTTACAGCAGAGAAAAACAATGTATCAGCAACTAAACAGGTACCCTATCTTCCGATTGACGGTCTGTGGAATATGGTTTTGCTACTGTACAGGCGATGAAATTTTACTGCTCCAATGGATCAATACCTACATATCTAATAGGATCGCTGCAAATGCTCAGTGCTGGCACATAGATGCTAATTTTTTCGATAAATATATCGAGTTCTTTGCTGGATTACGTTAGCAGAGTTTTTCATAGTATGTAGTTTTTTATTCTCTGTTGGGTGGCACATGGTAGAGAGAATGTTAGTGTGATAGACGTGAATGGATCCTGAAAGACGCAGATCTGCTGTGGACTGCAGTGTCTATAAATAGTTTGGAGACACACAGCAATGCAGTATCAAAATACCCGTCCCTCTCCCAGTTCCACCGGCCGAAGTGGCCGAGCGGTTCTAGGCGCTACAGTCTGGAACCGCGCGACCGATACGGTCGCAGGTTCGAATCCTGCCTCGGGCATGGATGTATGTGATGTCCTTAGGTTAGTTAGGTTTAAGTAGTTCTAAGTTATAGGGGACTGATGACCTCAGAAGTTAAGTCCCATAGTGCTCAGAGCCATTTGAACCATTTTTTTCTCCCAGTTCCCATACTGTCTTTTGTGCTACCTCGCGTTGCAGGGAAGGGCTTCGTTTGGCGGTGACCTTGAAATTGTACACGGTCGGCGGAACTACGACAACATGTTCCCATTTCCACCAAATGGTCAAAACACTGTCATTTCGCACTGACTCAGCTTAGCCAGTTTCTACACGGGTTGTAGAATGTGGTAGATGTAGCACTCCAACTTCTGCTCAGTTCCGAATTAAATTGGAACGATCACATGCGCAAAGCTGCGGGGACGTCGGGACAGAGCCTGAGGAGCAGTTACAAGCTGAATAGGGACGGCCTAAAAAGCCACACTGGAGATCTACCTTGGCAGACAGGTTCGAAAAAGATGACCCATTTCGAGAGATGTGAGTGACACGAATATGATTCACTAGTGACTGTAATCATTAAAAGACTTCTCCATAGGATCCAATGGAAGTATGTGGTTGAATGGAAAGACTTGATTCAAAATTGCACACAGGATTTCTACCGGAAAGCGTAACAATGTAGGTCTGAAAAGCAAGTGTACATTCCTTAATCTAGCATTGTGTAGTACACCATCTGCTGTATGCGATTCTTCTCAATCAACCATCACCAAAACCCGGTGGACATATCACAGAGCCTATGGCCTGGCATCAAGATAGATTGTGTTACAAATACTGGAGAGATACCTATCGGCGGAGTTGCAAATACCGGCTTCATACCACATTCCTTAGCTGTAGCACTTTCTAAATTCTGTGATTTTATTACGAGCTTAACCGTCGCGCCGTTTAATTGCACAGTTGGTCTGTTAATATACACCCTGGAAATCCTCGTCTGTATTCAGTGTCATGGTATTTGTGTGGAAAACTACTTCATTCAGAAGCAATACCATACCTCGATTTATAAAGCCAGTATAGTTTTTAACATGGATACTTGAGTGCAGTGTTAGAACCAGTACTGATTGTGACAGTAACATGGTCGTTGCGATCGTGTTTTTAGCATCTGGCGACTTGTAAGGCGATTACTCCTCACTTTCTAAGACACAGTGGTCCCACTCGCAAGAAAAAACTTATGAGACATGTCCACCCATCGCTGCTGATTTTTGCTCAGTATTGTTTCGTGTCGCCAGCATTCAGTTATTGGGGAAGTATTACACTTAGTAGTAGGGGATGTGTGAAGATTCGCCTTGAGCATCAGGCTTATAAAGTATGTGTGCGTGTGTTTCAACATGTGCAAATAAAATGGATATGTCCTGTCTTAAGGGAGGGTATGGAATACTGTGATAGCTTCAAAGGGAATAAAAGATTTTTCTTTGCTTGGAAAATTATGTCCAGTCATAAGAATGGTACAAATATTTCTATTTCCAGAGCCACAGTCGTCAGGAGGGGGTATTTCCGATGCTTCACCCATTGTTGTATGTCGTCCAATGTAGGCTGCAATCGTAATGTGTAATTGCAAGTACAGCGATCAAATATGTATGTGGCTGGTTTCCTAGATGATTATGTCTGGGGGTGTGTGGCGCGCGGCGGTGGAGGTCTGTGGCGGGAACGATTCACGTTTCTGGTTTATGGCAGGAGCCGTCCAAAAGGAAAGGCCGGTTGGGCTACAGGAATATAGCTGACCAAAAAGTGTCGCCTTCTAGACGGCTGAATAGCGAACTAATACTCAGTATGTGTTGGACAGCTTTCGTGATCATGTATGTTCTGTGTGAAAATTTGAGAAGATTCAATGTGGACGTGTTTTTGCGCTGGAGCATTATTCTCTCCCATGCAAATGTCTAGTTGACTGCTTCTGCACTTTTACTATCTTTATTTGGTTGAGAGAACATCGAATATGGTCTGCGTTATTTGCGTCTAGCAGGTAAAAGTCGGGTGTAAGACATGTTTGCTGGTTCTCTAGACATCAGAAATAGGATAGTTGACTTTGTAAATTAGAAGAATGATTTGGAAGCTGGTATATCATTAACATCGGTATTCGTGAGTGGAATTATCAGTTTTTCCTATTTTTTTCGAGTTTTCATGTAAAGGTCTTCGCAGTGGAGATAAGTTTCTCGTTCTCCATGGTTTACAGGATGTTCCACCTCGCTGCACCTCCTAGAGAAATAATTTCCAGTCTATATCTTTGGAATTATACTCCGCAAGCATTACTGCTATGCAAGCGATATTGCTATGTGCTTGATATCGAGAAGTATCATGTAAATGGTATGATATTCTGGTAATACATGTGAAAATATATATGCTCTTATAATGGCAGAGTCTGGAGATGGCTGTACAAAGCAAGCAGGTCGTGGTCAGTAACAGTAACCCCTTTGTGCCAAGGGGAACTGACCTAGCCTTTGTGCAACAGTTCAGAGAGTGACCTCGGTCCACTGAGGGTGCTCTGGTCATGCGACAGGCCAGTGTGTGTGTGTGTGTGTGTGTGTGTGTGTGTGTGTGTGTGTGTGGATTCATATGACTTGCGACCGTCGGCTGTGGTGGATGACCGCCCAACCATGCGGGAACACCATGTGGAGTAGCCGTACGGTCTGAGGTGTCTTGTCATGGGCATGGGTGTGTGTGTTGTCCTTAGAGTAAGTTACTTTAAGTTAGATTAAATAGTGTGTAAGCTTAAGGACCAATGACCTCAGCAGTTTTGTCCCATAAGACTTTACCACAAATTTTTTCCACGTGGGAAATATCTAGAGCTGCAACGAGTATATATGGTGCATGTGCTTATGCTGTCTGTCTTCATGGTATATGTACAAGTGTATGGTGGTCGATAGCTATATGCAGGATGCAGAAGTGGTGAGTTTGTATAGTATAGGATACGAATTGTGTGTTTACTACATCGATGTGGTGATATAGCCGGGTTGGAGATTGGCTTTCATGCGTGAATATTCAAGCGTTCCTCGGCAGTAGCAGAGCAGTGTAATTTCCATATTTCATGATCTGTAGACCACTTCTTCAAGGTTTAACAGTGCGATTTGCTTATCTGCTGTAGACCACTTTTGCATTATTTCGTCTGTTTAAACATTGTGAGTGTCTTTGCAGAGCGCTATACATGCATTATTTTGCCAGTTTTACGCATCTGTACATCAGTGTACAGTATTATTTTGTGATCGTATCTGTAGGCTGTGCAATGCGTTATTTCGACACTTTATAAGTAGTGAGCATGTTCGCAGAGAGTTTTACATGCATTATTTTGACACTTTACGAGTTGTATGCGTGTTGTACATCAGTGTAGTGCATTATTTCAGTAATTTACGAGTAGTTCGCAAGTCTGTAAGCTATTTATTGTGACCCCCAAGCGCGTCAGGGCGAGTGTTTTCTATCAGCGTAATAAATAAACTATGTGAAATCCACCCCTAAATAGATTGTTGCATCTTCTCACTGAAAATAAATGAAGTACAATCCTTTCTCTCCAGCAGCTATACACAGACTGAGTTCTTTTCCAACTGTTTTTCCCAAGACCGCCATTTTGGATTAGGTCATGGGAAGGACGACAGCGCCCTCTGGTGGCGGTAGTATGAACTAGGTCAATTGAACTCTGGACCTTATTGTGAACACATTTGACGGAGCTACTGCCTACAACAACTCAAATTGTTTAAATAAACAATGCATGCCAGATAAAGACTTATATCCATCCTGTCCGGCTGCCCAGCAGGGACTGAGGCCTTTTGCTGCCTATTCCAAGGATGACTTAGGTAAATGGAGGTAGCCCAAGCGACCTTTCTTCCTGTCAAAATTTTACCACCAAATTTTTCCTGTTATTTTCAGAGGTAGGAGGGGAGGGGCTACGTTAGTGGATGTGAACTTCCTACCATGACGTCATTGCGACATTGCGACATTTATCGCCGCCATCTTGGATCCGCCATCTTGAGTTAATTTGACAACAATGTAACATGGGGCCATATGCCTTTTGCACCACTACTAGTTACCTGTGAGGAACACGTTACCCCAAGAGAAACTAGTAGATTAGTTGGTTGATACCATAATGTTTTATTTTGTTGACGCAGCCACAACTTCATCTCTAGTTGCACCGTTTCATAACTATCAAAGTGCAGTCCTCAAAGATGTTCTTTAACTTTTAGAAACAGAAGAAAATTGTGTGGGGGCAAGTTGGGAATGTATCAAGGATGATCGAGGACAGTGAACCCTAGGTGCCGGATTGTTGCAGATTTCGCAGCGCTCGTATGTGTTCTTGGATTGTCATGCTGAAGGAGAGTTTGGTCCACGTGCAGGCGAACTCTTCGAATTTGAAATTCGGTTGTAGCACGTTGCTTCTCACGCCCCGACGAAGTTATGTTACACAGTGGGCAACCAACATTTGATCATGGTTTTAAGGGATATGACCAACATCCGACCATGGTTTTAAGGAAGGTATAGGCAAGATTTATTCATAAAGACAGTCCTGGATTCATGAAAGGTATAGGTTATTGTTAGCCAAGGCCATTCTTTTGTGGGTATTATTGAAAGTCAGATTGCATTGCGCTAAAAAGAAATTGTTTGTCAGTTTAGTGATGATCAGAATAAGTAAAGAGGAAAATGTCTGAGTACGTTCAGTTTTGCTCAGCTGTTTGAAAATCAAATAACGTAAGAGTTATTCCAGCACTGTCATTCTTTACATTCAACGGGGAAGTGTCAACGGTATCATTATTTGGGGCAACACTACAAACCAAGAGAAAGTTTTTATACTGTAAAGTGCGTAGTAAAACTCATTCCAGATATAAATACAGAAGTGTGTATAATACTCTAGCGTTCTACATGTGTTTGACAGATTCTATTTTCTGACATGTTTGTCAACTACGAGAATCCTCTTTTTTGGAGCTAAGGAATTAAAAATAAATCTAATCCACTTTAAATAAAAAATAAATGCAGCCTAATATGCCTAATGTGTCACCGTGAGCATAGGCCTTTTATCGGGCACCCGACTCCAGATGTCCATTGCATGCCATTGCCTTCATCATGTTCGTACAAAACGGGTTGAAATGTACCCGTATGCATTGACAGCAACAATTCGCGTATGATTTGAAACTGATTATTACTGGTAAGGCGTGACACTCGCCATCAGTCTTTGTCGGTTAGGACCCTTTTAAGACCACTGTCCTTAGGCTGTCTCACATATTTGCTAGTTTCCTTGGAGCCATGTTGAATAGCGCACGTTGATACACTGGAAATTTGGTAGCTTTAATCACGGTCTTATCGAGGACTTATCATAGACAAGTTCAAACGCGATAACTCCTTTCTGCGATTCTGTAGTGTCTCCAGCAACCATCTTACTGCCCTGATTCCGCGTAACAGATTGACGCTCGCGCGCCCGCCCGCACAAACACACACACACACACACACGCACACACACTCACACACACCAAACACTTCTCTGCCACGTCTGACGTCAGCAGTGAAGGGCCACATGACCGCTTGTACCAGTTGTATACAATCAACAGTGCGGTAAAGCACCGATTTGGTCTTTTAAGGGAATGACTAATATTTTGCCCTGTCTGGCACTTTTTTATCTGCGTGAGGTGCTCTCATAACTTTCCACATAGCTTTATTGGTACAATTTCCGTAATTTACTCTAGCATGGTCACTTCATTGACAAACTGCATTTAGTAGCAGTACGTAGGATTTATTTGAGGTTTTATTTTCTTAGTGGTTTTACTTTTATCTAGTTTAGTATAACATTGCTATCATATTTGTATCAGTGCTCTTTCTTCTTCTATTCTTACAGTTTTTTTTAATAAGTGAGGATGCCCTGCAACCCAGGTCAGAATTGGTTATCTGAATAAAGAGTAGCAAATGATCCAGAGGGCTTGTTTTTCATTGTACTAATAATGGTCCCAGTTTTCTAGAGGCGTTATATCCTCAAATGTCGGAGGAAACTGACTTAACTAAAAAATAAGTCCAAGAGCTGTATCTCCGCATAATTAAAACAGTTTTGCACCGATGGCAAAGTGTACTTAATACTTGCAAAATATGTCGTGGATACTGCATTACATACTGTGAAACGCCCGACAACTTTTCTAACATTTTAACCTCTGAGATTTCAAAGGATTCTACTTAATCTTCGCTCACATACTACCACCATGCTCGAATTGAGGTGCTGTCAGTGTTATCTCCGTATGCATCTTGATCGTTGGTCCTCTGGCTGAGTTAAGTTCTTTGAGGCGAGAGTGCAGCGGTGGTCAGGTTATGCAGTATCTGGCGGTCGCTTTCAGCGTAACTAAATGGAAACGGTGGCGGGTCATCTATTTGTAACTGCGGTTTGGCTGAATCAGCAGCAAGTTGGTGCACATCGACAGTGCAGAAAGATACGTATATAGCTTCTTTTCTGTGTTTACTTCGTAGATTCTTACTTAAATGGCGTGTGAGTTTCGTATAGGAGGTGTAATTTCGAGTTTAAGTTACTGTAATCGTAAATTCAGGCAGATTGTAGCACAATCGTTAGGCATTTGTACAGATTAGTTCATACATTCTTTGCATGTTTCCCTTGCGTTATCTAGGCATGGACTCGTGTTTCAGTAACTGTGACTGTGATTGCTGTGTTCGAATGAGGGCTGAGTTGGCATCCCTTCGCTCACAGCTGCAGGCGGCGCTGACTTCGGTCGCACAGCTTGAGGCTGTTGCCAATGGGTACCACTGTGGGGAGCCGGACTTGGGTATCACAGGGATGTCAACCTCGTCCCGTCTGTCCCCAGATCGGTCTGCCACTGTGATTGCCCCGGTTGCTGCCTGCAGTGGGGCTGAGCCCTCGCCTGTGGTTGATTGGGAGGTCGTTCCAAGGCGTGGCAGGCAGCGAAAGACGTCCCCGGAGGCTGATCAGAAAGCCTCCCCGATGCGTCTGACAAACAGGTTTCAGGTACTGTCTCTGGCTGAGCCAGATGCAGCTGCCTGCCCTGTTTCAGAGGATGATTCTCAGCCTTCAAGGTCCAGGCAATCGCAGAGGGTGAGCTTATTGGTAGTTGGGAGCTCCAATGTTAGGCGCGTAATGGGGCCCCTTAGGGATATGGCGAGTAAGGAGGGGAAGAAATCCAGTGTGTACTCCGTGTGCATTCTGGGTGGAATTTAGAACTACATAAACCTAACTAACCTAAGGACAGCACACACATCCATGCCCGAGGGAGGATTCGAATCTGCGACCGTAGCGGTTCCACGGTTTCAGACTGTAGCGCCTAGAACCGTTTGGCCACCCCAGCCGGATGTCCGACCTTTAGAACACATCAGGGTGGTGGAGGGGGGTGGGAGTTAAAATACCTATCTCGTATCTTTTAACGCAGCAACATAGGCAGTTGCCATCATGTGATTTTAAAGTGTTTTGGTTCAAATGGCTCTGAGCACTATGGGACTCAACTGCTGAGGTCATAAGTCCCCTAGAACTTAGAACTACTTAAACCTAACTAACCTAAGGACAACACACACATCCATGCCCGAGGCAGGATTCGAACCTGCGACCTTTGCGGTCGCGCGGTTCCAGACTGTAGCGCCAGAACCGCTCGGCCACCAGCGGCCGGCTTAAAGTGTTTTCTGTGGTTCTGTTGGACCCACTAATTTTCATGCGTGACTGGGAATACCAACGATAATCGTGTACATTGAATACTTTCCAGTGTGCTCTGCAAGTTTTTGCGATGTCTCTAATGTTGCTAATTTACCCACAATACACCATTTATGTCAGTATAATGCCCCCTTGAGATGAAGTAATTACAGCATAGGAAAATATACAGCTCAGTTCAGTACAACACAATGGTCTAAGATAGCACCACGTGAAATGACTGAAATAACTACAAGTGTAAGGAACGTACTACTTTTAACTTAATATGAAAAATTTGGGACCATTTAATTGAGAAAGTGAAGGAACTCTTCTACCTTGAAAGCAAAATAACGGACTAATCAAAGCGGACATGTGAAGGACACAAACACAGTAACAAGAAAGCATGCTCCGCATAATCTACTAGCATAAACATAGGCCTTTAACTAAGGAAGTAATTTCTGCGAATGTACACTTTAACAACAGCATTGTATGTACGTAATTCGATGATGAACTGTGGAAAAATCAGAACAGAAGAGCGGCTAAGTGTTTCAGAGGTGATGCTACAGACGAAGAAAATAAAATCGACTGATAAGAGATAGGGAACTTCTCTGAAAAATGGCGAGGAAATGAGTACCATTAGCAAGTATGCTTAATAGAAGAGATGATCCAAAGAAGAGCGGTGCCAACAAACTTCCAGCGGCAGACGCTACAAGAGATGCGTTATGCATCACGGAGGTGTTTCCTTTTGAAATTTCGAGATCTTACGTTCCAAGACGAGCTGGGCAACGTTTACTTCTTCCCACATACATCTCGCGAAATGATTACGACGAGTAAATTAGACAGCAGGTATCATGTGGAGCTTTGCCGACAGTCGATCTTCCCATATACCATTCGTTATTGTCATAGGAAAAGGGCGAAAATACAGACCAGAACTACCCTCCGCTACACACCATAAGGCTGTTGCGGAGTGCAGGTATAGATGGTAAACACCAAATGGAGCAAGGGATAGACTGATATGAAACGTGTTAAGATATCAAGGAAAAACATTCATAATTCTACGTAGAGGGATCCGTAGAGAACAAAAACTGTCGGTTACGAGAGAGACTGGAATAGAGAGTGTGAACTCAAGCTCCACCGACAAAATTTCGAAAATTCTGATTACTCTGTTTGAGGGTCCCTTGGTGAATCCTTACGGAGCAATTGCAATTCATTTAGAAACGCTCCTTTAGTACGTACGTCGGATCTTCCGTGGCGTAGCTCAAAGCCACGCTGGCGGCCCCAGCTAGAAACCACGCACTATTGGTGGTGAGCGACGAGTGAGACAAATTAAACGACGTACTGATCCGCAGATTTAACTGGAAACTTTTACTGGTAGACATGGATTAATTCTCTACTCTGTTACATTATCATCAAATCAGTCTAAATAAGAACCGCCACATCGCTTTGACACACGAGAAAGGGTTAAACCTCTCACTCCAAAGTCAATCATCAGAATCATGTTGCAGTCCAACTACTTTCAGATAGATTTCGTGATTTGTTTCAGTGAGCTGGTATATGTACACCGCTAACAGTTCATACATACACTACATCCAATTGGCTGTTAGCAACTCTCGCTGATAATAACCGCAACAAGGCAACAGGAACGTAGCTCAAAGGCAACAGGGAAGAGTCATACAAAGAGATCTCTCTCCAATCTGCTTGGAAACAAATTAAATTTATTAATCATGGTCAAGTCCTGCACTTTAATCCAAAACTACTTCCAGCTACCTAATGGTTCCACGCTCTGCTCTGAGGTTTCTCACTTTACCGAACAGGTCGACGCTCATTAATCAGAAATGCACGTAAAAAAAGGAAAGTACCTAAGCAAAATTCCACGTCTGCGCATTAAAATTAACTCATGCCGGACCTAGAAGCATTACCCGTCCGCCACTTTAGAGGACATTATCACAAGTAGCAAACGTGGTGGGGGTGGCTGTGAGTGTATGTCACCTATGTCCCCGTCTGACGTCACTTCTTCAAAATAGACTTGCCCATGCCGAAAACCGGCTTCCATCCACGGGCCACGAAGCTTCATTCGGACTGTACGTGCGCGCCAGCAAGTCGTGCTTTGTGGGAGACACATTCAAGGGATCGAAGAGGTCTGTGTGGCTCACGAGTAGTTTGACGACCACTGTTAAAATGTTCAAATGTGCGTGAAATATTATGGGACTTAACTGCTAAGCTAAGGTCATCAGTCCCTAAGCTTACACGCTACTTAACCGAAACTATCCTAAGGACAAACACACACACCCATGCCCGAGGGAGGATTCGAACCTCCGCCGGGACCAGTCGCACAGTCCATGACTGCAGCGCCCTAGACCGCTCGGCTAATCCCGCGCGGCAACGACCACTGACATAGGCCGTTTGCTGTTCCTACTCAGAAACTTCTGTAAACTGCTGCTCCCTAACAGGACTTTTGCAAGTTTCTCTGCAACGGGTGTTACAAACACTGGTCGTCTTGGGGAAATAACACTTCGTTGAGCCGGATTCATACGCACGGACCAGTGCTCATTTAGGAGTTTAGGGAAAGGTCTGTCCATCTACTGAAGGCTGAAGGAAGCCTCTTTTTCTCAGAAACCTACTCTTACATAGTAGCCACAGGAAGAGGATACAGGTGCAGTTACGAAATGAAATTTTGCACTTTTTGAATGAATTGCACAGAAAATATCTGTAGAACAGTGAAGTTGTAGGCTGTATGCGCTGCGCGTCTTGTTTTGAAACGAAGTTACTCCATTGTCTCACGGTAATTCCTGTTGACGACAATAAAGCCCACTTTACTTTTTCCTCAAACCAGAATTCAGTTCTGCTCGATTCTGCCTCGGGTTTGATTTCCGCCAGTGTCAGTTGCATGTACATCAACACATACAAAGCAGTACGGATGAGGAATTAGCCGATATGCACCTCTTATTTGGGTTCACTGAATGCAACGGAAGAATGGCAGCCGGCCGAAGTGGCCGTGCGGTTAAAGGCGCTGCAGTCTGGAACCGCAAGACCGCTACGGTCGCAGGTTCGAATCCTGCCTCGGGCATGGATGTTTGTGATGTCCTTAGGTTAGTTAGGTTTAACTAGTTCTAAGTTCTAGGGGACTAATGACCTCAGCAGTTGAGTCCCATAGTGCTCAGAGCCATTTGAACCATTTTTGAAGAATGGCACAGCAACACTATGCTGAGCTATTCCCGCACCAACAACAACCGCAGTGGTTTTGCATCTGTACAGAGACAGCTACGGGAAACCGTGTTTTGTTTTGTACGTTTTGTTTATGGAATGTTACACTCTTTCGTGATGATATTTTTACATAACCACAGGTAATTGGAGCAGCAAACTCAATAAATCATAATTACATTATTGTTCTGTAGTGAAAAACCGGAGACATCTTGTCGCTTTTACAAAAATATTCAGAAATATCCCTGAACACCCTCCAATATTTTGTCAGTGGAATTCAGGTTCACCTCATATTGGGACTTTGGTTGTAAGTGATACTCTGTGATGGAGAGATTGATATAAGATAGGAAAATCATGGCGTGTCGCTTCTCCCGCCGTGGTTCATTGCTCTTTTTAGTTACACATCTTTAGAGTCAACTATTCTTATGTCTACATGTACTATGCAGATTTTTGCCTATGTTCTTCAATCTGAGATATTTGTTACACCTATACCGTATTTAATGCCAAAGCCCAAAATGTCATAAATACTGGCTTCATATTCGTCCAGCACACTCAAAATAGATTACCACGCCAATGGGACGCTCGAACGTCTTTGTAGTGGGTTTTCAGTTTGCATGGTAACCAGTGATTTATCCATGAAAACAACGGTCCAGCATTGATCGTCTGTCATGTACGTGTTTTGAATTTCCCACTGGCATAACGTCAAACAGTGATAGGGATGCGGTCACAATACTATCTTTTCAGGGTTTAGAAATGTAAGCACCAGCCGTTTCTGTTCGTCTTTCTCCTGAGTGGTTCTTGGCTGAACATTCTAGATATGGAACCTACAGTTAGAAATTGTTTCACAGTCACAGTCAACAACAGAGAGCAAATGTTTGTATTCAAAGTCACAGGTGCCGGTAGTTCAACCATCATAGTGAGCAACTATTAGGATATTCTCTCTGGAAGAAATGGCGTCAGTATTGATGAACGTCTTGTGAACTGAAATTGCATTCAATCGCTGCTCCAAGGTCTATGTTGAAGACAACTGTTTAAGGATATATTGAGTACAAATGTGCATTGCTCTTGGTAGTGACTCCACTTGTTGCTTCCGCCTGCCAAAGCACACGGCTCGTATGTCTATTCAGCAGAATGATGTCATAAGGAGGGTATCTCAAGTCATCTCAGTAATTATGAGTCATGGTACAAGAACACGTATCCAGTACGCAAGAAGACATATTCACCATGTTGACAGCATGGAGGATGCCTTTCTCAGATGAAGTTGTGACACATTATACCACCAACAGGGTTTCAGGTGGAGCTGACAAGACAGGAAAGCCAGGACAAATGATGTCAAGATTTCCCAATGCTTATGCCCAATGGTTCCAACGTCTTATGACTTAGGAGTCAAGATTGCTGCGATTTAAGGGGCACTAACCAGCCTGGGTCTTTTATATAATCTGTTCCAACTGACTCTAGCACCTCATATATTTCAGAAACTAAACAAAATATGAACAATGCAACTGTCCATGGATGCATCTATGTTAGAGGCACATAGAATGGGCAGGAATACACAATCCGTAAATGTAAACACGCATCACTTTCATCAAAAATGGCTCTGAGCACTATGGGACTTAACTTCTGAGGTCATCAGCCCCTAGAACTTAGAACTACTTAAACCTAACTAACCTAAGGACATCACACACATCCATGACCGAGGCAGGATTCGAACCTGCGACCGTAGCAGTCGCGCGGTTCCGGACTGAGCGCCTAGAACCGCGAGACCACCGCGGCCGGCTCACTTTCATCACAAAGTTACTTTTTTAAATGGCACATGTGTGTTTTTTTTACGGAAATGAAAACTAGAGGTACGATTAGTGACTGCAGACTTCTTTTAACTCTTCTAAACCTCATGCATTTTGAAATACGTGGGCTTTAATGGATGGCAATGGCGTCACAGTTTCTCCCGTAATGTGCAGAGCAAGTGTTGCTGACCTCAGGCCTTAGGACAGTGCAGGGAACAGACGTTACGACGTTACAGTATTACAACAGAAACTGTGGCACCATTTCCTTTATTTAAAGTCAGGTATTCCGTAAGGTATAAGATTTAGAACAGTGAAGCCAAGTCTGCCTTCGCTAATTGTGCCTCTAGCTTCTTTCTTGATAGAAAAACATACACATTAAAAAAAAATGTAGCCCCTGACATAGGCCAATTGCATTTGTCACATTTTGTTTCATTTCGGAAGTATATGTGGTGACAAATTTAGGTAGGACACAGTGTGCACCACCTAATGTAGACACTATCTCAGTCGTGATCAACTCAGTCAACATCATCTGCTAGTTACGAGAAGAGGTCCAGATGCATTCACAGAACAAGATCCACCAGCAAGCTGCCACTGTCAGGTATTGCTGCCATTAGCTACAGGTCACTGTGTGAGCTGAGATTGAATGCTGTCGACTTAGTGCCTTCACACTGTCTGGCCACCCACCAGATGACCATGATCTGTTGATGACCACCTTCCTGGTGGCCTGTGGATATAAGTCTGGGCTATCTAGCTGCCCAGCCACCATTACCCGAGTGGGCACACAAGCAGCATCACTTTGCGCAGGCATACTCTGTTGCTCTCCATTGCCCAGTGCAGGCACACAGTCGTCTTCAGCCATGCTGGAGACTTCCGTCTGACTTTGCCTACCCCAGTGTACCTTCAATCATGTTGCAGAAGCAAGACAAAGCCTTGGAAGCTTTGTGCTGTCTACCACTGATGGCAGCTGTCACCTTGCACCAGCACGTATACTGCAACTGTGCTGAGAGCAGCAGCCTGCTTTAACTTGCCATTACCCACACAAAGACACCATGCATCATTCTTCTGACAAACTGTTGCTGACTCCTGCACCACAGAGGCTGTAACTTATGGAACAGAGGATGGTATGCACTGCACATCTTGTTTGGAAAAAAGCGTATTCCATTCGCTCATGGTAATTGCTGTTGATGACTGCAATGCTCACTTTACTTTTTCCTCAAAGCAGCATGAAGTATTGCTCAGTTCTCTCTAAGGTATGTTTTTCTGGCAGTGTCAGCTGTGGAAATGTTTCTGTGGTGGGTTTCCACACAGCATTTGCCACCACACCACTGCAGTATGTCATAGGAGATGAACTGCACTACATCCTGACATATTACAGCCAGCTTCACCTGCCGCCATAGAGGTCGCATATACCAACCGCAGCCGGCCTGAGTGGCCGTGCGGTTCTAGGCGCTACAGTCTGGAACCGAGCGACCACTACGGTCGCAGGTTCGAATCCTGCCTCGGGCATGGATGTGTGTGATGTCCTTAGGTTAGTTAGGTTTAATTAGTTCTAAGTTCTAGGCGACTGATGACCTCAGAAGTTAAGTCGCATAGTGCTTAGAGCCTTTTGATCATTTATACCAACCGCAGCATTTTGGTATCAGAAGTTGTTGATGCAATGATGTCAACCACTGTCCATGGAGATGAAATGCCTTCTGATACTTTCCTAGTTTGGTGTTAGAAGTTTTGACTCCTACAATCAGCTGGATTATGGACGTCATTGGCAGCTCCATCTTGCAGCTTTGACAATGCATTGTGGTGCGTGGATTTACTGTTTTGTTTCCCTGTCCTGTTCATGTGCACAGACATGGTTGGGAAATGAGACTGCCACACAGTTTTGAAGGTGCAGTGTCTGAGAATTGAGGGACATGCTGACCTTTCTGAGTTCAGAGGGATCACTAGGGAACAGTGTGCTGGAATGTGGCCAGTGAGATGCCCTAATGCAATCTATTGGGCCACTAGCACACCATGTGCACATTCAGCGTCTGTTAAGTGTAGTTCTTGTCAGCATTGTGCTCAGTATGCCAAGCTCTGCACAGTCAAGACCTGTTACGTGTAATACTTGTCAGCACTGTAGTCATTATGCCAAGCAGTGCATAGAGTTAAGGTGAATGGTGATTAGACGCAAAGACTAAGACCAGTGTGTTGCCATTTTCGAGTGACTGAATAACTGTTGTCTCTGTTTGACTAGTATTAGTGTGTTTTAACTTCGATGGGTAAAGGTTTTGCGACTGTATATTCAGATACGCAGGGCGTTTCCTCACAAGAGGCATTTCAAGTTTTGGTAGCGTGGGAAGATAATCTAAGGGCAGACAATGCACGGATCTTCAGCGAACTAGGTGCAGGGAAGGAAGGAAAAGTTTCATCCAGTATAACAACCAAGCTATTAGTTTCAATTGTTGCCAGTCTGATTACCCCTTTTTCGAGCGAGCCAGCGGAGTATATGTTAGCATTAAAAGTGATCTAGAAGCAGCTTCAAGGCAGTGTGTCTGGACAAAAAGCTACAGCAGATGACCAGACTACGCTTAGTGGGTGACGCAAAGACATAGGTGATGTATCACAAGCATTTTAAGAATGTATGCACATTTCAGCACCGGAAGGAGGGGCTCTTCCAGTGCTATAGGAAACCAAATAGTACGAGGTTCTTCAGGGAGCAGCTGAGTGGAGGGTTTCAAAGATAGGGAAAACACGTACTCAGACCTATCATTTGGCCTAAAATGGCTAGGCAAACAGTGTTATACTTCAAGAAATGGAGCATAGAGGATTGGAGGTTTTTCGAAGGGAACTTCAACACGACATATCTAGGAGAATGCATAAGGAAAACAAAAAGGAGCTGGCCATTACCATCAGAATATCCGTGGATTTACAAAAGGTAGATATGGCGATGAGAACACAGGACAAATGGTGTATATTGCCAGCCGACATAAGGTGTTATAGGTTTGGCTGTCGCCAGCCACAATGTAATGGGTGCACAGCCGCTGAGCGCAGTGAATAAGACTATAGGAACAAAAATGAGTAAGCACATAATGAGCGGTCGATAAATACCAAGGGGAACTCCAGATCCGCTGGCTGGTATTCCCAATAAAAAATTTGAGCTATGGAGATGTGTTCAGAGGCGTGATGTTGCTTAGTTAACGTGATAAAAGATAGAGAATACAAGTTACTGTTGGACATAGGACCCACATATCCATGGGGACCTCTTGAATAGGAGACTGCACCCTCCACATTATACGTTACGTTTGGTAGTATATAATGATTTGCCATTGCTAGATTCAGCGATGCTTAGTTTTACCATTGGAGCAAAGCTGTTCCAAGAGGTTATGGAAGTTTTGTCCCAGGTGTGTAAGGAAAACTGCAAACCTTGGGTTTGAATTTCTTAAATAGATATCATGCAAAAATTGCTCTTTTGCAGAGCACTGTCGAACTCAGTGAAATTTTATTCTGACTAGGAAAGATTGCTGCCAGTGACACATTGTCACAAGATGTCATGAAGGCAGTGCGGCGCAGCGGTTCCTTTCTGGAATTAAACCAGCACCTACCTGTGAACTCGTCGCAGCGGATCGTCGGTAGGAAAGCCGAGCAGGAACTTACCGTACTGCAGTTTGCACCAGGCTGCATTCAGTGTAACTGTTCTAAGAATCGGGCAAAGGTCTTAATTTTCAATTAAAGATGGAAAGACTGGTAAGACTTCGGTATATTCTGAAGTCGAGAATTATACGTTCACTGCCAAGCCCGTGGTAATTCTAACACAGTCATGCACAAACCCTTTCATTCACGTTAGCAAGTTTATAGTAACGTATTTCCCAAAATCTGAACAGCTACTAAATACGGATTGTTCTTATATGAAAATGCTGGCCACACTATTAAATTTATCGGTGTCTAATGCACTCAGGTTCTTGATCAGTGATCTGCTCAATACGCCAAGCGGATTTACTCTTTTCTCATACAAAAAATTACTTAAAACATCCATACTTCCTAAAAGTAACATACCGGAATAAATATGCCTTCATTTTAAAGCACTTTTGAGGCATGTAGTACAACTAAAACCGGAAAACTATAACTTCCTTCGGAACTCATACTAAACACGACCGTACTATTGAAAGGCTGTGCTCTGACTACCTAGACTGCTGTAAGCATTCTCTGTCTCCAAGAGAAAAGACGGGCGAAGAATACTCCGTTCTGATTGGTCAGTTTTCTTTAAAGCCAATAGAAAAATATGATTCTCCCGCGTTAGTACGAGCTTTCCATGACTAATCAATCAACAAACTTTCGAACTGTACTTTTTCCCGAAATAAATATTTAACATTCTGATATTTTGTTTGTACTTAACGTTATTAACTATTTTCATTTGCACTCGGATTAGCTTTCCCTTTTCCATAAACTTACTTAACATATTATGATACAAAATTCCCCGTCGTCTGCATTCACAATGTCTTAAAAAATTTCTCACGCTAGTTCGTACAGGGCTTGTCAGTATAACAGTGATCTACATATTTACTTTAGACCATATTCACACATCATTCACACAACTAAAAACCTATACAAAACTGTACAAACATAAATAAACAAAAAATTCTTCAAGAAATAAACAGATAAATTCAGAAAAACATTCTCTTGACCTGTTTCTTGAATGTGTCTGTCAGCTACTGTGCGTAAGTGGATGAAAATTAGAACTACGTACTCGACTGAAGCCACTTCAGACTATCTGGCACTGTACACGCATGTGTCATTCTCCCGATATACAGGCCCCAGACACGAGCGATATAAAGGAGCCACGCCTCACACCCCCTATGATTATAAAGATTTGTTTTCCAAAAATTTTAGAATTATACAAAATTATCGATCCTGCCTTCAAATTTTAAATCTTTCAAAAAATTATAAGAATGAGAATTACAAATTTCTTACTCTGGACTGGGCAGTCTACAACTAACCTAGCCTAATCTTTTAATTTCTTTATGAAAAATTTCTTACTTGACAAAACTGATACAAATTTTCAAAACAAATTTTAAACATTTTACTAACTTTTTCATGAAAGTCTTTTGAAGATACCTTTTTCCCGCTTTTTTATTTAAAGTCAAGGCGATTTGTGTCCTTCCACTTAATAAAAGGAGCGATATAAAGGCGCCAGCTAAAGAACCAACTAAACTACGTATAAAGTCATTAAGACTCTACTGGCGTGATTAATTATCACAGGGAATAGGGAAATTAACCTGGATGGACGTAGGTGTGGACACACCAACTGATATTTTGTGTGTGGTAGTGTCACTGATAGACAATGACGAAGTAGGAGCATTGTACACATGCAAGAAGAAAATGCAGAGCATATGATTCCTATCAGTGTGGATAATTTCTGAGCCAGTGAAGTGATTTTGGCAAAAGGTTTGCTAGTTGCCAGTTTGGACGGTCTGGATGTGAATGATTTAGACAGGTTAGTTGTGGATCTCACCCATAAGTAAAACACCAATACAGCTGCTTTACAGGCAAAAGTTGAGCATCTGGAAAGAGAAGACAGGACGGCCATGGAGAAGCTATTGGTGAATTTGGGAGATTTATTCAGTCCTAGTGGACCATTACTGGCTACCCCCCTTAACACAACACAGGATTCTGATTGGGGACAAATCTCCAGTGTATTGGAAACCATACAGAATAGCACACCATTTAATAACAGTAGTGGAGGAATTTATTAATCAGCAATTGAATGATGGCATAACAAAAGGAAGTAATAGGACCTGGGAACCAACAGTCATTATTGTAGCTGAAACGTCATCAGATGGTTACAGGAAGTACAGATTTTTTTTTGGAATTATCTTTATTTAAATACTAGAATGCTTATGGATGCATATCCAATAGCAAAAATTACTTAGATCCTGGACAACCTGGGAAAGTGCTAATACTTTTCCATGATAGACATGGAAGGTGCTTACCATCAGTTGGAGGTAGTGGCAGCAGAGCAGCCAAAGACAGCGTTCATAGTCCCTAGGGGCCATTTACAATACTGGTGAATGCCATTTTGTTCAAAGAATGCACCAGTCATGTTCCACGATTGATAGCTGGACTGATGAAAGTTTTAATGCCTTGTCTGTGCATGCTGTCATCCAGATGAAAATACATCTGGATGACAGTACTGCTTTCCAGGGATACAAAGGAGAATACACAAAGACTAGACGGTTTTAAATGGTCGCATTCCGGGTGACTTAAGAGTATTGAGAAGTGCCACCTAGGAAAATGGATGGCTGAATGTCAATCATTCAAAAAATTGTAGGATTTATGAACAACTTGCCCTGTATTAGTATTTCTGAATTATAATAAATAATTTATTTTGTTCTGTGATGTAAGCAACTGGGTATGTTTTAAGCCAGGAAATGAAGAGGAAAGAGCACCCAGTGGCTTACTGATCAAGATAATAAAACAAAGTTAAAAAATTATTCGACCACAGAAAAGGAAATGTTAAGTTTGATGTATGGTGCACATACTTTAGGTGTTATCTGTAGGGCAGGATGTTTGATGTATTAACTGACTGCATGACACTGAAATGGCTATTATGTTTAAAAAATCCTTCAAGCAGGTTGAGTCAGAGGGCATTGAAGTTAAATGAATTCGGCTTTGAGGTTGTTGACAAACTGAGTAGAAAGCTTGGCAATACAGATGGACTAAGCAGGAAGATTGGTATCATATGAATACTTGGTTATAGCCTTGCAAAATGTCAGAATGTGTAGTCTGTTAGGTGTGTGATATTCAAAATGTAGGCCACAGTTTGCTGATCACAATGGCTTAATATTGGAGAACAAAGCTTGGGCCACACATCATGGTACCTTCTGCACTACAAGATGAAGACTGTTATAGGAAGAGCATGACCACAATTTATCAAGACATGGAAGATCCAGAACAATGACTCATAGAGTAGTTGAATAATACTGGTGGAGAATGAGGAAACAGGATGTGGACCAGTAGGTGGGAAATTGAGTGCCATGTGCACAATGTGCAGACCTGAGTCATCAGCATCAGAGATACTTCAGAGATTACCAGAGGCTTTCAAACCAACTGAAATGATTGGGATGGACATTGTGGGTCCATTTAGCCAGATGCTGGTGGGTAACTGATATCTTTTGACTATTATAGACCATTTTTTGCATCATGTCACAATGACTGCCATTCGAAATCAGCAAGCGATTACAGTAGTACAAAGGATGGTGAATAACTGGTTGTTGAATCTTGGCATCCATGACAATAATTACTGATTGTGGCGCCCATTTCACATCAAACCCAATGAAACAACTATGTAGTAGTAGTATGGTATTCTTCCTTACAGCAGGTCTCGTCATGGGTTAAGCCTCTTCCACTTTTGTCTGTCCATAGCCAGCCTTTTAATTTCTGAGTATTTGTCTCCTTTGATATTGTCCAGCAATTGATATCTTCTTTTTCGTCGTACCCGTTTTTCTCTCCACCATTCCTTCTATTCCTTCCTTCAACTTCCTTCAATAAACAGTCCCTCCACAAACAGTGCCCAGTCTAGTTCCATTTTCTCTTTCTGATGACTTTCAACATGTTTCTTTCTTCTCCAACTCTTCTTAATATTTCTTTATTCCTTACTCAGTCTTCACATTTCACTTTTCCATTCTTCTCCATATCCACATCTCTAGTGATTCCAGTCTTCTTTCATCTTTCTTCCTCAATGTCCAGGTCTCCACACAAAACAATGCAACGCCCCAAATGTAACATTTGGCAAGTCTTTTCCTCAAATCTCTGTTTAGTGGTCTGTAAAATAATTTATGTTTCCTCTTGAATCCTCCTTGCAATTCTTTTGCTAATTTCTGTTGAGCAATACATATCATCCATTATTACACTTCCCAAGTAATTGAAGTTATTCACTTGCTCTATTCCTCTCCCCCTATTTTCATACGACATTTTCTCCCCTTTCCCCCAATTACCATGCTTTTCGTTTTCTTCTTGTTAATACTCATCCCATATTCTTCTAATTTTGTGTTTAGATCATCTAACATTTATTCCATCTCTCTTGCACTCTCTGCCATCACAACCCTGTTGTTTGCAAATCTTATACACTCCACTCTCTGACCCCCTATACAAACTCCTCTACTTCCATCAAAACTTTCGTTAATAGTTTCCTCCATATAGATATTGAACATTGTTGGTGATAAACAACAAACTTGTCTTACACCTCTTCTCAGTTCAATTTTTTCACACATCACACCTCCTATTCTTACTCTTGCTCTCTGGTTCAAATATAAATATCTAATCAGCCATCTATCCCTCCAGTGAACATGTTTCCTTAGGATTTCCATCAGTTTTTCCCATCTGACACAGTCAAAAGCCTTCTCAATATCAATGAACACAACATTTACCTTCCTTTTCTTCTCTGTGTACCTCTTCCCTATCACTCTCAGTAGCCCAATGGCATCTCTAGTTCCCACTCCTCACCTGAAACCAAATTGTTCATCTTCTGTTAAGCAATTTAGCTTCCTATATAGACTTCTGAGCATTCTCAACAAGACTTTGGCTGCATGAAATATCAGGCTCACTGTTCTATGTTTCTCACACTTTCTGCTGTTCTTTTCCTTTTCTATAGGTATTAAGATACTTTCTGTAAAGTCCTTAGGCCATTTTCCTGTCATGTATATTTGATTAGATGAATCAATCCACTCTCTTTTCCCTTCCTTCTCCAATGACTTTAACAGTTCCGCAGGAATCTCATCAAAATGGCTCTGAGCACTATGGGACTCAACTGCTGAGGTCATTAGTCCCCTAGAACTTAGAACTAGTTAAACCTAACTAACCTAAGGACATCACAAACATCCATGCCCGAGGCAGGATTCGAACCTGCGACCGTAGCGGTCTTGCGGTTCCAGACTGCAGCGCCTTTAACCGCACGGCCACTTAGGCCGGCGGAATCTCATCAGTTACCATTGTCTTTCCATTTTTCATTTACTTCATAGATGCTTCAATCTCACTAGTTAGTATTGCATTTCCTTTGTCATCATCTGCAACTTTATCTTCTTCTTCTATCACAAGTTCTTCTTCATTTGGTTGTCTGTCTGTAGCATATAGCCATTCTATATATTCTTTCCATCTTCTCATTATTTCTAGGGGTTCACTCACGATTTTACCGTCCACTGCCTCTACTTCCTTTAGTCCATTGTTGTTTCTCTTTTCCCTGAATGTCAACTCCATTGCTTCTTTGTATGTCAGATCGTATTTTCCTTCTTTCTCTAATTTCTCTATCTTGTCACATTTTTCTGACAGACATTTCTCCTTTGCTTTTTCTGTCTCTCTTCTTAATTCATTATTTAACCTCCTGTAGTTGCGCTTCTCTTCTTCTGTGTTTACAGTTTTCTATTTCCTGCAGCCATCCATCTTGATTATCATATCTGTTGTTACCCATTCTTTCTTTAATTTTTTCCTCTCCTTGACTTCAAGCGTTTCCTTAGCTGCCTTTTTGATCCCACTTTTAAAATGATCCCATGTTCATTCTGTGCATTCCGTTTCCTGTCCTTGCATCATGATTTCACAATAACCATTCTCTTATCTTTCAAAATTGCCTTTGTCTTTCAATTTCTCAACGTTAATATGCTTTCTCTTCCGTCCTTTCCAAGTTATTTTAAATTTAACTACAACCTAAGCTACTACTAATATATTAGATGAATAAATATCTGCCCTGGATAACTTTTGACACTCTTTAGGCAATTTCAGTATCTTTGTTGTATCATTACGTAATCAATTTGATATCTTTTGTTGTCACATCGAGATATCCAAGTATACCGTCATCTGTTGTGGTTACCAAATAGAGTATTTCCAACTACCATGAATTTTTCATTGCAGTATTCCAACAATATTTGCTCTCTTTGATTTCTTTCTCCCAGTCCAAATTTTCCCAGAGCTTTTTCTTTTGGTCCTTCACCAACTACCACATTTCAATCACCCATTATAACAATACACGCGTTTCTTTTCTCTCTCTCTAAGTTTTCTATCTTCTCAATACATTCTGTACCTCTTCATCTGAATGATTACTTGTTGGCATATAGACCTGGCTAATAAATAAGTCTTTCTTTTTCCCTCTCAGTCTCATCATCATTATTCTTCCACTAACATATTCAACCTTGATAACCTTGTCCTTCAGTCTTTTACCTATCAAAATTCCAACCCCATATATTGTTATCTTCACCTGAGTGGTGCAATAGGAAGTCGGCACTTTCTAGTTCACCACAACCACCCCATCTCATCTGACACATCCCAAGTACATCCAATTTGTTTCTTGTCATTTCGTGTTTGGCGTTTTCTAATTTCCCTTCCTGGAGACGGGTTAAAACATTCCAAGTCCCGATGCTCAGTAAGTCTTCTTCTTCTGCTCCTTCCTTCCTTTTCCATTAGTCCTAATCTCAGGAGTCCTCGTTTTATTCCCTTCCTTTAGATCCGATTTAGGGGAATCTTCACCTTCAGAATATTGTTCAAAGAGGTCCATCCCATGAACGTTAATGGAAGTAATTCCAGTGGTGGTTTCCCATTGCCTTTCACTGTCCTCCACATCTTGTCAGCTCGCTGACCCAGTTTCCCGCTGGGGTTGGTTACCCAACCTTCGACTGAGTTGCTCAGCTTAAGAGGGGCACCACGTGTAGGTAGGATTGTGGAGAATTGAGGTGAGAGAGGCTAAGAGACCTCTCCTGTTGAGTTCTTATATTCGCATCTCACCCCCATTTTTAGCCAGAGTTGTAGCAGCAACTCCCCCAGGTCATCTTTCGTACACAACTGTGTAATCTGTTACATAGGGAAGGTATTGGGTAAGTAAGGCGACGGTATGTTAGCGTTACAGTATGGGGTGTATCGTCGTTGGTGTGTAAGGATGAGGCACGATCATCTAGTCGTTTCAAGAATGGGCGGGAGAGTGAAGTGGTTTCATTTCCCCTGGTGGCGTTACCACCAAGGATGACCATGAAGGCGTTCGTTGTGAAGAGTTTTAGCCGGCCGCGGTGGTCTAGCGGTTCTAGGCGCGCAGTCCGGAACCGCGCGACTGCTACGGTCGCAGGTTCGAATCCTGCCTCGGGCATGGATGTGTGTGATGTCCTTAGGTTAGTTAGGTTTAAGTAGTTCTAAGTTCTAGGGGACTGATGACCACAGATGTTAAGTCCCATAGTGCTTAGAGCCATTTTTTTAAGAGTTTTATTTTCTTGCATTTTATCCTTGCGTGATGGTTAGCAAGAGATTTATGCAATTTAAAGAAAATGGAGGATTTTCCTATTTTTACGTGGATTCATGAGGAGCAGTGGTAACTTACATTTGATTTTGTGTATTTCTAAGGTGAATATGCTTGTTTTGCTTCACCAGTTTATTTGGAATGATGTTTGTTTCGTTGAAAGTAATTGTAAAGATGGGCATATAGTGACGTGGGAGTAACAGGGAACAGATTCTGTATATACTGGCCCAGGTGGACCACTCTGACCCAAAGGCTTGCGAGATACAATGGTTTTTACAAAAAGCAGATGGTGTAGGATGTCAAATGGATATCCTGGGATAGAACATTTGCTACCAAAGGGTTGGCATGGACTGGATCTATTCCGTGTCCAGCTGCAAAACAGTTGTTGTAAACTGTTACGAGCAGGGTCGCCCTAAAGGGATGATGAGGCTAAAACTATGAGGCAGTAGGTTACTGATTAATGGTACAACCTGTGACGTACCAGGAACAGCTTCCCGTCTTCCAACTACTATCACTGCGACAATTATAGTGGATGTTACGCAAACCCTTGTTCTACTGGTCGGATAGTCCTTTGGAGGTACTACCAATCCAGAACTTAACTTACCTAAACAACGTCTTGTAACCTGATCTTCTCCATTCACTGGATGAGCTCCAATAAACGAAAAAATGACGCATTATTGCTGAGCAGATGCTCCAGAATGTACAGCAAAACCATGAGGAACAACACTGTGAAGTCATGACAGTGGGTGTTTCGGTATCTGGTACCATTGTTGTTCTGACTCCGCTTTGTGTAACGTGTATCTACTTTAGGCGGAAAAGTGGCTGACCACTTGCATTCCCAGTGCATCAGTTGGCAGACTGGGTTAATATCGGGAAGTACTCCATCATTTAATAAGCGCCAGTGAACAACAGACTTCACACTGAATTAGAGAGAAAAAAGAAGCAGAGAATATTGTATGTGTAGTTTAAACCATGAAACATGTTGTTAAGAATTTTTCAGAAATATAAGCAGGCTGCAGTCGGGTGAACAGCATTTGCTGAAGGTGAGAGGAGTGTTACCTCATGCTTCCATCTTATTAAGTGCACAAATCCTGTGTCTATTCTGCAAAATGATATCGCGAGGAGTATATCGGAAGTGAACTCGCTAACTAGGTGCATGGCACAAGTACACATATCCAGTGCACAAGAAGACATATTCGGCACACTAACATGACTCAATACGCCGTCCAGTGTTTCTGAAAGGTTGTTGTGACACATTTCAGCACTGACAAAATTTCCGCAGGAGCTGACAAACAGGAAGGCCAGGGGAAATACTGTCATGATTTACCAATGATTATGTCCAATAGCTCCAGCCTTTTAAGACTTAGAGGCCAGGAGCATTGCCGTTTGGAGATACACGACCCAGCCCATTTCATACGTTCACTCTCAATCTGAGCAGTACACAGTCGGTATCAGCCGCTAGTCACCAGAAGAGTTCCATGTCTGCTCGCAGTCCGAGACTAACAGCAAGCTGCCACCATGAAACTTCGCCACAATTAGCTACTGGTCACTGCCTGAGCCGAGTCTGAATATTGTCGACTTGGCACTTTTCCACCGTCAGGCCACTCACTGGAAGACTACTGTCTGCTGGTGCCTGCCTTCCTGGCGGGCCACGCGTTCGAGTCTGTGCCACCTATTTACCCATCACCACCACCTGAGCAGCCACACTGTCGCTGTTCAGCATCCTGTACAAGTATTCACTATTGCTGTTCACCATCCAGTGCAGGCATATGCCATCATCCCAGGCATGCCGGGGGCTGCTGTTTGACTCCACCTATTACACTGTATGTTCTCTCAAGCTGCAGAAGCAGGTCCACAGCCGTGGCCACTTTCCTCTGTCCACCATTGGTAGCGTCCACCCCACATTAGCGCCTCTGTCGCCACTGTGCTGAGCACAGCACCCAGCCATAAGCTGTGATATTCCAATATTTTCGTGTAGTGTGGGAGCAGACGACATTGTGCTGATCAAAACATCAATGTAACTGAAAGTATTAGCCATCTGAAGATGGGCATGGTAGCCCTCACTAGGCATATACCATCATTCCAGCCATGCCGGAGGCTGCTGTTTGACTCCACCTGTCCCAATGTATGCTCTACCAAGCTGCAGAAGCAAGTCCACGGCTGTGGCCACTTTCCTCTGTCCACCACTGGTAGCCTCCACCTCGCATCAGTGCGTCTGTCGGTACTGTGGTGAGCACAGCAGCCAGCCATAAGCTGCGATATTCATATGTTCTCGTGTAGTGTCGAAGCAGATGACATGCTGCTGATCAAAACATCTATATAACTGAAAATATTAGTCATATGAAGATGGGAATGATCTACATCTACATCTACATACACACTCCGCAATCCACCATACGGTCCGTGGCGGAGGGTATCTCGTACCACAACTAGCATCTTCTCTCCCTGTTGCACTCCCAAACAGAACGAGGGAAAAATGTCTGCCAATATGCCTCTGTACGAGCCCTAATCTCTCTTATCTTATCTTCGTGGTCTTTCCACGAAATGTTAAGTTGGCGGCAGTAAAATTGTACTGCAGTCAGCCTCAAATACTGGTTCTCTAAATTTCCTCAGTAGCGATTCACGAAAAGAACGCCTCCTTTCCTCTAGAGCAGGGCTTCCCAACCTTTTCAGCTGGTGGACCCCTTCTTCAGTCGAAAATCCATGGCGGACCCCCAGTCATTCAAGAGCATAGTAACTTATAAATTTAAGAGCGAAACCCATGGGAACTGAAAGCTTCTTAATACAAGTTCCATGTTCCCAATGACCCCCTCCCCCTCCCGCCCCCCCCTCCCCCGAAGTATCAATAGTCTTTGGTTTAGAGAAGAATGAAAACAACTTGAAGGTCAAAAATCGACTTATGAAATAGGTAGCGCACTGACAAAGCAAGTTTAACATTTATTGATGCCTGGGACCGCATACATGCCAGCGAGCGCTGTGATTGGTCGACAAAGCTCGCTCCGCGCATGCGTAAAAGGTTTCAGCGCGTCTACCGCCGTGAGCCGGCGCACAAACGACCCCGTATTGTTGCGAAACAATCAGAGAAGCCGCATTCTCCGGCACTAAACTTGTGTATGCGTTCTCACTTAGGAACCGCAAAGGCTGCTTGGGAATACGACCTGAAGTAAAAGTACACATGTTTTTCACACAAAAAAGTGTTGAAGTTGATTTTCACATTTTATTCAATAATTTTATTCATTATTTTACGCGATTTGGCGAAGGGAGGCCGCGGACCCCCTAGAAAGAGCCGGCGGACCCCTAAGGGGTCCGCGGACCACACGTTGGGAAGCCCTGCTCTAGAGACTCCCACTCGAGTTCCTGAAGCATTTCTGTAGCACTCGCGTGATGATCAAACCTACCAGTAACAAATCTAGCAGCCCGCCTCTGAATTGCTTCTATGTCCTCCCTCAATCCGACCTGATAGGGATCCCAAACGCTCGAGCAGTACTCAAGAATAGGTCGTATTAGTGTTTTATAAGCGGTCTCCTTTACAGATGAACCAAATCTTCGCAAAATTCTACCAATGAACCGAAGACGACTATCCACTTTCCCCAGAACTGCCATTACATGGTTGTCCCACTTCATATCGCTCTGCAATGTTACGCCCAAATATTTAATCGACGTGACTGTATCAAGCGCTACACTACTAATGGAGTTTTCAAACATTACGGGATTCTTTTTCCTATTCATCTGCATTAATTTACATTTATCTATATTTAGAGTTAGCTGCCATTCTTTACACCAATCACAAATCCTGTCCAAGTCATCTTGTATCCTCCTACAGTCACTCAACGACGACACCTTCCCGTACACCACAGCATCATCAGCAAACAGCCGCACATGATAGCCAGAAACCGGTCATGGCACTAAAATAAAACATCAAAAAAGTGTTTGAAGCTGGCTGTGTCATTCGTCAAATATCATTAATGCCACGGGGTTCACAATATCCAGCATGGATATAATAAAATTAAAATTTTGTTATTTGTCATCTTTCAGGGTGTTGGAATTATAATAGCTAGTAGTGTAATATGGTATATTTTTATGACATGAAATGGAAAGGGGACCGAGAGCCGTGCCTCCGCAGAATTAAGGCAGTGAAAAGGTGCACTTGATGCTCGAGAAATGTTTCGTACAAGCAATGTTGCATGCTGTGAAAGGTCTGACAGCTGTTCTTTCGTTTTCGCGTGGCAGAGAAAGTTATTTCGCGACTCGAGAGCCGCGTGTTCGTGGCTCCAGAGTAATTTTCCCAGGAAGGAAGCAGTGACAGCGAGGGTTTCGCTGCGAGCGTCGTTCCGACAGTCGCGCCGTGCGTACAGCGCGCAAGCCGGCCAGCGGGCACGGCCCGCTCCCTCTTGTGCAGACCTCCCAGAAGGAAAGCGCCGCGGCGGGTCTGCGTTGCGCGAAAAATATGGCGGCTGCAGCGGCGAGTGACGAGCTCTGACGCTGCCGGCGGCGCGGCCTTCTGGCCGTGACGTGGCTCGGTTCCTCCCAAGGAGCGCAGCGCAGCCCTCACTGCCACCGCGGCAGCCGCCGACGCCGGCGTTCACGCGCCACTGGTCCTACAAAGGCGGCCGCCGGCCGGTCTTAGGGCGCGCGCAGCTTAATACGGACCGGCACAGCGCGGCCCGACTTGAGATAAAAGAGCCAGCCAGCCGGGCAGAGCCCGGGGCCGCAGGCCCTTTTGTAGCAGTTCAATCCGCCGTCACCGCCGCCGCTGCTGGAATTAGTCGGTGTTAGCGGCTGCTCCCTGCCAGCGGGGGCGCACAGTCGACCCTCCCGCCAGATAACTTGCAAACTGCGCGCTTCTTCTTTGCCGCGCCCGAGGAGTCGCGCGCCAGATCCGACGCCGCCAACGCCGTCCTGCCAACTCTCGTGCAAGAAACAGAGACAAAGAGAGAGAGAGAGAGATTGAGTTCGGCAATGACTTCGCATCGTCTCGTGTGCAAAGTATCCGTCGAGAGCTGCTGCCTGCGACGATGTGGACAGAGCAGGCGGAACCGCTAGTTTCCTACTCTGTCGCCGCGACCCCGTAAAGCGGGCGCGCCGCAAGTCTCTGGAACGCCGCTTGTTTCTTTGAAGGCGAATAAATGAGCGAAGCAATTCCTCCGAGGCTGCGGCACAAAGGGCGACACGGAGGAGATGAGCAGCGGCAGCAGCCGAACAGGTTGCGAGGCGAAACAGTTGCAGTGAGGAGGCGGTTTCCTAAAAGATCGTCGACTTCGTTTGCAAGTCAGATTCCCGCTCGCTGCTGATGGCTGCTGTATATTTATAACGCGGAATTCAGGCAGTGTTTCCCTCTTCCGTCGACTTGTCTTTGACAACTTGTGTGTACTACCAGTTCGCTTTGTGTTTTCTTACTTCAGACGGAACGGATCTGACTTCCGCCGTGCGACAGTCTTCATTACGCTTGCAGACGCAACGAAAGAAAAGTCACGGCTTGTTAAGCCAGCGTACGCATAATTTAACTTAGTGAATGATAGAGAGTTCGGATCCGTCCCGCAATTATGTGATGGGAGCGAGACAATTCTGTTTTAAGAACCAGTTCAATTTATTTCAATTTTCTGACACACCTACGCTTACAGCGAGCCCATGACTAAAAGTTGAAACTTTATTCTTAAACTTGATTACTGGAAACCGTGTGTGACAAAACCTCTCGCTACCAGTATCAAATCAAGTACTTTTAAATTCCGATTATAGCATCGCCATCGTATTCTGGTGTACAGAACAGCATTAGCTACTTTACTTTTGAAAACGAACATCAGTTGTGCAAGTTACTTTTAAAGTGTATGATTCCAGTTACACTAAGATGAATCTGTCTATATGTAAATTAAATTAAATACAAATAATATTGATCAATAGCGAGCAGAATGACTTCCTCACCAATCACACACAATGGCTGACTCTTGGTATTCAAACTGCGCCTTGTTGGAATAACGCATCTACTGAACTACATGAAATTTTTGTAGATGAATACAGTTCTTAACTTCGTCTGAAAAAGCAATTGCTTCTTACCTTGCAGTGGATAACTCAACTTTGCACTGCTACATGCTGCAGGAATACGAAGTGCTGAACTTCATCAGCTTGAAATAAATCACTGCGCGTTTATTGCCTTATCTTTCGCTTTGTGCTGCTTTGGAAGATGAGAATTTTGCTCTCTTTCCAAATATGCAGCTAGCTGTCCATGCAGTAGTGCAAGGCGTGATAGTGCACTAAAGTTGTAGTTATCATTCAAATAGTGGGTGTAAGTTTCAGTGAAATATTAGCAAATGAATAATAGATTCTTTTGAAATTCCTTGTAATAAAACAGAACTGGCTCGTACATGAACTAGAATTTTCTCCTTCGCATTGCCACACACCATAAAACTAACTCATACAAATACACTGATGGAAAAGAATTGAAGCATCAAAAATATTTAATACAGGGTAATGAAAGTTCGGGAATACATTTGTGTAGATAACATACGTAAGAGATTAACAATGCAAGATCGTAAGCGCGAGATAAGTCACCACAATTGCGAAAAGCTGGTACATTAATAGCCGATGTAACGCCAGAATGTTGAACGTAAGCGTACAAAAGTACATCCGTTGTGTGGTGGAGGTGTCAGATGCCAGTTTGTGGGATGGAGTTCCGTGCCTGTGTATGGTCGTCATCCGTCCCGATATCTCGGGCACGTCACCGCTATGAACCTTCTTGTCCCGACACCCCCCGACAAGAGCCAGTTTTGTCCCGATTTTGCAAAATAATGTTACGACCTTGGCTCAAGTACTGAAATAACGCCATCTTTTTTTTTCCTTTATTGATTTTCGATTCCTCCCGAAGGGGCGAGCTGGCAGCAGCTTAGTACGCCGCTTTTCAGCCTACAGAATTTTTAAACCTAAGAAGAAGATAATAAACAATAAAAGCATGCGATAAAACGGTGACTTATACAACCACAGGTGGAAACACAAGCGGCCAAAGACACTGCTCGCTAGGGCATAACCACCTATGGTAAACTAACATACGCAAACAGCGACAAGCGTCGGTAAGCCCCTGCATATCAGCAACACTGACTGGCAACTACCAGCTGCTATTAGAGCCGACCAACAGGCCACAGCAGGGACACCGACGAGCTCGCCCACAGACGCACGAACAATCTGCCAACACTCCCTCACACTGTGCCTCCGGTATATGACCTATCGGACACAAGACCGATAACAAACCTAACTGTTGCAGGTTGCAGGACGCTGAACGAGGACTCTGTACCAGCACCCAGCGCCAGCCGCCGAGCAGCACAAACGCACAACGTCAAGGTATCGACATGCATGATACCCACTACTAACAAAGCCTATCCTTGCACAACCTATCGCAGGCAGCAAGACAACCGCTACTGCTCTTGCCGCCCGACCTAACTTTCGCAGAGGTTTCTTTCCCTTGGCTCTTGCTTTGGCACTTTTTTTCCTCTGCCCTTCAAACCGCTACCCTTCGTCAGATTTCGACCAATCTATCTCCAGATGGGCGCGTATTAATGGTTAATCCTAACCAGACGTACCCAAACATCGCAGTACCCACATCCTGCGACACCTCACTTTAGTGAATACTAACCCTTATGCAGAGATGGCAGTAGACCTTTTGTGTTGGCCATCATGACGGTGTGGGCGTGGAGGGGCTCCACCTCCACTAAAAAAAAAAAAAAAAAAAAAAAAAAAAAAAAAAAAAAAAAAAAAGGTGACTTAAATTGTAAAACGGCGGAAAATTGTGAAAAGTTACATAAAACAAAGGGTTGGCGATGCTAAGAAAATACACAAGAAGCAGACGGGTAAAATAGTAGACAGACAATTAAAAAATACATGGCGACAGTCTGGTTTCTGTTCGCAAGAGATATAAAGATTACACCCACCGAAAGTATGATTTCCATTCACAACACTTCTGAAAAGACGCACGACACTTAACACTCACTGGAAACACTCCACTAAAAAGTCGGCACAAAGATGACACACGACAGCCAAGTGGTGAAGGGGGGGGGGGGGGGACCTGGACGGGATGAGGGGAAAAAAGTGGTGAGGAAAAACGAAGTGGGAAAGGGACCGACGGAGGAAGAGGACTCATAAGGGGGGGGGGGGGGGCAGGGCAGAGATGAGATGCAAAGGGGAAAGGCAGAGGGGAATGCTGTGGTGTTACCTTTTTATTATTATTATTATTTTCTCATTATCTATTGAAACAACATCGCCTTGTAATGTAATTTTAATTTTTCACCAAAAGCACATTCAACACAGCGGGAAAATACACGTCTTTCGTATCAAGACAAGAGAGAGAGACATCCATTCGTTCTTCAAAACAAAAAAGCTAAGCAAAAGTAAAAAAGAACAAAATTATTTACAAAATCGGTCGCTGGCGCAGCGCTCTTCTGCGTGCGCGATCGTAAAATATAACTTTGTATTGGCGGAGGCGCGGAAGTCAAAGTACCATTACAATGCCTCCTCTACTGACACGCTCCGCAAGCGAGCGTGGCAGTATAGAAAATTTACATAGATACATACATATATGAGAAAATAAGAAATTTACATATTACAAAAAAAATATTTCTGAGCACAATGTCCTTTGCATATCAGTCTTTGTATACAGTCTTTTTGGTGTGTACCTTCTTTAGGAGTCGTAACATTAATGTCTTTGAATTGCAGCGTAGTATCGTTGCTTAGCACAGCGTTTGAATTCAGTTCACATGATTCGTGTTTACAATGGAATTAATTCGAACAATAAATGTTTCTATTATATTGCTCCAATGTCTTTAAACGTAGTATCGGATTCTGAGTGTGTGTGTACTGCCTGGATCTCTTGCGTGTGACTTGAAAAAAAATCCAAAGTTTGTTCAATGTGTCAACACGAAAATGTGATCTCCAGCAGTCGAATTTTGGTGGCGTCTACCGGGGTATAAATGGTCAATGAGGGCACAGGAAACACCTCACTGCCTACGACAGGTGATGAGCTTGTCTTTTACACCAACCTGAAGACCTGCCGGCTTCCACAACACCATACACTTCAAAGCATATTGACACTACGTAAATATTGCTTGACCAGTGTTCCATCATGTTGGTTTCTTCTTTGCATTTGCAGTTCCATTTATATGAATCATGTGCTACATGCACAAGTCCTTTGCAGCTCATTAACATCTCCTTAAAATACATTTCTTGATATAGGAAGTACATAAATATACAAATATTTACAATTAATCATTACATGAGATACATTGTTGTCATACAGTACATATACAGAATTAAATGAAAAATATAGTAAATTTTTACGTTACATTCAATACCATTGTGCTGACATGTGAATTACATTACATTCAGATTGCAATATACATTTTATTTATTTTATTTGTTAGCTCCTTTTTTTTTTCGTTACACTTGCAACATTTGAAGATAATTGTGGCAACTCGCTAGAATATTCAACTTAAAATTCATCTTGCCTCCTGGAATAAAATTTACACATATTTCAAGCTTCAAGACAGCCCTCTGTAGGAGGATAGGTTCATGGGATGGTTGCTGACTACTTCATAAATACTAGTAAAGTCATCCCCTACAATGGACTACACAAAATAAAATATGATAAATAAAATACATGTTAACTTAATATAATGTAAAAGTTCCTATACCTAATACCATTTCTAAGTGTGGTGTCCCCACTATTGCTGTTTCTAAGAATGGTACCCCTCTATCACCATTTCTAAGAGTGGTGCCCCTCTAAATATCTTAGGATCCTACAAGTATGTACATCAGTGTGGTAAATATATATATATAGTTCAAGTGAATCATGTTCCTATAAAGTTTGTGTAGTTCATCTCCTTCCTTTCATGAGTATCAAGTAATATAAATAAATGTTTTACTTAATAGATAAATAAATCTTCTTAGATAATTGCTGCTGCGTTCCATGCTGTATATCCATTCTGTATTTACCTTGTGGTACCTGTAAAATTCTATTCATAAATAAATGTGTGTGTATGTCTCTCCATACTGTCAGATAATCACGAATTATATAATGTCAAATATTTTATCAACATGTATAAATTTTTCTAAGGGAGGGATGAGAGTATGAGCCGCAACAGAGGACTGACGTTTTGTTTTCTCCTTATTCTCCTTTCTATTTAATGGTGCATTAGTTCAGTTCAGTAGACGAGCTTTAATTATATCACTAGATGACTGCTAAATATGTTCTCTTAAATAATTCTTCCAATCTGAAGTGTCAAGCCTACATAACTCCAAAAATTTCATTACAAGTTCCCATTAGATTAGTGTTAAAGTGTTATAGATTTAAATCTTCTGGTATATTTCCAACAGTGGCTGCTGTAAATAATTCTTTCCACATAAATCTATACTTTCACCTTTAGTTATAAGAATATATAAGACACCACATAAGTTATTATCTCAGGCATACCAATCTTTCAATAAATAATTTTCTTTCCACTACTTTCATTCTGTATTCCAAGAGTACATGTGATATAGCGTTCAAATCTAGTTTCTCTCCTCTCAACATATTCTCAATCACTCATAACATTCTCACCTATCCATTATTCATTCTTCACAAAATAACATACTTATTCCTCAGCATTATATATATATTTTCCTCTTATTCATCACCACTTTACCTCTCTCCATATTACTATTTATCCTCTTATTAAACTAAAATTACATTCACTCATCTCATTCAGTCACTCACATCACTCATATCAACATTACTATTATCACATGCCTCCTAAAGAAAATAATTCTGTTCAGTTCTCTGCCTCCTCTAATGTGTATATGCCTCCTCTAATGTGCATATGCCTCAATAGCAACTCCTCTTATAACCAAATATCTTATTAGCTATTGGATGGTTCACATTGCTTTCTAGACTTACCTGCATTCATTAGATTGTAAGTATCTGTATAACTTAAATGTAGGCTCATCATAACTGTATATCATATTAATTATCTTCTTCTCATTGGCTAACATTTTACTGTATGTATTTTTTCAAATGTCTGTATGGATGTAGACCTCTGGGTTTATGTGTTAATGGATATTCTAATGAATATTTGCAATTCGGTATGGTCCAGAGTATAAGATCTGCCATTTCCTGTTTAAATGTTTCAGTTTTGTGGGTTTAGGATGTGTTCTTAGTAAAACTAACTCATCAACTTGAAATGTTTGTGCTTTCCTGACACCTCTGTCATATTTCTGCTTTCTTTCCTTAGGTTTGTCACATAATGTTGTGTAAGCTTGTCTTACCTTTTCTTCTAAACTAACATGATTTGTTGTTGCTGTAAGTTTAGGTAGAGGGTCTGTCCATTCATTTCTTTCTGTTTTATCCATAATTAATTCAGTTGGTGTGTATCCAGTAGAAATGTGAGTTAAATTGTTCACTATTTGTTCAAATGGTGCTAGGTATTCTACCCATTTTGTGTGCTTCTCTGGTGTGTGTGTTCTCATAAACTGTCCAAATTCTCGAAATGTTCTTTCTACTGGGTTTCCTGCTGCGTGAAATCTTGAAATTAAAATATGTTTAACATTCTGTTCTTCAATAAATGTCTTCCATTTTAAACTGGTAAAATATGCTGCATTATCCGTGATCATAACTTCAGGTTTTCCTATTCTTACAAAATAATCTGTTAATAGACGTCTGGTAATAGCAGTGGTAGAAACTGAACGTAAAGCATATAATTTTAAATACTTTGTGAAAACATCTAACACAGCAAGGATGTATTTCATTCCTCCACGTGCTTGTGGATAGGGTCCTGCAATATCTAAAGAAATTAGCTGTAATGGCCTCTTAGGTATGATTGGGTGCAATTCATTCATGCTTGTGCGATTAGAATATTTGGCTTTCTGACATATGATGCATTTCCTAATATTACTCAATACTCTTCGCCTTAAATTTGGAAAGTAGCAATATTGTATAATCTTATCTGTACATTTGGTTACACCATAGTGTCCCCAAGTTCTGTGTGTAAATAAAATAAAATCATCAACATGAGCTTCAGGTAAGCAAACACACCAATGCTGTGATTCAGGGTTTCGTCGGTGGAATAATACTTCTTTGTGCAACGTGTAATATTTTTCAAGATGTGGGTCTGTTCCTGCACGTAATTTATTCTTTATCTGGATCCACCTGGGATCATTGTCCTGCAATATGGCTAACTTCCTGCACATGTTTTTGTAGTAAGGTGCAAATGTACCGTCATACATGAGTAAAATTTTAAAATCTGATGTTTGTTCTGTCACATCTGAAAATTCTTGTAGGCCTTGTGGCAAACGAGATAGAGCATCAGCTATAATGTTGGATTCTCCTTTTATATATATAATATCAAAATCATATTCTTGTAGTGATGCACACCAGCGTGCAAGACGTGGATGTAATAACTTGCATGATAGCAGGAAAGAAAGAGCTTGATGATCAGTATAAAGCTTAGTACGTTTTCCCCATAGAAAGTAGCGAAACTTGCGAAACGCCCATACTATGGCAAGTGTTTCGCGCTCGGTCACTGAATATGACTTTTCGCATTCAGTGAGCGTGCGGCTAGCAAAACTTATAGGTTTGATGACTGTTTGTTCATTTTCTACATGAATTTGGAATAAAAATGCTCCGAGCCCATAGGAACTTGCATCTGTTACTAGGCAAAAGTCTGACGTCATGTCAGGATGACATAACAACGGTGTATTAACTAAAGCATTCTTAATCGCTTCAAAATCTGTCTGACAGAACTCTGTCCATTTCCAAATATTATTTCTTTTGAGTAAAGATAGAAGATGTGGACTGTTAAGAAGGCGGTAAGGTACAAATTTCCTGAAGAATGAAGATAGACCAAGAAAGGCTTTGAGTTGTTTACGATTCTGTGGGGATGGAAAATTCTTTATTGCATCAATTTTTCTTGAGTCTGGATAAATGCCTTCAGTTGATATGATGTGACCAAGGAATTTGATTTCTCTCCTCCCTAATTTCGTCTTTGATAAATTGATAGTGACACCTGCGTCAGAAAATTTAGTCAGAAGTTGCTTCAAAAGATTTACATGTTCTTCCCAAGTAGTGGTGGCAATGACAATGTCGTCAACATAAACTGTGATTTGCGATAACAATTGTGGTCCAAGAACAGCATCTAAGGCTTCAATAAATACTCCAGCACTCACTCGTAGACCAAAGGGTAGAACACAAAATTGATAACTACGCCCCTCACATAGAAATGCAGTGTATTTACGACTGTTTTTATGGAGGTTCACCTGCCAAAATGATGAGCGGAGGTCGATATTGGTTAAATACTGTACATTATGAAATTTTAAAAGTTGTTCTTCCAAATTAATAGGTCGTGTGTTGATTGGGATTATAACTTTGTTAATTTCTCGTGCATCCAGCACTAACCTTACACTACCATCCTCTTTATTAACTGCTAGGATCGGACTGCAATATGGTGAATGTGACCTTTCAATGATACCCCAAGCTTGCATTTTTTCAATCTCTTTCAAAACTGCGGGTTTCTTTGACCAAGGAATATTATAATATGTTCTACAGTATGTTTTGTGTGGTTTAACATCCATCTCATAAGTATAGCCTCTAATAATTCCAGGTTTCTCCACAAATACCTCAGCAAATTGCTGCAAAACTTCAAGTAATTCAAGTTGTTGTTCCTTCGTCAGATATTCAGATTCTGTGCATTTCTCATATAAATTATTAGGTTTAATTCCCTGAGATATAGCTTCATTAAAAGTTAAATCACATATGTTTATTGCTGGTGGATACAGAAAATGTAACTGTTCAAATTTACCTTGTTTACTGTTTAAGTTTTTACCCTGTGTTAACTCTATTGTCAGTTGTTGTTGGTTTACGGTTAAATGACATTTCCCTTTCCCTAAATCTATGACTGCTTGATATTCATTCAAAAAGTCAATTCCTAATATGCAATGCATAACTAATTTGTCTACTACCAGAAAACTGTAATTGAGTGGTATATTTGAGAATGTGAAGTTAATTAGCACTTGAAATTTCACATTCTTTGATTTGTTACCGGTGGCACTTATAATGTGACAATTCTGTACTGGCAATGTTTGTATGTTCATTATTTGTTTGAGTTCATTATATAAGGACATTGAAATGACACTTGCTGCTGCTCCTGTATCTAACATTACTTCCACTTCATAACTACCAATCATAACTCGTGTTGTAGCCTGAATAATCTTCTTTGTTTTACTGGTACTATTAAAATCTACATCCTGATATAATTCTTTTTCTATTTTCTTACTGTCATCATATCGGAGAAAACAAATCGTCGGTTCCGTTGCGCTCTGCTCCCTATTGACCGTAACTCGAGCGCTTAGCTCGGTCGTCGTTCGTTTTCCGGCAAATTCGGTTGTTGCCGCGGGTTGGGTTCATTGCCCAACTCAATAATATTTACATTTCTGTCGCGCGTCACCCAAGTATCAGCTGTTTGGTTGTTGACATTACCCCGCGTCGCATTGGGAGTTCCGTTAGGTACAAATTGAGGGTTGCTGTATTGCCTGTGTCGTGGCGGTTGTCCATTGTGATTTCCCCATACATTATTTCGCCCATGACTGTAACTGGTATTGTCATTACTGTTATTCCTGAAATACATGTTTGGGTGTTGTTGGATGTTGTTTCTCTGAAAATATCCTGGATGGTACCTGTTATCGTCTCTTCTTTGATCTCTATAATTTCGGTTCGTTCTTCTGTTGTTATTTTGAATATAACTGTTATTGTTCTGATTGTAATTACTGTTCGGATAACCATTATAGTAATAATTACTGTTTCCTTGCCAATGCTGCGAGTTGTTTCTCCTAATATTGAATGGATTTGTCCCAGTGTAGTGCGAATTGTTTCTTTGAGTGTTTTGTTGTGGTGTCGGAGGCGGATTCCAATAGCCTCTGTCATTTCTGTTGTGCGTACGCGAATTGCTTGGATGGATCGGATACAATTGATTGAAATTCCTGATCTCATCTCTGTAAACAACATCTATCTCATCAACATAACTGAAAAACTTCTTTATGTTGTCCTCGGACACTCCTATTAATTTATCACGGTAAGGAAATGGTAAGTGGCTTTTAAGTGTTCTAATTACGTCTGGTAAATCTGCTGGTTTTGTCCAATATAATGTTTTGTCTAGGTAGCGTTCAAAGTATTGTCGTAAAGTCTCTTTCTTCGGATTGTAAATTTCTGGATTGTATACTTCTCGTTTTAAACTTTGCTGTTCTTCGATCGACCAGAATTCCTCAAGAAATGCTTGTTCAAACTGTTCAAATGTTAAACATTGTCTTTTAATTGCTGCTCCCCACTTAGCTGCTCTTCCACGTAACAAATTTGTAACATATTGAATTTTGTCGGCCTCCAACCAATGTCTCGGGAAAATACCATCAAAAGAGTGGATGAAAACAATCGGATGCACTTTGTCTTTCTCATCACATGAAAATGTCTGAAAGTATCCATGTCGTACTAATGTTTCATCAGCTACTCCCGATGGTATTATGGGTCCTGTATTTTGTGTCAAACTGTGCATAGTATGTGGTGATGTCTGATAGTAATTTTGATCTTGTGGTAGCATTGAAAATGGTTCATTGGGATTTGTGTCACTCATTGGTAATTCTATTTTCGGCTGTGTGCTGGGTCTAGCATTATTATGATTCTCATTTATGTTTTGGTTGTCTGTTATGGGTTTTGGTATCACTGACGAACCTGGTATTACATTCTCTTTAAGTTTACGTACCTCTTTCTGAATATTATCTGTTTCTCCCTTTACTTGTTCCTTTGTCTTATCTAAAATGATCTGTGTCATTGTCTCAAACTTCTCATCTAAATAATCATCACATAATTTGCATTCATGTACAAGTTTTTCTGCTAGAGTTGTGTCATTCTTTAAAGATGCTACATCTGCTCTGTCTTCAAGCTTTTCTAACTTTTCCTGTAAGGATTTCTGCTCCAATGTTACATCATTTAATCTGTCTGAAAGGTCTGTAATCGTCAGGTCTAAGTGTTCTTGGTTTGTTTTTACGGAATTGTGTGACTGTCGTAATTCGTCAAATTGGGTACTGGTTTTCTGTTGTTCAAAAACTACTATTAACAATTTCTCATTACATCGTTGTCAGTTTTTGTCTCGTCACTGAATTCCACAAATACCTTTTCTTGTCTGGTAACCTTGTCTGATAAATCAGTAAATTTCCTTCCAAGACTACTGGTGGTTTCTGTCAAGTCGGCAATTTGTCTCGATTGTTTTTCAAAATTTTGTTTTATGTCCCGTGTCAGTTCATCGAATTTAGTGTCAAATCTTTTGTCTAAAGTGTCAAATTTTTTGTTTTGGTCACCAAGTAACTTCAGGATCTGGTTGAGCATGTCAGAGTCCTGTGTCTTAGTTTCATTTTTTCGTGCCTGATTGATGTCTGGTTCTGAAGTTGACGTTGTCAATGTCACGTTTTGTCGCGTAGTACTCACTCTCCATTCGCCTGTATATCTGTTTAAATATAGGGGTTGTTGTCTTAATCGATCCGGTAAAATTATGTCTTGAACATCCTCCCTATTAAGTTCAATATTCATTTGACTGTCGGACATGTTTTGCAATGTGTCACTTTCACTAAGCTCGTCCGCGGAAACAATTTCTACGCGTCTAGCGTCCATCTTGCGATTTTCATAATTAATTGCAAATAAAATTTTCCAATGGTAAAAAAATTTTTTTTAAAATATGATATGTTGAAATGTGAAATTTCTCTTATGGAAATGGATATTTCTATGTGATTTCTAATTAGAAATGGAATTATTAAACTGGTACTGAAATTTCCCTCTCACAAATAAATGACTGTGAATATGCTCTTCACTCACCATTTCCAATAATAGTAGTAAATCAATTTTAACTACAATTTGAAAAAAAAATTCGAAATAAATGGATCGGAATAAAGGAAGTACAGATGGCTGCTTGAAACTGGAAAAATGTAAATTTCTGTACTCACCAATTTTTTTTCAGTCTTATGTTGCAAATGTAGCGTCAAATATAGTTTTCAATCCAAAATTTTTCTTTCGCGTCCGTGCAAATTATTTTATGGAACGTTATCCTTTTCCCATTTTTTTTACCAAATTAATTTCCTCAGCGTGAAAATGAAAATTAACACAAATTAATAACAGGGAAAACAATATTGTTGTAAATTTCATGCACGTAACATTACAATTGAAATGAATGAGACTTAGTCCAAATTCATTTTCTGATGCTATTAAGTGTTGTATCAAATCCGAACTGCACTTGTATCAAATCCGAAGATTGCAAGTCCTGTCACTAGGACGCCAATTGTGGTGTTACCTTTTTATTATTATTATTATTTTCTCGTTATCTATTGAAACAACATCGCCTTGTAATGTAATTTTAATTTTTCACCAAAAGCACATTCAACACAGCGGGAAAATACACGTCTTTCGTATCAAGACAAGAGAGAGAGACATCCATTCGTTCTTCAAAACAAAAAAGCTACGCAAAAGTAAAAAAGAACAAAATTATTTACAAAATCGGTCGCTGGCGCAGCGCTCTTCTGCGTGCGCGATCGTAAAATATAACTTTGTATTGGCGGAGGCGCGGAAGTCAAAGTACCATTACAATGCAAAAGGAGTTGAGGGAGAGAAGGGAGGTGGAGAGAGGGTAGGCAGGGAAAAACAGAATGGAAGGGAGGGAGAGGGAGCCCGGGAAAAGGACAGTGGAAGGGAGGGGAGGTGAGGATCAGAGTTGATAGAAGGGATAAATGGAGGGAGAGAGGGCATCATCTGGGAGGGGTAGTCGAGCGCAGCAGGGGGCAGGGGTTGGAGAGGTGAGAAGCAACAGGGGATGATGGGGGTCAAGGCAGCGGGAGGTGTAGAGCACACAGATATGTTCGAAGAATAGGAGTAGGTGGGGGAAAGGAATCAGGTCGTAGAGGATCCGTGTGGGGACAGGAGACGTATACGGAAGGCGAGTTGGAGTGCATGGCGCTCGAGGATCTGGAGGGACTTGGGGGCGGATATCCAGGCAGGACTGGCATAACAGGATGGGATGTATTAAGGATTTGTAGGTGTGGAGAATGGTAGAGTGGTTCAACCCCCCTGTCCGGCCAGAGAGGACTTTGAGGAGTCGGAGTGGGTTGTGGGCTTTGGATTAGATAGAGCGAAGATGAGGGATCCAGGTGAGGTGACGGTCAATGATGAGGCCAAGGTAGGTGAAGGGTGGGGGACAGGTGGACAGGATGGGCGCAGATGATAAGGGAGCGATCAAGGAGCCGGAATAGCGAGTGGTACGACCTACGATGATTGCCTGGGTCTTGGAAGGATTGATTTTCAGGAGCCACTGGTTACACCATGCAGCAAAAAGGTCAAGGTGGAATAACGCCATGTGTTAGCGTAACATATAAATACAGCCCCAGTTTGTTTTATTTGTGTCAACAAGTTTATGTTGACAAGGTCGTCTCACAGATGGCGTTGCATTTTGAGTATCCTGTATCGGCGATACAGGTACATTCTAGATCTAACGCCATCATTCGAGAAAATACCAGGTATCTCCAGCAATACAGGGATGGAACTATTTAAGCAGCGCCACGCGGAAGAATCGGGCAGTTCCCGTATCAACAGCGATGTGATAAGACGATTCGTTCTAAACGTAATACGAACAAAGAGTGCAAGTTAGTAGTGTCTAAAATATTTACTGCGGGTATATAGGACATGAAGTGTACATTGACGTGTACTTCGATGACTAAAGTGATGCCGGCCACGGTGGCCGAGCCGTTCTAGGCGCTTCAGTCCGGAATCGCGCGACTGCTACGGTCGCAGGTTCGAATTCTGCCTCGGGCATGGGTGTGTGTGATGTTATTAGGTTAGTTAGGTTTAAGTAGTTCTAAGTTCTAGGGGACTGGGGACCTCAGAAGTTAAGTCCCATAGTGCTCAGAGCCATTTGAGCCATCTAAGCAGCTCACGGAGGTGAGACAGATGTGAGGCATCACATTTGTACGAAGAATCATATAACTAGATTCGCAGTAGCATCGACATCAAAGCCTATTTCTACATTCATGATTAAAGAAGATACCTAAGCAGAACTGCCCGTTGTCGCTGCAGAACTAACAACAGCTTATGCTGTTGTCAAGCATCATCAGTCCTTCAGTTCTGTTGATTGTACTGTAAAACTGAATGCTGCAATGTATCCTGATTCCTTTACGGCATAGGCACAGGCACATCGACCACAAGGCTGAAAAGATGTTTCCTTTAGTTGTTGAATTCTTTACTACAGCAGATGGAAAACAGCAGAAGCTATTGAAGTTTAATTATCTGAATAACGAAACACCGGAGACAAGTGCAAAGTTTTGTCTAGACAACTGCAAATCCCATTAGATAAGATTAATCGCATTTTGTGGAGACAATACCAACACCACCTTCGGAGGGCATCATCGACGCGGGCAGCGGAATGTGTTTCACCAAATTAAAGAAGAACTTGGAAAAGTCCGCAGCTGGAATCTTAACTCTAGACAGTGAAACAAACGTAATGAAAGTATTTAATTAGTTTTCAACTTTCAACATACACGCTAAGGACAAAGAAACTGAAAAAAATTTACTTACACGTTGATGTCAATCATCAGACTCTTCTATTTCACTCAAAAACAAGAGAATAAGGTCAATGCCTGCAGTTGAGAGAATTTTAAGCTCTGGATTCCATTAAAACAATTTTTTGACTCCGAAGACAGGCCACCTGAAATAATTTCAGATTTTTTCAGTAGTCAGATCAGTGTAATTTACTACATATTTCTGCAGCCAATCTTGGCTCTGTTTGAATATATATAAAAGGAGAACAGTAAAGTCTCGATAACTGAAGCAACAAATATGTTAATCGACACTCAAAAACTTCTGAATGAAAGAAAGACAGCCAATTTTTTTGGCATGCAAACGAAGAAGAATTTGAACAAACTGAAGAATGAGAACCTAACCAAGAAACAGTTAATTTGATTTTGAAATTTGAAAAAAAAAATGGTTCAAATGGATCTGAGCACTATGAGACTTAACTTCTGAGGGCGTCACTCCTCTAGAACTTAGAACTACTTAAACCTAACTAACCTAAGGACGTCACACACATCCATGCCCGAGGCAGGATTCGAACCTGCGACCGTAGCGGTCGCGCGGTTGCAGACTTAAGCGCCTAGCACCGCTCGGCCACACCGGCCGCCTTTAGATTTGAGGTAGAGACAATGGCTTCCTATACCAAAGCATTTTAGTTCTGAGAAAAATGGACTATTTCCAATAATAAATACCAAGTATTTGATTGGATGAAGCTATCTGGAACTCCAGATCCGGTGATGATTGAAAGCACTATTATATACCTGACTAAAAATGGTGTGAAGATTTCAGATGGCAATTGTTTCCAGGAATATATGTATCCTAAGAGAACCTTAGAAACTCGAAAAAATGAAAGTCCCATGGATGAAAGGTGGATTTACTTTCTTAAGGAAACAGAAAATCCTTACAGTGCCAGTTTAACTACAAGCTGATTTACATGGGGTGTTATAAATACTTAAAAGGAAAAATAGACTTGCTGAGAAGGGTTAAATCTTCCGAAAAATGTGATTTACAATCTACTTCTGCCGCAATAAGTTGAATGTGTGTTCTAAATAAAAAGCAATTATTTTAAACAAATTTTTTACTTCATTCCTACAGCCCCATCTCAGAGTGTCTCGACGAGGTCCCAGCTAGGTATGGCAACGCTATGTCTGTTATACTTGGTTGATCAATACAGGGACGGTTAATGCTGTTTGCGGATGACGATGATGTCCCATACTTGCCCGACTGAAGACAAATCTGGTGATGGAGCAGGCCAACGTACATGTCAACACTCTGTAGAGCATATCGAATCACGAGACTCACGTACAGAAATGCAGTCAGGGTGCGTGTGATAACCACGTGAGTGCTGCTGCTGCCATACGAAATAGTGCTTCGACGACCAATCCACCTGTCATGAAATATGCTATTCAATACCGCTTCAACTGCACGCGGGCTACGTGTCGGACATCCTTCATGTTGGAAGTACATCTCCATTCTGTCATGCAGTGAAACATCTTGTAGTAACATCGGTAGAACATTGCGTAGGAAATCAGCATACATTGCACCATTTAGACGGTCATCGATAAAATGGGGGCCAATTATCCGTCCTCCCATAATGCCGCACCATACATTAACCCGCCAAGGTCGCTGATGTTCCACTTGTCGCAGCCATCGTGGATTTTCTGTTGCCCAGTAGTGCATATTATGCCGGTTTACGTCACCGATGTTGGTGAATGACGCTTCGTCGCTAAATAGAACGCGTGCAAAAAATCTGTCATTGTCCCGTAATTTCTCCTGCGCCCAGTGGTTGAACTGTACACGACGTTCAAAGTCGTCGCCATGCAATTCCTGGTGTATAGAAATATGGTACGGGCGCAGTCGATGTTGATGTAGCATTCTCAACACCGACGTTTTTGAGATTCCCGATTCTCACTCAATTTGTCTGCTACTGATGTGCGGATTACCCGCGACAGCAGCTGAAACACCTACTTGGGCATCATCATTTGTTGCAGGTCGTGGTTGACGTTTCACATGTGGCTGAACACTTCCTGTTTCCTTAAATAACGTAACTATCCGGCGAACGGTCCAGAGGCTTGGATGATGTCGTCCAGGATACCGAGCAGCGTACATAGCACACGCCCGTTGGGCCTTTTTATCACAATAGCGATTCATCATCAACACGATATCGACCTTTTCCGCACTTGCTAAACAGTCCATTTTAACACGGGTAATGTATCACGAAGCAAATACCGTGCGCACTGGCGGAATGTTACGTGATACCACGTCCTTGTACATTTGTGACTATTACAGCGCCATCTACAGGGTGTCCAGAAAAGGACTCCCTGATTTCAAAATTAAATATCTCGAAAACAAAGATCGATAGAGGAATGCAGTAAACGGTATGTTTATTGTGAAAGCTGTAAGAAGTTTATACAGCAGTTTGAAATAATAGTTACAAAAGCTGCTAACAGATGGCGCTGTACGCTGTACAGCTCATATCAGCATACATAAGTGAAATAATCGAATGAAAACAATCTTTGCAAACAATCACATCACAATGTTTTCAAAATGTTCACCATTGGCACTACAGAGGTGGCGCAAACGAAGAATGAAATTCGCCATCACATTTCGTAATGTCTCAACCGAAATGGATTCACATGCCACAGACATCGCCGATTCAAGCTCGTCCAGCGTGGCGGGATGCTTCGGGTAGACCATGTCTTTCACTGTGCCCCACAAAAAAAAGTCACAGGGAGTCAAATCCGGCGAATATGGAGGCCAATCCATGCCTGCACCAGTAAATTTGGAATATTCCAAAGCAATGACTCGATTCCCGAACTATTCCTCAAGAAAGCGAAACACTTGTTTGGTCCGATGTGGTCGGGCTCCATCTTGCATAAACCATTCAGTACCTGGTCGATCCTCTAACGCTTGCTGTGTGGCGACAAATTGTTCCAAAATTGCAACGTATCGTGCACCAGTGACCATTTCTCGAATGAAAAAAGGGCCAATAATGCCTCTGCTGCATACTGCAGCCCACACAGTAACTTTAGGAGAATAGAGGAGTTTCGCTTCACACCAATATGGCCTTTCGGAACCCCAAAATCGCCAGTTCTGCTTATTCACGTATCCATTCCGGTGGAAATGTGCTTCATCTGTAATCCAGATGCAGCCAACATCAAATCCTTCACTAACAATCATTGTGAGCATCTGATAAGCAAAGGCAACCCTTTGTTACACAGCTCGTACGGGTATGGCCTGATGCGTTTGAATTTTGAATGGAAACATGTGTAGGCTCTTTCTCAGTATTTTCTGCGTGCTGGAACGCTTCAAACCAGTTTCGGATGCAATTCTACGGACGGATGACATTGGATTTCGCTGTATAATTCCAGAAACTGTGGCGATATTTTCAGGCGTAAGTGTTGCTTGCTTGCGGCCAACATGCCCCACTAGATCGTCAGTTACGCTGCCAGTTCGTTGAAATTTTGCGAAGAGCGTACGAATGGTTTTCGCATCGGGTCCTTTTGGAACATTAAATCGTGCTTGGAAACTCCGCCTTGTTGCCGTAGGACTCTCGTCTAACCTGTGGTACTCTAGCACCAGAAAAACGCGATCTACAATGGAGTGCATGGTTTTAATCTCTTCCTTCGGTACGCTAACCTCCTTTCACGTTTAGTGGAACTGATCGCTCTGGGCTTCTGATCACTATTTATACTAGGTATTACGTATGGCGATTACAGCGCCATCTGTTAGCAGCTTTTGTAACTATTATTTCAAACTGCTGTATAAACTCCTTACAGCTTTCACAATAAACATACCGTTTACTGCATTCCTCTATCGATCTTTGTTTTCGAGATATTTAATTTTGAAATCAGGGAGTCCTTTTCTAGACACAATGTATCACAAAGAGAAAAAAGTGGTCCATCTAAAACATTCATATTTCTTTACGTACCACACGAATATGTAATAGAAAATGGGGATTCCTATTTTAAAAAACGCAGTTGATATCCGTTTGACCTATTGCAGCGCCATCTAGCGGGCCAACCATAGCGCCATCTGGTTTCCCCCTTCAAGCTAGACGAGTATCGTTCTTTGTAGTTTTTTCGTTTGATGCTTATTTCGTGAGATATTTGGCCCGGTCACTATCAATGGACCGCCCTGTACATAGTAAGAGGTGAGGTATGCGCTATATGCGCTGCCTGCAATAGGCAAGACTTAGGAGAGTCTCTGACCAAGAGAGCAGTATGTCGTTAGTTGTTGATTGTTGCGAGTCTGCGCTTGTCTGCGCGTGTCGACAGTAGTCTTGAGTAGTCTGCGTGAGTCGGCGGTAGTCGGCGCGTGTCGGCTGTCTGCTCTGCTCGGGACTCTGGTCAGGACTTTATTGTTGTAGAAGGTAAAGAAGCAGCCTTGCGCATATCTAGTAATGTATATTAATTGTCATTTAATTTCTTTCAAAAAAATGCCCCACCAATAATAATTTTTATAATATAAAGTAATTTAAAAAAAGCATTCATTTCAATTAAAAAAAAATTTTTTTCAATGAATAATTATTCCTTTCACGAATCACAAAGCACAGGCCAGCAATGCACGGAGCTGTGCTGAAAATTTTTATGTAAGAGCAGATATATTTGCAGTTTTATTGAGGTAAGAATTTTTGCCTTTTTTTTATATTCAGAATACAGAGCCGAGGCGCAGCGTGGCTGTCGTCATAAAATTTACCAGGTTACTGAAATTTTTTTTAATTATTTTGGTGTTTAGGAATTTTTCTGTTTCGAACTTAACATTAAAATGAGAAAAGAATTTTGTGGGAACATTAAATGTGAATGCATTTCTGCACACAGATAATAATTGGGAGCCAATTTTGTTCAGAGGTTACAATATTAAAAAAATTCATTTAATTTTTATTTTTGTGGGGAGTTTACGCTTGGTTCATTTTCATTTAATTATAATAATTTTGTTGGGAGGTTACATATGGTACAAATTACATTAATAACTTCTGTGGGGAGGTTACACTTGGCGACATCCGTCCAGGATCGTATTTCTTTGTGAATCTTCTGAGAAGTAGTCATATATCTGCTCTTATTTACTTAAATGTAGTTTGCATCTGGCGCAACGCATTTACTAATTTGTCACTCTTTCTTTCACAGATCATCGGCAATTTATTGCTCTTTGTTGTAATTGTATTTGTTGTATTTTTTCATTGTCTTTGTTTCATTTGTGCTCAATTCTGATTTGTGAAAAATGCCGCGAAAAACTGTTAACAGTACATCGCGATGTGTAATGAGTGAAATAGCCGACTCTAATAATTTGACCGATAATACTTGCGACACTCAGTGTCTTAATGATAGTCCTCCATTTACAGACAATCAGTGCGTACTGATCACCAGTATTGATTTTAATGCTAATGATGAGCAAACAAATTCAATTGTGTCCTCTGTTAATTTAACGACAATAGATGACGCGGGACGTTCTGTTACAATAAACGCTGCCCAGTTCGACACGCCCGATTTGCAAAATTTACGTAGCGAACAGATAATTGTTTCTAACGAAAATGAACAGTATACTCAAAGTAGGACAGATTTGTTTGATTCCGAGGTAGTGACTAACAGTGCACATCCGATTGGGAAACCTTTTCGAGAATCACAGAATGACCAAATGGCTACACAAAACGTGACAATTGCATGTACGCCATCAAACAGCACAGAGAATAGAGTAGGTAATATTGGCTTGGATCAAATTATGGCAATATTGCTACAACAGAATGAAAATTTCAAACAGTCGAAGAAAGAACAAGACAACAATTTTAAACAACTTAATGGAAAACAAGACAACCTTAACGAAAATTTCAAACAACTTAATAAAAAACATGACAACCTTAATGAAAAATTAGACAACAATTCCAGACAGCTTAGTGAACAGATTTCAGCCGTTGCCGCGCAGTGTAATGATACTAATGAACAATTACGTGAGGAAATTAGGGCTTGTGCTAGGAAAAGTAGTGAAGAAATTAGATCTGTTGCTCGAGAATTAAGGAATACGCAAGCAGTTACACCAGAATCACTTAGAGACGAAATTAGTGCAGTCGGTAAACAATGCTCTGAAAACGCAACACAGTTACGCGACGAGTTTAAATTGATGTCAGCAGAACTTTCACGCACACTGGATGCAAAAGTAGACCCGAAATTTGACCAACAGAACAGTCAAATTGACGAACGTTTTAATCACCACCTACAAAACAGTGAAACGCGTTACCGTAAATTCATACAGGAACAAAATGAAGTAAAACGACAAGTTATGGAAACAATTACTGCTCAGAGACAGGAAGATAAACGTAAATTGTTTACGAAACCAAAAACATACGTAGACAACAATATTGCTACAGTATCAGACGAAATTAATACTATCAAACAGTTGAACACCGAATTGCGTGATGAAATTTCCGATCTTAAATCAAAAACAGATACACACACAGTAGACTTTCAGACAGTGACCGACAGACTTGAACAATTAGAACTAATACAAGATTCCGATGTCATCAAAGCAGACGTTAAAAAATTGAAGGAAAACACACGTAAAATACAAAAACAAATTAATGCTTGTGACACTAAAAACGATGATCAGGTAAAAATACTGACTGAAAAATATGATGAATTGGCCAGTCGTATTGATGTTATTGAAAGTAATAATGACAGCAAATCAGACGATACTTCACCGATTTCGTTTAATCAAACACCTGAATTCCAAAATTTACAGCAGACGATCAGTGAGATAGATTCGTCCAATAATACATTACGTAGAAAATTGTCAACTTTACAGCAAGAAGTGACAGAGATAAAAAATATTTCAGTCAATAACACGTCACAGCATACGGCACATTCCGAACATTTCTCACACTCACACAGCCAGTATAATTTGGGTAATTTACAGAGAGTACGTGACTTAGATTCCGAACAATCACAGACAAATAGATTCTTATGCAATCGTGAACCTGTTCACACATTCAGTGACGATAACATTGATTATAAGCAATTTGTATCTGTAAAAAAATCTAAGGTATTTAAAAATGACAGAGCACAGGTACACGCTTTCGACTGGATACGACAATTTGCTTTTGAATTTTCACCGGCATTTCGTGTAATGCAGAAACTAGCATTGGCTTGGATACAACAATTTGTTTTAGAATTTTCACCGCCATTGCCTGTAACGCAAAAGCTAAAATTAATTTGTAGCGCGTAATAGACCTCAGGGGATTCATTACACTTTAATGAATATGTGTCGTAGCGTGCACAGGGCCCCGAGCCATAGTAGTGCTATTTCATCTTTAGTTTTCTGCGCTGCTGCCTTCTCTTCTACTATCCTTTATATCTATTAAAACAGCTCTTTAACTATCGCTCTATCTAGGATTAAGAATGAGTAAAGAAAACCCAATAAGACCAGTTTTACCGAAAGTGACAATTTTTCATTAGACGCTCCAGAAATGACAACCACGAAACTTTAATAACAGAGAAAAAATTTTTTAATCATCAGTATGTGTCAAATTATTAGCAACAGGTACCACATTTTGGTAACAATAGACGTTTTTCACCGCAACAGCATGAAAGCCAGCCGGTTAGCATACCTAACCAACAATGTAATGGACAAGGTCAACCAAGCTTTAATGTTTCGCCGCGTGCACGTATAGCATCAGCTCCAACAAATAGTAACGCACAGCAACAAGGGACTCAGTACGTACAGAAAACACACTATTTCAATTCCTATCGCAATGCACCGTATGGAAATGACTATCATGACAAATGTAAAAATAATGAGCACAATTTTCAGCGTACGTTTAATAACAGTCGGTCTTATCAGCAGCAGAATCATCCACAACAACATATTATCACGAATGAACCAGACAGTAGATATCATCCCGAACGTAATACGTCAGGAAGAAATAACAGAACAGTACAAATAGTTGAAATGCCACAGCATCCTCCCGAAAATAATAGCACGTCAGATAGAATTTGACTAAATTCAGTACAGGTCGCATCTTCCAGTAACGCCAGCAATACTTTTGACACAGAGAATCATGTTCACGACAATGTTATTACTTTTGACGACATCCGAGACACTCTTTTGCAGGAAAGACCAGTTATTCAAAAAACCATTTCACACCCTGTCATCGAAGTAAAAATTGGATCATCCAAATTTTCAGCAGTAATCGATTCTGGATCACCTTCGTCAGTTATAAATGAGGAAACTTTCAACGAATGTAACAAAGAGAATAGCTATCCTATGTTACCATTAGGCAAAACAAAAGTAAAAGGAGCAGTATCTGGTAAGGGAGTAGATGTAAAATTACAGACACATTTATCATTTTGTATTGCAGGTCATACATTTCACTCAAATTTTTGGATTGTTCCCTTATTGACGACAGACGTTATTTTAGGTACGAATTTTCTGGTACAACACGATGCAATTATTGATTTTCAAAACTCCTATTTAATGTTAAAGGATGAAAATGTACAACTGGCTTTAGAATTTCAGCATTCTTTATCTGCAGAAGAACAAACAATTAATCGTACAGAGGTCATTTCCGCATCACGTAACATAGACTGTCATTCCACATTGTTCACAGATACGTACGCACACAACTATAATACTCCAGATGAAGCCGACTATGACGTTATACAGATGATTTCTGATAAAGTTAAACAGAGTAGTGCAAATACAGACAACGAACGCACACAACTACGCAAAATTCTTTTACAGCAAGCTCCAGTTTTTGACAACGTTCCTGGTACTATGTCCGGTTTTATGTATGAATTTCAAGTTAAACAGCACGACACATTTAAAGCCAAACATTATCCCATTCCGTATATTCACAGAGAACAAGTTAAGAAAGAACTGCAAGCTATGCTTGACCAAGGAATTATTGAACCGGCAGTTAGTCCGTACATAAATCCACTCCATATTGTTAAGAAAAAGGATGGTTCACTTCGCCTCGTACTTGATTCGCGTCACATCAATGACGTTATTATTAATGAAACAGATCGCCCTCAAACATTAGAAGAACTTCTACAGAAATTTTATGGTACTGCTATTTATTCCACATTAGATTTGAAATTGGGTTTTTGGCAAATTCAACTCCATCCGGACTGCAGAAAGTACACGGCTTTTCTTTGTTTTGGTGACTGTTATCAATTTTGTAAATTACCGTTCGGTGTAACTATTTCTTCAGCAGCATTTATTCGCGGTTTGAATACAACACTTCCGACAGAATTTAAAGACATAATCACAACGTATGTAGACTACATTCTTATTGCAGAAGCTAACTGGTCTGAACACAATATGATTCTTGAACAACTGATACGAACTTTTCGTGCACAAGGACTCACAGTTAATCTCAGTAAATCGCACTTTGGCAAAACTTCTATAAAATTTCTTGGACATGTAATTTCAGCAGAAGGCATTGCGCCTGACCCGGAAAAACTTCAAGCTTTACGTGACATTACTGTTCCTACGACGAAGAAACAACTACGTAGCTTTTTGGGTTTAATTAACTTTTTTCGTAAATTTATTCATTACTCTGCTTTAGACAGCCCTAGATTATGTCAATTGACAGGTAAAAACACTATTTGGTCCTGGGATAAGCAAGCAAATTCTGAATTTGTGAACCTGAAACAAGTTTTGTTGAACGCACCACTTTTATCACACCCAGATCTTACTAGAAATTTTTCCATTGCTACCGACAGTTCTAACACCGCATTAGGCGTGCACATTTTTCAGGAAATTGAAGAAGATCGCACTACAGTAATTTAAAACATAGCCTTTGCGAGTCGCATTCTGTCACATGCTGAACGAAATTATTCTGTTACTGAACTTGAAACATTATGTGTTGTTTGGGCATTTACGAGATTTCGGCATTTCTTTTATGGAAGACATGCGATCGTTTACACAGATCATAGAGCTATACAGTTTTTACTTTCTGCAAAATTTACACACGACAGATTAAGTAGATGGAAACTTTATTTACAAGAATTTAATTTTACAATTGTTCACATTCCCGGTACACAAAATATTGTAGTAGACGCACTATCCCGTTCTCTCAGCAACAATCAGCGAGACATCGCAACCAACTTCTGCAAAGCAAATTTCAGCGTCATGTACATTCAACAAGTTGCATTTGAGAATTTCATTTCGTCGTCATTACAAGACATAGCACAAGAGCAAAGTAAAGACAACGTATGGAAAGAAATTAAACACCTTTGGCAAGATAGGAATAATGTTACCATTAGAAACCATTACACTGTACGCAATAACATTCTGTTTCGCCGCTCTCACCCTGACAGCAACAATTGGTTATTATGCATTCCTGACGAACTTGTTAACAAGTTAATCTGGTATACTCATTTAAGTTACGCACATTACGGAGCCAGAAAATGTTTTCTTATACTGAGACAGAACTGTTATTTTACTAATATGGAGAAACGTATTCGACGAGTTTTAGCGTCATGTAAAATCTGCCAGAAAGCTAAGTCAGATACGACTTCACATATTCCTCCATTACATCCCATTGTACCTGTTAAATTGAGACACATGGCCGCTGTAGACATTTTTGGTCCGATTCCCAGAACTAATAGAGGTTTTTGCTACATCTTTGTCGCTGTTGAACTCACCTCAAAATTTGTTACCTTCACTCCGTTACGCAAAGCTACTGGTAAAACTGTTTCGAAAGCATTTGTAAAACATTTTCTATTTCATGTAGGGCATGTATTGAAAGTAATTTCCGACAATGGATCACATTTTCGATCTGCTATATGGACACGTATGTTACGAGCCAGAAACATTTCTCCGATCTATATATCCAGGTACCATGCTTCTTCGAACCCTTGTGAACGATTAATGAAAGAAATTGGTAAACTGTGTAGAATATACTGCCATAAAAAACATATTGACTGGGACACACACATACTCTCATTCCAGGATGTAATTAATTCCATACCAAATGAATCTACTATGCTATCTCCGACTGTTATACTGAAAAATGTTGAACCACCTAACAAAATTAAAGAATTAGTAACCTTTCCTACATCCCGTCGACTACGACACCATGAAATAATTGACATTGCGCTGAACAACATCAAACGTACCGCAGAGCGCCGGAGAAGACAGCAAAAACAGGTTTGTACACGCCGTGACTTTCACATTGGACAGAAGATATTAGTACGCACATATTATTTATCTAATAGAGGAAAAGCTAGATGTAGTAAATTTGAGCTTCTATGTGCAGGTCCATATCGAATTCGCAGCATTCCTCACCCCAATGTAGTACACGTCGAAACTTTGAGAACCAGAAAAACCAAAGGGAACCACCACGTCTCCAACGTCAAACCTTTTATTGAATGAACATACTTTATGATTTATCACACTGTAATGCCATTCCCTGATTTTTTATGACCACTTATGCAATTATATTCACATGAACACTTACTGATGATTATCATATTTTTTTTTGGCAAGTGCCCGGCAAGGTAAGGTTAGCAGGTCGCTTTTCTTGACGTTACACATTAGACTGTGCATATTTTTCCAAATAAACTTACACATTTTATGACCACTTATGCAATTATATTTATGTGACTACTTACTTATGATTATCGTATTTCTTCTTGGCAAGTGCCCGGCAAGGTAAGGTTAGCAGGTCGCTTTTCTTGTCGTTACACATCAGACCGTGCACATTTTTCCATTTTTTATGTATGTATAATTGTTTTCCTGTTTTGTTTGTATGCACTATGTAATCTTTAAGATATAACAAACACTAGTTGATTTTGGCTTTTTGACTTATGATATCTCAACATCGTGACTATTTTTACATTTTTTTTTTGCTGCTACATTGTGATATTCTGTGTACATTTTGCATCTGAACACTGTATGTTTTTTGACATATTACGTTTTCTGTCATGCTACGCTGTATGCTCAATTATATCACTAGAAACCAGCTTTTATTTAATGGGCATATGATTTAAATGCAAGACATTAATCATTGTTCATTATTTTCAGAAATGTAAAAGAAATACATTAAACAGAAATGGGAATTTCACCTTCGGAATGACCGAAAGAAGATGCAATACCTCGTCACGAAGAGTAAATGGATCAGAATTAACAAGCATTAACAAGAATATACTATACACATCGTATGATAGCATTCTTAACTAATTTTTTTCTTTCAGAATACGAGGCGATTGATGCAGACTGTCAGACAGAACTACACATCTTAGTTTTAGTGATGAAATATGCTAGAATATAGTAATATGGATAGTGAATTTTTTCTTTAAGGTGATGATAATAATGGAATTATGGTGATATGGCTAATGAAGTTTTTCTTTGCAGGTGATGATAGTAACGATAATGAAGTTTTTCTTTGCAGATGAGAATAATGATGAAGTTTATATATTTACTGTTAATTAAGAAATGTTATGTAGTTATTTAGGTATTTGTTGCAGTTCGTTTTGACAGTATGTGTTATATCGCATGGTATGATGACTGAAGGTTTTGGAAAGGACAGCTAGAGAACATATATATTTTTTTTGCACATTTCATTACCTGTTAATTCGAAGCTCACTACTTTTCAGCATAACATGCATTTCTTCTTTCAGCTCAATAACCCACTTTGTATTTTTTCCAGGAGAAGCTTTTCATGATGCTTACTAAACCTGTTACTTATTAAACCTGTTCTAGGACTTGCATTTTTTTACCCAGTTGTGTCTATCATTTATAAATGTGATCACATATACTGCCTTTGTTTCATAACCTTGCTACAGCTGTCTCATGTCGAATGACGTTATTAATCCTTATTTCCAGCAATAAGTCAAAAGCAAATATTTTCATGCCCCAGCAATTAAATATCGATCCCAACATATTGCATTGCTAGAAAAAAAAATTATTTCCAGTCCCAACTATTACCAGTATACAACCAAATAATGCTACCAGTTTAAGATATATTTCTAGTTCTAAATATAATACAAATTTCTCTGTTGTATTGAATCTATTATGTCTATGTATTAGTCAACTACAGACCTTGAGTAATAGTTACAGTGAGTTACATTTTAAATATGTCCTATGTCACTTGAATGATGAGTTCTGAGTAAAACTGCATGATGACTTATGCATTAATGCTATTCCAATAATTAACTCTTGCTGAATGATGACTTCTGAATAATACTGAATAATGTTTTGTAAAACTATATGAATACTTTGTAACTGGCCAATGAGTGCCAATAATTACACTCCTGGAAATTGAAATAAGAACACCGTGAATTCATTGTCCCAGGAAGGGGAAACTTTATTGACACATTCCTGGGGTCAGATACATCACATGATCACACTGACAGAACCACAGGCACATAGACACAGGCAACAGAGCATGCACAATGTCGGCACTAGTACAGTGTATATCCACCTTTCGCAGCAATGCAGGCTGCTATTCTCCCATGGAGACGATCGTAGAGATGCTGGATGTAGTCCTGTGGAACGGCTTGCCATGCCATTTCCACCTGGCGCCTCAGTTGGACCAGCGTTCGTGCTGGACGTGCAGACCGCGTGAGACGACGCTTCATCCAGTCCCAAACATGCTCAATGGGGGACAGATCCGGAGATCTTGCTGGCCAGGGTAGTTGACTTACACCTTCTAGAGCACGTTGGGTGGCACGGGATACATGCGGACGTGCATTGTCCTGTTGGAACAGCAAGTTCCCTTGCCGGTCTAGGAATGGTAGAACGATGGGTTCGATGACGGTTTGGATGTACCGTGCACTATTCAGTGTCCCCTCGACGATCACCAGTGGTGTACGGCCAGTGTAGGAGATCGCTCCCCACACCATGATGCCGGGTGTTGGCCCTGTGTGCCTCGGTCGTATGCAGTCCTGATTGTGGCGCTCACCTGCACGGCGCCAAACACGCATACGACCATCATTGGCACCAAGGCAGAAGCGACTCTCATCGCTGAAGACGACACATCTCCATTCGTCCCTCCATTCACGCCTGTCGCGACACCACTGGAGGCGGGCTGCACGATGTTGGGGCGTGAGCGGAAGACGGCCTAACGGTGTGCGGGACCGTAGCCCAGCTTCATGGAGACGGTTGCGAATGGTCCTCGCCGATACCCCAGGAGCAACAGTGTCCCTAATTTGCTGGGAAGTGGCGGTGCGGTCCCCTACGGCACTGCGTAGGATCCTACGGTCTTGGCGTGCATCCGTGCGTCGCTGCGGTCCGGTCCCAGGTCGACGGGCACGTGCACCTTCCGCCGACCACTGGCGACAACATCGATGTACTGAGGAGACCTCACGCCCCACGTGTTGAGCAATTCGGCGGTACGTCCACCCGGCCTCCCGCATGCCCACTATACGCCCTCGCTCAAAGTCCGTCAACTGCACATACGGTTCACGTCCACGCTGTCGCGGCATGCTACCAGTGTTAAAGACTGCGATGGAGCTCCGTATGCCACGGCAAACTGGCTGACACTGACGGCGGCGGTGCACAAATGCTGCGCTGCTAGCGCCATTCGACGGCCAACACAGCGGTTCCTGGTGTGTCCGCTGTGCCGTGCGTGTGATCATTGCTTGTACAGCCCTCTCGCAGTGTCCGGAGCAAGTATGGTGGGTCTGACACACCGGTGTCAATGTGTTCTTTTTTCCATTTCCAGGAGTGTATTTTTAAATATGTCATATGTCACTTGAATGATGAAAAATGTTTTGTAATATTCAATACTTGCTGACCAACGAATGCCACTGTTTCTTATACTTTAAATTTATATTATGTCACTTTCATGTCGTATATATGAATTAGCTCCTGTTTGAATGATGACATCTGGTGATTTGTAACTGGCCAATGAGTGACAATGTTCTCTGTAAACAGATAACTTATGAACATTATTCGGTAATACTTCATACATGGTACAGAAACGTTCAGTAACTGGGCGATGAGTGCCACGAATTACTTGAAATCAGTTAATAGACTAGTGTAATTATCAATGATGACTGGCATAAGATTTAATGTCCTTCACCTTCTAACCTAATTACCAGAAATTACTGTAATATCCGTTTGTCCTGTCTATCCTCATGCTCATGGAGCACTATATTTGGTTTTTGCACTAATTCTACGTTGGTGTACCTTACAAGAACGTGGTGTTGACACGACATGCTGTCCACCACCTTGAGCGATGGAGATATTATTATGGTCCCACTGTCTGGTGTACCTAATGTACTACCAAAATGATAACGTGGAATATTAATACGACATTTCAGTGTCTTGGCTACACTGATTAATACTTCAGGGAAAAGAACTTCAGATTGTCTCACTTGGTGTTGTGCTTCTGTAGAAAGATATGGACTTTCAGTGCAGCTGCGTGCAACCTAATGTGCTACAACCATGATGCAATCCTTCCCATTCCTTTGCTAGTTCTTATAAAATGATAATGACATATACAGTGCGTGTGCACTTCATTTTCATTTGTTAATATGATCAGTTGTCCTAAATATGCTAAAGACTTCTACAGTGCGTGTGCACTTTATTTCACTCCATGATAGGTTATGTAAAAATGCTAAAGACTTCTACAGTGCGTGTGCACTTTATTTCACTCCATGACATGTTATGTAAAAATGCTAAAGACTTATATAGTGCGTGTGCACTTTATTTCACTCCATGATATGTCATGTAAAAATGCTAAAGACTTCTACAGTGCGTGTGCACTTTATTTCACTCCTTGATATGTTTATTTGTTGTAAAAATGCTAAAGAGTTTTAGAGTGCGTGTGCACTTTATGTCATTTGTTAATATGATTTGTATTCATTGCCTATACATTTTGTGATTTCCTGATATGTTCTGTACTACAGTGCGTGTGCACTTCTTGTCATTTTAGAATATGTTTTGTACTCATTGTGTAAACATTTTGTCTTGGCTTGATATGTTCTGTACTCAGTGCATGTACATGTACACTATATTTTATGTTCTGCACTTATATATATGTATATATTCTGTGATTGTAAACTTAGTTAATTAGGAAAAATTTGTTGCTCATGGCAAGTCCAATTGACTCGCCATCGCAGCCAAATTTTTGCCCCCCCCCCCCCCCCCCCCCCCCCAGTGGAGGGTTATGTAAGAGGTGAGGTATGCGCTGTATGCGCTGCCTGCAATAGGCAAGACTTAGAAGAGTCTCTCACCAGAGAGCAGTATGTCGTTAGTTGTTGCTTGTCGCTAGTCTGCGCTTGTCTGCGCGTGTCGACAGTAGTCTTGAGTAGTCTGTGTGAGTCGGCAGTAGTCGGCGCGTGTCGGCTGTCTGCTCTGCTCGGAACTCTGGTCAGGACTCTGGAGGATGAGTATTGTTGTAGAAGGTAAAGAAGCAGCCTTGCGCATATCTAGTAATGTATATTAATTGTCATTTAATTTCTTTCAAAAAAAATGCCCCACCAATAATAATTTTTATAATATAAAGTAATTAAAAAAAAGCATTCATTTCAATTTTAAAGATTTTTTTTCAATGAATAATTATTCCTTTCACGAATCACAAAGCATAGGCCAGCAATGCACGGAGCTGTGCCGAAAATTTTTATGTAAGAGCAGATATATTTGCAGTTTTTATTGAGGTAAGAATTTTTGCCTTTTTTAAAATTAAGAATACAGGGCCGAGGCGCAGCGTGGCTGTCCTCATAAAATTTACCAGGTTAGTGAATTTTTTTTTAATTATTTTGGTGTTTAGGAATTTTTCTGTTTCGAACTTAACATTAAAATGAGAAAAGAATTTTGTGGGAACATTAAATGTGAATGCATTTCTGCACACAGATAATAATTGGGAGCCAATTTTGTTCAGAGGTTACAATATTAAAAAAATTCATTTAATTTTTATTTTTGTGGGGCGTTTACGCTTGGTTCATTTTCATTTAATTATAATAATTTTGTTGGGAGGTACAAATTACATTAATAATTTCTGTGGGGAGGTTACAATATATATATAATCCTGAGATTACTTTACACTTCGACGGCCACCGAACTTCACAGTGAAGCAGAAGTTGTTTATGTTTACTGTATACTGTGTATTTGATTACACAAAACACCAAACAGTCTCGAGATTTTAGGCGTTTCCATAGTAGAGTTGGCGATTTCAACTTCTTCATCAAGAGACTTGAGGGACACTCGTCCAAATATTTAACAACAATAGCCTGTCTGTGCATACTGCCATGTGTTCATTGAACTAAGGAACCAACTGACCTACTCTGCCGCCTAAGCTAGTTAAAATACGAGACATAGCACGTATCCCAACATTTCTCAAATCTACACACATCGACCAGTCTACAAGAGCGTGCTGTAAAGTAATGCCAGCGAACTTTTAGTGTGAAAATTATTCAGGATTTTTAAATAAAACAAGTATTATTAACATTCCACATTTTTATTCCTCATGTCTGCATGTTTATTTCTCAACATAATCACCCTGGCGACGAAGACATTTCTCCCAATGAGAGACCAGTTTGTTGATACTGTCACTGTAAAAAGTTTGACTATGGTGACGGACCGACAACCTAACCTCTGCTTGCACCGCTTCATCACTATCAAAGTGAAATCCTCAAAGGTGTTCCTTAAGTTTTCCAAACAGATGAAAATTGGATGGCGCCAATTTGGGACTGTATGAAGGATGATCTACATCTACATCTACATCTACATCCATACTCCGCAAGACACCTGACTGTGTGTGGCGGAGGGTACCCTGAGTACCTCTATCGGTTCTCCCTTCTATTCCAGTCTCGTATTGTTCGTGGAAAGAAAGATTGTCTGTATGCTTCTGTGTGGGCTCTAATCTCTCTGATTTTATCCTCATGGTCTCTTTGCGAGATGTACGTAGGAGGGAGCAATATACTGCTTGACTCTTTGGTGTAGGTATGTTCTCGAAACTTTAACAAAAACCCGTACCGAGCTACTGAGCGTCTCTCCTGCAGAGTCTTCCACTGGAGTTTATCTATCATCTCCGTAACGCTTTCGTGATTACTAAATGATCCTGTAACGAAGCGTGCTGCTCTCCATTGGATCTTCTCTATCTCTTCTATCAACCCTATCTGATACGGATCCCACACAGCTCAGCAGTATTCAAGCAGTGGGCGAACAAGCGTACTGTAACCTACTTTCTTTGTTTTCGGATTGCATTTCCTTAGGATTCTTCAATGAATCTCAGTCTGGCATCTGAATTACCAACGATCAATTTTATATGATCATTCCACTTTTAAATCACTCCTAATGCGTACTCCCAGATAATTTATGGAATTAACTGCTTCCAGTTGCTGACCTGCTATTTTGTAGCTAAATGATAAGGGATCTATCTTTCTATGTATTCGCAGCACATTACACTTGTCTACATTGAGATTCAACTGCCATTCCCTGCACCATGTGTCAATTCGCTGCAGATCCTCCTGCATTTCAGTACAATTTTCCATTGTTACAACCTCTCGATACACCACAGCATCATCTGCAAAAAGCCTCAGTGAACTTCCGATGTCATCCACCAGGTCAGTGGGTACAAGGCGTCAGATTGTTGCAGATGTCGCAGCGTTCGAGTGTAGTTTTGCATTGTTGTTCTGATGGATAGGGTGCTCCATGTGTGGGCGAATTCTTCGAATTCGAAACTTGATTAGAGAACACTTTTTCTCACACATCGACATTGTTTTGTTACACTCTGCCATTTTACACTCTACAATTTTAAATCCTCTAGCGGCAGAGGGCTGTAAATATATAGACACGAAGAATAAATATATAGAATTTTAATAACGTTTGTTTTATTTAAAAAGCTTTAAGAGTTCTAACATAAAAAATTTGGAGGCATCACTTTTCAGCACGCCCTTGTAGATTGTTAACACATCTGCTTTATTAAAAAAGCTTCACGAATTTTGTCTTTTCAGCAAAACCCTCGCAATTGTAGAAGTGTGTCAGAGTTGTTAGAAATTAAAATTGCTACACCAAGAAGAGATACTGATGGTAAACGGGTATTCATTGGACAAATATATTATACTAGAACTGACATATGATTACATTTACATCATATGATTACATTTGGGTGCATAGATCCTAAGAAATCAGTACCCAGAACAACCACCTCTGGCCCTAATAATGGCCTTGATACGCCTGGGCCTTGAGTCAAACAGAGCTTGGATGGCGTGTACAGGTACAGCTGTCCATGCAGCTTCAACACGATATCACAGTTCATCAAGAGTAGTGACTGGCGTATTGTGACGAGCCAGTTGCTCGGCCACCATTGACCAGACGTTTTCAATTGGTGAGAGATCTGGAGAATGTGCTGTCCAGGGCAGCAGTAGAACATTTTCTGTATCCAGAAAGGCACGTACAGGACCTGCAACATGCGGTCGTCCATTATCCTGCTGAAATGTGGGGTTTCGCAGGGATCGAATGAAGGGTAGAGCCACGGGTCTTAACACATCTGAAATGTAACGTCCACTGTTCAAAGTGCCGTCAATGCAAACAAGAGGTGACCGAGAAGTGTAACCAATGGCACCCCATACCATCACGCCGGGTGATACGCCAGTATGGCGATGGCGAATACACGCTTCCAATGTGCGTTCACCGCGATGTCGCAAAACACGGATGCGACCATCATGATGCTGTAAACAGGACATGGATTCATCCGAAAAAATGACGTTTTGCCATTCGTGCACCCAGATTCGTCGTTTAGTACACCATCGCAGGCGCTCCTGTCTATGATGCAGCGTCGTCAAGGGTAACCGCTGCCATGGTCTCCGAGCTGATAGTCCATGCTGCTGCAAACGTCGTCGAACTGTTCGTGAAGATGGCTGTTGTCTTGCAAACGTCCCCATCTGTTGACTCAGGGATCGAGACGTGGTCGCACGTTACGTTACAGCCATGCGGATAAGATGCGTGTCATCTCGACTGCTAGTGATACGTGGCCGTTAAGATCCAGCACGGCGTTCCGTATTACCCTTCTGAACCCACCGATTCCATCTTCTGCTAACAGTCATTGGATCTCGACCAACGCGAGCAGCAATGTATCGATACGATAAACCGCAGTCGCGATATGCTACAATCCGACCTTTATCAAAGTCGGAAACGTGATGGTACGCATTTCTCCTCCTTACACGAGGTATCACAACAACGTTTCAACAGGCAACGCCGGTCAACTGCTGTTTGTGTATGAGAAATCGGTTGGAAACTTTCCTCATGTCAGCACGTTATAGGTGTCGCCACCGGCGCCAACCTTGTGTGAATGCTCTGAAAAGCTAATCATTTGCATATCACAACATCTTCTTCCTGTCGGTTAAATTTCGCGTCTGTAGCACGTCATCTTCGTGGTGTGGCAATTTTAATGGCCAGTAGTGTATTTCTGTCTCCATTTTTATTGATTATCCGTTATAGTTGAATTCTTTTATCTTGGCGGCTCGCGCATGCCCGCCCAGACGCGGGAGATTGCTCCGTTGCCAGTTGCACACGACACACGCGCCAAGAGAAACAGCGCCATAGTACAGTATAGTTCGCAAGCTTACGTTTAGGGGGGAGCGCGCAGTTTACGAAGTAAAGCCACCACGGCCGCATTAACCCTTTCGCTGCTACAGAGACGTGCTCCCCGCATTCAGCGCTGAGCGCGATTTTGTCACTGCACTGATCGCCTGTGCTGACACATGGTATTTCCGACTGCTTTGACACACTTATCATTCGATTCCACAACAACTATTTGGCCCAAAAATTAGATTTTTACACATCTTCTTGACTGATACCTTTCCCCCACTTCCTTTGACTGACTGAAGTGCTTTAAAATAAAGCCAAACGCGCCCGGTGTAAATAAAACTTTTATTACAGTCGCGAAAGACGGAATATTTCTCAATATTACATACGACACCTATGTAGTACTTAAATTAAATGAGATATTGTTATACAGTAAATTTTATATGAAATTTAGGTACCTTGTCCACATTTCATTCTCAACATTGTGGCAACTAAAATCGACCATACGGAAAGTATACGCTATGGACTTTTACCTCTGCAAACTCTTCAAAATTTCGTGCAATGGTTTACTAGATTTAATGCTGCACAATAACTGGGTTGAACATCGAAACAAAATTAAGTCATTTATGGGGGGAAGGCATCAGTCAAGAAGATGTGTAAAAATCTAATTTTTGGGCCAAATAGTTTTTGTGAAATCGAATGATAAGTGTGTCAAAGCAGTGGAAACACCATGTGTCTGCACAGGCGAGCAGTGCAGTGATGACAAAATCGCGCACAGTGCGGATTGTGGGGAGCACGTGACTGCAGCAGCGAAAGGGTTAATGAAGAGACAAAGCACTAGAAATTTCAAAAAACTGCATTCAAACGAATAAAATTCGTGAAGTAAGACACTTCGATATTGTTTTAAAATAAAAAAAATATTTAGTATAGCATAAGGTTTGAACTCGCTGCTTATTGCCTTCGAATCCAACGCCTTAACCATTACGCTAACGCAGCTCGTTCTGCAACGTCTCTCCATAACGACTCTAACACGTCACGAAAAATTCTGACAAACACTGTTCCTATGCCTATGAATTACTCGCACTTCGTCGAAGTACAATAGGAAATAAACAATTACCGCTGTTCTTTATTGCGAAAAAGCGGTTCGTGAAATTGATGCAAACACCTTTCCTTGCTATCGCCTGAATTAAGAGTCTTATTGCTTGTTTGGTTTAATTAATTAATAGAAAATGAAGCAATTGGCATAAAGAATGGTTTTCCCAAATTTTCAAAAAACAAAGTCTGCTATCAAGACATTGCTTTTGTTCTATTACTTTATTTATGGCTGAACGTTTCTAAAACTGAAGACACTCGTCCGTGCTCTGTACTACAATCGAGATCTGGCAACGTCGTTCTCTGTTCATTGGCTGACTGTATATTTTGACGTCAGATGCGCAGAACGAACCTAAACTCGGCCGCCAACATATATGACGCGCACTTTAGAGTTAGGCATTTTTAAGTAGATTAACAGAGCAAATAATATTTACAAATCACTACAACTTCAGTCATTGCAGTCTTCCATACAGCTTCTATTATGTCGCTGCAGTTTCGGATTTCATCTCTCAGTGGTATAGCGGTAAGTCATTTCTGCGTTTCAACTCTTATTTCATTCTGTACTCGCAGAGCTCGACGGCTAAAACCCCTGTCTGACGAGCCACGGATTGGGAACCGCTGCCCTGATGCATCAGTGAAACAGAGTTGTCTGGAATAATATTTACTGCAAGTAATTTACAGTACAGGTTTTCTTCCCCAGCATGGCAGAAGGCAACCTGATTCGCACACTGAAATGTGGCAAGGAATGCGGACACAGCAGTACGTTGGCTACAGCCGTTGTGCAGGCCAGGACCGAGCGGCGGTGTCGTGCAGGTGGCTGGGAAAGGAGTCTGGAGGCGCAAGAATGCTGCGACACGCCTTCAGCTCGCGTCACCTAGGACGGCACTTCCGCGCATAGAGGCGGAGCGGGAAGCAAGCTTGGGAGGATGAGAACTGCGCATGCACGGCAGCAGAACACGGGCAAACAAAGTCCACGTTGCCGAACTGCTTTGCTGCGGACAACAGCCCGGCTCGTTTGCCTACAATACATTGTATTATACGTTCAAATCTATGAGGGTAATAATAAATATTAAAACCAGTTTCGATCAATCTTCATGAGAGAAATATTAATTCACGTCTTGGCGACGTTGCGTCCACTGCTCCACAAATTTACTCTGTCTGACGCTGGGAGGCGAGAACAGCTGATACAGCTTTGCGAAGACGTGAAATACAAATTTTCTCAAAATGACAGTTGTGTAGCGATAAGATCATTGAAACTGCTTACAATAATGATCATTTATTGCGATTTGAACTGTATTATAAACAACAATTTAATACACAACAGAATGAACTTCAAGCACAAACCGATATCAGTACATTTGCCTGAAAATTGCTTGTACTCAATAGAGCCGGCCGCGGTGGTCTCGCGGTTCTAGGCGCGCAGTCCGGAACCGTGCGACTGCTACGGTCGCAGGTTCGAATCCTGCCTCGGGCATGGCTGTGTGTGATGTCCTTAGGTTAGTTAGGTTTAAGTAGTTCTAAGTTCTAGGGGACTGATGACCACAGCAGTTGAGTCCCATAGTGCTCAGAGCCATTTGAACCATTTGAACTCAATAGAACTTTTAAAAATGTGGAGGTGTGTGTGTGTGGATGTGTTTGACTATAGTTAAGTGTAATCGCTGATTGCAGAAAATATTTAGTGGTAGAAAAGACTAATGTAAAAGACTACCATAAAAATTGTCAGTAAGTTGTCATACTTTCGATTTTTACAGGAATTATGAGTGTAAACTAACACGTTCGATATTACAGTAAGACACAGCAATTATAGTCCATTGAACAAGCAAATAACTAACCATCATCTGCGAATAACTCCAGGGAACGCTGACCAATAACATCGGAAACCACCGATATCTCGACAAGTAACAATTACTATGATTTTAGGGCAGTACAAGTTCATGCCTTGGAAATGACAGAGGTCTACATGTGGAAATATCGGACTTCTGACGAATTTTTTCAGCTGCATTCTCGCGTGTTATTGAAGCATACAACATGATGGGAGAAGCTTAACTTCTCCTTGGGCAATAAAAAATGGTTCAAATGGCTCTGAGCACTATGGGACTTAAAATCTGAGGTCATCAGTCCCCTAGAACTTAGAACTACTTAAACCTAACTAACCTAAGGACATCACACACATCCAGGCCCGAGGCAGGATTCAAACCTGCGACCGTAGCGGTAGCGTGGTTCCAGACTGAAGCGCCTAGAATCGCTTGGACACGAAGGCCGGCTCCTTGGGCAATATTTTGAACGTTACAGTCTGCATAACTAAAAGAATACGAAGTCCTAATCAAAAAGGCTAGCAAGTTGTCATTATTATGTATGCAACTGATATGTTGACAAACACATTTTTTAAACCACAAGTCTTTAAAACTAAGAAATAGTATTACTTTGTTCCAACGTCTATATCGTTATATCATCGTCACTTCTATCTGAGTCTGTTTCTGAACAATCTGATAGTAAATTTACGATGATAGGTTCAAGGCTTATATCCATCATCACTTCCCTGTCAAATTCTTCTTCCTGAAGCTTTCCAGCATGCCCCACGGACAGGGCGCACACTGCAGGTGGAATGTTGTCTATTACCTTATTGTTTATTGTCTCATGCACAAGCGATTCACTGTATGTTATCTAGAATGTTTTGTTTTTTTCTCCCACATAGCCTTAAAACCGTTTGCCCAAATTAATTCTATGGGGCTACACTGACAGTGAAGCGGGAGTAAAAACAAAGCTGTGTGATCCCATTTACGTGCAAGGAAGTCAAGTTTGTACCTTCTGTCACGTGACTTGTACAAATTAACTAGCTGCAGGAAATCGGCATGAGTCTGGTTTATATGGTGTCCAATATTTTTATTTTTAAACAGTGGAAAAAATCCGTTTATCTGGTGTTTGTACTTGATGTTTTCCTTATAACAGTTGAATTATAATTGGCAATGACCGACTTCGAAGCATGGTATGACAAGAATTGTGAATCACGTCACGAAAATGACAGTGTTCATTTCCGAATGCTAATCACTGCTGGTTTTTTTTACACGTAAATACAATTTTATTCTGAGAAACAAAACCAGAAGAAGAGCTAGCATGCAGAATAATTATCCGAGAACCTGTTCCTATGTGGTCGTGCGGTAGCGTTCTCGCTTCCCGCTCCCGGGTTCCCGGGTTCGATTCCCGGCGGGGTCAGGGATTTTCTCTGCCTCGTTATGACTGGGTGTTGCGTGATGTTCTTAGGTTAGTTAGGTTTAAGTAGTTCTAAGTTCTAGGGGACTGATGACCATAGCTGTTAAGTCCCATAGGGCTCAGAGCCATTTGGACCTGTTCCTATGAGAACTTTAAAACTGCCACTACCATCACTCATTTTCCAGCAGATCATCTTCGAATGATACTAATTGACCCATGTTTCATCAAGTAATATACTGCTGAACTACCTCCTTCTCTTTTATCATGAATATTTATATGGAATATAGTTCGTGCTGAACCTATGTTACTTCTTTGAAATGAAAAGTCTCTTCTTAATGTATCTGAAACCAACGTCTTTTAAAGTTCTTTATATTGATGAAGCTGCATAATTGTAACACGTTTTTGTGATGTCGGGCTTTTATTATTCATATGAAGCACTGTAAAACATCGTTGTTAAAACGATCCATTTGTGTGACAAGTTCCTTGCGATTTCGATGCTTTCCAGGCGACACGAAAGCAACTGTTTCTACGGTTCCTATAGCTCTGACACTTTCGTTTACAATTCTTTTTACAGTTCTCTTGCCGACACCACATGGTTCTGCAGTCCGTTCTTGTGTTTTCAGATGTCAACAGTAGGAGACCTGCTTTCAAATTCACGTTTGAAAAAATTATAAATGTGGTAAATAATCCTCCTCGCCTGCTTGTGAAGCACTTCACATTTATTGCCGTCACCTGACTTTTTTTTAAAATCGCACTTAAACATTTACAGGCACACATTCACAGCCATACAGCTTCAAGACAAAAAAGGAAACGAAAGAAATTGACAGTTGAATGAATAATTCGGTTGCCCCAAAGTACGGCAACAGTGCAGCATGTATGAGCGAGATTCTCGCTCTGTAGCTGTTACTCTCTGCTAGCCGCCCAGAAAGTGAATGGATATTATTAGCTGCCAGTGGCTAGTGTAGGGGGATGCGCAGAACGGCTGAAAATTGGGTCGCCTTGTTACATGAGACGAACTTTAATGTAGCCCACCCCAGCGCTCTAGAAGATGTATGTGTGGGTAAGCAGATGCCGACAGCATTTCACGGACTGTGGGTGTCGCGAAGGCGGAAACCCACGACTCAAACCAGCAACACTGCTTATAGCTACGGAGTCACATATTTCACCCAATAGGTAGTACACAGTAGTCTGCAGTCATTTGGTACAGCCCTTCACCAGAGGAAGGCCCAGACTCGTCCACATCTTCAGACATGGAGGTCGCTCTGTTTCTATCCTTGGTCGATATGAAATGAATGCTATCTTTGTATCTTTGGCTTAATGATAATCTTCGTATTGTTAAAAAAAAAACGATCAGGGATATAGCACTTGTGTGATGCTCAACACTGACATTAAGAATATTATGAAGTGTACCATTGAAATTTATTCAAAATGGTTCAAATGGCTCTGAGCACTATGGGACTTAACATTTTAGGTCATCAGTCCCCTAGAACTTAGAACTACTTAAACCTAACTAACCTAAGGACATCACACACATCCATGCCCGAGGCAGGATTCGAACCTGCGACCGTAGCAGTCCCGCGGTTCCGGACTGCAGCGCCTAGAACCGCACGGCCACCGCGGACGGCTGTAATTTATTCACGATATACACAACTGGCCATTAAAATTGCTACACCAAGTAGAAATGCAGATGATAAACGGCTATTCATTGGACAAATATATTATACTAGAACTGACATGTGATTGCATTTTCACGCAATTTGGGTGCATAGATCCTGAGAAATCAGTACCCAGAACAACCACCTCTGGCCGTAATAACGGCCTTGATACGCCTGGGCATTGAGTCAAACAGAGCTTGGATGGCGTGTACAGGTACAGCTGCCCATTCAGCTTCAACACGATACCACAGTTCATCAAGAGTAGTGACTGGCGTATTGTAACGAGACAGTTGCTCGCCCAACATTGACCAGACGGTTTTAATTGGTGAGAGATCTGGAGAATGTGCTGGCCAGGTAGTAGTCGAACATTTTCTGTATCCAGAAAGGCCTGTACAGGACCTGCAACATCCGGCCGTCCATTATCCTGCTCAAATGTAGGGTTTCGCAAGGATCGAATGAAGGGTAGAGCCACGGGTCGTAACACATCTGAAATGTAAGATCCACTGTTCAAAGTGCCGTCAAAGCGAACAAGAGGTGACCCAGACTTGTAACCCATGGCACCTCATACAATCACGCCGGGTTATACGCCAGTTTGACGATAACGAATACACGCTTCCAATGTGCGTTCACCGCGATGTCGCCAAATACGGATGCGACCATCATGGTGCTGTAAACAGAACCTGGATTCATCCGAAAAAAATGGCGTTTTGCCATTCGTGCTCCCAGGTTCGTCGAGGAGTACACCATCGCAGGCGCTCCTGTCTGTGATGCAGCATCAAGGGTAACCGTAGCCGTGGTCGCGATAGGCTACAATCCGACCTTTATCAAAGTCGGAGACGTGATGATACGCATTTCTCCTCCTTACACGAGGCATCACAACAACGTTTCACCAGGCAACGCCGGTCAACTGCAGTTTGTGTATGAGAAATCGGTTGGAAACTTTCCTCATGTCAGCAAGTTGTAGGTGTCACCACCGGCGCCAACCTTGTGTGAATGATCTGAAAATCTAATCATTTGCATATCACAGCATCTTTATCCTGTCGGTTAAATCTCTTGTCTGTAGCACGTCATCTTCGTAGTGTAGTAAATTTAATGGCCAGTAGTGTATGTGCTGTAATCAATTCAACAATACACACACCGACCTGAAAAACTACATGGACGACAACAGAAGAAATCACCGTCTACTAGAACTCATGTAAGGAAGTACAACTATATCTAAATGAATGCAAGATTTTTGCGTGTTTTTACTAATGAAACAACTTATAAAATGGTACTAAATATGCAAATATTCTTGTGCAATGTTGGAGCAGACGACATGCTGTTGATCAAAACGTGTATGTAACTGAAAATATGAGCCATCGGAAAATGGTATCTCGAAACTGGTTATGACACTAAGATAAAACATTTAAAAAGTACTTGTGTGTGGTTACGTTATTCACCAACTAAAATTTTAATTATTGTGCACATACAGTTATGGTAAAAAAAGTAAAATTGTCTGATTGGAAAGGTTTCTCGGTCCTTCGCGATCAGCGAGATGTTTCCTTCACGAAGTTTGACAGAATGGCAAACAGAGAAATGAATGTAATCTGCTGCAACAAAAATTTACAACGTTTGTGACACTCAAATATTTGGGTGTGACTCGATAGGTCCTTGACATTTAGAAAACATCTAGAACTAATATGACAGAAGCTACAATAGAAAAATAACGTGTTAAGAAAATTGGCTGGTGCTAGATGGGGGTATGATGCAAATACCTTAAGAGCTACAGCAGAAGCACTCCTGACACCGAATGCTGTTCTCCTGTTTGGAGAAGAAGTAGCCATGTCTACAAAATATACATCCATGTAAATGACGCGGCCTCTTAAATCCACACCAAAATCATGGCTGTCAGTACTCCCCAATATTGCCCCTCCAAATCTCCGACTACAACAAGCAGTAACAAATGAATGGATGAAACGCAAAAGAGCCAGACATTTAGCAAGTCATGAAACACTGAACAATGAACCACGCATACCATTAAAATCTATAGAATCAGTGTTGGTAAATCTAAGATATGAATGGAGAAATCAGTGAACGTCCTTTCATGGTACAAAGAAATTAGGTAATATAGATCCGACCATCCAACTGCCGGATGCTAACCATCTGAGTAAAATTTGGAGCTCCCTCAACGGTATGAGAAAAGGACACACCGTGACCAGTTCTGTACACAAGTCGGAATTACCGATGATCATCAATGCGACGACGAAATATCGCAACAAACTCTGGAGCTCATGATGCACTACCGCCCCTCCCCCCCATCCCGTCCCAAAAATAAAAAAAAAATCATGATTACCTAGGAAGACTTCGTCGGCGCAATTCATGCAGCAGTTAATTGGTTGGAGTCTTTTGATATCCAACTAGGACGGAAAATGAGTATCTCAGTTTCTTTTACCTACTGCTGGCTCTTCAACGTTCATTGTTACCTATGTTGTTGTTGTGGTCTGCAGTCCTGAGACTGGTTTGATGCAGCTCTCCATGCTACTCTATCCTGTGCAAGCTTCTTCATCCCCCAGTACTTACTGCAACCTACATCCTTCTGAATCTGCTTAGTGTATTCATCTCTTGGTCTCCCTCTACGATTTTTACCCTTCACACTACCCTCCAATGCTAAATTTGTGATCCCTTGATGCCTCAGAACATGTCCCACCAACCGGTCCCTTCTTCTTGTCAAGTTGAGCCTCAAACTCCTCTTCTCCCCAATTCTATTCAATACCTCATTAGTTATGTGATCTACCCATCTACTCTTCAGCATTCTTCTGTAGCACCACATTTCGAGAGCTTCTATTCTCTTCTTGTCTAAACTATTTATCGTCCATGTTTCACTTCCATACATGTCTACACTCCATACAAATACTTTCAGAAACGACTTCCTGACAAATCTATAGTCGATGTTAACAAATTTCTCTTTCTCAGAAACGATTTCCTTGCCATTGCCAGTCTACATTTTATATCTTCTCTACTTCGACCATCATCAGTTATTTTGCTCCCCAAATAGCAAAACTCCTTTACTGCTTTAAGTGTCTCATTTCCTAATCTAATTCCCTCAGCATCACCTGACTTAAATCGACTGCATTCCATTATCCTCGTTTTGCTTTTGTTGATGTTCATCTTATATCCTCCTTTCAAGACACTGTCCATTCCGTTCAAATGCTCTTCCAAGTCCATTTGCTGTCTCTGACAGAATTACAATGTCATCGGCGAACCTCAAAGTTTTTATTTCTTCTCCATGGATCTTAATACCTACTCCAAATTTTTCTTTCGTTTCCTTTACTACTTGCTCAATATACAGATTGAATAACATCATGGAGAGGCTACAACCCTGTCTCACTCCCTTCCCAACCACTGCTTTCCTTTCATGCCCCTCGACCCTTATAAATGCCATCTGGTTTCTGTACAAATTGTAAATAGCCTTTCGCTCCCTGTATTTAATCCCTGCCACCTTCACAATTTGAAAGAGAGTATTCCAGTCACATTGTCAAATGCTTTCTCTAAGTCTACAAATGCTAGAAACGTAAGTTTGCCTTTCCTTTATATCTCTTCTAAGGTAAGTCGTAAGGTCAGTATTGCCTCACGTGTTCCAATATTTTTACGGAATTCAAACTGATCTTCCCCGAGGTCGGCTTCCACCAGTTTTTCCATTCGTCTGTAAAGAATTCGCGTTAGTATTTTGCAGCCGTTACTTATTAAACTGATAGTTCGGTAATTTTCACATCTGTCCACACCTGCTTCTTTTGGGATTGGAATTATTACATTCTTCTTGAACTCTGATGATATTTCGCCTGTCTCATACATCTTGCTCACCAGATGGTAGAGATTTGTCAGCACTGGCTCTCCCAAGGACATCAGTAGTTATAATGGAATTTTGTCTACTCCCGGGGCCTTGTTTTGACTCAGGTCTTTCAGTGCCCTGTCAAACTCATCACGCAGTATCGTATCTCCCATTTCATCTTCATCTACATCCTCTTCCATTTCCATAATATTGTCCTCAAGTACATCGCCCTTGTATAGACCCTCTATATACTCCTTCCACCTTTCTGCTTTCCCTTCTTTGCTTAGAATTGGGTTTCCATCTGAACTCTTGATATTAATACAAGTGGCTCTCTTTTCTCCAAAGGTCTCTTTAATTTTCCTGTAGGCAATATCTATCTTACCCCTAGTGAGATAAGCCTCTACATCCTTACATTTGTCCTCTAGCCATCCCTGCTTAGCCATTTTGCACTTCCTGCCGATCTCATTTTTGAGACGTTTGTATTCCTTTTTGCCTGCCTCATTTACTGTATTTTTATAGTTTCTCCTTTCATCAATTAAATTCAATATTTCTTCTGTTACCCAAGGGTTCCTACTAGCCCTCGTCTTTTTACCTACTTGATCCTCTGCTGTCTTCACTACTTCATCCCTCAGAGCTACCCATTCTTCTTCTACTGTGTTTCTTTCCCCCATTCCTGTCAACTGTTCCCTTATGCTCCCCTGAACCTCTGTACAACCTCTGGTTCTTTCAGTTTATATCCAGGTCCCATCTCCTTAAATTCTCACCTTTTTGTAGTTTCTTCAGTTTTAATCTACAGTTCATAACCAATAGATTGTGGTCAGAGTCCACATATGCCTCTGGAAATGTCTTACAATTTAAAACCTGGTTCATAAATCTCTGTCTTACCATTATATAATCTATATGATACCTTCTAGTATCTCCAGGATTCTTCCATGTATGCAGCCTTCTTTTATGATTCTTGAACCATGTGTTAGCTATGATTAAATTGTGCTCTGTGCAAAATTCTACCAGACAGCTTCCTCTTTCATTTCTTACCCCCAATCCATATTCACCTACTATGTTTCCTTTTCCTACTATCGAATTCTAGTCACCCATGACTATTAAATTTTCATCTCCCTTCACTACCTGAATAATTTCTTTTATCTCATCATACATTTCATCCATTTCTTCATCATCTGCAGAGCTAGTTGGCATATAAACTTGTACTGCTGTAGCAGGCATGGGCTTCGTGTCTATCTTCGCCACAATAATGCGTTCACTATACTGTTTGTAGTAGCTTACCCGCACTCCTATTTTTTTATTCAGTATTAAACCTGATGTGTTGGCAGAAGAGCCAACACCGTGTTGCTAGAGGAGGCCGAAATGCACGCGTTTAAGCTCACGCAGACTGGCGTGAGGTCTGGAACAGTTAAAGGAGTTATACTATGAAGAAAAGAACGGAGTTGCTTGAATACTTAACTTTAATCCATAATTGGAGAACATCGCTTTTGATGATACATAATTAAAATCTCAATATAAACTGGTAATGGCGCCTTGCTAGGTCGTAGCAAATGACGTAGCTGAAGGCTAAGCTAACTATCGTCTCGGCAAATGAGAGCGTATTTGTCAGTGTAGCATCGCTAGCAAAGTCGTCTGTACAACTGGGGCGAGTGCTAGGACGTCTCTCTAGACCTGCCGTGTGGCGGCGCTCGGTCTGCAATCACTGACTGTGGCGACACGCGGGTCCGACGTATACTAGCGGACCGCGGCCGATTTAAAGGCTACCACCTAGCAAGTGTGGTGTCTGGCGGTGACACCACATTCCTCCCCCCGCAAATCGGCGTACGGTTGTGTTATAAGGCTTCCGCCCGCCGTGGGGAGGACCCCATGTTGACGTATGCGACGAGGTGGGGAGCCGAACAACAGGCGAGGCTGTGCCACCCGCACCCTGCCATTCGGGCCGAGGAGAGCTAGGAAACGCCTGAAAACCTAGTCCAGGGTGCACGCCAACATGCGGTGTATGCGCCCGTAGAGAGACAGGAGGGGCCGAAGATTCGACCTCCATCGGGGCGGGGCAGCCGACGGGCGAAGACGACACCAGGTCCGGAGCGGGCAAGAGTTCCATATCGGAGGACAGCTGGCCACGGGAAGCGATCGGCAGCGCGTGACCCAGGGAGGCGCTTGGCGGCTGCAGCGAAGCGTCCACTGCGGGCGTCGCCGGCGGGAGAACAGGCGACGGCGGCGGGGGCGCGTCGCCATGTTGCAAAATGGAAGGCAGCGTCGGTAACACCTGGGGCTGGGGCGGGCCAGTAGATAGGTCCCCAGGGCGCTGGCCGGACGGCACCGTCGCTGAAAGCAGACGGGGAGCGGCAGAACCCAGGCGACGACAGAGGCGCAGCTGATTGAGATGCCGACGCACCTCACCAGAGGCCCCCAAAACCAGATACATAGCGCGGCCGAGGCAGCGAAGAATGCACCCTGCGAGCCAAAGCCGTGAACCTCGATAGTTGCGATAGTATACAACGTCGCCTGGGGCAAAAGCAGGTGTCTGCCGCTGCACAGGAACCTGATGCGGCGGATGCAGCAAAGACATCAAGGTTCGATGAGGACGACCATGGAGCAACTCAGCCGGCGAGCGACCATCTCGGGGCTGAGAGCGATACGTGGACAAAAAGAGCAATAACGCGTCCTCCCGAGAATGCGACTCTTTCAACTTCAACATCTGTGACTTGAAAGTCCGGACCAATCGTTCAGCGGCACCGGTTGACTGAGGCAAAAACGGCGCGGATGTCAGATGTTGAATACCATTGGCCTTGCAGAATGACTGAAATTCTGCGGACATGAATTGTGGGCCATTGTCGGAAACAATAGTCTGCGGAAGACCTTCAATGCGAAAGATAGCAGATAACGCTTGGATGGTGGCAGATGACATCGTGGAAGACATCCGGACAACAAAAGGAAAATTACTGAATGAATCTACCACAACCAACCATCGAGCATTACAGAATGGACCAGCAAAATCGATGTGTAAGCGTTGCCAAGGGCTAGTGGCTTTCAGCCATGCAAAGAATTTCCGCGGTGGTGCGGATTGTTGTTCGGCACACGCCATGCAAGAAGAGCACATATTCGTAATCGCTGCATCGATTCCGAACCAAGTACAGTGCTGACGAGCAAGTTGTTTCGTTCGCACTATACCCCAATGTCCTTGGTGGGGAAGCCGTAAGACAGAGGACTGTAATGAACGTGGGACCACGACCCTGGACTGATCATTATCAGAACGCAACAGCAAAACACCACGTCGAACAAAAAGTCTCCCCTTGTGAGCAAAAAATCGTCGGACCAACGGATCCTCGATCCGTGACTTTGACAAGGGCCATTGCGTAGCAACAAAACGCAAAACGGTAGCAAGGACAGAGTCAGCAGCTGTGGCTGTAGCCACAGGACGAAAATCAATCGGAAACGATTCGACCACGTCATCGGTTTCCGCATCAATGAACATGCAAGCAAGTTCGGAGGAATCGAATGCTCTATCCTCAGCAACAGGCAAACGGGACAACGCATCGGCGTTTCCGTGCTTAGCAGTGGGCCGATACAAGATATCGTAGCGGCACTGTGAGAGGAAAATAGACCAGCGAATGAATTTCTGCGCTGTACGTGGAGGTACAGGCTTGTTCGGATGAAAAAGCGATGTCAAAGGTTTGTGGTCTGTGATGATGGAAAAGTGACGACCATACAAGAAATCATGAAACTTAGTAACACCAAATACGAGAGCCAAAACTTCTTTCTCTATCTGTGAATAATTTCTTTGCGTAGACGAGTGCAATTTGGACGCAAAGGCAATAGGGCGATCATGCAATTCATCTTTGTGCGCAAGCACAGCACCGATCCCGAAATCCGATGCATCTACCATCAACAAAAGGGGTTTCTGGGGATCGAATAGCGTAAGGCAAGTAGTGGAAAGCAACGCCGATTTCAACTGGCGAAAGGCGCGTTCGCATTCCGTCGTCCAGACGGCTTACGGCGTAAGCGATGAAGCGGAGCTGAAATGGAAGAGGCGTGGCGCACATATTTATGGTAGTAATTTATTTTTTCCAGCACTCTCTGTAGCTGCTTCAAATTCTGCGGCGAAGGCAAGTCTTGTATGGCACGGAGGCGCTCGGGACTGGGTTGTATGCCTTGGGCATTGATTACATGTCCCAGATAGGGTAAGTCACGAGCAAAAAACACACGTTTGTCCTTCCGCAAGCGAAGACCATTTTGTCGCAAGACCTGAAATAATGTTCTGAGATTGGCTAAATGTTCTTCTTCTGTCTTTCCGGAGATCACAATATCGTCCAGATAGTTTGCTGCAGTAGGGACCGATGCACAAACAGCTTGTAAATATTGCTGAAACAATGCAGGGGCGGATGCACACCCGAATGGCAGTCTTTTGAATCGATACAAACCAAGATGCGTGTTAACCACCAAAACGCGCTGGGATTCTTCGTCCACTGGTATTTGCAAGTACACATCTGCTAGGTCCAACTTCGAAAAATATTTACCTGGGCACAGTTTGTCAAAAAGATCTTCCGGGCGGGGTAAAGGATAAGTTGCAATCACTAATTGTGGATTCACTGTAGCTTTGAAGTCCACACAAAGTCTCAATTTTCCAGAAGGTTTTGGCAAAATTACTAAGGGTGAGGCCCAGAGAGAAGCCTGCACACGTTCAGTTACACCTTGTGATTCCAAATCGTGTAATGTTCTTGCGACCTCATCACGCAATGCGTGGGGAACATTGCGCGCTCTGAAAAATTCCGGTTGCGCGTTGACTTTCAGTTCCAAATGTGCTTTATAGTTCTTAGCGCAACCAAGGCCCGGTGCAAAAATGTCTGCAAATTCTTCACAGAGACGAGAGACACTGGCGGAAGGCACAGTCAGGTTCACTGATAGGACCAGATTGACTATAGACAAGTTAAACAACTGAAATAAATCTAAACCAAACAAGTTCACTGCAGAAGAAGAACGAAGGACGTAAAAAGACACAAGTTTTGTTTGTCCCTTGTATGTTGCAAGAAGGCTGCACTGTCCTAACACAGGGATAGCTTGTCCTGAATAACTATTTAACTTAACATTTGTGGCACGCAACGGAGGTGTGCCCAGTTATTTGTATGTGTCTTTATTGATCAATGAAACTGCAGCTCCAGTATCGAGCTGGAATGGGATCACATTGCCATTAATGTCCAAGTCTACAAAAAGTTTATTGTCCTGCTGACGACAAGAGCAACTGTCTCGTGCAACATGAAGTGACACTGGTACAGAATCACTTGCGACTTGACGGGATTTCCTGCGACGTCGACACACACTTTTTGTGGGACGAACACAGTCACTGGTAGAGAGAGGGGCACTGGGCGGAGTGGAATGAATTACATGAATTTCCATGGGCGAAGGTTCACGAGCCTGAGTACTCGTGGTTCGATTCCGATTCCGGCGCGAAGCAAAGGGCCTGGAATGGTTGGGAGTGTCCGATCTGAGCTTTTGCTGGCAAACACTTTGAACATGTCCTTTTTTATTACAGAAAAAGCTTGGCGTGACGGGAAATTCTCACGCGAATGTCTAGTAGCACACCGCGGGCATGACTTTAGCACTGCATTTGCTTGCTTGCGCGGCACACGTAGCGGAGAGCTTGGCGGCAGCTTCGCTGACGGGCGCGAGGGCTGTTTACTGTTCCATGCAGTGCGCCCGGCAGGCCAGTTAACGTGACACACGGCTGGCGAAGTTGCAAATGATTCCTGAGCAAAGTCAAGTGTGTCTTGCCGATCCAATATGTCTATCACTTGTTGAAGGGAGGGATTGACTAGTTTCAAAATCTGTTCCCTTATACGAACATCAGAAACGTTCTGTGCAATCGCATCACACACCATAGTATCTGAATAAGGGAGTCCACATTCACACTCAAAACCACAATCCCTAGTAAGGCCTTGCAAAGTTGCAACCCACTCCCTATTAGTTTGATCGGCCGTACGTTTTGTACGAAAGAACGTATACCTTTTTGCAATGATGTTGACTGATTCTTTGAAATATGCATCTAATGCAGACAAAATTTCGTCGTAGGACAGAGTTGCTACGTCCTGTTGGGGAAACAATTTCACTATCACATGGTAGGTGGACACTCCTACACAAGAAAGCAAAAAAGGCTGCCGCTCAATACCTTGAATTCTGTAGGTGGCGAGATGGAATCCAAATTGGCGTGACCACTCCATCCAGCTTTCCAGTGCAGCATCAAAAGGACGAAAAGGTGGTGCAACAGCGTGTTGTGGCTGCGGTAGCGGTGGAGCGGCGGCTGCCGCATCGTTTTGCACTGCACGTTGACCCTGGACGAGCTGTCCAAGGGCATCCAATAAGGCCTGCGTCTGCTGATTCTGTCAGCGATAAAATTCGGACAGTACATCTGGAGATTGTGGCGAAGCCATGACACAAGTAATTTAAGCAAGTATAAAGAAGAAGACCGTTTTTACACTCGTCGCTATATGATGTGTTGGCAGAAGAGCCAACACCGTGTTGCTAGAGGAGGCCGAAATGCACGCGTTTAAGCTCACGCAGACTGGCGTGAGGTCTGGAACAGTTAAAGGAGTTATACTATGAAGAAAAGAACGGAGTTGCTTGAATACTTAACTTTAATCCATAATTGGAGAACATCGCTCTTGATGATACATAATTAAAATCTCAATATAAACTGGTAATGGCGCCTTGCTAGGTCGTAGCAAATGACGAAGCTGAAGGCTAAGCTAACTATCGTCTCGGCAAATGAGAGCGTATTTGTCAGTGTAGCATCGCTAGCAAAGTCGTCTGTACAACTGGGGCGAGTGCTAGGACGTCTCTCTAGACCTGCCGTGTGGCGGCGCTCGGTCTGCAATCACTGACAGTGGCGACACGCGGGTCCGACGTATACTAGCGGACCGCGGCCGATTTAAAGGCTACCACCTAGCAAGTGTGGTGTCTGGCGGTGACACCACAAAACCTACTCCTGCATTACCCCTATTTCATTTTGTATTTATAACCCTGTATTTACCTGACCAAAAGTCTTGTTCCTTCTGACACCGAACTTCACTAATTCCCACTATATCTAACTTTGACCTATCCATTTCCCTTTTTAAATTTGCTAACCTACCTGCCCGATTAAGGGATCTGACATTCCATGCTTCGATCCGTAGAACGCCACTTTTCTTTCTCCTGATAACGACGTCCTCTTGAGTAGTCCCCTCCCGGAGATCCGAATGGGAGCCTATTTTACCTCCAGAATATTTTACCCAAGAGGACGCCACCATCATTTAACCATACAGTAAAGCTGCATGTCCTCGGGAAAAATTACGGCTGTAGTTTCCCCTTGCTTTCAGCCGTTCACAGTACCAGCACAACAAGGCCGTTTTGGTTAGTGTTACAAGGCCAGATCAGTCAACCATCCAGACTGTTGCCCCTGTAACTACTGAAAAGGCTGCTGCCCCTCCTCACGTTTGTCTGGCCTCTCAACAGATACCCCTCCTTTGTGGTTGCACCTACGGTATGGCCGTCTTTATCGCCGAGGCACGCAAGCCACCCCACCAAGGGCAAGGTCCATGGTTCATGGGGTGGGGGTGGGTGGGGGTGGGGGGTGTTACCTGTACATAAAAAAAAATTAAGGCAAAGAAAAAAAAGAAACGGGACACCAAAAAGGAGTTATGTCAATTGGTCACAAACTGATATTCATACAGGTATCGACAGAAAACGCATACCTGTGACCTTTGGTGGCCGATGGATGAATGTGTGACGCTGCGGCGGAATTTCACCGCGCAGCTGCATCGAGGTATATCAGGACAGAGCATGTGATCACACAGGCACCGAAGACAGAGCTATCCAACGGCCGTAACATATCGGAAATATAACGCCTGCTGCACAGTTTACCAGCTGTACGCGCCACAGCAACGCCTCCCTGTATCAGCATGCCAGCTACTGGGTCAGAATGACGGTGATAAATTCAGTCTGGCAACGTCTGTGCAGTTAAGACCCCCCCCCCCCCCTCACACACACACACAGATACGTCTCTCGTGATGCTATACGCAGAACGCAGAACAGTCCGAAAATACGACGCGGAGACGTTCCTGTGTCTAGTGTTGTGGCTGGACGCACAACCCTCATCCGCCTCTGTCAGTATGAAGACTACACTGCAAGAAACCAACTCAAGTTCACTAGCAGAAGAAATAATCACGCATGAAGTTGACTACACTATCTCTTGCTATCACCGAGCAATCTGCCAGCAGAGTTCCATCAATCTTACTACAGATCGCTGGAAACAGTAACTACTGTAAAATACCTAGAAGTAACCAGCCGGAGTGGCCTAAAGTAGAGTGACTACATAAAACAAATAGTGGGAGAAGTAGATGTCAGCGTGAGTTTCACAGGGAGAATCTTAACGAAACATAATTCATCCACGAAAGAAGTCGCTCGCGAAGTAATTGTTAGACCAATTCTGGAATATTGCTTATTGGTCGAGGACCCTTATCAAGTTGAATTAATATAAGAGACAGACGTTATCCAAGAAAGGGTGCCTCGTTTCGTCACATGATCGTTTAGTCTACGCGAGAGTGTTACAAAGATGCTAAAGAAATTCCAGTAGTACGCTGCAATAGAGGCACTGTCATCACAGAGAGGTTTTATATTGCAGTTGCAAGACAGTATATTCCAGTAAGAGCCAGACATCATATTACACCCTACTGCATAACTGTGTCTTGCATTATGCTCACAACTAGAGAATCCGAGAAACTGAGCTTTTACGGAGATTTACCGACAATCATTCTTCGCACGAGCCATTCGCGAATGGAGCAGAGAAGGGAGGATCAGGTAGTGGTACCAGAAGTATCCTCCGCCACACACTGTAAGATATCTTTCGGAGTACAGGTGAAGATGTAACATCGGCGCTCCATCATAAAAAACGGGTTAAAGCGATTTGCTGATTATTCGATACGGAACTAACCTGGCTACTGGATCTTGAGGAGCGAGCATAAGATCACTGAACATCTTGGTATGTCTCATCGGAAAGAGATTAGGTGAAGACAGATCTAATCCACTGCAGTTTCATATAGTTTGCCGGCCGGTGTGGCCGAGCGGTTCTAGGCGCTACAGTCTGGAACCGCGCGACCGCTACGGTCGCAGGCTCGAATCCTGCCTCGGGCATGGATGTGTGTTATGTCCTTAGGTTAGTTAGGTTTAAGCAGTTCTAAGTTCTAGGGGGCTGATGACATTAGAAGTTAAGTCCTATAGTGCTCAGAGCCATTTGAACCATTTTTCATATAGTTTCTGTAAGATTCCGACTAGATTATGGCATCGCTGCTTCCAGGTCAGCTCGATTATCCTACGTCAAGACACTAGGTGCTGTCCACCATGAGTGTATCAGATTACCGGCAGGGGCCTGTTGAACTAACGTATTTTTGAGTCCGTGGGTAGAGGCAGGTGAACGATAACTACGAATTCGGTGACGTCTCCTCATAGGTAGACAGGCGCTGAAACATTAGCATTGCCTCAGTCATTGTGATTTAGTCTGTTGGACCTTTCTAACTGAAACATTAGCACCGTCCCAGTCATTGCGATTTCGTATAGTCTTAATTTAACTTTGAGTGGATGTTCATAAATCGGCCACATACAACAGAAGCATTTGGGATCTGTGATAAAGAATGACACTCGGATCTATACGTAGAAAGAGATGAAAACACGATGGCCACTTGGCGTCTTTAGAGATCCAAAGTAATTTTAAACTTGAGAGAGTGCAAGAAGTATCGTACTGAATTCTACTTCTTTAAATGTTTGTTTTCCTCAATTTTAAGAATATCGAGATTTTATCGTTTTATATGTAGGTGGATGTAGCTAAGCAGGAGAATAATTTGATAGTTTAGCTGTCTTAGTGAAAGCGTATTGAAAATTCGCGTTCTGTAACAGCTAACAAATTACGATGACGAAGTACACAGAGTCCTGAAGGCACTGGAGCAAATACGACGCCATTTTAGTAGAAAGCATCTCACCTGCTGTGACTAATTCAACGCCTTGCAGTGTATACAACAATTATATACAGTCGAAAAATGTTCAAACAATCGAAGATGCTTTACCGCAGATCAAAAAACACAGAGAAGAGATGGTATTCTGATTGATGTTGGGACACGTTGGAGTGAACTGATGCAGCCGACAAAGCTGTCAAGCATGTAGAGGAAGCAATGCTATTCAGAGTTTCGATTCCATGCACGCTGTCATCTTCTTGTTGGTCATTTATAAATGGCTTTTGGCACTCGTCCTCACAATCAAATTGCCTCAGTTGTGGGTCTGGACTCGTGAGCTCCTGTCAGAAAGGTCATAGGTCACATTTCGTTGTATCTGGCAGAAAGTGATCAAGTAAAACAGAATACTGTTCCCCAGGAAGTGTTATAGGCCTTCTGCTGTTCCTGATACACATAAACCACATAGGAGGCAATCTGAGAAGCCCTCTTAAATTTTTTGCATAGGATGCTTTCATTTATCGTCCTGTAAAGTCACCAGATGATCAAAACCAATTGCAAAATGACCTATACATCTGTAAAGTCGAAAAGTGGCAATTGACTGAAAATAATGGAGAGTGCGACGTCATCCACATGAGTACTAAAAGATAAATAATATAATATATGAAGGCTGTAAATTCATCTAAATACTTAGAAAATCCAGTTACGAATCACTTAAATTGAAAGGATCACATAACACAATATTGTGTTGAAACCAAACCAAAAATTCCGATTTATTGAAGGACCACTTAGAAAGTGCAACAGGTCTACTAAAGCGACTGCTTACACCACGCTTATCTGCCCACTTCTGGAACGTTGCTGTGCGGCGTGGGATTCGCATCAGATGGGACCGACAGACGAAATCGAAAAAGGAGGGCAGCTCGTTTTGTACTATCGTGAAACAGGGGAGAGAGTACCACGGACATGACAAGCGAATTGGGCTGGCAATAATTAAAAGAAAGGCGTTTTGCGTTGCTGCAGGATCTTCCCATGAAATTTTGATCACCAACTTTCTCTTCTGAGTGGGAAAATATTCTGCTGGCGTCCACTTATATAGGGACAAATGATCATCATATTAAAATAAGAGAAATAAAAGCTCGCACAGAACGATTTCAGTACTCGTTTTCCACTCGAGCCTTACGAGAGTGAAAATGTAGAGATATAGCGTGAAGGTACTTTGATAAGCCCTCAGCCAGGCACTTAACTGTGAATTTCAGAGAAATCATGTAGACGTAGACTTAACACGTACTAAGACAGGTCGAGTTATCACGCTATTACGTTGTACGTATCAATAACAAGAAACTTATTTGAGTTTTAGTTATTTTAAGCAAGTTTAAACAATGTTGCAACTTTAAATATTGTAAACTTGAAACTAATTAGTAAACAGAAATTATTAAAATTAATAATTTAAGTATTAAGAAGATAAGAAAATAGGAAAGAGTTCAGATCTATGGAGTACCACCATCGATTCTGTCTAGGAGAGAGTGCCTTAGAAATAGATCGAGCCTCTCGATGCTGGACAGTCGCCACCTGATGTACTATTACTCGGCATCCGAGGGCGAAGACCTTAGCCATTCTTTAAGCGTCTCGCCCTCAGGTGGCGTGATCCTACATGTAGGTCAATTTTCTCTACATGACAGCGTGTATTGTCCTCTATTTCTATATTTCTCTTGTCGTTGTTGTTGTTGTGGTCCACTGTCAGCTCTGGTTTGATGCAGCTCGCCATGCTACTCTATACTGTCCAAGCCTCTTCATCTCTGAGTAATTACTGCAACCTACATCCTTCTGAATCAGCTTAGTGTATTCATCCCTCGGTCTCCCTCCACGATCCCCCCCCCCCTCCCCCCACTTCCCTCCAGTACTAAATCGGTGACTCTTGATGTCTCAGAATGTGTCTGCAAACCGATCCCTGTTTCTATTCAGGTTGTGCCACAAATTACTTTTCTGTTCCTCAATTTTATTCAGTACCTCCTCATTAGTTACGTGATCCACCCATCTAATCTACAGCAGTCTGCTGTAGCACCACATTTCAAAAGCTTCTATTCTCTTCTCGTCCAAATTGTTTAACGTCCATGTTTCACTCCATACATGGCTTCATTCCATACAAATACTTTCATAAAAGACTTTCTGACACATGCATCTATACTCGATGTTAACAAATTTCTCTTTTTCAGAAAGGGTTTTCTTGCCATTTCCTGTTTACATTTTATATCCTCTCTACTTCGACCATAATCAGTTATTTTGTTGCCCAGATAGCAAAATTCATCTATTACCTTAAGTGTCCCATTTCCTAATCTAATTCCCTCGGCATCACCTGATTTGATTTGATTACGTTCCATTTGCTTTTTTTGATGTTCATCTTCTATCCCCCTTTCAAGGCACTGTCAATTCCGTTCAACTGTTTTTCCAAGTTCTTTGCTCTCTCTAATAGAATTACAATTCCATCGGCAATCCTTAAAGTTTTTATTTCTTCTCCCTGGACTTTCATTCCTAGTCCAAATTTTTCTTTTGTTTCCTTTACTGCTTGCTCAATATACAGACTGAATAACATCGGGGATAGGCTACAAAGCTGTTTCATCCCTTTCTCAACCACTGCTTCCCTTTCATGCCCTTAGACTCTTATAACTGCCATCTGATTACTGTACAAATTGTAAATAGCCTTTAGCTCTGTGTATTTTACCCCTGCCTCCTGTAGAATTCGAAAGAGAGTATTCTAGTCAACATTATCAGAAACTTTCTCCAAATCTACAAATGCTATAAACGTAGGTTTCCTTTTCCTTACCCTATCTTCCATGAGAAGTCACAGAGTACTGTACTGCCTCACGTGTTTTACGTTTCGCCGGTATCCAAACTGATCTTCCCCGACGTCGGCTTCTATCAGTTTTTCCATTCGTCAGTAAAGAATTTGTGTTAGTATTTTGCAACTTGACTTATTAAACTGATAGCTCTGTAATTTTCACACCTCTCAGCACGTGCTTTCTTTGAAACTGGAATTATTATATTCTTCTCTAGAAGTCTGAGGGTATTACGCCTTTCTCATACATCTTGTACGCCAGATGGAAGAGTTTTGTAACGGCTGGCTCTCCCATGGCTATCAGTAGTTCTAACGGAATGCTGTCTACTCATATGCCCTTGATTCGACTTGTATCTTTCAATGCTCTGTCAAATTCTTTACGCAGTATCGTGTGCCCCATATCATCTTCGTCTATGTCCTCTTCCGTTTCCTTAATATTGTTCTCAAGCACATCTCGCCGGTATAGACCCTCTATATACCTCTTCCACCTTTAATGTTTCCCTTCTTTGCTTAGGACTGGTTTTACATCTGATCTCTTGATATTCATGTAGGCGGTCCTCTTTTCTCCAGAGGTTTCTTTAATTTTTCTGTAGGTGTCAGCTATATTTCTCCTAGTAATATATGCTTTTAAATCCATACATTCGTCCTCTAGCCATCCCTGCTTAGCCATTTTGCACTTCCTGTCAATGTCATTTTTATACGTTTGTATTCCCTTTCGCCTGCTTCATTTATCACATTTTTATATTTTTTCATTTCATCAATTAAATTGAATATGTCTTTTGTTACCCAAGAATTTCTACTAGCCCTCGTCTTTTTACCTACTTCATCCTCTGCTACCTTCATTATTTCATCTCTCAAAAGTACGTATCCTTCTTCTATTGTATTCTTTTCCCCTGTTCTTGTCATCCGTTCCCTAATTCTCCCTCTTAAAATCCCTACAACCTATGATTCTTTTATTTTATCCAGGTCCCATCTCCTTAAATTTCTACCTTTTTGCAGTTTCTTCAGTTTTAATCTACAGTTCATAACCAAAATGTCTTAAAATTCAAAATATGGTTCCTAAATCTTTGTCTTACCAGTATATTATCAATCTGAAACCTTCCGGTGTCTCCAGGTCTCTTCCACGCATACAACTTTCTTTCATTATTCTTAAACCAAGTGTTAGCAATGATTAAATAATGCTCTGTGCAAAATTATACCAGGCTGCTTCCTCTTTCATTCCCTTCCCCCAATCTATATTCACCTACTATTTTTCTTCTCTTCCTCTTCCTACCATCGAATTCCAGTCCCCCATGACTATTAAATTTTCGCCTCCCTTAACTATCTGAATAATTTCTTTTACCTCATCATACATTTCTTCAATCTCCTCATAATCTGTGGAGCTAGCTGGGAAGCAAACTTGTACTAGTGTGATAAGTGTGGGCTTCTTGTCTATCTTGCCTACAATAATGCGTTCACTATTCTGTTGGTTGTAGCTTATCTGACTTCCTATTTTTATTCGTTATTAAACATACGTCTTTATTACCCCTATTTGATTTTGTGTTTATCTAATCTTACTATCCAATGAACACTTGTTTTCGTGGCACTCCTGTTACTATACATTTTGTTCTTATTCTATGATTCCCCATATTCGGCTGTGCCGATGTCACACAGAAAGCTTAGGTGGCAGTGGTAAGATGAACGGTTGGACGTGGTAAACATCAAACTGCATTCAGTCAATCGACCACCGAGGTTTGGCTAACCTCATGCCAATGGTTCAAAATGGTTCAAATGGCTCTGAGCACTATGGGACTCAACATCTTAGGTCATAAGTCCCCTAGAACTTAGAACTACTTAAACCTAACTAACCTAAGGACATCACACACACCCATGCCCGAGGCAGGATTCGAACCTGCGACCGTAGCAGTCCCGCGGTTCCGGACTGCAGCGCCAGAACCCTCGGCCACCGCGGCCGGCTCCTCATGCCAATCACACCGATGCAAGTGAGCGCATTTTATCGGGTAACGATTAGGACACTGCCCATTGACGCACGATTTCCTCTTCCAGTGTGACGATTCAACAATATGTGATACCTATATAATGTCACTTGAAACACAACAGATTTTAAATACGTATATTTCATGTGCTGACATAAGGGCAACGATCTGCTTAACTGGAGACCTGTTCGTCATCCTAGCTGCTAACGGGAACAATGTAACACTCATTTTGTGAAGTGTCACGTCTTCTATCTAAAGGGATGGGGAGAGGGAGTCAATGAGCTCTGAGTGCACGGGTCGGTCCCATTTTTTTAGTACTTGGCCATCCATTTAACTGGAAGAGGGTCATTCAAAAGCTTTTCATAACTATCAGTGGATACGAACCACATACACTGCCGGAAAAAGAACCCAACTCCAAGAACGAGGTGTGCGAGATAAACGAAAGCCGGTAGGCTTGTTTCTACATGTGGCAGGTGATGTGTATTCAAGTTTCGCGCCAGTCGCCTAAAAGCAGCGCTAGTAGTGCAACTATGGGGATGAAAATCAGGTTTGCCTCAAATACATGCTGTAATGTTCGTGAGCGTTTGTTACCTTTGAAACTGGACGTGTTGAGTTGACGTTAGTCAAGCATATCTTTAAGGCAAAAAAGAGATCTTTATCAACACCTCACTGAGTCTGAACGAGGTCGTGTAATATGGCTACGAGAAGCTGGATGTTCCTTCTGCGACACTGTAGACAGAATGGCAGGAATGTAGCCACTGCACATGGTTCCTGACAACGGTGGTGACGAGAATGTACGGTCATAAGAAAATGGCCACATGGCACTGCCGCGTGTGGCTACGGCGCATCGTAGTGCATCTGCAGCAGCAATTTGAGCAGCAGCTGGCACCACAGTGACACAACAGACTGTTACAAATCGGTTACTTCAAGGACACCTCTGAGCTAGACGCCCTGTAGTGTGCATTCCACTGGGCACAAACAACTGCCATCAACGTCTTCAGTGGTGTCAAGTGTGAGACCACCGGGTGGCAGGATGGACGTCTGTTATATTTTCTGATGAAAGCTGTTTCTGTTTCGCCGGCCGGAGTGGCCAAGCGGTTCTAGGCGCTACAGTCTGAAACCGCGTGACCGCTACGGTCGCAGGTTCGAATCCTGCTCCGGGCATGGATGTGTGTGATGTCCTTAGGTTAGTTAGGTTTAAGTAGTTCTAAGTCAGCAGTTAAGTCCCATAGTGCTCAGAGCCATTTGAACCATTTTTTTTGTTTTTGTTTCAGTGTTAGTGATGGTTCAAATGGTTCAAATGGCTCTGAGCACTATGGGACTTAACATCTATGGCCATCAGTCCCCTAGAACTTAGAACTACTTAAACCTAACTAACCTAAGGACATCACACAACACCCAGTCATCACGAGGCAGAGAAAATCCCTGACCCAGCCGGGAATCGAGCCCGGGAACCCGGGCGTGGGAAGCGAGAACGCTACCGCACGACCACGAGCTGCGGACATTAGTGATGGCTGTGTGTTGGTTAGAAGGAGGTCAGTTGAGGGCCTGCAGCCGACGTCTTTGGGTGCTAGACACACTGGGCCTACACCTCGAGTTATGTTTTGAGGTGCTATTTCGTATGACAGCAGGAGAACCCTCGTGGTTATCCCTGGCGCCCTGGTTGCAAATTTGTACGTCAGTCTGGTGACTAGACCTGTTGTGCTGCCGATGGTGAACAGCATTCCAGGGGGTGATTTCCTAGAGGATAACGCTCGCTCACGTACGGATGTTGTAGCCAAACATGCTCTACAGAGTGTCGGCATGTAGCCTAGGCCTGCTCGATCACCAGATTTGTCCCCAGTTGAGCACTACGGGACATCATCGGACGACAAATCCAGCGCCATCATCAAACAGCGTCTGTAAGGTGCCAGGACATGGGCACTTACACGTTAGCTCACCAACATTAATATTAATAATAAAGGGACTGAATTATGATAAACATGAGGCACTCTCGAGCAGTACTCCCTGCATGTCTGCAGGACTGAGCCACTAACTTAAAGCGTTGGTGAAAAGCGTCGGAAGTTGAGAATTGTGGAATGTAAAGTCTGCAGATGGCCTTAGCTCGCTGGAGGAGCCACCTGTGCTGGGCAACACGTGGCGAAGACGGGAATTTCGTTTGCCTAGGGGCGTTATGACCTACTCGATCATTGGGTATATCTCACTGGAGGGATTTCGGCGATGGTAGAGCGTTCGACATTGGCCGAAACTGAGTATTCTTCCGCCGCGTTTTCGTACGCGTGGGAGACGAGAGAATTGTGGAGGGACTTCGCCTTCAGCCATCGAGCGGTACGGACTTGGAGACGGCGTCTTGGCCATCGTCTTCGAAGGGAGATATACGGTCTGTATCGCAGCATTGCACCATCGCGTGTTCCGTGCAGAGTTCTGCGGTTAGAGCTCTTTGTGTGCTCAGAAGCGAGATTTTCACCAACGCCTAACCACTTCCAACAACTTACCTAATATTCCAGATCTAGAAGTTATCCTTGCGAGGTGCCGAGTATTTATCAACGCAGTTGCCGATAATAGGGGCACGTAATTGCAAATTGTTAATGTGCCATTCTCAGGAGTGTGTGGGTGGACAAAGAGACTCACATTTTTCTTTTTTGTAAATTTTGTCAGTTGTTGGGAATACGAAATTAAAATGCCAATATTACGATCGAATTATCGACTTAATTGTAGCTAGCATTTACCTTGTCCCAGTAAGCTTTACACGTACTCTAGTCACTGCACTGCTTGCCCAGACGGGAAGGAAAGAAGGTTTGCAGTCTTCTACGTCAGCGACGGACTGATAAGTTTACACGTCAACCGCCCCTGTATTGACCGACCAAACGCAACAGACATGGAACTCTGTCCCAAAAACCGACATCCTGGACCTGTGGAACAAGATGCATGCACGTTTGCGTGCTTACATTCAACATTCTGGCGGTTACACCGGTTATTAATGTACCAGCATTTTACATTTGCAATGGATTTTCTCGCACTTACATTATCCTGTGAACTTGCAACGTTAGTCACTTACATATGTTACCTAGACAAATATATTTTCGAAATTTCGTAACTCTACATTAATTCTTTATTCGTGTTGCGATTATTTTTCCGTTACTGTATTTATGCTGATATGTGTTCCTGGGGAGTAGTCGCGGCAATTTTGTTTGTGAGAACAGACGTGGTTCAAACCACGAAATGTGTATGTTCATAGCAAGTATAGGCGATGATGAACACTGTATTGGACACTGTCTATCCAACATCATCATGATCTCGACGGACTCGGGTAAAAGACTTGCGAATGCATGTGCGTGTGCGGATGGGGGACTCTCTTATCTGCGCAGACCTCCCTAGACGCCCCGCAGCTCCCGGGCTGCTGGAGACGCCGGAGTCCCTGAGACACGGTGGTCACTCGGGGTGGGCGACCGCACAGCTGGCCAACGTGACCGCGGGGGGCAGTAAAAGCGCTCGAGGCACCGGGGCGTCGCCGTCGGCATCGCCGCCGGCGTCGGCGTCGGCGGGGCTAAGCGCGTGAAATAGCGGCCCTAACTCTGCCGGCCGGGCTTTATGTGGCGCGGGCTTTTAGGAGGCGGACCGTAAACCGCGCCGCGGATAATAACTCGGAGGCGCCTCCGAGCCGGCGTTTACTGCCCCGACAATCATGCGGGAATGCAAACAGCTCGCCGATACCGCACTGCTGCCGGCTGCGCTAAATCCACCCCTAATGACGCCGCGCGGACCCCTTTTACGCTCACGAGGAATCACACGATAACTCGCGTCATCGGCGTTCAGTGATAGACGCCCATCTTCCGTCTACGTGCGCTTTAATATGCCTGGAAGCAGACGGTGACGGAAATCTTTCCGTTTAGATTCTTGGATAATTATATCGCAACGCTGAGATCTTCTCTCTGAAATTACACACATCAAAAAAGGTTTTCATCACCTGAGTTCCGAGAGTTCCGGAACCTGCACAGAAAACTGGAATAGAGATTAACATAAACATCATTTCCGCCCTTTTATTACTCATTAAAAATACATATTGAATGTTGTACCATAATGTAAAGAGACCTTCAGAGGTGGTGGTCCCGATTGCAGTACACACCGGTACCTCTAATACCCAGAAGCACATCCTCTTGCACTGATGCACGCCTGTATTCTTCGTGGCATACTATCCACAAGTTCATCAAGGCACTGTTGGTCCAGATTGTCTCACTCCTCAACGGCTAGTCGGCGTAGATCCCTCCACCTTGCTGCATTCGCTGGACAGTGTGTCAAGGCGATCAGCCTCACCGGGTGTCCTCCAAACATATCTCCGACGATATTTTGGTTGAAAGCATATGCGACACTCATCGGTGAAGAGAACGTGATGCCAATCCTGAGCGATCCATTCGGTAAGTTGTTGGGCCCATCTGTACCGCGCTGCATGGTGTCGTGGCTGCAACGATGGACCTCGCCATGGACGTCAGGAGTGAAGTTGCGCATCATGCAGCCTATTGCGCACAGTTTGAGTCGTAAACATGAACTCCTGTGGATGCACGAAACGCATTATTCAACATGGTGACGTTGCTGTCAGGGTTCCTCCGAGGCATAATCCGTAGGTTACGGTCATCCACTGCAGTAGTTGCGGCCTGAGCGAGGCATAACATCGACAGTTCCTGTCTCTCTGTATCTCCTCCATGTCCGAACAACATCACTTTGGTTCACTCCGAGACACCTGGACACTTCCCTTGTTGAGAGCCCTTCCTGGCACAAAGTAACAATGCGGATGCGATCGAACCGCGGTATTGATCGTCTAGGCATGGCTGAATTACAGACAACACGAGCCGTATACCTCCTTCCTGGTGGAGTGAGTGGAACTGATGGTGTCGTGGGGTTTCCTACCGTGGGGTTTCCTACCAGCAGCGGCTCGCTAAACCTGTCAGAGGCCCGGGCCCGCAAAACAAATTGAGGCTCCCCTTGCTGCCTCCTCCCACCCTTCTCACCACACAGGAGTTCTCCGAGAGTTTCAAACGCAAACAGAAGGAAGTCCCACATTGCTTATTATCTTTATTTTGTGTCGCGATAATTTACAAGGTACAACGTTATTTTACGTAACACTGAAAGTGACTGCTCTCGTAATCTCGTTGCTATTATTTAATAGCTATGTTGCCCCTTATACGACAGAAGTCATTACATGATTTCTGTTGTTCGAATCTATTATTTAGGTTTACAACTAAGGCGGCATAGAGCGAGCAGGGTGTATAAAAATTAATCCCTATTTCTCAAACCAAGAGGAAGGTCACTGCCTACATAAAACTTCGTTCAGTGCATGGTGGAGTGTACTTCACTTACGGATTTCAACAAAAGCCACAGTGCTACTCCGATATTGATGAAAATTTATACATTTGATCTTCAAAACAAGGGGAACCTCACCATGTACGTGAAATTTCATACGGTGTATGGTGGAGGGTACCTTACAACAGAATTACACACCGTTTGACTGATCAGCTTGGGAGTTGGCTCATGTATGTATGTTTTCGTGGTGAAGGCATTTATACAAGTCAACGTATGCTGGATGGCGGAGGGTTGTCCTATCTTTAAATAAATTCAACATCGTTTCATCAATGAGCATGAAAGTAGGCAGATATACGTGTTTTTTCATAGATGGGGAAAGAGGAGATGGCATGATGGAGGCGGAGGAGGAAATATACGGAGAGAGGAAAACGTGATGTAGGCGGGGAGGGGGGAGGAGGTGCATCCAGAGAAGTGAGAGAAGCAGATTAAAAGAAAGAGGGAGCAGCAGGTAAACAGAGAAAGGGGGAAGGTGGTGAATGACTAATGGAACACTTTAATAAATACATAAATTAGTTGTGTTATTGTGAATTTGATGTACTATTAGAAAAAGCGGATGAGGTGGACAGAGACGGGAAGATGGCTGGAGAGGGAGAGGAGGATGGAGAGGAGGAGGAAGTGTTGTGAGAGAGGGGGGGGGGGGCAGATGGAGGAGATCGAAAGAGAGACTGGTGGGCGGAAGGAGGAGGTGAATAGAGAGACGAGATAGGACTAAATGGACAAGAGAGATGAGGGAAGAGGGGATGAACTGACATAAAACTGGAATGAATAAATATCCGGGGAACGCCGGGCTTACTGTTAGTAATTAGATAAAGATTTACGTGACAATGGGCGTGTTCATCTGAAAGAAATTACGGAATATTTTCCTATGGTTAAATGCGGCGTATAAAGTCTCGATAACTAGAGTGTTGTTCTTGATGTCTACAGATGATAAAATTCGCTGCTTAATATAGATGACTCCACCAAAGTTCATCTAGTTGGAATTTCATCTTTATAAAATGAACTACATAATAATCAGTTGAAAAATGCTCCTGTTGGAGCACAATAAAGGAAAATATGATCGTGCTTAAAAGGCTCTGGCAGATAAGTGGGCAACCAGCTGTCTGGGACCTCATTCCGCCTTCCTCACCAAAAATTTTGGAAGCGTCAGAGGACGAGTGACCGTGTTATGTAAGATATTTACCAAGTAAAATATCAGTTTTGTTGAGTTAAAAATTCAATAAATAGCAGGTTTTGTATTAGAACTTTAGAAATACCGTTACAAGCGTACTTTTGTGAATGAGATCCGCCAAATACAAATAATTAGTTTCGTATGACATATATGACGAAACTCCAGAATCGGCAAGTTAACTTTGCGAAATTATTGATTCTGGTAAAATGTGTGCTGTATTTAAACGTACCGTTTTGAAACAACAATATTTTTAAGGCCCACAGCAAATCCCAGAATTTTTCACACATAACATCACTGTAAATTTTTTATCATCCAACTTTTCGAATCTCTAGACCCCCTCCGCCGTGACGCTCGTGTTTCCGACTACAAATAAATATCGTAACCGTGAACTTTCCGAATGACATGAAAATAAGAACATCCCTTCACATTTTATCCAGGCTTAGGACTGGCTATGCAATAGTACATAGGCATGTTAAATTTTTTTCATTTTTTCATTGTATTTGTTATTATTTGTTTGTTGTTGTTTATTTTTTGTTGTTTTTGTTGTTGTTGTTCAAAATTACAGCAGCAAATTGATAACCTTTTTTTCTTATCAATCGTAATTTCTTATTCAATTTTTTGTAAAAAGGCTAGAGATTTTAACCACCTTTTTAAATCTCCAGAGTCTTCATATGTTTTCATAATGTCTTTAATCTTTTGTCAAGATCTATGAATCTTGTCATTCTTTTTTGAAGAGGTAGGCCAGTGGAATCTTTTTTAATTTGAATAATAGGATTCACTGCCTCCTCCTTCAGATTTTGAATCAGAAAGTACACATTTTGATGTTTCTGATTTATTGAGGAGTTTAGTTTTCTATGCCAACCTTCGACAGCATTCGTCGTTTTGTGCCGTTGGTTAAAAACATTACATATTCAATAGGTATATTAGGATTTTCCATCCATTGATCAACCATATAATCTGCAAATGCTACGATCTTCTCTCCACTGGACATTTGTTCCATTATTAAAATCCACGCTTCACCGACAGTGTTAAGTGGAAGACGTGCCACTGCAGCACACATGCAACAAAACAATCGGACTTCCTCCCTATCCCTGTAGTCTTCCCTTAATCCCAGTTCCTGTAACTTCTTCAACAGACACTGGTTAAAGTGAAAATTACAACCGGAAAGTTGTATTTCAGGGAACACTGAATTCATTGCTTTAATTGTAGCCACTTCCATCTTAGATTTCAATCCAGAAAAAAGTCTTTCGTACGAATTTTGACTTTTGTCTGGCAACAAAGCAAATAAAAAAGGAAATATCTTAGTTGCCTCTTCTGTACTTCCGATGTCGACATGGATGTACAATTGTTTGAACTGTTTCGAACAGCTGTCAAATGTCCCACCCATAAGCACAGCTCCATCGTCACAAAGGATTTTCTCTGCTTCTTAACAAGCAAATACTAGAAGTCTCTTGCCTGTAACAGAGCCATCATCAATCTTCAAAAAACTATTACCTTCCGTTAATTTCAAAAGGTCTTCGCTGAGGTGAATTTCCGAACTAGAGCCAGGGTTCTGGGTTGTCCCAATAGCTCCTCTTCTCGTCTTACACAATTGAGTCTTGGAGCTGTCATAATTCGAAATATATACCACGAATTCTAATCCTTTATCTTTCAAATCTTGAAATTCCTGCTTAAAAATTTGGGCTATAGGCACTGTCTTTTCTTCACGAACTCTTTTTCTGCTATTATGTAGTCTTTTCTTTATCTCCACATCTGTTTTGTCAGGTGGACAAGAATGTTGCTGTTCAACAACGATTTCACCATTTGCAATTTTTAAACGGCCTTTGGACCTACTCCATTCATAATTGACGCACATCCAGTTTGAACATTCTTCATTTTTCCTATAAATACGGTAGCGATGACCATCCTTGATAAGACACGGCCTCCCTTTCGTTGTTGTTATCACTTTCATCGTGTACACTGCATAGAACAGAAGTCGTATAGGAAAACGCACGGAACGAAAGCTATCGACGACGACACTGAGAAGCGGTGACAACACCTGCACTGAGGGTGAGCGACTGGGGTAGAAAAGCAGTGGGAGAGGCTCAGTTCGCAAACACCTCGTTAGGGAACCAGTTGCTCGGGACAGCTTCGCTACCTGCTGCACCCTTGTAGGGTAGGAAACCCCACGGTAGGAAACCCCACGTAGCCGAACTGATCGTCCGTCGGACCCCCTCCGTCTAATAGGCGCTTCTCATCACGGTTGTTTACATCTTTGGGCGGGTTTAGTGACATCTCTGAACAATCAAAGCTACTGTGTCTGTGATACAATATCCACAGTCAACGTGTATCTTCAGGAGCCCTGGGAACTGGGGTGATGCAAAACGTTTTTTGATGTGTGTAGTTCAGGAGCCTACTCGAAGTTTTGCGAAAATATACTCGACATCCTAGCAATAAATAATCCTGAGCAAATAGGGAGCATCACTCCGGATGCGGGGGTTAGTGACCGGGTGTATGTTGTAGCGAGACTAAACACCGCAACATCAAAATCTACCAAAAGTAGAAGCAAAATATATAAATCTAAAAAAGCAAATAAAAATTCGCTTGGCGCCTTACTAAGACACAGTCTCCACTCCTTCCCAACTAACTACGTAACTGTAGACCAGAAGGAGGTTAAGCTCAAGGAAACAGTACCTGCGACAGTTGAGAGGTTTATACGGAATATACCAATAAAATGGTATTGATCCCCATTGATACGCGAAATACTTAAGAACACTGTTGCAGAAGCAATGAAAAAAGCATGCAGAATTCATAAGAATATAAAATCCCCAAGATTGGTGATATTTTACTAAAGGTCGAAACTCAGTGCGGACTTCGATACAGTATGCCTTTAATAGCCTCCACAACGAAACTCTGTATCGAAATCTGACAGAAAGTTCAAAGAGATTCTGATTGTATGTAAAGTAAAGCGGCGGAAAGACACAATCAGTGCCTTCACTGCACGATATCAATTGTAATATTACTGATGACTTGGTCACTAAAGCGGAGTTTTTAAACACAGTTTCCCGAAATTAATTCACAAAAGTAAATGCACCTGAATTCGAATCAAGAACAGCTGCCAACATGAGTAACTTAGAAGTAGATATCATCGGTGTACCGAAGCAGCTTAGATCAATTAAGAAAGATAGCTCTCCCAGGTTAGATTTCATACCAGTCCCAGGTTAGATTTCATACCAGTTAGTTATCTTTCAGACAATAGTCCCCATATTTAGCAATCATATACAATCACTCGCTCGACGAACGATCCATGCCAAAAGACTGGAAAATTGTACATGTCACACCAATGCTCAATAAAGGAAATAGCAGTAATTCGATTAATTACAGACCTATACCACAGACACTGACTTGCAGTAGGATTATGGAACGTATACTGTGTTGGAGGATTTTGAATTACTTTGAAGAAAACGATCTATTGACACATAGCACGGATTCAGAAAGTACCGTTCTCGGGGAACAGAAGTAACTCCTTATTCACATGAAGTTCTGAGTGCTATCGACAGAGGATCTCAAATCGATTCCATATTTCTATACCTCCAGAAGGATTTTGATACCGTTACTAACAAAAGACTTCTAATGAAAATGCTTGCCTAAGGAGTATCACTTTAGTTGTTCGACTAGGTTCGTGATTTCCTGTCAGAAAGGTCACAGCTCGTGACAACTGACGGAAAGTCATCGAGTAAGACAGAAGTAATATCTCCCGTTCCCCAAGAAAGTGTTATAGGTCCTCTGCTGTTCATGATTTATGTAAACGATTAAGGGGATAGTCTGAGCAACCCTATTAGATTCTTTGCAGATGATCCTGTCATTTACAGTCTTTTAAAGTCATCAGACGATCAAAACGAATTGCAAAGTAACTCATACACGATATCTATATGGTGCGAAAAGTGAAAATTCCCTCTGAATAAGAAAAAGAGTGAGGTCATCCACATGAGTACGAAAAGAAATCCGTTAAGTTACGGTTACATGATAAATCACACAAATTTAAAGGCTGAACCCTTAGAAGATGCAACAAGTCTAGTAATGTGGCTGCCTACATTATGCTTGTCCACCCTCTGCTAAAGTTTTCTTATCGCCAGATAAGATTGACGGAATACATCGAAAAAGTCCAAAGAAAACGTCTCGTTTTTTACTAACGTGAAATAGGGAAGAGAGTGTCACGCACATGATAAACGAGTTGTGGTGGCAGTCATAGAAACAAAGGCGTCTGTAATTGCAGCGTGATGTTTTCACGAAATTGCATTCATCAACTTTCTCCTCTGAATGCTAAAATATTTTACTGCCGCCACACTACATAGCGAGAAATGATGATTGTAGTAAAATTAGAGAAAACAGTTTTCTCACGCGGTTAGAAAATAAAACGACAGAAAATTAGTCTGAGGATGGTTCTAAAACCCTCTGACAGGTACTTAAATATGAATCATAGATCATCACGTAAATGTATATGAAGACGAAGGAGGATCTTGTTGATCGTGTACATATCGCTGCTGCCAGCATTTCCTTAAATTGTCGCCGTGGAAACGGAAAAGAAAATAAAAGTCACGCCTTAAGTTCGTGCAACAGGAGCACACTTACCGGAAATTTTTTCTAAATAGGCGTTAATGCGGAATATCGACATTTGTGTGAAAAGCTATGAATAAGTTAGAGATTGGTCTATTTAATACAATAGTATGTTCAGAGTTCATTATTTTAGTAGTTTATCAATCAGTTTAGGTGTTAGAGTACTCCCCTACAGTTAACTAAATTTTCCGTCGGTGCTTGGCAGAACATGATAATATTATTATATAGGGAATGTTTCCTAATGTTCTGCAAAACAGTATTCATTTGTTCACGAACAGGCTTTCGGCTTCTTAGGTCATTTTCAGGTGACAACTGAATGTTGTAAACACGAATAAAATGACGAGTGTCCTACACAGATAAGCAGAAGATTCAGAAGTGACATGTAGAGTGTTCGTGTATGGAAACATTTCATTTTTGTCGTGCAGAAATAGTTACATTAACTGAAAAAGGAAACAAGGTACTCAAAGTGGCGATACTTTTAACAACTGATGAAAAATAAAGTTGAATTCACAATTTTAATTTAGTGTTTGTAATTAAAACTTAATTTAACATAGGAGAAAAGAGAAACTGAGTTTAGTCATTTAATAAGCTGGTATTCTGCGTCATATTTTTGTTGATTTCCATTATTTCCAGTTGGACCAGTTTTCCGTGTTTGGCTCTGAGCACTATGGGACTCAACATCTTAGGTCATAAGTCCCCTAGAACTTAGAACTACTTAAACCTAACTAACCTAAGGACATCACACATATACATGCCCGAGGCAGGATTCGAACCTGCGACCGTAGCAGTCGCGCGATTCCGGACTGCGCGCCTAGAACCGCTAGACCACCGCGGCCGGCAACAGAATGTGAAACTTCACACTCAACATCACATGAGTGATTTTCTGCTATAAGACGATCGGAAAAGTTTGAATATTTCAGCCGGCCGGTGTGGCCGTGCGGTTCTAGGCGCTGCAGTCTGGACCGCGTGACCGCTACGGTCGCAGGTTCGAATCCTGCCTCGGGCATGGATGTGTGTGATGTCCTTAGGTTAGTTAGGTTTAAGTAGTTCTAAGTTCTAGGGGACTGATGACCATAGATGTTAAGTCCCATAGTGCTCAGAGCCATTTTTTTGAATATTTCTTTCTAAATCTTCAGTTCTCTCATATTCAAATAACATAACTGCTACTGCTCTGCCGGTATGTCCCAGTCTGTGTTCATCATTCGAGAAACATCTCGTAGCCCTTCCATGTGAGGCTTCTTTTGTCTGCAAGCATTAGCTTACGGATTCGTGTTTCCCAAATTTGGCTATGGATGGTTTCATGATATTTCCACCACTAACAGAAATCCTTTTAAGAGCTTTTCAATTCTGATTAAGTGTTCAGACGCTTTCCCATGACATCAGCTACTTTTTATGAACGTTAACTGATGAAATGTAGGTGGAGATGACCTTCTGGAATGCAATACAAAACAGACATTTGTTTAGTGAAGATGGGGCCTGAAGCATTGGGATAAAGCTGTCAGTCACTACACAGTGCTGATTGGTGAAGAGGGGTAAAATGTTAAAAAATTCAGGATGCTGCTTGGAACTAATGAAATCAGGCAGTCAAACTGAAAGTCAACAGGGTAGGATCTGCAGTCCTGTAGACACCATTGTCTGCTATTTTATCGGTTTCTTGCGGCGGAAACTGCAACTTATTGATTCTCAAAGCTAATTTTACGTGGGCATGGAAATTTGTCGAGAGAACATATTGAAGATAACATAACACAGAATAATGTTTTATACAAGCATTAATATATTTAAAGGTGATTCTACAGATCCCTGGTGAAGAGGAGACCAAGGACGCGAAACAAAAAATTCATACATACGTGTTATAAAAATGGATGTACACTGGTGTGCGGAAAAAAAAAACAGAACACCCTAAGCGACAAGAGACAGGACGTTCATATTCACAGGACATGCACATTAGTATGTTATATGTTATGCAGAAATTATTAGCATTTCAATCACCTCGATTCAGATGTGTCCTGTCGCCTCGTAGCCAACGGGTCTTCCTTGGGCCCTGATAACTTGTTCCATGCATGATGGCATCGATGTGTACAAGACGTGAATGGCGTCCTGTGGTATAACCATCCATGTTGCATTCACCTCATTCCAAAGTTCGTCTGCGGTGGTTGCCATTGGGTCACCCTTCATTTCATCGTATCTCACGCATTTTCAACTGGCGATAAGTCTGGTGGTCTGGCGGGCCAGGACAAAAAGCTGATACCCTGTGACACCAAGAAGGCATGTGTTCATACAGTAACATGTGGTCGTGCAGTGTTGTACTGAAAAATGGAATCTGGGGTGTTATGCCGAAAGGGTATGTCTATAGGTCGCAGGATGTCATTCACGTAGGTCTCAATGGTCACAGTGCCCTGTACACGCACCGGCTCTGAACTGTGGCTGTACCCAGTAGCACCCCATACCCTAAGGCCGTGAGTTGGCACTGTATGTCTTGTGCAAATGAAGTCACTGGGATGAAATTCCCCCTGTCTGTGGAGAATTAAAATGCACCCATCATTTTCAAACAAACAAAACCTGGATTCGTCCAAAGATGAATTCCTTTCCCCAGCGACATCGTTCCATACACCATTGCCGTTTAGTATGTTTCTGCACATTCGTCAAAGGTATATATATTCGTATGCGTACTACAAACAATTTACAATAAATTCACTCATTATAGAATAATTTGTCCTCTATAAAATTTACAATATTACAATACTAATTTATAAAATAAAATACGTGGAACATGATATACAGTATAATAAAATATTATGCAGTCTTTGCATTCTTCCAGAAGTCTACATATGCCCTCGCTGTTTCGCTGCACGCCATCAGGTCTTGGGCTTTGCACGCTCTTGCATGGTTTATTAGCGGACATTGAAGCAGGTGGTTCATGGTCTGGATGTTTCCATACGGACACAAAGTAGTTTCACTAATTCCCCACTTGTGTAGATTTTTGTTACATCTGCCCATTCCTGAACGCGGCCTATTCCGGGGTTTCCATCTCTCCAACTCAAGTTCCGCACCTGTTGGCAGCACTTCCTCAGAATCGCGAGCAGATTCTTGTTGTTCCTGCCACAGTCTTTTTCTAGAAGTTTTTGGTGGACCTGTGAGTGGTTCGGTTGAGTGGAGAAAACTAATTCTTGACTTAAGGCGTTTTGGTACCATTTGGTACCCATGTAGAGGATGACGTTGATCCTGAACCTGTTTTGTTCGTTCAATTCTGCTCCGTATTGAACGTCGGACATTTGGAGGAGCAATTCCTGATAAGGTGTATAGGTGTTCTACTCTTGTTGGCTTAAGACATCCAGTAATATGTCTACACGTCTAGTTCAGGACAGTGTCCAGTTTGTTTGTGTGGTATGACCGCTCCCAGACAGGACATGCAAAGTCAGCAGCAGAGTAACAGAGTGCCATGGCGGTGGCGCGTAAAACGTTTGGATTAGCTCCCCATAATGATGTTGTTAGCTTGCCAAGTAAGTTATTCCGTGATTGGACGTGTTCCGCTTGAATGACAGTGTCCTATCAAGACTAACTGCCAAGTACACTGCGAAAGGGTAGTGTGCTAATCTTGTGTCATTCCACCAAACATGCATTTCTCGTTTCGCCTCTCTGTTGTTACGATGGACTAGGCAAGTCTGGGTCTTACTTGGATTGGGTTTCAGCCGATTTTTATTGTAATAGTTGGTGAGATTTTCCACGTTCTCAGCTAGTATTTCCACAATATCCTTGTAGTTTGATGCCTGAACTGCTATTGCCCTATCATCAGCATAAATGAAAGATCTTGACCGGGGACTAATAGGATGGTCATTTGTATAAATATTGAATGGTTCAAAAAAATGGTTCAAATGGCTCTGAGCACTATGGGACTCAACTGCTGAGGTCATTAGTCCCCTAGAACTTAGAACTAGTTAAACCTAACTAACCTAAGGACATCACAAACATCCATGCCCGAGGCAGGATTCGAACCTGCGACCGTAGCGGTCCTGCGGTTCCAGACTACAGCGCCTTTAACCGCACGGCCACTTCGGCCGGCTAAATATTGAATGACATGGGGGCAAGAACACTGCCCTGGGAAGCCCATTTTTTTGTAGTCGCCATCTTCTCTTTTTACCCTGGAACGCAACAAAATATCTTCTGTTAAATAGAACTGATTTGAGTACAGCATTGAGTTGAGGGCTTTTTGTTGTTTTTTTGCACTTTCGCAATGAGATTTCTGAGGTTGATAGTATCATATACTGCCGTCAAATCTATCAAGACCATCCCTGTAGCTAGTCTTTCCTCAAACCCATCTTCAATATACTGGGTTAGGCTGAGAGCTTGACTGGTACAACATTTGCCAGGCCGAAATCCTGCTTGCTCTTTTATCAGGATGCCCTCAATCAGCTCTTTGAATCTGTTTGGTATCAGTCTTTCAAACAGCTTGTAAGTTGTACACAACAGAGAGATCGGCCGATAACTCTTAGGATCTTCTGGATCCGCACCAGGATTAAGAATTGCAATTATTTTTGCCTGCCTCCAGATTTTAGGGATTCGTCCAGTTGCCAAACAGCAGTTCATAAACTCAAACAGCCACAATCCACAATTTAGAGCGAACACCAAAATGTATCAGCCGTTTCATTTTTAATATCATCTATACCTGGGATATACTATCTGCTTTTTGAGCAGTCTCCACGCTTTCCGACTACTGTGGGTCATGTTAATGTTTTCTACGGTGTGTTGCCACTTGTGTCATCTATTTACAATCATTGTTGTTATGACTTCTTCGCCCGCCTCCATTGTTTCTGGGAAGAACGGGTTGGCGTCATAGGGATCACAATACGTTTCGTATTTCTCTTTTGTCTCTTCGCTGTAGCCTGGAATGTACGACTTTCTACATCTTCTCGGTGTACTCTCCCGTGCGCAGTATTTTAAAGCTTTAACAATCTCACTTTAGTTTTCTGGTAGAGGTTGAAGAAATGAAAGTTTATTGCCCACTCCTTTCGAGAAAACTTCCCAGTTAGCTTTTTTGAAATTAAATCTATTTCGAACGGGAAACTCTGTTGGTTGTATCACTGGGTTGGTTTTGCAGAGTATTGGCCGGTGCTGCGTCTTTGAGATGGGATTCAATACGAGCTTTTGGCTTATGTTCGCAAGAGTATTGCTAGTGAAACATAGATCTGGATTATAGCCTCTTTTCCATCTGCCGCTGTTGAATGATGGAGTCAGTTTTGGGTTGTGGATCAAATGTAGCTTGTTGTTTTCAGCACACTGTTCCACTAGTTCCCCATCTTTGTTAGTTTGTGTATATCCCCAGGCGCCATTGTGACTGTTGAAGTCTCCCATTATTATGTCTGGTATATCCTTGTACTTCCGCAGGGGTGTACTGAACTGATATGGTATGTTGGGCGGCTTATATACAGAGTGGATGTTTATGTTACCCAGACTTACAGAGGCTACTTCTACGCTATTCTGATCATTAGTTCTATCTTCTGTGATTTTGAGATTATTTACGAAAATTGCACTTCCGTATTGGTTATGGGGAATCTTTTTGATTAGCTGAATGCCAGGTATTCTTGACTTTGTGCAGTCTGGCCCTCTGTGCGTTTCCTGGAGGCACAGAACATCGCACCTATAATCCCTGCACATATTTAAAATAAGATCTTGTTCTGCATGTGACAGTCCTTCTGTGTTGAATGAGATGATGTCAGTTTTGGCTCTGAAAGGAGCCATAATAAACGGCGACAGACTGTCACCCCTGACGGTGTACGATACGTTACATTGTTCCGCCAAAGCCGAGGAGGCGTAGATCTATCCTGCAATGGTATTCGAATGAGGTGTCGATCTTCTCGGGGGATGGTGTGGGTGGTGCGACCTGACCCATCTCGTCATGTTCTGGTGTCTACAGCCTGCCTTGAACCATTTTACACACACCCCTTGCACTGTCGAAACAGTTTGTTCCACATGGGCAGCAATTTCCGGATGGATGCATCACATTCTGTCATACCAATAATGCGTCATCTTTCAAACTCACTGCGAGCCACCCTACATGTCTGGTCATTCAAGGTATTCTGAATGTGAGTGTACTTGTATGTTTGTATGGATGTGTATGTGTTCCACATCTCATCCTAAACCACTGAACCTATTTCAATCAAACTTGGTGCCGTATCACTTACTGTCTAGAGAGAGCTGCTGTAGGGGTAAGACCCACTTACCTTTCAATGCAATGGGGAGGGGATGAAAAAGTACTGTAGTGTACGACTCGCAAAGACACAAGCTTTCTTCATCCAGTATTTGAAAATGAAAGCACTTAGTGATTTGCAATAAACTTTACACACAATTTAAAGCCTTTATGAAACTTTCTCTCGCTGACTCCACAGAATGATGGAAGGAAAAAGGTTTTTCGCTTACTACATTTTTCTTGTTCATGCAGTAAAACTGAAGCATGAAACATGACATTTTAATTTATTACTTCGTTACTACTAACTGTATTAGTGACGCATTTTGCAGTCAGTATTACACACACGACTGACTATATCAGCAAAATTGTACCATCGTGCAGCACAAGCAGGGAGGCGCGCGATAAGTCACCGTATTGAATTATGATCCTACAAGTTTACTATTGGGGCAGTAGCTTTCAAACTGTGTTCTCAACTTTGTGCAGTTCATGGAAATTACACCAGATGTCGTTGTGAGTTCATCGCTTCCGTTTTGAGTCCGCCATTTCAGTTTGCCGCGATGGTGCACAAAGGGAGGTTGACTGTCGCACAAAAGACGAAGATTGTGTTACTGTTCGCGGCGACGAACAGCGTTACATTGACTCAGAGAAGGTTTCGTGCTTGTTTCGGCAAACGGTGGGCTCACAGCCCACAGATAATACGCAGATTACATAAAAAATTTGAAGGTACTGGATCTGTTTTGGAGTGTCAGCGGCCACATGCACGTACCGTACGTTCGCCTCAAAACCCTGAAGCAGTTCGAGTGGCTTTGACTCGTAGTCCGAGTAAGTCAACAAGAAGAGCCAGTGCCGAGTTGGAAATTTCTTGCAGATCTTTACAAATAATTATTCAATCCCACCTTCGCTTGTATCCATACAAAATGACTATGGCGCATAAGCTTACTGCGAGAGATAAGGAGCAGAGACTACAGTTTGCAAGGTGGGTAATCGAGCAACACCAACACATGGTTTTCTGACGAAGCTTATTTTTATGTGAATGGTGTTGTGAACAAACAGAATGGGCGCTGATGGCAGAATGGGCGCTGATGGCAGAGGGCATGGGTCACATTTCAGTGGTGCCAGTTGGGTCTATCAGTAGATCGGCTTTCACTAGGCATGGCCTGCACCTGAATAGGTATGGGAAGGGGAAACTGGCAAAGCTCATAGGTGACAGTGTAGTGGATGGTGGTGGGATCACTCATGGAAAAATTCCTGTAGTAGTTGGTATTAGAGCTGCACCTTTTTTAGACTGAAGTCAGCTGATAGGTATACCTGCTTAAAGGAAGCCCCTCTAACTAAGGGCTCACATTCAGAGGACGTCATGTTTCTAAGTAGAGAAGGAATTAGCGTATTTCATCAAAGTATAAGAGGTATTAGACATAAATTTAATGAACTGCTTATAGATGTTGACTCTGAAATTATTGGTTTATCGGAGCATGACTTAAATAATTTGACAATTCAGAGGCTTCCTTTACCAGGAAGCTGTTTCCAAGGAGTTCCTTGCAGGGGGGATAGTAGTTATGTACGTAAAAAATAGTATTCCATTTGAGTCCATAGCTATATCACAGCACTGCACTAACCAGATATTTGTATGTTGTGCAGGGGCAGCTGAATTTAGTGAAACTAAACTTCAAATTGTTGTTGTTTATAGGTCCCCTAACTGTGACTTCAGAGCATTTCTGCTCAAGCCATAGAGGGTTCTTGATTCAGTTTGTAGGAAGTACTAGAAATTAGTTATATGTGGTGACTTTAATATAAGTTATGTATATGATGTTGCAAGAAAAAGAATGTTGGTAGATATCCTAAATTCATATGATCTGATGTCGACTGTGTTCTTCCAACTACAGTGCAGGGGAACAGAAGCACAACCATAGATATTATTTTTATTCATTTTTCATTAGTAGATGGGCATTCTGTTAGTAAAAGGGTGAATGGCCTTTCAGACCACAGTGCACAAATTTTAGCACTAAAAGGCTTTTGTACTCAAACAAATGTCACATGTAATTACAAACTATGTAGGAAAGTTAATCCAACAGCAATAGAGAGTTTTTTAAACCTTGTCAAGGAATAAGAGTGGTATAATGTTTATGATGCTGATAAGATAGATGATAAATATAATGCTTTCCTTAAGAAGTTTCTCATGCTCCTGGAGAGCTGCTTTCCATTAGCACATTCTAAATTGGGTACTAGCAGTAATAGGCAGCCCAGGTGGCTGACTAATGGGATAAGAATATCATGTAGAACAAAGCAGAAATTATATCAAAATGTTAGAAGTGGCCACAATGAAGATACAGTAGCCCATTATAAACAGTATTGTAAGGTGCTTAAAAATGTTTTAGGAAGGCAAAGAGTATGTGATATGCAAATGGAATAAGTAGTTCACAGGATACAATTAAAACCATATGGTCAGCAAGCGGGAGATTGAGTCAATAATTAAACACTGAAGACAAAGGACTCTTATGGATATGATGGAGTGCCTAGCAGAATATTGAAGTACTGTGCTGCACATGTTAGCCCTGCGTTTAGCCAAATTTGTAATTTTTCTTTTAGGAATGGTCAGTTTCCTGAACGATTAAAGTACTTAGTAGTAAAGCCGCTTTATAAAAAGGGAGAAAAGGATAAAGTAGACAATTTTAGACCTATTTCTATGCCATCGGTGTTTGCTAAAGTTATTGAAAAGGCTGTGGATGTAAGGAAATTGATCATTTTATATCACACGACTTGCTATCAAATGTACAGTTCGGCTTCAGAAGTCGCTTAACAACTGCTATATTCTCTTTTCTCTGTCGGTACTGGATGGGTTAAACAAAAGGTTTCGAACGCTAGGCATATTTTTGATTTAACTAAGGCGTTAGATTGTGATGATCACAAAATATTACTCCAGAAGTTGGACCATTATGGAATATGAGAAGTAGCTCACTGTTGGTTCACCTCTTACTTTAGGAACAGACAGCAAAAGGTTATCATTCACAGCATAGACAATAGCTGTGTTGTGGGGACTGTGTTGGGTACAGTCAAGTGGGGGGTACCCCAACAATCAGTGTTGGGGGTCACTCGTGTTCCTTATTTATATAAATGATATGCCCTCTAGTATTATGGGTAACTCTAAAATATTTATGTTTGCTGATGACACTGGCTTGGTAGTAAGGGATGTTGTGTGCAACATCGGCTCGGTTTCAAATAGTGCAGTTCATGACCTAAGTTCATGGCTCGTAAAAAATAAACTAACGCTAAATTACAGTAAGACTCAGTTTTCACAGTTTCTAACACGCAATTCAGCAAAGCCTGACGTTTTAATTTCACAGAATGGGCTCATGATTAGTGAAACTGAACACTTCAAATTTCTAGGTGTTTAGGTAGATAGTAAACTGTCGTGGAAAGCCCACGATCAGGACCTTGTTCCAAGACTTAATGCTGCCATTTTAACTATTCGAACAGTATCTGAAGTGAGTGATCGTTCAACACGAAAATGAGTCTACTTTGCTTATTTTAATTTGCTTATGCCGTGCGGTGTTATATTTTGGGGTAACTCCCATTATAAAAGGATATTTTTGGCTCAGAAGCGAGCGGTTCGGGAAATAAGTGGCGTAAGCTCACGAACTTCTTGTCGACCCTGTTCACGAGTCTGGGTATTTTAACATTGGTCTTTCAATATATATATATTCCTTACTGTCATTTCATGTTAACAATATTAGCTTATTCTCAAGAATAAGCAGCTTTCACTCAGTTAATAATCGGCAGAAATCAGACCTACATATGGATCGGACTTCCTTAACTCTTGTGCAGAAAGGTGTGCAGTATACTGCTGCATCCATTTTCAATAAGCTACCGCTCGACTTCAAAAATCTTAGCAGTAATCCACGCGTTTTCAAATCCAAACTGAAGAGTTTCCTCATCGGTCACTCCTTCTATTCTGTCGAGGAGTTCCTTGAAAAATTAAGCTGATTCTTGTTGTGTTGTTGATTGCATTTACTTAAACTTATGAATTGCCTTTTTGGGTTCATAAGCATTTTTATTTTTATCTGTTATTACTTTTATGTTGTAATTTCATGTACTGACATGTTCCATGACCTTGGAGATTTGCTCCTCAATTTGGTCCCATGGAACTTGACATGTAAATAAATAAATAAGTAAATATCGACAGTACAGAAGTAGGATGTTAATCTAAATTTTGAAACTATAAATGAACAAACACTCTGTAAGCAGTCACTGAATTTTAACATTTACTGTCGCAACTGGCTCTGGAGATTTTTCTCTGCCATCACGTAAGAGGTTTTGTTTTTAGTTTGGCACAAAGCTAAAACTGTCATTCACCCATGGAATAATGTCTCCAAACACAATGAGATGAAAAAATTCAGTGACTAATTAAAAAGTGTTTGCTATAGAGGCCAGGGTGGCAGGCCTCTATGATGGGTGGTGGAACCGGGTTGGCAGCGGTCAGGAGGCCAGTAGTTCGCACCTCTGGGGAGGGTAGCAGTGAAGCAGTGAGTGCATGCCTGATGATCGTCTGGCATATCGTCATGAAAACATTGATGTTGAAACATTCGTTTATTGTTGATCAACTACATTAATTGTGGTATTACTCAGGGAGTTCGACATACTCTGGATAGAAGCTGTAAGCGGCCTAGGAGGAAATGCGTGTGTCTTCTGGTGACCTGGCAGCGTCAAGCATTATACGTCTGATTGAATGATGACAGCAGTGATTCAGCAAGACCACCGACCACAGCAGCGAGCGGCGAACCACAATGCAGGCTAGAGACTGCCAAGCGCTCTGCACGTGATTGCGCTGAGGCGCACAGAATGATGTCATTGACACAGCACGATTGAGATGGCTCATAGCAGCAGAGGTATCTGCCCATATGAGCAGAGGCAGGCAGCAACGAGTTTTCCTGTGCCAGTGAAGGCGTCTGGGCGACTGTATCTCCTTCGACTCGAACGATAGCCCCGTGTTGGAGGGCGCTAAGTCTACACGCCTACAGCATTGGTCTCAGCCTGATCATCAGGCCACAGCTAGCAGTGACTGAGTCCGGAAATGTAGAATGGTAGATCCATATAGATTCGTAGGCTCATATACCATGGTAGGTCCCCCTCACCGCCCCTCAGAGCTATGTCTGGCTGACTACAATGCTTCTGATAGAAATGAGGAGTATTTATATGGATGTGGCCCATCTATGTTTTGTTAAATTATTGGTTTCTATCATCACTCACAAATTACTACAATTAATTGTACATTACTATCTTCGCCACGTGGGATTAGCCGAGCGGTCTAAGGCACTGCAGTCACGGACTGTGCGGCTGGTCCCGGCAGAGGTTCGAGTGCTCCCTCGGGCATGGGTGTTTGTGTGTTTGTCCTTAGGATAATTTGGGTTAAGTAGTGTGTAAGCTGAGGGACTGATGACCTTCGCAGTTAAGTACCATAAGATTTCACACACATATGAACATTTGAACATTAACAACTTCTCTTTCCTTGTCCAGTTCTTAGCATTCATTTAACAGTAAAGAGTTCCACTCAATTCTTTCTTACGCTTAGCATTTCTCCATGTTTATCAGGTTGCTTCTTATCTTATTCTTACTTAACTATCGGTTACTTGTCACAGGTAACCCATTCCACTGCTAGGTGAAGGGCTGGCAGTTCTCGGAGTTGGGCAGTATTCTTCCTGAGGTAGATGCACGTCATATGAAACAAAACCATTACCACGACATTACATGAAATCGAGATAATCAGGGTCGCGGTGTTTTTGCACTACTTATCGCTAAACTGCCGTACATACTGGAACGTTTGCTGAGAGCTAATTCGATCCGAATGTGAAGCAATAAGCTCATCTAATGAATTAAGGATGTCTGGTTTTAGGGTGCTTGTTAAATAGGTCAGGTTCAAGGCTGGCAATATTTCCAATTATGAAATCTTCAAGGGTTAACAGCCGAGTGGCGTCGTCTTCTAGTCACAACGTTTCAATGGATTGCGTATCCATCATCTTCAGGTGAAGTGTCGGGATGCTCTCTCACTCTCACTCTCATCTAATACTTTCCCCTCTTTGGGGAAGTGTGTGGGGGAGTTGGTAGCCTTACGGCTTTTACTCCACTGTGTACTTGTGTGTGTGGTTATTTCTGTAATTTTTAGATATCTGCGTGATGTGATGAATGTTCTGTGTGCGTCCGGTACTTGCCTGAAGTTGGCGAGATGATTGATATTGTGGGGGAGAGAGGAGGATTAGGAATTGGATATAGGGATTTTCTCTTCAACTTAGTCGTCGAAGATCGTCTTTGGGCGTTTGTGCTTAATTCGGGACATGTCATACCGACCTAGGGAGTGGATGAGGACGTTCCCTGATCTGGAAGAGCTTTCATAGAAGGCCCTTGCCAGATCTTGGAAACGCTCTTTCAGGGGTGGGATTTCAGCTGCGGCGTGTAGATCATCGGTAGGGAATCCGAGGGGTAGATGCAGTGCCCTCCTGAGGGCGCGGTTCTGCAGCCTCTGGAGTTTGTCCAGGTGCAGCTTCGCCGCGTATCCCCAGACAGGGCATGCATACTCCATTACTGGCCGTATGAGGGCCTGATAAACGTTTACTCCTACAGAGCAGGGAAGGGAACTGGATGTGTTGAGGACTGAGTATAGGATGGACATTCTGGTACAGAGCTTCCTATGGACCTCGTCTATGTGGGGTTTCCACGTAAGACGAGAGTTCAAGGTCACGCCAAGGTATTTGGCGGTTCTGCGCCAGGGGAGTTGGGTTCCGTTTAGGTGAAGATGGAGGAGAGGGGCGGGGCGTTGAAGAGGTTCGCGCCTTCCGAGCCTCCGGGTAATCAGCATAGGCCTGCGTGTTTTCAGCGTTGATAGTGATGCGCCAACGACGGGCCCAAGCTTCTGTGTCATCTAAAACCATTTGTTGCCTACGGATGACCAGGTCCTTGTTCGAATTTCGTGTGTAGAAGGCTGTGTCATCTGCGTACTGTGTGGTGTGCACCAGGGGAGCCGTTGGTGTGTCCGCAGTGTACAGACTGTACAAGACGGGCTTCAGTACCGATCCCTGTGGCTTCCCAGCACGAATACGCCTTTTGGTGGAGGTGGTAGTTTCTACTTTGACAGAGAAAGTTCTATTCGTGAGATAGCTTTTGATCTGCCTAACCATGCTCCCAGGGAACCCTTGTGTGTACAACTTGTAGAGTAGCCCTCTATGCCATACTGAGTCGAAGGCTTTGGCTACGTCTAGTAGCACTACCCCGCAGTAGCCTGTAGCCTCTATGATTGAAGGCCTCTTTAACTGCTTCAACCACACTCTTTATCTGTTGTGGGGCAGAGTGGTTCTGCCGGAATCCGAATTGGAAACCCAGCAGAAGTTGCTCTCTGGTAATATGGTCCTGTATGGGTATTAGCAGGAGGAGCTCATAGACCCTGCTGAGAGTTGGCAAGAGGCTAATCGGCCTATAGTGCTGCGAGAATAGAGGGTCTTTTTTTTTAAAAAAAATCTTTATGGATACAACAACATTATAACACGATTGGAAAACAAGTATTATGATACAAATGATTCATAAACAACAAACATTGTATGATACACACTAACCCACCACCTTATATAATTAGTGGGTCCAATTATTATACTTAAAACAAGCAGCTTATACTAATTGATTAATGGCACTTGCTATGGACAGGGTTAATCTAACTACTTGACTACTCTGGTTATTCTAAGACTAGCTACCCTGCAGCGTTACAGGTGTGCCAGATGATATACAAACCTACTAATAAGGCCTGCTCACTGAGCTAATCCCAGTGAGCGTGCCCCTGGCACTGGGCTGGCCAACTACTTTTGAAATCGCTGCAGTCCCTACCTATGTTAGTAATGTTAGTGTTCTAATTTTACATTATTCTAGTATAACTACTTCCTATGGAGTCTAGTGCATAAGTCAAGTCCGGGAATGGTGCTCCTGCTCCCCTGATCCGACAACGCAGCGGATTCTGGTTGTGAATCAACCGGCCAGTACCGCGCTCTGCGGCAATTGCAGGTGCACCTAAGTCTTCATCGGGTTACATTTTTTGGTGTCTAACCGTGTTGGTTTCTAATAAAATCCCTCAAGATCTTTTGGGATATTTCATTTGCCAAATTGTTGAGGACATTAAAGGTCTCGGCACGTCGCAATAGTGTGTATGTGTCTCTGTTTGGTAATTGATTTCCAAGTTCGAGCGCCACATCGTCATATAACGTGCAGTCATAGACGACATGTTCGGGTGTTCCATACGGAGCACCACAGTCGCACGCTGGTGTTGCCCGTTTTCCAAATCGACATAAATACGTCGGATATGGCCCGTGACCTGTAAGAAAGTGCATCAGACCTCTGCTCGGCTCAAAGTGGCTCATTTGAAGCCTTTCTCTGATATTTGGTAGTAGCTGGAAAACCCTTCTTCCCGTTTCCTCAATTTCCCATTGCTGTTGCCATAACTCTTCGCCCCTTCTCTTTATTGCATATTTATCCCCAACTTGTACCCCCATGATTTCCCTGGTCTTATCTATTTTTCCTTTGGAGACCCAGTACCACGCTCCCTGTTCTCTAATTTTTATGTCTAAAGGACATAATCCTATTATTATCAGTAAGGCCCCCCCCCCAGGTGTTGTTCGGTATGCCCCGACAGAACGCAACAGCATGTTCCGCTGCACCCTTCTCATCACTGCGGGCACCACCCTCGTAAGCCTGTGTGCCCAAACCCCGCTCGCATATCCTACTAAGGACGTTAGGATACTGTTGTGGTACAGTTTGATCAAGTTGGGAGGTAGGTGGAATCTTCTATGGCCTATACTGATGAGATTATTTAGAACTTCTAGTGCTCGCTGCGTTATGTTTTCTATGTGAGTATTATAATTCCATTTTTCGTCTATTGTGACTCCTAGGTATCTGGCCTCCCGACCATGCAATAGCTCCTCAGACAGCCATAGAGGGGCTCTGGACACTCCTTCTCACGCAAGCGGGAGAAGAGCGAGGGCCACCACAGGTTGTCGAAGGCGCCACTGATGTCCACCATGATGCCTACCACATACTTGTGCGGGGTTGAGCTGCAGACCTCAGCTGCCAGGGCAATTGCGTCAGACGCCGATCGCCCCGGCCTAAAGCCGAAGTGCCTGTCGCTCATCCCACGCAGTATCCTGTGCGCTGTCAGTCTGTCAGCCAGTAGCTTCTCCAACTGTTTTCCTAGGTTGTCTAGGAGGCAGATTGGCCTGTAGGATTTGGGTTCTGTGGGGTCCTTATCCTTCCCTTTTTTAATAATTATTACATTAGCCCTTATCCAGATTTTAGGGAATCTCCCAGTTCTTAGACATTCATTGAACAGTCCCGTGAGAGACGCTACTAGCTGAGGGGCAAGGAACTGCACCACCTCCACGACTATGCCGTCTGGCCCCGGTGCTTTGCCCTTTTTCAATGATTTGATTTGTGCAGCCACTTCTTCTTCTGAAAAGGGGTACACCATGGTGTTGTTGGTGTATTCATTTAGATCCTCCCTGCGAATTTGTTGTTGGAGTTCATCCTCCTCATTTTCCTCGTCATCTGGCAGCAGAGTGCGCAGGAGAACTTCAGCGGTTTCCTGCCACGACTCTGTCATTCTGCCTCCGTCTCTGATTGTCGAGAGGACCGCAGGGGACCTGATCTTTTCCCTGACCAGTTTGTATGGTATTCCCCAAGGATCAGTGGCTAGCTGGCTCAGAACATACCTCTCCCAACTTTTCATTCTTACTTCCTTTATTTCTTTTTGGAATGTTTCTTTTTCCTCCCTGTACTGCTGCAGCCAGAACTGTTTTTCTTGCCAGACGGAACTTCGCTGGTAGTACCTCCTCGCCCATCTCACAGACTGACGCATGCGTTCAAGATCGGCAGACCATGGAGATGGGGAAGCCGCCACGGCTCTCCTCCTGGTTGGCACAGCGGCCATGACCGCGCTGACTATCGACCCTACCAGCTCTTCGGCGTACCTATCTATGTCCAGGTCACCTTCCGGCAATGGCGGAATGTCACACTCCCGAGCCAGGCAGTCCCAATCGGTTTTATTGTAATTAAGTTGGATTTCCCATCCTAGGTCCCAGTGGCACCCTTCTTCTCTGAGGCAGAAGGTAATTAAGTTGTGATCACTTGTAGTGGCGTGTTCAATAACCTTCCAACCTTCAATGATGCTGATGGCGTTAGCAGTTGCCAGGGTGACATCAATGTTTGTCCCCTGCCCTCCGCCTCCCCTGTAGGTGGGGGGATTACCAGGTTTATTTGCCACTACAAGTTGGGAAGCCATGATTAGTTCTTCAGCCTTCTCACCATTAGCATCCCTTGTGCCGCTGTACCACATAGGGGACTTGGCATTGATGTCTGCCGTAACAATAACCCTACGCCCGCGTAGCGCCGTGATGGTTCTCGCAAGGTGGTCCGAGAAATCTTCAAAATTTCCTCCATATTGGAAATACATGTTCACGAGGTGTATTAATCCTACTGGTGTTTGTAGTTCTACTACATTGCAGTGACTGTTGGATAGCTGTGTTACTGTAGTGGCCCTTAGGGCCTTGTTTGTGACTATTAAGACTGCCTTCGGCTCTTCTCCGGTAGAGATTGTCTGCCAAGTGGTAGACATGAAGGAGATCTGCCCCGCCCGGGAGTATGGCTCCTGCAGACAGACTACATCCAGTCTCCTCTCCTCCACTACCTTCCGAAGCTCCTGCATGACCAGCCGACTGTTATGGGTGTTTATTTGTCCTACTACAATTTCAGATGTTATGGGAAGTAAGTGTGGAAATTGCAATCAGGCCATGGTTTGTTGTAATCTGAAGCAATTCGGCCATTTGCAAGGACAGATTGTACGTAGATCTCTTGCATGTTCAATTCTTCTCCTCTTCTCTCGAAAACCCTTCTGAGCAAGTCACGCAGAGCTCCGGAATCTGTGGGAAGATTCATTGACTTTAACTGTATGCTATCCACAGCCTCCATTGTTGAGAAGGTGACCTTTCTGCCACATTTATGCCCTATACGTACGACGTGCCTGAGCGCCGTGGTGAGGACAGCCGGCTGCTACAAGCGTGAGAGTTGCATAGCAAGCTCCAAGTTCGGGTAGATCATTCTAGGATCCGGATCTGGGGCTCTCGGAAATGCTTCCAACTGCATTGTACTCGTGATTGTATTGTCTTGTACAACAGTTTGGAGAGATCCTTTTTGAACCGGAACAATGCTATTACTCTCTGCTGGTTGCAGTCTTCTGTTTCCTCTTCTGGCTCCGTCTGTATGCACAGGTCAACCATGATTGTTTGTTGCGGGCTTGTTTTTTCTTGACTGGTGACGAAGTTTTCTGCCTCTGGGTTGAGTGTTGAGTTGACACTCAGATGAACCAGAGTCTTGGGCTCTGTCAAATTGTCTGAGTCAGCCTTTTCTTCTATTTATTCAATCTCTATTTCTGGTTCAGTTTGGATGCTTGAATCAACCATAGTTGTCTCCTTTTTCTTTCATGGAGAGATTTCAAAAATTCTTTGAATTTCTCTGCTCTTTCCGCATCCCTTTTCTTCTTACTTGGAGACTTTCTTTTCTTGGTTGATCCGGTTTTGTTGTTGCCATCAGCCATAGTCTGTTCTAGAGATTAGGCGTTGTTCGAGTAATTTATATGTTGGGCAGGCCTCCCGGTTGTGCCACAGGTCTTTTTGCCCCTTCGTGTACATGGTATGCATACAGCGGATTTCCTACAGTCCTTTCTTACATGGTCTTCCTCTCCGCACCTGGAGCAAGCCGGCTTCCTACTGCAGTATTTATGAATATGGTCAATGTCCCCACAATTGTGGCAACGGGGTACGATCAGGTAGTTCTTCACGTTTATGGCGTGAAAACCTATGTACACCCTGCCCATAGCTGTCAGTTTCCTCCATAATGCCCCTGCAACTTCAGCAACATGATGAACTACATCTCTGTCCCTAGGTCCCGTCTTAAATCTGAGTTTAAAATCTTTTAGGAAAGTTTCCATGCTTATATCTGAATCCTCAAGGTTTTGTTGCTATAGGGTCTCACATAGGTCCTCATCCGTCATTGATTTTGGGACGTCATACAGGATGACTAGTGGATTTCGCTTTCGGGGGGGTTCACATTTAACTGACTTGCACAATTTTTGGTTCCCTAAGAGCTTGTTTTTGTCATTCTCCGAGGCTACATCTACAATAACTACGTTTTTAGTTACTTTTACCTTGTTAATCCTAATCTTTTCTCTTAGGGGTTTACGGTGGTGGCAAACACTTCCTGTACCTTCTTAATGTCCTTGCCGGGTAATGGTCTTAAGAAGACTGCAGTGTCCGGTCGTTTAGAGACCTTTGCAATAGTCTCTTTTGTTGTTTGGGCCTTTGGTGCAGTCTGTGCTGCAACGCCGGCCCATGTCTTCCCTGGTTGTTTCCAAGTCGTTCATTTTCCCTTTCCAGCTCCTCAATTCTCCCCTCTAGCTTTGCATTGGCTATCGCCCATGCCGCCAGTTCATTTTTAATTGCCTGCACTGCGGCCTGACTGATTTTCCCATTTTTGACGTTTTGGTCTAAAAACTGGGTAATTCTCATATGTCTCTCTAGGTTGCTCTCCTCCGTCGTCTGACCCAGGCCGTCCTGTGGCGAGGGATCAGCTAGCAATGAAGCCCTTATGGGCGCACCTAGGTCGCTTGTCATTGTTAGACAAGCGAAAAAAGGGGTTGGAAGCCCGTCTCTAACCCCGGACCGGCTCCTCTGGCATGGGGGAGGGGGACTAAGATGCAGCTCGCCCACCAACCTCGTCCCTAGGTCAAGGGCATCCCAGAGCCGCCGAGTTCAGCACACCGTTGCCAGTGTCCTGGTCCCCTTCAGTGGCCTCGTCACCGACGATTTCTCCCAGTGTTCATCGGCAAGTGCACCCCGCACTCCGGAGAAGCGGATGCACTTCTCGTCCTTCGCCGCCTACTAGCCCGAGCTCCCACCTGCAGGCCAAGGACCCGCTCCTACACAGGTGGCGGGCCGGTCACCCAGTCGTTCGACGGTCTGGACCCAGCTAACCTGGCCCAGGCGATGTCACCACCCCCTGGGTTTGGCAGAACACACCCCGGTTACCCACGGGCGCGGCGAAGCGCACTTGCCGACTCGCGCCGAGGTCCCACGCCGACAAACGAGGTCGCCGGCATGCAGAGCACTAGCTGGTCTTGTGCCCTGCGAATTGAGGGAGGGACAGATGGTTAGTCCCTCAGACACAGCTCCCCCTGTGCCACGCACCCTTCGCTTTCGCCTTGGGTTGGGGGCGTTTAACGTCCTACCTTGACGGGAGTTTAACGTCCTTCCTTGACACAACGACAACCCTCACCGTTCCACAGCCCGGAGGTGTTATGAGAGTGATGATGCGATAAAAAAAAATGATGGTATGGCCCGGGTCTTATGTAGTGGAGTTTGACATCATCGAGACGGTGCGGCACTCAAACCCGGGTTACGTTCCCCGGAGGGCCTCCACACGTACTGGGGGATCATGGCCGACCATGTCTCACCCACCGCTTTTGATAATTCACGGTGGGCCAGTGCGGTTCAGTGAGGATTGCACCCAGTTAAGGTCTAGCCTTTTAACGTCATGCATGGACGACCCTTCCCGTGTTAGCTTCACCCCATCTAAGGGGTTTACTGAGCGCCGGGGCCACGTTAAGGCCACGGGATAGGACATTACGGTCCCCCCCCCCCACTCAGGTTCCTCTGAGCCACAGAGCACTTCTGACATTCTGAAGGTTTCCGGGAATCAGAGGGTCTCCTGGCGGTTTTAACCCAGTTTCGGAAGGCAACACACCTTCCCCAGGTGGCACCACGCAGACCGCTTTCCCGTGCGAATAGAGGTTCTTTCCCTGGTTTGTGTATCGCGACCACTTCCGCGTATTTCCAGCAAGCTGGGAACTCGCGGGAACGAGTAATTTCGTTGAAGACGTTCGCGAGATGTGTGATCACCGAGGGTGGGAAGTTTTTGACTAAATGATTGGTGACACTGTCATGTCCGGGCGCCTTTTTTGTGGGGAGAGACCTAATTACTTTTGCCACGTCTTCGGGAGCGAAAAGTGTGGCTTCGTCCTCTGGGTCCTCCTCAGAATCGAGGAAGACAGCTAGTTGACGACTGACTACCTCTTCATGGTCTTCATCCTGGGGTTCTGCCGCTTGAAACTGCTTCTCGAAGGAGTCGGTGAAGGCGTTGGCCTTTTCAGCATGGCTGTAGGCCAGACCCCACTCGCCGTGCAGTGGCGGTATCCTAGCACGTCTTTTTGAGGATTGCTTGGTTGCTTGCCATAGTGTGTGATCGTCTACTTTGAGAGCTGTGAGGCGGTTTTGCCATTGCTGGTTTCTGTGCTCATTGAGCAGTTCTCTCTGTAGACGATTGAGCAGCCTCCTGGTGGCCTGATTTCTGGTGATCTTCCACTCTTTTGCCACTCTGTTCTTATGTCGAATTTGAGCTAGCAAGTGTTCCGGGAGCTGAATTTAATCCCTGCTACCTTCGGAATTTCAATAAGAATATTCCAGTCAAAGTTGTCAAAAACATTCTCTAAGTCTACGAATGCTGTAAAATTAGGTTTGCCTTTCTCCAACGTATCTTCCTAAAATAAGTTGCAGGGTCATTATTGCCTCATGTGTTCCCGCATTTCTCCATAGCTCAAGGTCATCTTCTACCAGTTTTCTCGCTGTTCTGCTAATAATTCGTATTAGTGTTTTGCAGCCATGTCTTACTGTATGAAACTGAAATTCCTGTAATGCTCACACCCACCTCACAGTATTATATTCTTCTTGAAGTATGAGAGTATTTCGCCTGTCTCACACGTCTTGCGTTTAGGTACAGCATTTTAACCATGACTGCCTCTACTAAATACTTTAATAATTCCGAGGGAATGTTGTCGATTCCAGGAGCTTTGTTTCGAATTAAACCTTCCACTGTTCCTTCAAATTCTTGTCGCAGAATCGCGTACCGTCTCTTTTACATCTATCTTCTCTTCCATTTCTATAATATTGTCTTCAAATTTGTTTTGCGAAGATCTCTTTATATTCCGCAAGATGGCGTCTGTCTTTCCTACAGTCATGCGTGCTACCAATGCTTCGCATTTCTCCATAAAGCATTGCTCTTAGCCATTTCCTGTTTTTCGTCTATTTCATGTCTGATATGTTTCTGTTCCCCTATGTCTGCTTCATTTGCAGATTTTTATATTTTCTCATGTCATAAGTTAAATTAAATGTCTCTTGTGTTATCAAAGGATTTCTACTAGCCGTTGATGGTCTGCTTCATTCGATATCTTGTCCCTCAAAGCTACCTTTTCGGTTTCTGTTGTATTCGTTTCCCCTGTTTCAATTACGCTTTAACGAATGCTGACTTTGTAACTTTCAACAACGTCCCGTCCTTTCAATATATTCGGGTCTTATATTCTTAACTTTCTCCCTTCTTGCAATTCCATCAGTTTTAACCGCAGTTTATAACCAATTATTATGGTCAGACTACAGTCAGCCCTTTGAACTGTTTTGAAATTTAAAATATAATTTCTAATACTCTATCTCATCATTGTGCAATTTATCTGAAACCTTGCAGTTGTTCACAGTAGCTTACCGTCACTCCTATTTTCTTATTAATTATTAGACTGTTCCCTACATTACCCAAATGGATTTTGTATTGATCAGCCTGTACTAATTTGATCATAATTATTTTTCATTCTGCCATCACACTTCACCAATTACCACTATACCGAAATGCAGCATATCCAGTTTTCTTTTCAAATTCTCTATCTGCGTACCAAACTGAACATCTAATATTCCACGCTACGCGTAGAAGGCCAGCTTTGTTTTTCCTGATGGCAACATCCTCCTCAATTGTCTCATCCGGAGATTTAAACGGTGACTACTTTACCTCCGGAATATTTTACCCAAGAGAATGCCATTGACATTTAACCACGCAGTAGAGCTGCAGTGACATCGAGAAATGTAACGGCTCTAGTTTCCCCTTTGTCAGCCGTTTGCAGTGCCAACACTACAAGGTCATGTTGGATAATGCTACGAGACCAGATCAGTGAATCATTCAGATTGTTGCTCCTGCAGCAAGTGAAAAGGCTCCGGTCTCTCTTTTGAGTCATACGTTAGTCTGACCTCTCCACAAATTTCCCTCCGATGTGGTTGCACCTATGGTACAGACATTAACATAGGCTTCCAGCTGGTACAACGGAGGGGAATTTTTTTTTCACATTAATGATAAAACTACTTGAGGATGTCTTATCCTTTTTGTCCTGTTAATTCTCGCCACTTTCCACAACTATTTTCTCTCATTCCTTCTCAAGATGTCCAGATCTTTCCAGGTCTTCCCCAGTTCAATCCGAAGAGCAGCTGTATTTGTGTCATGTTTAGTTAGCTTCCTGTTTCCACTGCATGTCCTACAAGATCAATGAAGAAATTAATTTACTTCGACATTTCTCTTACAGTTATATTCTACTGAATGAATCACCACAAAGCCTAAGCTTGAAATCTAATGATATGTGAAGCGTTTCTCCTCACTGTAAAAAACAATGATGTAAAAAGGTTAACAGACGGCTTACTAAATAATTACAAAGCTTGCATAGAAAATCAGACTTCAGACTAAAATTCTTACGCACATTATCTAAACCAGAGCATTAAATTTACACTATTTGCTATGAATAGCAAAAAGCGTGGGAAAACCAGAAACACAACACATTACCATGCCTAACATGCTGCAGGAAAACCGATGCCATTCAAAACAGCTTCCAGTCGTGTCTCTGAATGGACAAACACAGGTCCTTTATGATTTTCAAAGGAATCTTATACAACTCTTCCTGCAAAATAGTGGCAAGTTCAAGTAACGATGATGGAGGTGGACAACGACCACGCACACTTCTCTCCAAAATAGACCACAAAGGCTCATGATAATGAGGTTTGGTGACTGAGGTGGCCAGAAGACATGAGACAATTCATTCTCGTGCTCACAAAACCAGGTCTGGACGATATGAACTGTGTGACCAGGGGCCCTGTCCTTTTGGAACACAGCATCACCCCTGGGGAACAAACATTGTACCGTGGGATGGACCTAATCAGCCAAAGTGGTCACATAATCCTTGGCAGTAATGCGATCTCACACAGTAACGCTGGGGCCCACGGAATGGTACAATGTTGGCGCCCACATCATCACCGAACCCCCGTCATGTTTCACTCTTTGGCGCGAACTCGCTCAGATGTTGGGAACAGTGTGAAACAAGACTCCCAGCAACTGCTTTATTCCATTGCTCCTTAATCCTGGATTTTTGCTTTCCTGCTCGCCCTGTAATTCCGCACTCATGGGGCTCCCTTCGTGTTGTTTTGTTGCTGACAGGGATCGCGAGTGGGCATTGAGGTCTGCTGTGACTTTTATAGATGTCGCCCTTTTATTTTTCATCACAATCCTCTTCAATGACCGTCTGTCACTATTACTCAACACAAACTTTTGCCCACGTTGTGATGATGATGTATTTCCGATTTTTGTATGCGATATAAATCTTCAATTGGTGCCTCTTGAAACACTGAATACTTCCGCTACTTTGGTTGCGGAAACAGCCAGCCATAAATCCTCAACAATTTGCCCACTTTAAAATTCACTTGTCTCCGACGTAATGCACACAAAACTGCACAGAACGCTGTTCTGATCACGACCTGCTTTTGCAATGTGTTGAGAACATTGCACAGATGCCATTCGTCGTCAGCGCAATCTGCACAACTGGGTAGCATCTGAGTTTATGTTGAAGCATCGATTTCTCGAGGTGTTTCCACATTTTTATCCAACTCCTTATCCAACTACCGAGCGAGGTGACGCAGTGGTTAGCACACTGGACTCGCATTCGGGAGGACGACGGTTCAATCCCGCGTCCGGCCTTCCTGATTTAGGTTTTCCGTGATTTCCCTAAATCGCTCCAGGCAAATGCCGGAATGGTTTCTTTGAAAGGGCACGGCCGACTTCCTTCCCCATCCTTCTCTAAAACCGGTGAGATCGATGACCTCGCTGTTTGGTCTCTTCCCCCAAAAAACAACCAACAACAACAACCTTATCCAACTTTTTATCCAGTTCTTTATAAAGGTATTAACAGTATTTAGCTAACTCGGAATGAAAACATCTGAATGTATACCGTGTTTGTTTTTAACGATTATACATGAACAAATTCAGACTTCGTGAATGTTACGCTTTTTTGCCAGTAAGGTGTACACCAAATTGAAGCCTTTAATACGAGGGTGATAATAACATTAACAGTCACATCTACTACGTTTATTCTTTTAGTACGTGTTATTACCACATAAATGTATGACCCTTACCAGAGTACGCACCCATGTGTCTCGCCTGCCGTATTGCAAACATACTTTTCCTAGCTCCGTGGTGGACCACGTAATTTAGGCAACGTTCTTGGTGATTTTGTTTAGTTATTAAATTTTACCAAGAAAAACTTTTTAACGACTTGAATCACATCGTTTTATTAGTTATGTAATAATGACCCTTCTCACGAAACTATCATGGGAAAGCGATCCGTTAGGGTCTGTATGTATGAATAGTGCCACACGCGTCTGTTGTGCACATAGGTGCGCCTTTCACATTAGGCAACCCACGCAACACAGGGAATACCAACACGTTTGCCGTGTACACGTACTAACTAGTACGGTATACATACAGTCCATCTACCACCAGTCTTAACAAGCGCAGGTAGCATGGCAAACATCTGAAGTTTCTACACGGCTGAAGACCAGTACAAATAAAAATAATGCCGTCATAAGACGAAATGCATCGAATAAAGCAAGATTATGACATCATCTGTCGCCATATGATCCACTCAAACGGGTCCATCCTCGGAGCTACACGACACTTAAATGTCAGTGACGTTTGCTAATATACAATGTGCACGTTGTCGACAGGACGCCAAACTGTAACCTTACTTCCTTTCTTAGGACTATCGGCTTAACAACCACGAAAACATTAATAATGATACCCTAACGTAGTTCAAACACACATTGAGGGAATTAGTTTTTCAATGTGGGTTTTACATTACGCATAATTCGCATGGAAAATATTTTTGGTTAGTTTTCCTAATATCCCTCGTTTGCATCCAGTGGGAGCTTCCTGTTTAGCCGAGATTGCTAAGCCGCCAACAGGAATTGCAGTCCCTGCAATTAATGAATTTCGTCGTCTTTAACTGAAGGTAATGGAGGAAATTAGGGGTGTATAGTTAATGTTTCTCAAACTGTACGCTGAAGTACACACATCAAAAAAAAGTTTTGCATCACCTCGGTTCCGAGAATTCCGGAACCTGTACAGAAAATTGGAATAGAGATCAACATAAAAATCACTTCCGCTCTTCTTATTGCTCATGGAAACCACACATTGCAAGTCCTACCACCATACAGCGAGACCTTCAGAGTTGGTGGTACAGATTACTGTACACACCGGAATCTCTAATACCCAGTAGCACGTCCTCTTGCATTGATGCACACCTGTATTCGTCGTGCCATACTATCCACAAGTTCATCAAGGCACTGTTGGTCCAGATTGTCCCACTCCTCAACGGCGATGCGGCGTAGAACCCGCATGGGTCACGTCGTCCATAAACAGCCCTTTTCAATCTATACTAGGTATTTTCGATAGGGTTCATGTCTGGAGAATATGCTGGCCACTGTAGTCGAGTGATGTCGTTATCCTAAAGGAAGTCAAATGGTTCAAATGGCTCTGAGCACTATGGGACTTAACTTCTGAGGTCATCAGTCCCCTAGAACTTAGAACTACTTAAACCTAACTAACCTAAGGACCTCACACATATCCATGCCCGAGGCAGGATTCGAACCTGCGACCGTAGTGGTCGCGCGGTTCCAGACTGGAGCGCCTAGAACCGCTCGGCCACTCCAGCCGACAAAGGAAGTCATTCACAAGATGTGCACGATGAGGGTGCGAAATGTAGTCCATGAAGACGAATGCTCGCCAATATGCTGACGATATGGTTGCACTATCGGTCAGAGGATGGCATTCATATATCGTATAGCCGTTACGGCGCCTTCCATGACCACCAGCGGCGTACGTTGGCCCCACATAATGCCACCTCAAAACAGCAGGGAATCTCCAACTTGCTGCACTCGCTGGACAGTGTGTCTAAGGCGTTCAGCCTGACCGGGTTGCCTGCGAACACGTCTCCGACGATTGTCTGGTTGAAGGCATATGCGACACTAATTGGTGAAGAGAACGTGATGCCAATCCTGAGCGGCCCATTCGGCATCTTGTTGGGCCCATCTGTACCGCGCTGCATGATATCGTGGTTGCAAACATGGACCTCGTCATGGAAGTCGGGAGTGAAGTTGCACATCATGCAGCCTATTGCGCACAGTTTGAATCGTAACACGACGTCCAGTGGCTGCACGAAAAGCATTACTGTCTCTCTGTATCTCCTCCATGTCCGAACAACATCGCATTGATTCACTCCTTGATGCCTGGACACTTCCCTTGTTGAGAGCCCTTACATGATCGAACTGTGGTATTGACCATCTAGGCATGGTTGAACTACAGACAACCCGAGTCGTGTACTTCCTTCCTGGTGGAATGACTGGAACTGATCGGCTGTCGAACCCCTCCGTCTAATAGGCGCTGCCAGTGCATGGTTGTTTACACCTCTGGGCTGGTTTAGTGACATCTCTGAACAGTCAAAGGGACTGTGTCTGTGATACAATATCCACTGTAACGTCTACCTTCAGGAGTTCTGGGAACCGTGATGATGTGTGTATTTACCTAAATTCCAAAATCTCTGCAGTGTGTAATGAAGTGATGTAACGTGGTGATCCATGAGATAGCATCAGCTTGTCGATTCGGAAAAGTGGAGGTCTCGAATCACTCCAGCAAGGGTGTAGGTGTAAAATGAGCATTTACTGTGCGTTCACTTTCTAAATACAGGTTCGAAGCATGTTTTATGCTGATTGCAAAACACAGAGCTTAATTAACTTAAAAAGAAATGCGTTCACAGTATGATCTTAGAAACCAAATTCCAATTAAAACAATCAAACACCGGCTTTTGCCACCTCCTTTTTAGGACATCTTACGCTAGCAACAATTTGAATTTGCGGAAATACAAATTGTGAATTAAAGTAGTGATGTCATGGGTGCACCAATAACCTCTTTTCCTGCCTGTGAGCTTCACACTTTCCATTGACTTCATTATTTCTTTACGTTCATGAAAATTTTTTTTACTGCTTCTCATCTCAGTTGAAATGTAACGGAAGCTTTCAAAATTGCGGATAGTATACTGATTGCTATGCAAAAGGCAATATACCTCAAGGACAACGAGTTGTTCCGGGCTTATTCAAGATCTAGGCACAGAGATAGCGGGCAGCAGTTCATAATACCCCTCACCACAGTGAATGTAATGAAAGTAATGCTGAAAAACTGAATCGATTTCGGTGGCACAGAGACAGAATTGTACCCGGCTCTCTACAACGTATCACGAAAGTTGAAAAAAATAGGATGGAACTAAAATTTGGGGGGCTTTTCGCCTGCTGTTGCCAGATTCAGTGAGGATGTGGAATTCGTTGATAAATTAGATCATCTATGAGAACATCATGCAGTCTATCGGCGTTCTCACAGATGATCCCATCAGATTGTATACCTCCCAAGTGACATGGAAGCAGAATGGAAGACCTTCAAACTTTCTGGGAAAAAAAGCCGCATCAGAAGACATACTTGTCAAAATAGGAAATCATATTCCCGTCTTGAGAGAAATATAGAAATTTTTGTGTCGTTTATGTTGAACGAAAGCGAAAGACAGGAGATATGTAAGCATTTACTGCTATGTTTGGACCCCATTGAGCCATGTTTCTGTAAATGTCATTATGAATTTGTTCTTCACAGTGACGTATTTGATATGAAAAAAGTAGAAATAAAAATTCTGAAAATTTATGACTGATGTCCTAATCCGATACTTACGAAAATATATTGAACTTTTAATATTTTCCTGCTGCTGGAAAAAACTGGCAGGCATAATCGTCAAAAGGAAACTTATAATTAGGCCTCGTAAAATCAGGCATGGGGACAATCCACATAACCAACTTTGATTGCTTGAGGGAACGTTGTGCACAGTGACTGGAGATTAATTAATGAGGGATAAACACACAACAAACAATCATAATCCCGCAGGTTTTTTCAGCTACAAATAGCCGTCTACAGTGTATTTGAATGAGTTACCATATAATAAATTCCAGCAGTATATGTCACCATGTATCATATGGTGACATGCCCGCTGTGTCTATACATCTGCCTATACCTGTCTGTACACCAGTGAAGTCATATGGTGACATGTACTGCTGCAAGTTTGTTGAATGGTAACTCATTCAAATGCACAGAAGATGGATATTTACGGATGAAATCTGGATAAGCAAGATTAATAAAAAAAACAGCGGGAGAGAGTCTTACTGCTGTGTTCCTATCTTTCCTTAATTCGACATAAGGATCTAGCGATCACAGACGTACTGGAAGTTCATGACGATTCAGTTAGTGTTAAAGTAAGATTTGAAAACCAAATACTACGGATGTATGTCAGAAAACAAAACTTCGGAATGCAAACATTATACGAAAGTGTCGACATTAATTTTTCCGATCTCCTTGTACTTACATTGTCTCTATTTCTGCTCCTCACAGATCCTACCATACTCTCCAAATCTTTGAACGTAATACACGTTATCGCTTCTATCATATTTTCGTGATGTTGGAAGGAATTGGATGTTCACCAGATTACGAATAGGACACTGTCCATTGACATACAGTTTCCTACTCCGGGAGTATGATTTAAGATTGAAACTTATGGATTCTGATTCAACAATGTTTGAAGTATGTGGAGTACAACATTCGATAAAACGTACTTTAACTACATGTGTTTCATACGCATATGCTGACACGAGAGCAACCCTCAACTTGGCTGGAAATCTGTCCGCATCCTAAAAACAGTGCAACACATGCATTAAATTTTCGCGAAGTGTCAGGCCTGCTGGTTAAAATGATGGGCACAGGAAGTCAATGATCGCTGAGTGTGTGGACCTCCTGTTGCTTTTTACTTAACTGGTACAGTATCATTAAGAAGTTTTTCCAAACTGTTGGAGGATACACGCAACAGATTTGTGTCGATGTTGACAGACATTGTGAAGAAACTTGCTGATGTGTGCCCCTGTGGATCGCCACAGCAATTTCACTTGTGAGAACTGATATCGTTCAATGTGAATGTTAATACCCAGTAAGAGCGCTGATGACCACCTGCCTGCAGCAACGGGTTTGATTGAAGATGTAACAGAGACAGAGGTCCTTGAATCGATACAGTTGAGAGCTGTTCATAAGTCACTGGAAGCCGACAGCCTCCCTCTGGAGTTCTATCGAGCTTTCCAGCAATTTCTTTGCAGCATGAGCGGACGTCTGCCGTGATCTGCTGTCTCCCATGAGGCAGCTCCCTGTGGCTTTCCTTGAAGGACCGATCATATCCACACATAAACCGTGAAATGGATGCAGGATCTGTGAATGTCGCCCCTTGACCTTAATCAACACTGACATGAGGATTTTCATCCGACTGCTGGCTGCGCGTCTCAAATGGTTCAAATGGCTCTGAGCACTATGCGACTTAATTTCTGAGGTCATCAGTCCCCTAGAACTTAGAACTACTTAAACCTAACTAACCTTAGGACATCACACACATCCATGCCCGAGGCAGGATTCGAACCTGCGACTGTAGTGGTCGCGCGGTTCCAGACTGTAGCGCCTAGAACTGCACGTCCACTCCGGACGGCGGCGCGTCTCAAGCGGACGGTTCGTCATGTCGTTTTACAGTGCCAGGGATCTTTAGGAGGCGATCATAACATCCGCACTTCTCTCTACCGATATCGCGACTAGATTGTTATTGCCCAGGCTCACCACCAAATGCCTGGGATGTTGCCTCCCTCGACTTCGGCCAAGCCTTTGATACTCTGACCACGCTTTTTTGTCTGCGGTACTACGGCACATGGGGTCCTCGGACATCATCATAGAGGTGTCTTCTTCGCGGGCCAACGACCAGTGTGTTGTAAAACAACCGTTTGTTGTCTCTGATCCTGATACACCGCTCGGTGAGACAGGCTATCCTCCCTTTGGAACCACAGCTTTGTGGACTCCAACAAAGCCTGGCAGCGATGACACTCAGCAGACACACTTTTTGCTGCACTGCCTATGCCACTACTCTCCTTTGTGGTGAAGATTATGTCCACACAGTACTGGCGCGTGTGGCGACCTATGACAAGGCATAGGGCAGTAGTCTCACCATCCAAAAATCGTATGCTCTGTCTATAAGTAAGGGGCAGCCTGATGACTACGTCGGCGCCCCCTAGGTGTGACCCAATACGTTGCTTGGTCTCTGACCTGCGGCGCTCGACAGCCCTCATCAGCAGGCGTCTCTTTAACCAGATCAGAGCAAGGCCGACTGATCACTGTCGTAGGACTCTAGACATCCTGCAACGGACGCGAGGTGACAGTGTCTATTTAGCGCCACGTATTTCTCATGTTACACAGATGCTTCCGTTCCCTCCATCTCTGGCCTGCAGCATGCTGTTGATTCTGGGATTCTTTGTTAGTATTGGCATACTGTTCAATATCCGTTACGAGTCTCTCACACTCCCGAGGGACAGAGGGGCTTAGGCCTTTTTCATATTTAGGACAGAGTGAAGGCCCTATTTGTAAGTCTCACATGAAGATGTGGCTACGTTATTCCACATGTCTTGGAAGTCTGTTACTGGAGGCCTTCGTGCTGGTCTCTCTCTCTCTTCTCTCTCTCTCTCTCCTGGTGGCTGTTATCGGACATCCCAGCGCTGTTCATCTATATTGGCCAATTCTTACCTAACCTAAGTTACATCTGCACCGCACTATTGTTCACACGCTTTTACTGGCGAGGGCAATAGACAGAGCACCAGAAAAATGTATGCACACTTTATGGAATGAAAATTATTACTTATGTGTTTATTTTACATTTAATAATACGTCAGTCAATGATACAATGGAGATCGCTGCACATGTCGCTGTGATCTCCTGGCGAAGTTCCTCCAGCGTGCATGGCTTTCGTCGATAGACGTTATCTTTCACAGTTCTCCACAGGTAAAAATCCATAGGTGTTAGATCTGGCGACCGCGGAGGGAACTCAATGGGCCTTCTTCGTCCAATCCAATACCCCGAAAAATTGTCATCCAGGAAAGCTCATATGGCTAGGTGGTAGTGTGGCGGCACCCTGTCGTGTTGGTAGAAGACCTCTTCATCAGCTCCATAAAGCGCACTATACCTGGCAAAATTGATGTGTGTAACATTTTCAGTGATAGTAGCATTACAGAAAAAGGGTACTACTAAGCCCAAACACCACACATGAACCCCTGGTAAACTGACCGCTTTATCCACATAAACATGCGGATTTTTTTGCATTCAGCGATCAGGATCGTCATCATTAATCGCGTGCAGTAATCGTGGAATGTAAACTTTTCACTTTGCAGCTTTCAAAATTCTTCGCACATTTGTATTGCTAAACCACACTTCACGTGCACATTACGTAGCAGACTTATATGGAGAATGAACGTTTCCAACATGAGAGGCGACGAAGCAGGACTTGTAGCTGTACGTTGTCTTCCTGATCTTCCTTTGTGAATATCACAAATCGTTCCATGCAATTCAAACTTGTCAATGATGCGTTTACTTGTTAGGAGGGTTGGCGGTTCTGTTTCAAACTCCCACCTCCACAGGGGTTGCACTTCAAGGGCATTATCAAACTTGAAAAACTGCTTCACAATACATTTTCGTTGGTCGAATGTCAAGCATGCTCCAGCCATCTTGTTTTCTCAATACCGAGACGAAAGTGCTAACATCTGTTGAGTCAAAGACCATACTACAACACACTCGTAACTCAAATCGAACGACAATATCGATATGTTCATAGAGCCTGACAAAGAGTGTATACATTTTTCTGGCGGACTCTGTATATCAACATGCAGCTGAGTAGGGCGACAAACGTGACTGAGAGAAATACCCCCATTTAGAGTGGCGTGCTGTGTGGCAGGAGGCGAGCGCCGCTACACTTGATATGGATGTTCAGTCCGCTTGGTTCATAATGATTAACGGGAAGCAGGTGTGCCAGTTTCGGCTACATCAAATTCACCTCGTTAATTCTCCGTTGTGTGTCACCTGTTGAGTGATGGATACGACAGTCGTCTTGTCTTCTGGGGGATGTTTGCCATTCAGTGCGCCATATGTTGACTCTCCTCACACGCACAACTCCCGCCCAGATAACTGCACAATAGATCCTTTTGCCGTGTGAGGTGTATTTTCCAAGACCAAAACCGAATTCTTTGAGACGGTTACGTACTTGGCCGTGCCGCCCACTACTTGCTCTGTGAAGGTCAGAAGACACTCCTCGATTTTTGACGCTACTTAAACGAACTACACTGTGCGATTATACGGGAAACCGAGTATGGGTACGAGCAATATTTCACAGATTTTTCTGGAGCGCGTTTTGTAAGCGACCTCGCAGCTGGATAATCCATAACAGCAAACGTTGAACCATGAACAATTTTTTTTTTTGGTGAAGTGCCTGTTGGCTTCTGTCTCGTGTTCTTTGCCCGACGTTGGCTTAATGAAGTTTCCGACGTTTCGCTAGCACGAATGGCTGGCATTGTCAAAGATTCACCTTCCATTGCTGGCGAAACGTCTGAAAAATAATCAAATGTCGGTTGATGAACCCGAGACAGAAGCCAATAGGCAATTTGTTAGCAAGTGCCCACGAAAGTCTTAACAGTTGTGTACTTTTTTTGTTAGGACTGAACTACCAACGTCGACCAAACTGATACTAGAAGACATACATCGATAATTTCACAGCGAGTAGCACCATGGAGCATCCTGACGACGCAAGGAGACAACCTCTTTTGTTTTTATTGCTGTTGGATAGTCGACGAGAACCGGCTTTCATTTACCTTCCCCTCGGTATTATGATATTATGATTGGTTGGTTGATTGATCGAGGGCGGGGGGGGGGGGGGGGAGACCAACCAGCGAGGTCGTCAGTCCCGTTGGTTAAGGGGAGGATACAGAAGAAAGTCGGCCACGCCCTTTCAAAGGAACCATCCCGGCATTTGCATTAAGCGAGTAGGGGGAAATATCGGAAAACCGAAATCAGGATGGCCGGACGCGGGTTTGAACCAGTGTCGGTGTTATGGGAAATGCCATAGTGCGAGATTTTGCAGTACGTCGGTGATGGCAAAAAAAAAAAAAAAAAATTCTTCTTTTCGGGGCTGCATTTTGGCCATCTTTGATCCTACGCATTCCACCTTCTTATTTCTAAGGTCAAAGAACATGACGTCGTGGCCAGGCCTCGAGCTGCGACCCCTGCCCCATTTGCCCCCGACCTCTCTCATTCCGGTAAAAGAAACTGGTGAAGCGCGTGAATGGAAGTCAAAAGGTCGCAGGACCGGAACCCAGTCATACCCTGATATTTTCAATCTGCCGTTTAAACTAGCACTCACCTCTCAATGATGGGGAGATTCGCCAAAAACGACGGATTCCATGTAAAACTGCAGGTACCCTTTCCGAGTTGGATAACTGAGGTAGGTTATGATCACACAAGTCGCCGAGCAACATCCAATTGATAAATTTGCATCAGGAAATACTTTAGCTTTGGTTATGTTTAATTTCATTGTCGTTTTTCATGGCATAAGACAAAATTTTTAACATGTAGTTAGTGTCCTTTTCGGATTCTGCTTAGACATTTATAAGGTCGGAAAACTGAATGCAATATACACTCCTGGAAATTGAAATAAGAACACCGTGAATTCATTGACCCAGGAAGGGGAAACTTTATTGACACATTCCTAGGGTCAGATACATCACATGATCACACTGACAGAACCACAGGCACATAGACACAGGCAACAGAGCATGCACAATGTCGGCACTAGTACAGTGTATATCCACCTTTCGCAGCAATGCAGGCTGCTATTCTCCCATGGAGACGATCGTAGAGATGCTGGATGTAGTCCTGTGGAACGGCTTGCCATGCCATTTCCACCTGGCGCCTCAGTTGGACCAGCGTTCGTGCTGGACGTGCAGACCGCGTGAGACGACGCTTCATCCAGTCCCAAACATGCTCAATGGGGGACAGATCCGGAGATCTTGCTGGCCAGGGTAGTTGACTTACACCTTCTAGAGCACGTTGGGTGGCACGGGATACATGCGGACGTGCATTGTCCTGTTGGAACAGCAAGTTCCCTTGCCGGTCTAGGAATGGTAGAACGATGGGTTCGATGACGGTTTGGATGTACCGTGCACTATTCAGTGTCCCCTCGACGATCACCAGTGGTGTACGGCCAGTGTAGGAGATCGCTCCCCACACCATGATGCCGGGTGTTGGCCCTGTGTGCCTCGGTCGTATGCAGTCCTGATTGTGGAGCTCACCTGCACGGCGCCAAACACGCATACGACCATCATTGGCACCAAGGCAGAAGCGACTCTCATCGCTGAAGACGACACGTCTCCATTCGTCCCTCCATTCACGCCTGTTGCGACACCACTGGAGGCGGGCTGCACGATGTTGGGGCGTGAGCGGAAGACGGCCTAACGGTGTGCGGGACCGTAGCCCAGCTTCATGGAGACGGTTGCGAATGGTCCTCGCCGATACCCCAGGAGCAACAGTGTCCCTAATTTGCTGGGAAGTGGCGGTGCGGTCCCCTACGGCACTGCGTAGGATCCTACGGTCTTGGCGTGCATCCGTGCGTCGCTGCGGTCCGGTCCCAGGTCGACGGGCACGTGCACCTTCCGCCGACCACTGGCGACAATATCTATGTACTGTGGAGACCTCACGCCCCACGTGTTGAGCAATTCGGCGGTACGTCCACCCGGCCTCCCGCATGCCCACTATACGCCCTCGCTCAAAGTCCGTCAACTGCACATACGGTTCACGTCCACGCTGTCGCGGCATGCTACCAGTGTTAAAGACTGCGATGGAGCTCCGTATGCCACGGCAAACTGGCTGACACTGACGGCGGCGATGCACAAATGCTGCGCAGCTAGCGCCATTCGACGGCCAACACCGCGGTTCCTGGTGTGTCCGCTGTGCCGTGCGTGTGATCATTGCTTGTACAGCCCTCTCGCAGTGTCCGGAGCAAGTATGGTGGGTCTGACATACCGGTGTCAATGTGTTCTTTTTTCCATTTCCAGGAGTGTACTTACATGTATGTCTGACGTAACACCACTAACGTTCCACAGCTGTACGAAATGCTTCGAAATTAATTCGCTGACGGCGCATTCCTTGGCATGTGTTAGGTACAAATCTACTACCCAGAAATGAGATGAAATTTGCCGCACGGGGTTCGAACACAGATATGCCGCTCACTGCGAGCTGTCTCAAGCAGAGGCGCGGTGAAGAAGATAACGACTCTGCTATCGATTCCTCGTGGTCTTATTGTCCTTGCTGAGGGAGTCCAAGCGATTTTGCGAGCATTGGTAATAAATTTAGTGGACTATGATACATGGACGTAGACGTTGCGACATATGGAAGTAAGAGCAGCGTGCACGGATAGCGTCAGCGATTAAGGTGACTTGTCGCGATAAGAGCGATGTCCGATGTGACCTGGTGGTCAAGGGAAGGCACGATTGGGCTACGATTGTGGACGGGGCCGTAACCAATTACTATTGGTTGTCTTTTACAGTTACACACATAATTCCAGACTCAACAATAAATAAAAAAATACCACACGTTATTAATAAGGAATAACAACTGTGTAAATAATAGTGTTTTCAGTGCGTTACAAATTAGCAAATCACCATAAAATACAAATACAAATAATGTTTAAAAAAACAAACCACTGTGATCACGGCTGAAGGCCTTACACGCCAAGAATGGCAATTAATTAAGAATGTTTAAGAACTCGCTGCAATTTACAGGTATTGAAATATTAAAATGTAAGTGACCACAAACACAGCAGAAGGTATCCTACGCCAGGAATGGCAGTAAATCAGTAAATAAGGTTTTAAGGCTTATTGCTAAAATACCAATACCAAATTATTTTTCCAAAGCAAATGACCACATTCACGGCTTAAAGCCTTGCACGCCAGTAACGGCTATTATATAGAAAAGTTTAGATACCTGCTGCAAAACAGCAAATACAAGCAAAGGTTAAGTAAAAGAACAAGCAACTGGTGAAATAAGATGATGGTAAGCTTTGTAACACAAGGGGCCATAGACGGTGCTCCAGGAATCGACCTCTGAGAAGGTCCGGCAACAAACACTTTCGCGAGCGATGAGGTTGCATTCACTTTACAAGATGGTAACTCAGACTAGTGGCAGTCTAACGAATGACTAATGATTATCTTGCTAAAGCTACCTGACGTCCGATAAACCAAATGCAACAATGGAACAATATGCCAAAGCCAGAACCAGCGGTTTGCACTACGTCCCCAGAATATTGTGTTTAGAGCGCCCAGAACGAGAAAGGAACCACTACCAGATTTCCGTCCGATTCCACAAACCCGAAAATCTGAACAAACAAGTCACAGTACAGAACATCAGACAAACTAACAGTAACTAAGACCCTACACGATTTGCGTGCGCGGGAAAACGGAAATGTAACCAACCAAAATCAGCAACCACGCGTCATTGCGGAAACAAACGAAAAGCGAGCCAAAAGTAAGTACCAATGAGTGACATGAAATTCATTAGACACATAAACGCACACTAAACTCACCGTGACAACTCTGACGACGGTTGGCAGATTGAAACAAATCTCTTCACTGCTTTATTAATTCACAGTTGAGTAACCTCACCATCTAATCACTGAGCCAAGTGCTTTTAACACAGCAGGGTCTTCAAGTACTGAGCGGTACACAGATCCACCAAACGCGATCATAATCTGTCACATCACATACGTAATACGGGGCCCACACGGGTGACCTGACTCCACTCTACTTGGATTGAAATGCACTCATCTTAAAGCTTGCCGAATCGGGTTTACGACGAGGTCTTGCACCCTCGTGACCACAGCCCTTCCATCCGGCAGTCCATGTGTGCCGCCAGCGGTCCCGGCGTGCTGACGCACTGTGCGGACCAGGCTCCTCCTGAGTCCCCAACCGAGCTGTCACACTTACACGACACGGAAAAACGACGACGTCGCCCCAACAGTTACTACATTTCGATAACCGCCGCTGCTGCCCCTAGCGGACAGGCAACGCTTGCGAAACGAGTGGCGCCAGTCAAGACAAGAAGCAGACAAACAACCGCAACCATGCCAACTAAAGGATACTGTTGCTGCCACTAGCGGACATGCAACGCTTGCGAAACGAGTGGCGCCAGTCAAGACGAGAAGCAGACAAACAACCGCAACCATGCCAACTAAAGGATACTGTTGCTGCCACTAGCGGACATGCAACGCTTGCGAAACGAGTGGCGCCAGTCAAGACGAGAAGAAGACAAACAACCGCAACCATGCCAACTAAAAGATACGGTTGCTGCCACTAGCGGACAGGCCACGCTTGCGAAACGAGTGGCGCCAGTCAAGACAAGAAGCAGACAAACAACCGCAACCATGCCAACTAAAGGATACTGTTGCTGCCACTAGCGGACAGGCCACGCTTGCGAAACGAGTGGCGCCAGTCAAGACAAGAAGCAGACAAACAACCGCAACCATGCCAACTAAAGGATACGGTTGCTGCCACTAGCGGACAGGCCACGTTTGCGAAACGAGTGGCGCCAGTCAAGACGAGAAGAAGACAAACAACCGCAACCATGCCAACTAAAGGATACGGTTGCTGCCACTAGCGGACAGGCCACGCTTGCGAAACGAGTGACGCCAGTCAAGACAAGAAGAAGACAAATAACCGCAACCATGCCAACTAAAGAATACGGTTGCTGCCACTAGCGGACAGGCAACGATTGCGCAACGAGTGGCGCCAGTCAAGACAAGAAGCAGACAAACAACCGCAACCATGCCAACTAAAGGATACGGTTGCTGCCACTAGCGGACAGGCAACGCTTGCGAAACGAGTGGCGTCAGTCAAGACGAGAAGAAGACAAACAACCGCAACCATGCCAACTAAAGGATACGGTTGCTGCCACTAGCGGACAGGCCACGCTTGCGAAACGAGTGACGCCAGTCAAGACAAGAAGAAGACAAATAACCGCAACCATGCCAACTAAAGAATACGGTTGCTGCCACTAGCGGACAGGCAACGATTGCGCAACGAGTGGCGCCAGTCAAGACAAGAAGCAGACAAACAACCGCAACCATGCCAACTAAAGGATACGGTTGCTGCCACTAGCGGACAGGCAACGCTTGCGAAACGAGTGGCGCCACTCAAGACGAGAAGAAGACAAACAACCGCAATCATGCCAACTAAAGAATATGGTCTGGCCTCCAACAGAGGGTGGAAACGTACAAACAGTACCAACCGCAACCGCGGCGTAGCTCGTCCGGATTCGAGTCAGAGTCGGGCACAAATTTTCATGTCACTGTTGTGTAGTAGATCTATACCCAATACAGCTGATGTCAAGGAACTGGCAGTCTGCGAATTAATATCGATGAATACAATGAATTTATTTACAATCATTTGTTATCCCTTTTGTACCACTTTTCATTGTTTGTATTGCACTTTCTATAGTTAAATGAAAAATAGAACAACAGGTGACACACTTGAAGGACACGTCTTCTGATAAAACTCATAAGGCTTTCATGGCCACTTCTTGAAGTACTACCTATTAGCTGTTGCACTGGCATCTTGCCGGCCGCTGTGGCCGAGCGGTTCTAGGCGCTTCACTCCGGAGCCGTGCTGCTACGGTCGCAGGTTCGTATCCTGCCTCGGACATGAGTGTGTGTGATGCCCTTACGGTAGTTAGGTTTAAGTAGTTCTAAGTCTATGGGACTGATGACCTCAGATGTTAAGCCCCATAGTGCTCGGAGCCATTTGAACCATTCGAACTGGCATCTTCGGCCGACGGTAGTGTAACAATATTCTGATTGTTTAGCAGCACGAGTGGCTGACGTTATCAAAAGTTAGACCTTCTTTTGCTGCCCGTCACCAGTAATGGAGAGTGAATCGTTGACAGCCACTCCTGCTGATGAAACGTCAGAAAAATCGCTAAGGAAACGTCGGTAGAAGATCGCGATATAAAACCACCCAGGCAATATTTCACCTTTATTTATCCTATGGTCTTTACTGGTGCCTTGGTTATCTATGTGGTGCTCGGCGCCTTTGATCCAGTGTCGTAATCGCAGTCTCTTTGTCAAACGATCACCTTCAGCGAGTCCATAAGAGTCGGCCAGGGACTGCAGTCGGTTGTCTGTCTGTTACGGAGTGCCCACGGAAGCAGCGAGCGGTCTCCTTGCGGACGCGGGTGTCTGTCCGAGGACGGACGCGTCGCCGGATGGGAGCTGTCGGGCCCTCCGCGGAGAATGAAAAGCCCTGAATAAGTGAGGGCGCGCGCGGCCGCCGCTACGCGCCGTATGTATATTCGAGCGTACACGGCTGCTGGCGCCGCCTTCCCTCGGCTTTTTCCTGGGGCCCCTCCTCCATTTAAAATGCTTGCCGCCCAGACACCCGATCGCGTCGCCGTCGGCGCGGTGCTGAATTATTTTACCGCGCAGTCCTCCCGGCTGACGCTTGACGAGGACAAGCCCGCCTCGTTTATTATTTCATAATGTCTGCAGCGGCGGCCGTCTTTCAAAAGGCGACACCAGTCCATTAGGCTGTCAGCGCGCCGGCGCCGATTGTCAGGGCGGCTGCCGGCCTGCGGGCTTCACCCCGCCGCCACTCCCTCCTCGGGCAAGTGGCGGCGCCGCAAGGTGACGGGCGGCAGCCCTCGGCCGGCGGTCAGCCGCTGCCGTCATCTCCCATCTCCCTCCCGGCGCCTCGCACCCCCTCCTGCTGCCGCCGTGCATATTTGATGGCGGCTTTAACAGTCGCCGGCGTCTGCCTGACGTGCGCGTCTCCGCTTTTTTTTCCTTACCTCTATCGCCGCATCCACACCCTCGACAAACTGCCGCTCTCCGTCCCTCGCGAAAAGAGAAATGGTTCGTTTCGTGTTGTGGGAGACCCTTGCTTTGCAGTCTTCCTTTTGCGTACATTATCTGCAGACGAATCTCACACATGGTTCTCCTGGTAATACCTTCATGTCATTCCTAATTTTCCCTTCTTTACACGCTTATGAACCAAAACATTATGTCCATCTACTTAATCCCATGTTGCTCAACACATGGGACGAAATACAAAATAATTCTGCGTTGCATGGGTTCGTTAAGTCCTTGGTACGTTTCTGGAGGTACAGTATATCTCGCAAGTTGTCTGCGCACAGATCATACGGGGTGTCCCAGGAGAAATGGTCAATATTCAGGAATATGACAGGAAAGATCATTTGGCGATCATTTTACACTGAGGTGGCAAAAATCATGGGGTACCTCCTAATATAATGTCGGACTTCCTTTTGAAAGGTACAGTACAGCAGTTCGGTGTGACATGGGCTCAACAAGTCGTTGGAAGTCCTTCGCAGAAACATTCAGCCATGTTGCCTCTATAGTCATTTATAATTGTGGAACTGTTGCTGTTATAGGATTTAGTGCACGAACTGCCCTTTCGATTATGTCCCATAAATGAAACTTCCTGGCAGATTAAAACTGTGTGCCGGACCGAGACTCGAACTCGGGACCTTTGCCTTTCGCGGGCAAGTGTTCTACCAAGCAGACCAAGTAGAGCACTTTCCCGCGAAAGGCAAAGGTCCCGAGTTCGAGTCTCGGTCCGGCACACAGTTTTAATCTGCCAGGAAGTTTCATTTATGGGACATAATCGAAAGGGCAGTTCGTGCACTAAATCCTATAACAGCAACAGTTCCACAATTATAAATGACTATTTCCAGTCAATTTTCGGTTCAGTTGGACCAGAGGACACAATCCATTCCATGTGAACACAGCCACACCATTATGTAGCCACCATCAGCTTGTGCACTGCCTTGTTGACAACTTAGGTCCATGGCTTCGTGGGGTCTGCGACACACTCCAACCCTGCCATCAGCTCTTACCAACTGAAGTTGGGACTCATCTGACCAGGCCACGGTTTTCCTGTAGCCTAGGAGCCGACCGATATGATCACGAGTCCTGGAGAGACGCTGCAGGCGACGTCGTGCTGTTAGCAAAGAGATTCGGGTCGGTCGTCTGCTGCCATAGCCCATTAACGGCAAATGTCGCTGCACTGTCTTAACGGATACGTTCGTCGTACGTTCCACACTCATTTCTGCGGTTATTTCACGCAGTGTTCCTTGTCTGCTAACACTGACAACTCTACACAATCGCCGCTGCTCGCGGTCGTTAAGTGAAGGCGTCGGCCAGTGCGTTGTCCATGGTGAGAAGTAATGTCAGAAATCTGGTATTATCGGTACACTCTTGACACTTTGGAACCCGGAATACTGATGTCCTTAATGCTTTACGAAACTGAATGCCCCAGGCGTCTGTCTGCAACTACCATTCCGCATTCAAAGTCTATTAACTCTCACATCGGAAACGTTTTGACATGAAGCGCCGGAGTACAAATAACAGTTCCGCAAACGCTCTACCCTTTTACACCTTGTGTACGCGATACTACCGCCATCTGTATATGTGCTTATCGCAGTTCCATGACTTTTGTCACTTCATTGTATATGGTCATATGCCTTAATCCGAATGTTTCCGAGAAAGGCGAAAGTCGACTACAAAATTCTTGTTAAATGGAGTTTTTAGTCCTATGTTAATGCATTAGTTTTTGATTGAGCACCGTGAAATCCAGAGACTACTACGGTTGTGTGTATTTTGACTGAAAAAGTTCTGGAAAAGGACCTTTGGTACTTATCTTGCAGGCATTACGTAAGCATGTGTAACCTGAATCAAAAGCGTTTTTGAGGTAAAAATGAGCTTCGGAAACACAGGTTCGACTGAACGAAAATTAAAAAACTTTCAAAACGTTTAGTCTGGAATCGATATTATAAACGGTAAACAAGAAGTCAGGCTAAGGGACACATAGATCAAGTCGTTGGGTCTTCATACCTCGTTTTTATTCCAGTTATTAGAGAGGACGTCGGCCCACTGAGATTTACATTGAATTTCCAGAATCAACTGAGAGTTCTCTTCACAAAAGACAATTTTGTGCTCCAGGGATTATCTGTGCAAGGTAGTTGGCACTGCTTGAAAACATATATGATCTGTGATGAATTTCAGTTACCACCACAAGTATATATTTCCATTTGTGATATTTATATTTCTCTTAGATAGGAACAAGTGTAAAACTTATTCTCCACAAATAGTCCAAAACCAACTTTAGTTTTCAAAGTAATTAATGAAATATGTAGTTGGCGAAGATGAGTTTAACTTTAGCTACTATTCTGCAAAAGGTATCTTTAGTGATATTTGTATTCCTCTTGCACTAGAACAAGTGTAAACTGTACTCTCCACCAATACTTAAAACCCAGCATTCGATTATGCAATACAATCAACAAATTAGAAATATGTAGTTGCTGAAGATGTGTTTAGCTTCAACTACTGTTCCTTCAAACCTCAAAACGCGAAATAAAATCATCTGCTGCTTTATTGGAAATTTGTGGTAATGTCTTATGGGACCAAACTGCAGAGGTCATCGGTCCCTAAGCCGACGCACTACTTAATCTAATTAAAACTAACTTACGCTATGGACAACACACACACCCATGCCCGAGGGAGGACTCGAACCTCCTGCTGCTTTATGTCCTTGTTCCATCTCATCAACAGTACTTGTAAATGTACATACTTCGATATGTCAACCTCTTTCAGTGTAAGCCACAACAGATACTCAAATTAAGTGTGTTCCATATCTAAATTATTCTGTGGTGCTTTTGAAGAGGCACAGTGCCGTTTCCGTGCCCAAAACGCCGGCAGAATACGTCAGCAACACAAAAAATGAAACATTTACGTAAACCGTCACAACGTTGTTTTCCACGCCCTTGTGTCACAGTTTGCGAGGACAGACGGTTGAGTGCCTGAATTTTGTAGTCAACTATTCATTTCATAGTAAGCTCAACGTCCGGAATTAGCGCAAAATTTCGAGTATGACACGAGTAGTAACAGACAGGTTTTTGTCGTGAGATTCACTTTGTTGACTTTGGTAATTCTTATCGACAAGTGCGCTTTAAGTGGTGCGTCAGATCGGCCGTAGTGTCCCTGTGTTTTTGCAATGCAGCATGTATATTATACTGTGGTGAGCTAAGAGAGTGAAATGTGGTGGATGCCAGCGACACAAGACTTGTCAGAGCAAGCAAACTGCTAAGTCAGTGAGTTTGGTTATGGCAATGCCTGCCTGCCTGCCTACGTTGTCATTTAACTCTCCTTTTAGAACTATGTAGTTGTGTAAAATAATTAATTTGAAGCTTCGTTGCATTTACAACAATAATTATAAACAAATCGAACTTCCCACATACACAAATGCTCCTTTACATATTTTGTTGGACAAATACATTTTAATATGGCCAAAAAATCAGAACATTCTGATATTTTTGATTAACCCGCAAAATACTTTGATATACTGCAAGATGCACTCATTATGTAATCTTCTTTCGATATTTTGCTTCACGTGAAGAGATCTGACTCTTATCTTTTACACGTCACGAAATCTGAAATTACGTTGATGTTGATTTTGGTTATATACACCTCTAATGGTTCATTAGTTGGTTCAAATGGCTCTGAGCACTATGGGACTTAACATCTATGGTCATCAGTCTCCTAGAACTTAGAACTACTTAAACCTAACTAACCTAAGGACATCACACACATCCATGCCCGAGGCAGGATTCGAACCTGCGACCGTAGCAGTCGCGCGGCTCCGGACTGAGCGCCTAGAACCGCTAGACCACCGCGGCCGGCATTAGTTTCTTATAAGAATTCTACCCAAGTTTTTAGTAATACTCACAAACATAATACAATATTGGGTCATCAGTACTCTACAGCACACTTGTTCGTAATATTTTTGGGGGTGACGGGTCATTCCGACTGTAACCTGCAGTTTCTGGATGCTACTTTTCAGAGCTTTGGGGATTCATAGCCAAATGGTGTTTCTTCGGTGCTGTCACTTACAAGGGGACTGTGCCTACTCGTCATCGCCGATTTTGTCCAAATTTATTGTACGCAGGACTTGGACGGAAATGAAAGTGTCGGAAGTGGAAGCTGGTGATGGCCAAGCGTTTAGAAAAAAATAACAGTTTTGGCGCGGCTCAGGTGAAGCATGACCCATTTATGTTACGAAGTTTTCCAGCCAAAAGTTTGCTCAATGCAATGAGTACAGACTGGTACTCTGAAGGTCGTGGGGTAGAGTCCCTCTGAGGAATTTCTTTTATTTTCAATTATTGTATTATGTACTCGGCAAATAAATCGAAAGAATGATCAGTATATCGTATTTCTTAATATTTCCATAAAAGGCGTGAAAAAGAGGCAGTAGAAATTTTGGACGTGCATAAAAAAACGGCGGATGAGTGCGTGGCAAAATGTAGGAATATCGAAATTACTTCATCAGAATCTGGGAAACTTACAAGAGCCTTAAAAAAAATGTGGTGAAGCTCTACGTGCAGGAGAAGAAATATATTCCGTTAACTCACTCGTGGTGAGGGCAAAAAAATTCACAATTATGCGGCGAGATTTTCCAGGCTAAAGAACGAATATGCACCGTGCATATCTGGCATCGTGGTCTGTTAAACTGATACCCAATAAATGTATTTTGATCATCAGGTAAATAATTTGAAAAAAAGCTTCAAAACTGCTCTTATGTCCTAGAGAGAGAAAAAGAAATCACTTCGCCAGAAGACTGTATCAAAATACATTCCATTATAAGTCACCAGCTATCCTCTGCAGTAATTGGGAAAAGGTACGTTACGCGTGGATTGCTGCCAAATTGTACAATAGGTCTCCTTTCACGAATGCAAACTATGATTCTTTGCTTTTGCGAAAACTTAAAACAACCATGTAACTGTAAAAATGTGGAGTTTATGACATGTGGAACATGGCAAGAAGATTAATGTATCCCATCTCCTGTTTTTGAAGAATATAACACCACATTGTGTAAATCATAAACTGTAAAACAATAAAAGCACCTAATTTTATGTGCGAAGTTCTCATGTCCACCTTATGATACCTTCCGGAAATTTATTGGCAATCCCTTATTTTCCTTTGCCTTTACTTTTCATGCTTTTCATGGAAATGTTGGCAAATACGGGACACTGAACATTGTTTCGGTTTATTCGCAGTGCAACGTAATAACTGCAAATGAAAAAAGAACTTCTCACTTAAGGGACTCGAACCAAAGACCCCCGGATTTCTGTTCTGCACTCTTTCTACTACGCCAGCCGCTGCCTGTAAACTATACTAACAGAAATGGCTGATACATCGCACGACCTGCGCCTCAAAAAGGCTATTTTTCTAAATGCTTGGCCATTTTAAGATGTCACTGCGGTCATTTTCATTTCTGCCAACCCATGTATATATCGCAAACCTGTAAGAAATCGATGTTGACGAGTAGGCGCCCCCCTGGTCAGTCACAATTCATTAAATATGTTCATTCGTTTATGCACTGTTATAATACGAAAGGACTTCGTGAAATTCGAGAGAACAGTGTTGAAAAAAATGTAATTAGTTCAACTGAATGTCTATGGGAACACAGAAATTGTGAAGGAAGAGAGTGTGAATCACATTGCGAAACAACTTGGACAGGTTTGAGAATTGTGGTGAAGGAAAGTCGGGCAGAAAACGTGACTCTCGGTGGAAAAGCACATGGAAGCCTGAAAGAAGAAACAACTGTAAAGCTGAATCATTATTATAGAGTAGCCATTGTTGAGAATGTTTCTTTCCCTAATTTCGACTGCTCTGCTTAATCAGACCTTCGCTAGTGTCTGCCCTTGTATTTGTTGTACTGTTCGATGCGACTAGGATCTGTTTCATTTCAGCATCAATATCGCTATCAGAGAGAGCCAATCCAGCGATTTCCATACTAACACACTAAGCCCCTGCCTCCAGCTATCTTTATCTGAAGTGATAGGTTCTGCCACATTTGTAGCCACTTCACTTGCTTTTTTTGTAACTGTGTTCAAATGTTCATTAGTTTTTAGTGACTGAATTTCTGATTGTAGTTTGGAGACTTCTAATTCTCGTGTATGTTTGTTATGTTGAGTCTCTTGTTCTACCTACGTAATTTCAACAATATCTATATTTTTAAGCCTAGAATCTATTTATTGGAATCCTCATTCATCTCTCTTTTCTAATTTGCACTGAAAAATCATTGAAGTTAACCAAAAGTTCATCTCTAAGCTTCTTGTTATTCTTTTCTTGACTTTAAGCATCATTCTCTAATACTTTTTCTTCCAGTCTACTGCTATTCTCCTCAGTCTCTTTTCTAAGCCCTTTAGTAATACTCTCCGAGAACATTGCCTGTATATTTTGCACAGCATTCAAGTTCCCAACTGCAGGATCACTATTTAAAGAGGAAGAGGTTACATTAGTCTGTATAAGCTGCGAAGGAACCTTCCCCCTAAGTTCAGCATTGCTACTGAAAGACGGAGAGGCTGGATAAGATTGTATTGACGTAGTACCAAGACCAGAATCTTCAGTTACTGAACTAGAACGCTGTGACAAATAACACTCCACAGAACTATTTTCAAATATGGAACCTATTACTGCATTCTCTTGTTCATTCTCTAAGTATCGAAAAGTGACTACTTTGATCATGTAAACGTACAACTGCCACTCCTACTTTATTTGAATTACTAATCTGAGAAGGCCTCTCATCATTCATCTTTTCTACATCTAATTACTCATTAGAAGCAGCTTTTTGTAGTCCTCTAACTCCTGACTTGGATCTATTCATTTGTTTATTTATTTAACCTGACCTGATTAGGACCATCAAGCCATCTGTTACATCGGACCATTGTTTCACACACGCAGTACCTTTTTTACACCATATTTACTGAAGAAAACAATTTTAGTGGGAAAAATAGTATTAAAATTATCTGAGCATCTGAAGTGGGAATGCGAGTAAATAAACTGATTCTGAACTAATAAAGTTAATACTGGCAGTGCTTGTACTATTGCAGCTGCTGCCACTAATAGTATTAATAATAATGACAGTAACAACAATAATGATAGTGGCAGACATAAAAAGAATTTGTATGTGTACCAAATTGATGTTTTCTGATGTAGAGAGTTCTGGGGAAAGGAAATTTAAGGAGACTACACCGGCTAAGGATACTGGGAAATGAGGAAGATCTGGCTGAAAAGAATGATGTACGAGTGTAATTAGTGCATACAGGGACAATGGTAATGATTATTGTTGCTGCAGTAGACGTATCGTTAACTGTCTTCTGAAGGTGGAGATGTTATTCAGTTCTGTAACATAATGCCGGAGGTTATTCCACAATCGGGTTCGTACTACTGAGAAGGGCTTCGAGGAAGTTGCTGAACGATGGCTTGGGGTTGGGGTTGGGTTGTTTGGGGAAGGAGACCAGACATCAAGGTCATCGGTCTCATCGGATTAGGGAAGGACGGGGAAGGAAGTCGGCCATGCCCTTTCAAAGGAACCATCCCGGCATTTGCCTGGAGTGATTTAGGGAAATCACGGAAAACCTAAATCAGGATGGCCGGACGCGGGATTGAACCGTCGTCCTCCCGAATGCGATGTATTGGTATAGAAAGGACTTTTCTGTGATGGGAATGGCTGTTTCTGCCATGTTGTCAGACAAAAGCCTTAAGCCAAAGCTGCTATGGATAAATGGAAGTGTAAGAGTCTGCGCAAGTTTCTTTTTCAGGTATAGAGTGAAGAGAGATGTTGATGGCTTCTTGCATATTGTATTTCCACGCTCTGTCCAATTTATATTTTCACCTATTATTAGTCCTAGGCTCTTCGCTGAAGGAGAGAAGTTGATATTTGTATCATTTTTGGTTAAAGATAGTAGGTATTCCCGACAGTACAGGCTAATGAGCCTAGAATAACCAAACAGTACTACTTGGATTTTGGATGGGTTGAGCTTTAACCCTACACCCTGGGCACATTTTTATAATGCACGTAGATCGGTGTTGAGGTTCTCGGTAGATGTTTTCAGGATTATTGGTTTTACACTTAGATACAACTGGAGGTCATCAGTGTACATATGGTACTTGCAGCAGGACAAAAGTGATAACACATCACCTAATGGTTCTTTACTTGTTACTGTAAATATGACAACAACGAATGCAAATCACAAATATCCTAACACTATCAGTGAATAACTGCTATACACAACTAATTACTGAAACCACAACCAATTCCACAACTAATCTGAGAAACAGTAGAAGCATAGGAAAATACTAGCAACAACAGTATCTCAAAACATAAAATTTTAAGAAAAATGCAGATGTATTCTGCTGTATGTGTACCAAAAAAGGAAATACCTGCACTTATACAATGCAACAGTGAATGTTCAATATAAACATCCACTGCGAGTTACGGCGTAACTATGCAACACCAGAAGCCAAGAATAATACTCAGTGGAAACAAAATCTTCTCACAAAAGTAAAAAAAAAAGGCAATAGGAAAAAATAGAACATAGTACAAGACGATAGTAAAGGTAATACCCAAATGTACAAAAACTCTTCCAAAGCAGATGCCTATCCCACACACTGCATGTCACTTTAGTACACAATAATCGTGTTACCTGTGTACTACAGTATTATTCTCTATAAACAGTGTCATATATCCCAACTAACGATAAAGAAGTCAATGTTTCTCATCTCACATAAAGTAACTGTTGAATATTTCCTAGTGTTTCCCACAGAATATATTACACAACAGATAACAGTTACCTCTATTGTTGCATGCAGATAACTAACAAAAAGAAAAAGAAATGTTTTATACTACACTGTCACACAAAATTTTTCTGACTTACAATGCTATGCATGTGCAAACACATATACAGTTATTTCGCAAATCATAAAATTGTAGACAAAAGATCAAGATAGACTAATAGTATTTTGTTGAAAATACAGTTGCAAAGGAAAGTCTACATCTAACTGCTGTACCAAAAGCTCCCAATAACACGTGCTGAAACGTCGAGAACCGTAACTTTTATGTCATTTAGTGAAATTTTTCAGCTTATTAAAAGTTTTCTTAAGAACTGTAGAGTACAACTTAGTATAAATATTATATTCTATCCACGTGACTGTCTAAGTGTAACAGCATCCTCATTAGAAGCTAGATGTAACCATTAAATTTATTGCATATGAACCTCCCATGTTTACAGTTCCTGCCTACATAATTACTTATATTACGTGTAATCCTTGTGAACAAAATACAGCTTAGCCCCCCCCCCCCCCCCCCGCCAAATCACAACTATGTTGTTGCATAGACATTAGATGTCGTCTAGGTATTTAGATCTCCAATGTAAAACACTTACGTAACCACTCAACTAAAGAATATCACAATGTGTATCAAACCATTAATCGTTTCACTGGATGCAATATGACTAGACACTCCTGTTCCTCAAGCAGACAAAACAATGTTCAGTCCTGGTCCTAATACCCACTTGGCTTACCTGTGCGACAACGGATAATTAGGCAGCTGCAGTGCAATTGTATTTCTCTGGAACAAGCTGGAAGGAAACAAGCTGCTTCTGCAATTATTTAAATACAACTTGCAGAGTGCAATGCAACTGTGCTATGTGACTGCATATCACACGTTAATAATCGGAAATTGCGAGCTGTAATACTAGTCTGAATCGCTATGTTTTAAGTTTTTAAGTAGCATTTGGGATGTGGAGGCTCAATATCGAATAATTTGAAAACTATTTGCACTTCAATTTTGCATTTATTAGCAGAATTATAGGATATGAACATGCCTATATCGTTGGACATTATTATTAGCAAATTATTATAGTTTGGAAGATTTAAAGTTTACAAAGTTAACTCTTTAGACATTTCATGAAATTAATTCTTTAAGCAAAATTTACATTGGGTATCTTTAAAAAAGGGCAACAGAGTGATGTGTTTCTTTCCTGAGTTCGTGCATTTACAAGATATTAGAAACAATGATGCAGTAATAGTCATATACGTAGTATTAGTTACGAAACTTACAAGCTGAAACACTGCAAAGCAACCATTTTCGCGGCAGGTCGAAAGGAAGTTATTGAAAGATTATGGATCCAGACCACCTAAAAAGAGTCAGAAGACGCGCGAAGCAAAAAACTCTTCTACAGATGAGGATGAAACGCCTTGTTTTCTTTGTAGAGAAACCTATAAGTCAACAAGAAGACGAGATGTTGGATGAAATGTTCAATGTGTCAGAAATGGTACCATGAGTTTTGTAACGGTGTGCTCCATGTATCAGACGGAAAATAGTAAGTGCTTCGTTGTGCCCACAGAATGTTCGCTTTTACCCCAATGTACACTATGTAACCAATTATAGCACAGTCCTGAATTAAACTAAACATAATTTAAACCATCAGAAAAGTTATTCTACACTAACGGAAAAGAATCGTAACATCAAAACATGATTAATGTAGAGTAATGAAATTTTGGGAATACATTTGTCTAGATAACATATTTAAGCGATTTATCTTGTAAGATCGCAGGTTAATGTATGCGCGGATAAGCTAGACTGCTGAACGCAAGCATGCAAACGTGCATGTTCTGTGTTGTACAGGTGCTGTATGTCGGTTTATCGGACTAAGTTCCATGCTGTTGCCCTCGGCAGGTCAATACGGAGACGGTTAATACTCGTTGTGGATGACACTGGACTTGTTGTCAGATTATGTCCCGTATCTGCCCGATTGGAGACAGATCTGGTGATCCAGCAGGCCAAGGCAACAAGCCAACACTCTGTAGAGCACGTTGGGTTACAACAGTGGTATGTGTGTGGGCGTTATCCTGTTGGAAAACACCTCCTGGAATGCTGTTCACGAATGCATTGCAATTTCTTTCCCGCCAATTTAGTTCTCATATGCTGTTCATACCTTGTTTATCTTTCACTAAATTAAATTTGAAGTCCTAACAATGAAATGTGTCACTGTGATTTAGCTTTCTTCTTAGCTATCTGATTATGCCCTAGTTCCCCTAAGTATAAGATAAGAACAACCGTGTGTGTAAAACCCAAGGCCGATGTACGAGATGATCTAAAAACTCTAATCTGGTGAGGTTAAATAGATAAATAAATACGTTAAAACATCTTGCACACTGAGTTCGAGAGTAAAACTTGGGTAGAAAGCTGTGAAATCTGAGAAAGCAAGGAGTGTCGTCACGGTGACTAGGAGGCCACAACCACCGTGCCGCTCGGAAAGTCGTGGCCCTTGGGTGCTATGGGGCGCTTCCTCCTCGCTGTAGACTTTTCCGCCACGGCGTGCAGACAGACTGCGGGCGGCCGTGATCAAGAAACACTAGCGGGGATGCAGAGCGGCGACCCACGGCCCAATCAGGCGCCTCGCATTAGCGCTGCGCCGCCGGTCAAAGGCAGAGTGCCCGCGGCCTTCTGGCTGCTGTGGTGCTGTTAGCACAACACACCGAGCCGCAAGTCAGCAGCGAGGGGGGCCGAGAGCAGGGCAACGTCAGTCGGTAATTACAGTACAAAGTTTTGCTATTGACCTTAACGTCGAGGTTTATCCAAACTGCCACGCAAAGAAAGTGATGTACCCAGAATAAGAGGAGGAAACGTAATTGAACTTCACATTTTGATAGCGTGTTTGATGTTATTAGAGCGATTACACAATCGAGTCGAAATTACAGAGGCACGCTGGCTCCCAACTGTCGTAACTGATCCTTGATGTCCTGGATACTGCAATGGAGTTGAAGTCTTAGCTGATCGCATATGGAGACATGGTCCGTGTGTGGGCGCGCGTTGTCGTGTTGAAAAATGGCACTATGATACTTTTCTAAGACAGGCAACACATGAGGGCTTCAGTCACTGTCCGCTGTGACCAGAAATTATACTCGCTGGCTGCCCACACCACGACGCCTGGAGTAACACCACTGTGCCTCTCCAAAACGCTGAAACAATGGGCTCGATCCCCTCGATCTCCTCAGCAGTCTATGTTTCCTAGTCACAGCAACACTACAAATGCAGCCGTTTGTATTCTGGTGTTGATGGTAGCATATGCAAGTCAGCAGCGAGGGGGGCCGAGAGCAGGGCAACGTCAGTCGGTAATTACAGTACAAAGTTTTGCTATTGACCTTAACGTCGAGGTTTATCCAAACTGCCACGCAAAGAAAGTGATGTACCCAGAATAAGAGGAGGAAACGTAATTGAACTTCACATTTTGATAGCGTGTTTGATGTTATTAGAGCGATTACACAATCGAGTCGAAATTACAGAGGCACGCTGGCTCCCAACTGTCGTAACTGATCCTTGATGTCCTGGATACTGCAATGGAGTTGAAGTCTTAGCTGATCGGCGGTTGCTAGACTCTGACCGATGGTACGGGACGACATAACACGTTGCAAGAAGACGTGAAAGGATTATGATGTCCTAGGAACACAATATGGCGACCCTTCCATTTGGTAGTTAGACGTGGTCTACCGGAACTTTGACGAGAAACTTAATTGCCCTCAAGTTCCATGCAGCCCAACATCGGGCCACTATCACATCCAAATGCACCACAAATATGGATATTGCACGATTCGTCCAGCTGGCCTAATGGAGACCCATAATGGGGCAACTATCAGACATCTCTGAGGTACTGACTAGGCTGTCTCATGCGAGTATGTGGCATCTTCGTGTCCTTCAAGGCGATCACTCACCATCTGACGCTGTTTGTCTTTTTCACTACTGCCCATTTTCAGCTGTTTAACCATTGTCAAGTGTCTGAAGTATATAACAGACGAAACATCGTTAAAATACAAATATAAAACACACATTAGTCTTTTATTTCACAGAATAAAGATAAAATAAAATAGAAAGCACGAGGTTTAACCCGTCAAACGAGTATTAACTGACCGAAAACATCAAGACCCCTTATTCAATGGCTTGTTGGCCCACCTTTGGAACAGAACACGGCAGCGATTCTATGTGGCATGGTAGGTTTCCGGCGATATGAGGCATCAGATGTCTGTGTAAATATCAAGCAATTCCCGTCAATTACGGGCCGGAGGTTTGTGGGCGCGCAGTTGGCACCCGATAGTGTCCCTATGACCTCATCAGGTTCAGATCAGCAGAAACTGGCGGACAAGACGTCTATGTAACTTTACTAACGTGATCTTCAAGCCGCTGTAGTACTATTAAGTCCTTGAGACAAAGACGGTTATCCTGTTGGCAGACGTCATCGCTGACGGGGAAAACATCAAGCATAAAGGGCTGCAGGTGCTCCACAATAACGTTCATCTACTCCACCACTGTCAAGACGCCTTCGATTATTACCACAGTTTCCAAGGAATCTTGGGTGGACGTCGGCCACAGCACAATACTACCCGCAAAGATATGCATCCGTGACGCGGTGCGTGTTTCAAGGAACATTTCACCTGGATGTCGAACTTGTACAAGAAACTTGATTCATCATACCAGACGACACGTTTCTACTGATCCACTATCCAGTCGCCACATCCCCATACCCACTGCAATCACAACTGATGATTCCACAATGAGATTTTCACTCTGCAGCGGAGTGTGCGCTGATATGGAACTTCCTGCCAGATTAAAACTGTGTACCGGACCGAGACTCGAGCTCGGGACCTTTGCCTTTCGGGGGCAAGTGCTCTACCAACAGAGCCACCCAAGCACCACTCACGCCCCGTCCTCACAGCTTTACTTCCGCCAGTACCTCGTCTCTTAGCCACAGCATGGGGGATGTTTCCACAATGAGATTTTCACTCTGCAGCGGAGTGTGCGTTGATATGAAACTTCCTGGCAGATTAAAACTGTGTGCCGGACCGAGACTCGAACTCGGGACCTTTGCCTTTCGCGGGCAAGTGCTCTACCAACTCCGCTGCAGAGTGAAAATCTCATTGTGGAAACATCCCCCAGGCTGTGGCTAAGCCATGTCTCCGCCATATCCTTTCTTTCAGCAGTGCTAGTCCTGCAAGGTTCGCAGGAGAGCTTCTGTAAAGTTTGGAAGGTAGGAGACGAGGTACTGGAGGAAGTAAAGCTGTCAGAACGGGTCGTGAGTCGTGCTTGAGTAGCTCAGTTGGTAGAGCACTTGTCCGCGGAAGGCAAAGGTCCCGAGTTCGAGTCTCGGTCCGGCACACAGTTTTAATCTGCCAGGAAGTTTCACAACAGATGATATCGTTGGGTCAAAATGGGAACACATGGTAGTTGTTCACTGCAGAGCACCACGTTCAACGTGTGCTGAAAGGTCTGCTCCAAAACACTAATGTCTGCACCTTCACCAGCATCGTCAGATCTTCTATAGATTGCCGCCTTCGTACTTTACAGGTCTCAGACCTCCACGTTTTGTACCGAGGGGTGGAGATCCAACACATTGTTGCCTACCCGTCGTTTTACTGTCCTTCAGTCACTATCCATAAAAGATCACAACAGTAGCTCGCGAACAGCACACCGGCTACGTCGTTTCCGGTCACAACCATCTTCCCTTTGTCAAAGTCGTTTATGTCAGTAGTTTTCCCCATTTGCAGCTCGTACCGTCACTAGAATAATATCTCAATCGTTTCTATTCCGCTTACATACTTCCCCTGTCAGTCAAGTATCCATAATTCCACCAGGCACCATCCGGTTCCCCGGGGGCCGTTGTCATGACGTTTGGATCATCTGTGTATGTATTTATTTTAATGAGGACACTGAACACTCGCCAACAAACAGCCGAACTTGAGGTAGATCGTACGATCTGATACTGAGTGATAAATAACCTTCCGTTTTCCCACTGTATACAGGGTGGTCCATTGATCATTACCGGGCCAAATATCTCACGAAATAAGCGTCAAACGAAAAAACTACAAAGAACGAAACTTGTCTGGCTTGAAGGGGAGAACCAGTTGGCGCTATGGTTGGCCCGCTGGATGGCGCTGTCATAGGTCAAACAGATACGAACTGCGTTTTTTAAATAGTAACACCCATTTTTATTACATATTCGTGTAGTACGCAAAGAAATATGAATGTTTTAGTTGGACCACTGTTTTCGCTTTGTGATAGATGGCGCTGTAATAGTCACAAACATATGGCTCACAATTTTAGACGAAAAGTTGGTAACAGGTAGGTTTTTTAAATTAAAATACAGAACGTAGGTACGTTTGAACATTTTATTTCGGTTGTTCCAATGTGATACAAGTACCTTTGTAAACTTATCATTTCTGAGAACGCATGCTGTTACAGCGTGATTACCTGTAAATACCACATTAATGCAATAAATGCTCAAAATAATGTCCGTCAATCTCAATGCATTTGGCAATACGTGTAACGACATTCCTCTCAACAGCGAGTAGTTAGTCTTCCGTAACGTTCGCACATGCATTGACAATGCGCTGACGCATGTTGTCAGGCGTTGTCGGTGGATCACGTTAGTAAATATCCTTCTACTTTCCCCGCAGAAAGAAATCTGGGGACGTCAGATCCGTTGAACGTGCGGGCCATGGTACGGTGCTTCGACGACCAATCCACCTGTCATGAAATATGCTATTCAACCGCACGCGAGCCATGTGCCGGACATCCATCATGTTGGAAGTACATCGCCATTCTGTCATGCAGTGAAACATCTTGTAGTAACATCGGTAGAACATGACGTGGGAAATCAGAATATATTGCACCATTTAGATTGCCATCGATTAAATGGGGGCCAATTATCCTTCCTCCCATAATGCCGCACCATACATTACCCCGCCAAGGTCGCTGATATTCCACTTGTCGCAGCCATCGTGGATTTTCCGTTGCCCAATAGTGCATATTATGCCAGTTTACGTTACCGCTGTTGGCGAATGATGCTTCGTCGCTAAATAGAACGCGTGCAAAAAATCTGTCATCGTCCCGTACTGTCTCTTGTGCCCAGTGGCTGCCGCGCAGGATTAGCCGATCGGTCTAGGGCGCTGCAGTCATGTACTGTGCGTCTGGTCCCGGCGATGGTTCGAGTCCTCCCTTGGGCATGGGTGTGTGTGTTTGTCCTTAGGATAATTTAGGTTAAGTAGTGTGTAAGCTTAGTGACTGATGACCTTCGCAGTTAAGTCCCATAAGATTTCACACACATTTGAACATTTGCCCAGTGGCAGAACTGTACACGACGTTCAGAGTCGTCGCCATGGAATTCCTGGTTCATATAAATATGGTACGGGTGCAATCGATGTTGATGTAACATTCTCGACACCGACGTTTTTGAGATTCTCGATTCTCGCGCAGTTTGTTTGCTACTGATGTGCAGATTAGCCGCGACAGCAGCTAAAACACCTACTTGGGCATCATCATTTGTTGCAGGTCGTGGTTGACGTTTCACATGTGGCTGAACACTTCATGTTCCCTTAAATAACGTAACTATCCGGCGAACGGTCCGGACACTTGGATGATGTCGTCCAGGATACCGAGCAGCGTACATAACACATGCCCGTTGGGCATTTTGATCACAATAGCCATACAGCAACACGATATCGACCTTTTCCGCAATTGGTAAACGCTCCATTTTAACACGGGCAATGTATCACGAAGCAAATACCGTCAGCACTGGCGGCATGTTACGTGATACCATGTACTTATACGTTTGTGACTATTACAGCGCCATCTATCACAGAGCGAAAAAAGTGGTCCAACTAAAACATGCACATTCCTTTACGTACTACACGAATATGTAATAAAAATGGGAATTCCTATTTAAAAAAAACGCAGTGGATATCCGTTTGACCTACGGCAGCGCCATCTAGCGGGCCAACCATAGCGCCATCTGGTGTCCCCCTTCGTTCTTTGTAGTTTTTTCGTTTGATTCTTATTTCGTGAGATATTTGGCCCGGTCACTATCAATGGACGACCCTGTATAGCGGTTAAAGTGCTCTTGAGCAAATGGAAGCGTACTCATTGCAACTAGAGCTGACTTAAGGTGAATCCAAGTTCATTTATTAGACTCAGTACAGCTCTTAAATAATCACCGAGCGAGACTGTGCAGTTATCAACACAAGAGAATGCATGGGGTCCATTTCCCTTTTAATTCATAGTTTTGACTTGTGTTCGTTACTGTGACCATTTCTTAAAGAGATGAGCCCCAGTTTCTTTTTTACTTTCGCGAGTATTGCCCGGGTACTTACTTATCATCAATTTTAAATTTGTTTTTACTTGGCGATTTTATGACGTATGTGTCAGACAGCAGTACCAGTTCTGGTAAAGCTAAACACCGGTGCGTCATGTAACGTCGGGTGCGCACCTTTTCCAAAAAAACGTTGACATTCATTGAGAAAAGTTAGAGGACCTTGGTAGCCCACAGCCTTGTTATCCATAAGGGCTTGTGATATGATATGCCACAGTTGGTAAGCAGTAGGTTATCAATAGCCTGGATTAGTTATAACCCGTTTATTATCTCAAGGTCACTGATAGGGACAGCTGGTGGTGTCAGGTTACACGCTTGGACTTCTTGGTGCCCCCCCCCCCCCCTGCTCACCCTTCACCTCTGGGGAACCACGGAGAACTGAACAAGATCACCCCCCGTTCCTCCACTCCCCACAACCTGTGTAAGGTTTAGTCAAGATTATGACGTAACTTTATAGTGATCACATGACGTATAGTTGGCGGTGGTCTCTCTCAACCAATGGGAGCACAGTACAATGGTGGGAAACGCAGTGGACCAGTGAGGATCAAGCACCAAATCCTCCTCCCTCCCGTATCATGTTTTATAACTAGCTCAGCTGCGTGCGGGCCTTCTCATTCGAAGTCTGAGCATCGTGGGGGAGAGGTGCAGGTTTATTATAAACAATACTTTATTAGTTAACAACAATAATTTTCTCTGCGTAGCTCAATTGTTGCATGAGGCAAGGAAATTGCACTCTCTATGAAATTATTTGTAAATAATAACAGTGATATAAAAAAAGCGTATAGTTTATTGACAATAATTCTTTTCTAAACAAATTTTTATTTTATTTACAACAGTTTTGATGATATAAGTCATAGCTTTGTTTTATACAAAGCTATTTTTTCACAAATACAATAATCTGCAACGCAAATTTTTTAAAATTTTGTCGTTAATATATTTACGCAGCTACTTTTTTCCTCCATATACGCAGCAGTTTTGTTTCCAAAGGTATTTTTTCTCCAAGGTACATGTATTTACACTAACGCTAGAAGTTCTTAAATGCTAAGTTTCCCGTTCTGTTTCTAGTTGTATATACATTTTTATACAGTATTTAGATTTGCTTTCTGATTGGTTTCATCGTAATTTAATATTTATATTTTTCAGTCTTTCCCATCGTACTGATAAAGTATTTACATTTCTTAACTTTTTTTGTGTTGACGGTATATACATTTCAGTCGATGAGTTCTTTCTACTTACAATATATACATGGATAATTGGGACCAGCAGCAAGAGGTGAAGAAAACACACACACACACACACACACACACACACACACACACACACTTTTAGAAGCACGCATAGCCTGCAGACATATATGGACACTTAGTCTACAAGGAAGATTTCACACACACACACACACACACACACACACACACACACACACACACAAATATATACACATATAAAGATTAGTTTTAGAAGCACGCATAGCCTGCAGACAGTATATATGGACACGTAGTTTACAATGAAGCTTTCACACACACACACACGCACAACTGTGACAAACCGTTCATCTAACTACTCTGCACACACTCGCTCATCCATACGTCAACTGTTGAGAAATAAATACACTGCCACGCACTCATTCACCCCGATGAATAGTGTGGCTACAGGAGGGTCCTGATTCTGTCCCACAGCTGAATCGTTTATCGTCATGATGGGACAGCCCAATTTTCAGTTGCAATGGAGGAAGCGCCTCATGCCCTATCGATACAAAGCTTACCTGGCCCGCCATATGTCGAGCTGCGCCAACACGCTCGAGAAGGCACCTCTTGTAGTCTTCGACTGTGAGAGCCTTTGATGCCACGCGATGCACACACTTAGCCTGCCTCTGCGTAGCACCTACATGCACACAGTAAGCGTACATCTCAGATCTGAGTCCCAAAAAATCCACATCTGCAAACCATTCGCTTCGTTTTTCATCAGACCGATAACATTTTTGTTTCGACGTGTTATTCCAAAAGCATAATCGGCCGCATATCCATTTCCGTATGGAAAGACCCTTTCTTCGTCACAAGCTGAAACTTTGCATCATCGGGATTTTCGGCTCTGATGCTATGCATATCTTCTGGGCGTATCGTCTCAGCAAGTTTCTGAAGAGACGCTTGCATAAAACGAGGAGAATCCAGGGAGCGGAGCATAACACATGGCGCGAATCTCTTCGAAAACGAGCTGTACTTACAATGGTGCCAGGAATTGCACTCACCTCATCGCTTTTCAATCCCAAATCGCTCAGCTGTTGAGTTAGAAAGTGGGCATCATATACACTCAAGTTGTGGAAAAAGACGGATATGTGCCGTGACAGTTGGTACCTCAAGTTGGATGCGTTGTGAGCAGGGCCGCATAACTTTTCAGTCTCTATCTAATAACACCCTAGAGGTACGTCAGTCAGCCACATGCTCGTACAATTCTACTCCAGGTTAGTCACTATAAACGCGATTAACTTCCTACGCAAGTTTTTTCTACCTCAGCGAACAACTCTCTTGAAGGATTATCTCCAACTTAAAGATTTGAATTTGTTGCGAGCGGACTCATACCGTTTGTGAAGCAACTGGATACGATTCGTGCGTTCTGTCAAGGTGGTGTGAGGGGCAGATGGGTCGACTTTAAACACACCACAGGAACTAGGAGGCACTCGAAATTGACGTAAACGACCAAAGTACATCGCTCATGTGAGGAGGCGTTCTTAAACTTTAAGAATCTTCTATCCTCGGTAGGCATTTCCACATGTAGTGGTTCCTGGCTCGAGCAGTCAATGAGGCCTCTTTCCAGGAAGTCGTTCATGGTAAACGAACTGAAACATCAATGGAAAGCGATTGGTTTATGTCTTAATTTGCTGATCTGGGCCGAAAGTAGGCGGTACATGATTTCATCCACATGTAGTGTTGCTCATATCCGTCTGAGATTAGCAGCAGGTCTACGTGTTCTTGACGCTTACCAGCTACTTTGGAAAAGCAGAGCGCTCCAACTACTTTATGCTTGACTTCTTTGTCCTTCACATTGTCGTCGTGATCTTCGTCTCCTGGCTTGTCAACACCTGGGGTGTATGCGTGAAGTGGATAAACAGGGTTTCGTAGGTCCTGTAGTTTTTCCTGTCGTATTTACTTGTATGCTCACGGTGATCACTATAATTTCTATCGATACTAAGAAGGACCATGTGAAGCAATATACATCTCTCTCATCTAGTTTCTGGACACACACACAAACCATGTCTCTTGATCCAATGTTGACCAGAGACAGCGGCTGTATTTATCAAGGAAGATTGTCAAACAGGCATACGTCTTGGAGAAGTTATTTTATTTTATTTTGGCTACCAATTTCAGCATTTCAGAATGCCATCTTCAGGTCTCATATGCGCTTCTAGCCATCAGTGACTAGATATCATGAATTCGTTACTCTAGTGCATCCTTCGAAGACCTGACAACTGTGTATCCTCACCAGACAGGAATCTTCGAAGCTTCAGTGCCTTTTTTAAGGAACCGGAGGCCTGCTTACCGCATGAGGAGAGGTCAACACTATAGTATGGGTGCTCGAGTGTCTCCCACTTGTCGGTAATGGATGGGGCTAGCTTCGAGGAAACGTTACCAAGAGTGCATCAATATGATCTTTGGTAGTCCTCGTCGCTGTCGTGTTTTTGTTCGTCGTTTTTTGTTTTACCGTGGTTGTTCATACTAGCAGTGTTGTGCTGTTAGTACTTCTTAGCAGTTTGTGTAATACTGTCAAAATATATGCACTCTCAATAAAGTTATCATACACAAGGTACCTAATCTTGACTGCTGTGGCCAACTGCTGTCAAAACTGATATCTAACAGACATTAAAGTACGATAAGATGTGTTGGAATGACACTGACGAAATTATGTACATATGTTTAACAATAGGCAGCTCTAAAGCTCTCAAACACTGAAGAAGAACTCAAAGTAATCTCGTGTCTGCTATAAGCAAGCAGTCATAAGAGTTCACAAGTAAAAATTCACCCATTGCACAGGCAAATATTAATGAAGAATGTCATTGTATATCCCACTCTTATATTCTTTAGTCTTAATGAGGTAATCAGAAACAAACCAAGACATCGACTTTGCCTTGTTTATGCACAACATTGACTTTAGACAATCGAGATAATGGACAGCATCCTTGGCGATACTGCCAGTTAATATTTCCCAACAGAATTTCTTACACTACGCGAGGTGACGGAAATTTGCGCTCACTGCAGTTAACAAATATCAGAAATAAAAAAGACAGTGTGGATACCATTTTTATTTTTCTTTCTTATTGATGTTATTTCAACTCGCATATTCAATGAACATACTTCTAATTCTTTTCACAATGATATTTCGTACTAACTACTGATTTTCTCCCTTGTTATGACTGGCATATCTGTGATACGAACAACTTTGATGTTGGAACATCCGGCAGACCATGGGCGGAGATTAGGATATGGATTGGTGTGGAGGGGGTTATTGAGCGGGACTTGTGCACCTTCCGGGGCTGTCGCTAACGTTACGTCTGGCTTCCCAGATCGACCAACGTCTTCTGTTGAACCGCGACCGGCACGGAACTTGGCGCACCATTCCGCACCGAGGTTTTTCGATAGACATACTGCCGCATACGCGTTCTTTATTCCCTAGTGAATGTGTACCAGTGTTCGTTCTTCGGCAGCCAAAAAAAGAATAAGAGCAAGTTGTTCTTGTTTGTACCCATTTGGTATTAACGTCGCCATTGTTTACGGTTCCGCAATTCCCACACGCATGTTGAAAAACAACAATGTCGCAGTAATCCCTTGCTACTTGTCGGTGATTATATACACGCATCGGAGTCCCGTTATGTTGCATATACCCTGCAGCAACGCCCTCAAATAGATATTTTTGATCGTCCCTTGTACTAGAAGACTTCTTTTGGCCAGGAATGCTGTCTTCGCCTGCACTAGTTTGTTGTTTATGTCCTCCTAGCTTCCTTCGTCATGTCTTATTTTGTTTCCAAGATAACAGAATGCCTTCATTTATTTTACTTCCTGGTCCCCAATTTTGATTGTAAGTTTCCCACTAATCTCATTTCTGCTGCTCCTCATTACTTTCGTCTTTTTTGGTTTACCCTGACTTCATATTCTGTGCTCAGTAAGCTGTTCATTCCATTCAGTATAGCCTATAATTTTTCCTCGCTTTCACCTAGGATAGCAATGTCATCAATGGATCTTATTGTTGATATCCTTTCACCCTGAATTTTAATCCCACTCCACAATATTTCTTTTATTTTCGTCATTGCTTCTTCAACACGGAGACTGAACAATGTGGAATGTCCAGCCCCTACGTCCACTGAATGCCCTTTTTAATGAGAGCACTTCATTCTTGATCTTCTATTCTTATTGTTCCTTCTTGTTTTTGAAACATATTACATGTTTCACGTCTTTCCTCTATAGCTTACAGCTTTTTTTATGAAAATTTCGAAAGTCTTACAATATCTCACAATGTGAAATACTTTGTCTAGGTCGACAAGTCCCATGAGCATGTCTTGATTTTTCGTAAGTCTTGGTTCCGTTATCAGTCGCAACGTCAGAGCTGCACTTCTGGTGCCTTTATCTTTCAGAAAACCAAACTGATCGCCATCTAACAGATCGTCTATTTTCTATACCATTCTTCTGTATATTACTTCTGTCAACCACCTGGATGCATGAGTTGCTAAGCTGTTTGTGCTATAGTTCGCGCTCTTATCTGCCCTTGCCGTCGTCGGGATTCAATGGATGGTATTATTCCGAAAGTCTGATAGTATATCTCCAGTCTCATAGATTTTCCATGCCAATTCAAATTCGTTCGGCTGCCACTTACCGCGAGGCTGTATCGCAATGAATGGGTGCGATTCACATTTACTTCTCCATGATGGAGAGTGGGTCTAGCGTTTCGGTAGAAAATCAATTTAGTTAAAGCGGCTGCGTCTTGAACAGTTGCAAATATATTGCTTTATCCGTTTCATATTTTACAGGAAAAGGCTAGTTGAAGCAGGCTCCAACTCATTTTTCATAAAATATGTATGTGCATAAGAAGACAGGAGCAAATTACTAAGAAATGGCGCTAAACATCATGGGACTTAACAGCTGAGGTCATCAGTCCCCTAGAACTTGGAACTACTGAAACCTAACTAAACTGAGGACATTACACACATCCATGCCCGAGTATTCCTGTCTTCGTCTAAATACTTTTGTTCTTTCGTTGATAAGTGTAGTATTTCATTTGTTATCCATAGCTACCCTACTTGTACCTATGTTCGTCTGTCCGACTTTTGTGTTGGCCGTTTTTAGAGACGTATATTCCTCCTCAACTGAACTGCCTACTGCGGTATTCACTATAGCAGTAGCTGTATCCTCAAAGAACTTCGAACTTATCTCATCATCGCTCAGCACTTCATTATCCTACTTCTTGCCACACTGATTCTTCCAGATGATTCTCTTAAACTTGTGTGATCTAAATTATGATCTGAGTCTATAACTGTTCCTGAGTACACCATGCAACCCAATACCCTATTTCGAAATCTATGTCGAACCATGACGTATTCCAAATGAAATCTTGACGTATCTCCGGGCCTTTTCCACGTATACCTCCTCCTCTTGTGATATTTGAACTCGTTGTTAATAGCTGAAATTTATTGCATTTGACAATTAGTCTTTCTCCTGTGTCATTCCTATTAACAGGCTCGTATTCCGTATTAACTTTGTCGTCTGTTCCTTCCTCTGCTGCCGCGCGGGATTAGCCGAGCGGTTAAGGGGCTGCAGTCATGGACTGTGCGGCTGTTCCCGGCGGAGGTTCGAGTCCTCCCTCGGGCATGGGTGTGTGTGTTTGTCCTTAGGATAATTTAGGTTAAGTAGTGTGTAAGCTTAGGGACTGATGACCTTAGCAGTTAAGTACCGTAAGATTTCACACACATTTGAACATTTTTTCTTCCTGTGCTACCACATTCCAGTCCCCCGTGATTATTCAGTTATCATTGTTCTATACAAACTAAATAACCTGTTCATTATTCTCATGTACTTCCGGGATCTGTTCATCTTCTGCTCGTAACGTCATGATATACATGTGAACTATTGTTATTTCTGTTGGTTTGCTGTCGATTCTGGTGAGAACAACCCTATCACTAAACTATTCACAATGACTCACTCTCTGCTCTATCTTCTTATTCATAACTAACCGTACTCCGGCTATACCAATTACTGCCATATTGCTGACCGTATCGTGTATCGCTCCATCCCGCAGATTCAAGATGGACCGTTCCGGTCATCGATGCTGAGGCTGATTGTCGGTTCACCATTTCGTACTCTTGCCAACTCGGACTGGCGCTACTCACTTCTTTTCCAAATTCAGGTACAGACCTACGGCAAGTGCAGAGAACTAGACGTTTATTTATTTATTTATTCTTCACAACTACAGCCTATTATCTGGAAGAAAAAACAGACCGTAAAATCACATTTTCTTGGATTTCCCCTCATACTATCCTGGATTGCCTGCTGGATTCCGTGGGCGTCGGGCAGTGTGTCAACAGGGTTTCGTTATAGCAAGCAATCCACCAATCACTGTTGCGTCTTAAAGTCCACACTTCCAAGATCACTTGCACCAACGTAATGTAAATTTTGAGGTACCATTTTATTCGGTGGTCGCCGACCTCAGTTGTCTTCCCTACGTCTGCGGAGTTTGTTATCTATCGGGGATTTCAGCAAGCTGATCTGTGGTAGAATGCCTCGCCAAGCATTCCTTGGCGTTCCGGATACAGCTGCTGCAGTGTTGTCCAAGATGCGCCAGGTCGACTCGCTCCTTAGTGCTCTTTTAGGATCCAACATCCTTAATACCTGACGCCCATTACCAGACCCATCTTCACAGAGCGTGCAGTCTCACAATGTGTGTTCTGGCGTGCCCACACTGCCGCAGGCGCAGCAATCATCCATCTGATGTATCAGTCCACTCGAGGGACTAAGAAATCTGATTTTTAGTTTCTCCTTGATATTGGGGAGAAATTTTTATCCTCTCCTGCCTGTGCCTCAAGTGCCCCTTTCATTTTCTCAGAGTGTAACATGCGCTATTTTATTAACTTTTTCGTACTGCCCTCAGTTCCAAGCAGCCTTCTAACGTCCATTTCATTGCCTTTCTTTAAACAGCAAAAGGCTCCCCTTTTCCTAATTTAGAAGCCCAGTGGACATATTCCTAGAATTACTAACAAGTGAACTGGACACTCTGGAACACATGACTTTGTGTCGAGTGGTTGCAATCAACAGAGCCGTGTCGAAACATTTTCATACAACAACTACGCCACCCAACTTTACGACATTCCCTACATACAACAGATCAGCCACCACATTGTTAGTCGCCCAAACAATGCCCGCTAAGTTAAGCCAGCGACCCGCCAAAAAACAATAGTTTCTAACTTATCATTAAGACCAACATGAAAAAAGGAGAAACGCCAAGCTCAAAATTCATCTCCATGAACTTCTTAATCATAGCATTAGACGTAATGTTCAAAAAAGCTGTGGCAAATGTCAGCAGCCACGCCGGTCAACAAACTGTTCAACAACACCAAACCGACGGCCTGTTATCAACATAAAGATGTATTAACAGAGCACTTGAAGACTCTGGAAGAAATCTGCAATGGCCGGACGAACTAGACATCCCTTTACACATAGTGTACTTTCCAGTACACCCAGTCACTGTCAGAGGTCAAGGATAATGAACATGGAAACTGCAAGATTCCTCGTGAGCGAAATCGAAATACTTGTTTTTGTACATTGCTAATTTGTGTATTTATTTTTTGCTAGCTATTTCATTACTCTTTTTGTGTCATTACCGTGTCAAGAAATTTCCATCGCACGAGATTCAAATATTGAATTAACTATGTAAAATTCACATGATAAAAATGAAAGTTACTTAAGACAAGCTGTAAGCTACAGCTCACAATATGGACGGAACATGCATGCCTAATGAAAACCTGATAAAACGCCCTGATCATAGAGAGAAACAGAAGTGGACAACCCGATACAAATCAAATAATTGATTAGTTTACGTCTCAATGTATATTTTATAAAATCAGAGCTGCAGACATAACATTTCGGCATCCACAGCGTGGACATTCAACGTGGGGTCACACAAAACAAACTACGAGCGAACTACAGAAAGTCACACTATTATGGCAGGGCAAGTAACTTTCATTGAATGCTGCACTACACTTCAAAGTGCCGCAGATGCTATTTTTCAGCCTAGTCACCATATCTCTGCAAACAATGGCCTAACCTTCTACCAGTCGTTCAGTTCCTCGACAACAGAAACATTCACATTGGATGTGTAACGTTGGAGAGCCACCGTGCAAAGACGCCCATACTCGGGGTCAAAGTCTTCCGTGGCCCCCTACCCCCTGCTTACAGATCGCCTTTCGTCTTCTAAAATATTAAAAGTACTCCGTACTTCCAGGTTAGCCCCCTCCTCCCTATAAAATATCATATCGGTACCCTTGCCGCTACGTGAACGTCATCATCGTCAGCAAACCTGCCATTGCTGTGAACCAGTTTCTCGATTGCCTGGACATTGTTGTCTGTGGTCGATGTTGAAGGCCTTCTTTCCTGATCAGCATCACCCATGTCAGTCCTGCGTCGACCAAATTTTTGAAACCATTTCGCTGTGGTTGCATAGCTGGACGTGGCATAGACTCAACAAATCATTGGAAGTCCACTGCAGTAATATTGAACCACGCTGCTTCTGTAGCCGTCCAGGATTGTGAAAGTGTTGCCGGTGCAGGATTTTGTGCACGAACTGATCTCTCGGTTATGTCCAGCAAACGTTCGATGGGATTCATGTCGAGGGATGTGGGTGGCAAATCATTCTCTCGAACTGTCCACAATGTTCTTCATATCAATGGCGAACAATTGTGGCCCTATGTCGTGGCCCACTGTCATTCATAAAAAATCCATCGTTGTTTGGCAACATGAAGTCCATGAACGTCTGCAGATGGTCTCCAGGTGTCCGAACGTACCCATTTCCAGCCAACGACACGTTCAGTTGCGCCAGGGGACCCAGCCATTTCCACATAAAAATAGCCCATACTATTATGGAGCCACCAGCAGTGCCTTGTCGGCAACTTGGGTCAATGGTTTCATAGGGTCTGTGCCACACTCGAAACATACGACCAGCTCTTACCAACTGAAATCGGGACTCATCTGACCAAGTCATGGTTTTCCAGTAGGGTGGGGTCCAACCGATATGGTCACGAGTCCAGGAGAGGCGCTGCGCTTGATGTGCTGTTAGTGAAGGCACTCGCGTCGGTCGTATCCTGCCATAGCCCATTAACGCTAAATTTCTCTGCACTGTCTTAACGGATACGTTCGTCGTAATTCCCACTTAGATTTCAGGGGTTATTTCACGCAGTGTTGCTTGTCTGTTAGCACAGATAACTCTAGCAAACGCCATTGCTCTCGGTGAGAGGTGATGCCTGAAATATGGTATTCTCGGCACACTCTTGACACTGTGGATCTCGGAATACTGAATTCCGTAACGATTTCCGAAACAGAATATCCCATCCATCTAGCTCCAACTACCATTCTGCGATCAAAATATTTTTGTTACCGTTTGCGACGATATTCTCGTCGGAAACGACTTCACATGAGTCACCTGAGTACAAATGACAGCTCCGTCAGAGCACTGACCTTTTATTCCTTGTGTACGCGAGAACACCGCCATCTGTATATGCGGATGTCGCTACGCCATGACTTGTCACCTTAGCGTACGTACTTTACGGAACTGTTAAAAACAATTTAAAAGCCGAGATCGCACAAAATATTTTTTATTCAAGACAACCGGTTTCAGATGCCTTATGTCATCTTCACGCCTTAAACATTTCCTTGCAGGGAAACATGTTCATTTAACGCTGAACCTCATTCACAAGATGTCAAGTGGATAATCCTCAGCACGCTATAAGCGTTTGTCATCGCTAAAATATTTTAAAATACACAGCACCTTGTCCACAAGGCCATGTTCGTAAACATATTGCTCACAGAAGCTTGTTACATGATGCAACTACGATACACAATAGCGAATCTGTTTACATATGCTGGACACATATGTAAACAAACGTGTAGTTGTGTAGCTCATGAAACACAGATATACATCCAGTATTTGAGAATGAGAGCATTTAGTGACTTGCAACAAAATCACTTTAAACATTGAGGAACCTAAAACCGTGGACTTTAAAAGGGAGCAAGAACGATGAGGGTTAACGTCCTGTCGACATCGAGGTCATTAGTGACGGTCGTGTGCTTCATGAAACAGATAAACAAAGTATCCTTTGACTAGACTATCAGTGCGTCAGAAACGGTCTCGGTCAAATAATAGAAAAGTGCCCAAAACCGGGCGCCCGTTTCCTTTCTGATTTAAAAATTGTAAACAATAAAAAATGTTTTTAAAAGCATGTAATATTTACTTTGCATTGATATGCAACATTTATATTCTTCTCTTAGAAAATATAAAGAAAAGTTATCACGGAAAAATAATTATTTTATAAAATCTTACATTTGGCGAACGTTGCCAAAATCGGACCTCTCCTTAAAATAATCAAAAAATCCTTAATCAAGTTAGAAAAGGTATGCAGCCAAAGAAAACATAATCTAGTTCCGAAGTAGATATGATGCAACATTTTCCAGAAGTTTATAAAAATTCTGTGTGTTTTCTTTGTTGATCCCAGGAGGTCTCTGTTATACCGGAGCCAAAGTAGGCCCTGAGGGCAGGCAACCCATATTACACCACAGAGGACGAGGTTGTCTATGCCCAAGGCGCACCAAAAGCACCAGGGTAAACACCGGCTATTTACATACAAGATAATGGAAACAGACATTCCGAGCACTTCTTCCTGCAGGGGGAGCTCGAGTCACAGCCTGCAGGAAGCATCACTACGCCTAAACCTGATTGGCTGGAGACAGTTATATAGGGGCTAGAACCAGCCCCGAAATTCAGTTCACGCCAGATGCCGACCTCGTGTAGTGCGACCGTTGAAGATTACGTCTTCGTCTCTGAAGTGGACTGTCATTAGTGTGTGATTGTGTTACCACGAACCTTTGTGGAAAATTATAAGTGAACTTCTGTTTGCCTCAATTAGGAGACTTTTTTATCGTTATTGTTACCTTTCGTTTGTTTGTTCAGTCACCAACCTTGTGGAATTACATCAATAAAAGCTGTGTTTGTGAAAAATTGCTATTTGTCAATCACAACAGTCTCATATAAAGATGTTTACGTTTCTGACAGCTTGATTTTGGAAAAGACTAAATCGCTTTTTCCCAGAAATTTCATCTTTGAAAGTGTACTCAGTGCCATTTCCCTCTACCAGCTGCATGACCGTTCTTCACACGTTATTACGAATAAGCCCAAAGAAATATCTTTACCCACAATTACAGATCTGGCTCTTTTTATTTTTGATACTTTCTCAGATCTACTGCTTGTTGAACAAACTCATTAGTCTTGTTTCTCGAACAATACACTGTTTACTGTATTTCTCTCAATCCATCTTCTGAACTGCCTTAATAGCGTTAATCAGTTTAGACGGACTCCGCTTTGTTTGATCAGCCTTCTCAGTTATCCTTTTGGAACCTCCAAGAAAATTCCAAGGGAATAAGAGCGTAATAAAGGCAGAGATCAAGCATGAAAGTCTAAGAGGGTTGGTTTAAGCGACTGAAGGGCGTCTAGTTTATGCGACTACAGCTTATATTTTGTTAATGGAATAAATTTTTAACCAAATATCTAAATGAAGATTGAAATGCTCACCTGCCCATATCTAGCAGAAATAATGAGAAATATAACATGACGCGAAAACTTTTTCCATTATCAAAACATGCAATGGCGAAGTGTTAAGTAACAAGTGATGCGGATGACTTGTGCACCCTGCTACAGAACGGACAGACAGAACAGTAGACACCTATTTACACTTAGTCCCACTTGAGTTCAAGGGCATGCGGAGCCAACTGATCAGGCAGTCCAGCCTTCGGGTGCGGGGGAGGGAGGGTGAGCCCAGTTCAGGGCACTTTCTTCTACAAATATTGCCGTAAATCAAATTATATTTTGAATTGCATGATCACGTAGGCTCAGTTTTACATACACCATAATGACAACCATGACGACAAAGATCAGCTGTTTGTTTGACCCATGAGATAGCGTCAGCGAAGTGCTGAGACACCTATAGTGGCAGATGCTTGACAATGATGTACTATTCCACGAAAGCTTTCTGACACTGTTTCAGGAAATAATATTGAGGGATCTAGGAATACAATGAAGTCTCTTACGTAAAGCAGCAGCAAGAGCCACGAAGGACAAGATTAGGCTAATAGTTGCGCGCATAGAGAGAGTGAAGTATTCGTTCTTCCTGCAGTCTGCACGCGAACTGAATGGGAAGAAACCTGAATGAGTTATATCTTCTGCCTTGATACACAAAGAATGAATGTAGAGACTCTAAAGAAGGGTTATTAGAGCCTCTGTGTTTCTCAATTTAGCCAAAGGCCCTTGAGAAGCAGGTAACAGGTATTTGTGAGACGACATTAGAATAGCCTGCAAAATGAAGAGCGAGAGGCAAATTCCCACTCCCTCTCTACCTCACTGATTCACGAGACGCACCTAGAGGTCGTTTCACAAGGTTATACATACCATCCGCAGGGCATCTTTTTAATCAATTGCACAGAAACGCCAAGAAGAGTTTATTTTCCACTAAACGAGTCAGCACTATACGAAGTCCAGAAAGTAGTAACAAATGTGCTAGAGAAAGAGGCACACACGAACAGTATCTACGTAAATTGCAGCACGTTGCAGTGCAATCCCGGACTGGAAATTGAATTTTGGTCATACTGTACAGCATCTGTAGCACTTTTCCGGAAGGATCACTTCCCCCTCAAAAAGCGGTGCTCACTCAGCAGCTTAGACACAAACTACAGTACGTCAGGTTCCTGGTTTCACGCCTCTATAGATCGAGAAATCTGCTGCTTTTCACAAGATCATTGGAACAACTTCTGACTGCGAATACGCAAACTTCCATGTGCTTCAATGAGAATGAGATACCATGAAGGAAACATTGTTGTACGGTAGGAATTAAATCGCTCGCAGTAATGGAATAAAGCATACTCCTGTCAGTAGACTTTCGCAAAACACATGTAATTAGCAAAAGTGCTCACTTTCATCTATTTTTTCGGTTAACTGAACATCTTATATTTCAACCAAATTTGTAGGCACTTTTTTTTAATTTTAAAGAGGGAGTTATCTACTCCCACTTTTCCTTATTTTAAAGAGTGCAAAGGGTAACCTTTCTCATCACTGTCGTGTTTGTGCATCCTCGTTCGTTTTGCTGAGCGTATATTTTCCGAGAATTGCTCGAAGGTAGGCAACCTGTGCTCCACTGTTCTCGACTAGTGAGACTGTCGTACCGCAGGCGAGGTAGTGCCTCCTTCCCGAGAAGCCACGCCCAGTGATGCGCCCGGTGGGCGTGGTCGCAGCTACTGGGCGGGCAGCTGTGGGCGGCGCTCGCAGGCCTTCCTGCACGACCGGTGGCCGCGCCCCGTACCACCAGTATCTGCGCGCCACCGGCAGATGGCGCAGCGGTCGCGTTAATTCGTCGGGAGGCGCTGTGGCAGTTCGTGTGTGCGGCTGAAACTACTGCGTAAAGACGCAACCGCAGGCGAAAGAGTCGTTCGAGCAATAGTTGAAAGGAACGCACTGAAACATAAGAGAGAATTCGTAAGATATGGGAAGAAAACGAAGTGATAGTGAGATGTTAAGGCTGCTTTCAGTGCATACTTTGATAATACTGATATGTTCATTTTCTGTGGTACATTTGTATCTTGCGCACATTGTACTGTTAGTAGTAACAGCAATTCTCATAGTTATTTATTTTTAGGTATTTATGGGAGGTGCAAAGAGCTTTGACGAACACCTTAGAAGCCACAGAACTACAACATGTTCAACAATTAACACTGAATGTTCTATGGTTTATATTTTTCTTGTTAACCGATTCTTGGTTTTACAAATACACCAAATATTCGACTATAGACGAGCAACATATATGTGAACTACTTTTAGGCGAAGAAAATTAGTTTTGCCCTCCAAAAATTAGTGGAATTCTGGAAACTGTTTTAATCACTTAAGTAGGCCTGTGATATGAATAATTGCCACGATTTCTGACTGGGAGCTTCAGCCATGATGTAAAGAAAACAACAAAATTTCGGACTTTTTCTCGTATTTTTCAAATTCCTCCGAAATTAAGCGTATAATCAAAAAAGTCAAAGTTACCAAAAAAATGTATAGCATTAAATTCTGCATCGTTTGAGTAGCAATAATTTACGATTTTATTAAACTTTCCTGCATAATAGCGAGGAAACGTTAATTTTTCACACTTTCCGAAAAACACTCGTTTATTTTCTAGAAAATGTGCAGCTTTTGAGATATGGCCAATTTGACCCAAAATTTTATCGAAGGAAAGCTGTACGGCATCAAACTGTTAAACTTCAGAGAAGGAATAGAGTCCTTTCTTCAACATCTGTGACATTTAAAATCACAGCGTGCAAGGTCATCCCTATCGACGGTGAAGCGATTTCATGCAGAAACGCGTTGCACAATGGTCCAATTAAGAGCTTCATCACTATTTTGAGCACGAGCTGACCACGTATCCTCTGTGCTTTACGAAGTAAGTATGGAGAATACACAAAAATCTGCGTCTTACGTGTTGTTTGTTGCCTTTAAAGACCCAAAGGCTGAGTTCGTTGTAGACGGAGGACTCCTGCTACGTAGAATGGGGTGGGAAGCTAAAGAACTATTTTCTTCCATAGTTACATAGTACATTGGGCACGATTGCGTTTGATGGCTACGCTGATGGAACAAGTGACATGCGTACGAAAGCAGATAGGCGGCTGCGCAGAGCCACCACAGGAACTGCTCCAACTGTCGCGTTTAATGAAACAACTTCAGTAATCATTGCGAAAGATTTGATTCTGTTGAACAATCGACATAAACAGCGCCTCATTGTGTTACTGATAGCACAGTTAGAGACTGAGGATGCCGATGCTCTAATGGTAGCTAGCCACTGCTATCCACAGTGCTCAGCACTTGGACACGTTGTTGTTGTTTGGGAGGACGCCGACCTTCTTGTAATCCTGACAAGTCACCCAGAATTTTTCTGCTGAAGGCAGGCAAAGCCAGCAAAGGCGACGTTGAAGTGTTCAGCACATACAGTGCTATGTAATGTGAAGATGAAACAAAGCCGTTAAACGTGTTCCGCTGCCTAATCTCTGGAATATGCTTCTCAAAGCCATCATTCAGCTTTGCCTCTTTGCCTTCTACAGAAGCAGCTGCTCGACAGCATTCCTGAGGTTCTGTTTGCAGATGCAGACTTGAAAAAAAAAAAAAAAAAAAAGAAAATCCGCTAGATCCATTGCTATGGGGCTGGAAGGCTTTAAAATTCGGCCTCTTGCCAGTTCCCATTACTAAGAAGCAGTACCCGGAAAACTGTTGAAAACATGTGGGACAGGGACAGGGAAAACGGTATTAAGTGTACTACTTTTGCAAACTATGCAAGGGAGAATCCTGCTCCTATCTTTTAAACTGACATCCCAGTTAGTAACACTGAAAACATTTTGGAAGAAGGTGAAAGGCATCCCACAGAGGATATGAATGCGGAATACATGAAACAATTATGGAGTTAACGGTAACTGGACCCTCATCCTCCAAGCGTGTAAAGATGTGACACCGTGAAATTAAGAAAAACACGGTGTATATAGTTAAACATTAATCTCTTAATCTCTTACTCTCAGTGAAGATACATTTTAATTGTATTACTTTAACCCAATTTTATATTATAATATGTAATTTAATTTATTCTTAACTGAATCAAGTTTCTTTATTACTAATAAAGCAGCAATACACCTTACGTATTTTTTCACTAATACACCCATAAACCAATTTTTTGTCCTTGAAACTACATAATTCTGCTAAGTCCCTTGGTTTTCAAAGCTGTTTCCTCGATAAGGTGTAGGTTAGGGATTAGATACCTGCAGCGAAAGTAAAAAAGTGAGTATTGGAGAAATACATTGAATGGAAAGTAGAAAGTTGACACTGGTCGTTAATCATGTGACTAATCATATAACTGAATAACGGCGATATTTACTTACCATGGCCATGCGGTTCTAGGCGCTTCAGTCTGGAACCGCGCGACTTCTACGGTCGCAGGTTCGAATCCTGCCTCGGGCATGGATATGTGTGATGTCCTTAGGTTAGTAACGTTTAAGTAGTTCTAAGTTCTAGGGGACTGATGACCTCAGATGTTAAGTCCCATAGTGCTCAGAGGCATTTGAACCATTTTTTACTTACCAGGTAAGTTTTTTGTCACTTTTTTTGACTTTCTGGAAACAGAATTTGATCTACATCTACATGGGTACTCTGCAAATCACATTTAAGTGCCTCGCAGAGGGTTCATCGAACCACCTTCACAATTCTCTATTATTCCAATCTCGTATAGCGCGCGGAAAGAATGAAGAATGATGCCCTATAACCTTTCTCCCATAAAACTTAGCATCAGATAAACGAAACAGTGGAATGTTGGGAGAGTCCACTTGAAGGGAAGTAACCCAGGCAGACGAACAATCATACGGCACGCGCGGCTAACAATCATACGGCACTGCGGACTTTTTGAACACCCCGTATAATTAAAATATAAAATCCAAAGCAACCATTTAGATACTTTCGTACATGAAATACATTGAATGGCAGCTGTAGGCCTCACGAAATAATTAAATAACTTCATCGTAGCTGCAGACCCTATCGCATTAGAAATTATACAACCATCGGTTGTTTAGTTGACAGAATAAAATAAAACTTATAATGTATAGCCTGTTAATTCAAATACTTGGATTATAGTCAAAGTACTTTTGCACGTCACACAACTGTAGAAGCAGTGTGTAGTTGGCCCGATATATAATAAACAAGCATTCGGCACTGCGGAGAGACTTTTTGAACATCCCGTATTATGTCGTATAGATGGCCCAGAAACATTAATGTGATCACCGCCTATGTTCGATGTCATCTGGCAGTAACCTCTCATAGGTGGTAGGTACCAGCACTAGCAGTGAAGAGTACGTAACTGTGCCGGGGAGACTCGGAAAACAGTGTAGACGTCGTAAAGCGGAAACGGAGCAGCTTATCTGATGTTCAGATGGGCGTGGTCATTGGCTTTCGGGCCAAGAGTGGAAGAATTTTCGAAATGGCTTTGTTTGTAAACTGTTCACGTACCGCCGTGCTTGAAGTATACCATTCATGGGAAAATAGCACTGTCCAAAATCGGCACCAAGTTAGATGTGGTGCACCACGGGTCATAGATAATAGGGGTGAACAAGCTTACAGAAATGATGTTTTACGTCGGTCGTAGTTTTACGAGAGGTTATCTCAGTTCAGAACTGATCATCAATCGACTGGAGGTGAATGAACATCTTAGAAGAACAGACAGAACTTCGAATGAATGTTTAGAAGGAACTGTCTGAAGAAGCTGGCGATGACTAAACATCCGTGAATGGATCGTCACAAGAGACGAATGTTGTGTTTATGGCTACGACGTTAAGATAAAGGTCAAGTTACGAGGAATATACGTGTACGCTGAGCGTTTTTCAACTGTTATAGAACTTGCAGAAGAAGTTGGAATCTCAGTCGGTTCGTGTCATGAGATTTTAACCGAAAAGTGAACGTGCCGCGGCGGTGTATCCATATAACGCTTACAGTACACGCTGCGGGAACCGTACTGTCAGCGGCCCTGCGTGTCTGTTAACTGTATAACGGTTAGCAGTTTTAAACTTTAAATCATAGCGCTGTTTAGGATTAGGTGAACATAACTGCGCAGTATTTTTGAAGTAATGCACGTAATAGGTTGGTGACGTAAAATTGTATGGTTCTTCCAACGTTTGAAGAATACATTCAGTGTAATCATATTTACTTAAACCACATTTTATATGTTAGGAATTGGCTTAACAGTTGTATTTACTTACTCTGTTCCGCTACCGTTTGCAGTATGTTGTTACAAACTTACGCCATAATAATGTGTAGATGTATAATTTACTTTACATTGTTACCTCACCAGTTACCGTTTGTTGATATTCGAAAGCAAAGCGTTTTCACCCGTCCCTTAATGTTTAATCAGTCGAAATGCGCTATTGTTCTCATCCTATCTCTCCGAATTTCGCAATGTGGTTTTCTAGGTTCGATCACTAAGAGCAAAGCAGACTGGGATCTTCTATCCATTGCCTTGCTAAGTTTCAATGTGGGGCTGAGGCCTAAGGAGTTTGACCCAAAATTTTGTTCTATCCTCTAACGTTATTTAGACGAGCTAATTCGCCGCCTAGAACTGCTACGGAGCAAGGTGTGTCTGATGTACGGCTGAACGTTAGTGGGCCACAGCGGATGCTCAGGCCAGCTGGGGATGAAACCAGCAGCACTGGAAACCAGGAAATACCAGTCTGGGCAATTTGGACAATGCGTTGATTGCTTAAGAGGGCCTAGCTATGCTCCCACAATGAACGGCTTTGAGACAAACTGTAATAAGGCTTCTTAAAGCTCTCTGAGAGTCTATAATAATTTACAATCAAATATTAAAGCAAGTCTGATATATCGGGGATCTCGGAAAAACGAGGCGCTTCCAATGACACAACATTATTTCAGTATCCGTAGAATTATAGAAGCTAATGTTTCATAGTGAATAAAAATTTGCAGAATGAGCCTCAGAATTAACAACTGTCTGTCCTCGTTAAAACCTTTGGATGGGTCGCTATTTTATTCCTTGAGTTATTAAGTCTTTCATATCTTTTTTTATAACGCAAGCGTTTCTCAGAACATCGACTTCTCCAAACTTACACAGCAGATGAATACAGTATGAATACCCTGTATTTTGTCATACTTCTGTGTTTATTCAATAGACTCTTTTTTAATTTGTCAGTAACTTCATTGACAACGTTGATTGCAAGTGCTATTAAAAAACTTTGTTAATTTAAAAGTGGTCAGTTGTATGTGTTAGCGGACACCACAATCGAACAGAGAACCAAAAGACGCTTCTGTCAAGCAAGACTAAATACTTGTTTAGGTAATATTTAACGACAGTTCATTATTGTTTTATATGAGCACACTTGCACAAGAACAACAGTTTATTTATTTATGGGTAAACCTATATTTATATTCATTGTGAATGATCTGAGTGTGCGGGCCGCGGTGGCCAAGCGGTTCTAGGCGCTTCAGTCCGGAACCACGCGGCTGCTACGGTCGCAGGTTCGAATCCTGACTCGGGCATGGATGTGTGTGATGTCCTTAGGTTAGTTAGGTTTAAGTAGTTCTAAGTTTAGGGGACTGATGACCTCAGCTGTTAAGTCCGATAGTGCTTAGAGCCATTTGATCTGAGTGTGACCGAATGTTTATGATATTTATTTATTTAAATATTGTTATAATATGTTAGTTTGGTGAGGGAAGTGATCAACGTGAATCAGCTCACGCCTGTAGAGCTTAAGGACGATGTCTTTTTGGTGGGAATGGTCTTAAGCCAATGGAAAAGCAGATAGTACGGGAACTCTACGGTAGTGAAACGGAGACTGTTGTCTGAATGCATTACAGACAGTAGAATAGAATCCTTGTTATTAAATCATTCATTTTACTTTAATTTTGTATTTCTGTATATTTTATTAACTCATAATTCTAGCCAATGCATAGATTATTTGACTGCAGGATCACAGATTTGCAGCGAATGAGCTATGGTGCGTGAAAGTAGATGTGCACTGGTTGACCCTACGACTACATCAAACTATTAGTTTTAAACGGAGCCGTGCGTAGCCCAAGTACCTAATGTAAGAGTTGGTTCAAATGGCTCTGAGCACTATGGGACTCAACTGCTGTGGTCATCAGTCCCCTAGAACTTAGAACTACTTAAACCTAACTAACCTAAGGACAACGCACACATCCATGCCCGAGGCAGGATTCGAACCTGCGACCGTAGCAGTCACACGGTTCCGGACTGCGCGCCTAGAACCGCGAGACCACCGCGGCCGGCTAATGTAAGAGTAACCACAGGTAAAGAAGCAACTGGTTTGCTTGTAAGGGATGCTGTCTGGAAAAGCAGCCACTCACCTGTAACCGTTAGGTACCTTTGCAACTGGGGACTCATCAGGGATATGATCCTAATACCTTTAGAATTTCAGTTTGTAACGTCCCCTTAGAAAAGTTTATGAATGACTGTGCTGGAAAACCTCTTACATTATTTGATATTCAAACAGCTGAGCAGAACTGAACGTACTCAGACATTTCGATCTTTACCTATTCTGATCAACACTAAACTGTCACACAATATTTTTAGCGCAACGCAATCTAACTTTCAATAATCCCTACAATAGAATGGCCCTGACTTCTTCGTTACTCGATCTACTGCAATACAGCGAGCGCCACTACTGCAAGCTAAATAAAAGATTCAAACTACTGAAGGCACTAACTACTGATAGGCATAGTTAGCAAATGAAAGATTTTGATAGAGAACAAACAATGTATTTACCTTAATAGTGTTCAAATGTATATATCAGTTCGTGACATCTACTCTTACAAACTTACACTTTCTGATGGACACACGTCCAGATCATCTGCTCTTAAAACTCTGCCATCTCACTCCTCACAGCCACCACTGCTGGCGGCTCACCTTCAACTGCGCAACGCTACGCGCTGTTAACACCCAACTGCCCAACACTACGATAGCGACTATTTCAACAATGCCCTCCAGCCACAGACTGCACACAGCACAGCCAGTGATTTTCATGCAGAGCGCTAGGTGACGTTACCAACATAAAAACCTAAACAGCCTACTTACAAGTTGTAATCTAACACATTACGATATTCTGTGATCCAGTTCCCAAAACGATTGCATGATTGGCAGTTTGCGCGGGGGCTCTGGGTGTGAGATTCTGCAGCAGTTATACGTGTGAGAATCTGTAGCAGAAGTGAGGTGTGGAGAAGTTCGCCGCGGAACTTCAAGAAAGGAGAAGAAGGTTATGCAGAGGCGTCTTGAGTTCGAGTCTGCAGCGTCCAGCAGCAGCGGATGTCCCGACGATAACATACCGACACTGGCGGCCATGGTAACACGGGCCACCGGTGGCAACTTCGAGTTCATCAGCATCGACACCTGGGGCAGCAGCAGTACAGCAGAAACAGCCAGCATGGCCGATAAGTACTCAAAATATTCAAATGTTTGTGAACTCCTAAGGGACCGAACTGCTGAGCTCATCGGACCCTAGACTTACACACTACTTAAAGTGATTTAAACTAACTTATGCTAAGAGAAACAGACACACCCATGCCCGAGGGAGGACGCGAACCTCCGGCGGAAGTGGCCGCGCAGTCCGTGACACGACGCCTCTAACCGCGCGGCCACTCAGCGCGGCAGATAAGTACTGACGCCGGTAGCGTTAATATGTGTGAACCCGCGGAGATGCGGTGAGTGACGAAACTTCAAACGATTAAGCAATCACCCAGTGCGTGTGGTTCAAATAATGTGAGTGGGTCATTTAGTGCAGAGTCTCAACATGGTACTGTTGATAGAGACGATATTAGTGGGGCAAATAGTCCGAAATCAGAGAAAGGAGATGTAATTGCAAGTGATTGAGAGGAATGGTTAAGAGAAATTCTGACAAATTTGAACTCTAAACTGGGGTACTGGGTACAGAGAGAGGTTCAATAAAAATAGAGATACGTTCATTCAACACAAGTGTAGCAGAAACTAAAATCTGAGGTGAAGAAAATTAAATCAGATGTAGGAGGGGTGATTGAATCAAAACTAGAAGCTATAAGGCCAGACGTAGACAAAATTTCTGGGGGACGTGCCGTGGTTAACACCAGAGTCGACACAGTGAAGAAAGATTTCGGGAACAAGTTGTACAAGATACAAGGCGAACTGGGAGACGGGGTGAACATTTGTGTACAGAAGCAAAATTCACTTGAGGACGTCACCAGTAACTCAATTAACTTTTTATCAAGTAGAGTAGCAGCAAGTGAAAATGATGTGCTTAAAAATGAGAACATTTTCAATCAAGATTAAATAAAGAATCTGTGCAGCTTGAGCAGCAGTTTAAAGGCGCGAGGGCAGAATTAAATTCTTTAGCAGTGAATCAGGTTGGTATTGTGCTAGACGTTCCATGTGGTGGCTCAGGACAGACAAAGTGTTTGCAGGTGATGGAAAATACCATCCAGTTGATTTTATTGCTGCATGCAGAGATGGTTTTACGCGAGGAATGTCGATGATGGAAAAATTAAACTCGCGAAAAAGACATCTTGAGGGTAGCGCACAATCACCGGAAAATTTGTTGAGTGGTTCATTTTTTACCTATGTAGTGTTTGAGAATTGTTTTTTGAATAAATTCTGGAGTCAAGCGAAACAAACGCGACTTTAGAATGAGTTCCTAAACGGACCAAGTTTCAGACACGGAAGTGAGTCGATATGGGATTTTTGTGTGTGTGTGAACTCGCTAAGTTGAAGCACATAAATCGTCCGCTGGGAGTTTTTACGGAGATTTAGCCGCTCAAGAGACGACTATCGGAATATTTACAATGGGACCTCGTCCACAGTCCGACAAATTCCACTGACGAATTTTTAGATTTTATTGTGAAGAAAAGGCGTTAAAATTCAAACCATGTTATGGGAACAGCGACAGGGAAATGGGTACCGGAACGAGAATTACAATAATATCCAAAATAGTTGTCACCATAGTAATGATTTTCACGGGGGAAATGGAAACTGAAACTTTCATAACGGAAATCAGTATTGGGAACGAAGATTTGATGGGCAGGAGCCTAATGAAGTGCAACGCCAAAATATGAAGTTGGGAGAGGGCCGCATCTGAGGTCCGGATATGGTGAAGTAAAGTGGGGTTGACACGTTATTGTAAAAATTTCTGTAGGTGTCGAAAATTCGGCAAAGAAGCCACAAATGTTGGAGAAGGAGGTTATAACAAGTAAGAATAAAATGGGGAATAATTTTAAGCAGCGCAACCATAAAGATGTTGCAAGAAAGGTTGTAAAATGTGATGAGAAATTTTATAAAGTAGATATTGAACTGAAAAACTTATTTTGGGAAAGGGAAATGAATGATGGAATGAGTGTATGTTTGTTGAAATCTTCTGTCATCACAAGAGAGGCTGAGGTGGATCTGGATTTGGTGGAGGTGGAATGTATGACTCATTCTAATGAGACACTAGATAGTAGCAACAATTATATTATTGTAGGTGAAAGTAATGTAGATGATTTTGTAGCGGACGAAGTCGATGAAGCTATGTGCGAAGGAGACGAAGCCGTGGTCTTATCAGCTGGGGATTAAATTTGTGGTGTATCAACCAAGGTATGCGAACGTATTACTGAAGGCAGTGTAGCAATAGTCTCGTCAGCTGGTGATGAATTTTATAATGTGCTGGCGGAAATTGGTGATTTATTGGTACAAGGAAGCAAAGAAGAAGTTTTAAAGGCTGAAGTTGTGAAAGTTGTGGCTGCTGATATAGATGTCTCGGAGGGAAGAGTTTCTGCGTTTTTTTTCTGTTGATTGAAGTGGATTAATGACTCATGATGAAGGAGTGAATTACAAGTAGATGTAGAAGGATGAATGTGAAGGTTGATTATTAAAAAAAATGGCTCTGAGCACTATGGGACTCAACATCTTAGGTCATAAGTCCCCTAGAACTTAGAACTACTTAAACCTAACTAACCTAAGGACATCACACACACCCATGCCCGAGGCAGGATTCGAACCTGCGACCGTAGCAGTCCCGCGGTTCCGGACTGCAGCGCCAGAACCGCTAGACCACCGCGGCCGGCGGTTGATTATTAGGTAGTGGACCAGGAAGCAAAGCGTCAGAGAAATGAAGAGGAGAGACAATGTTATGGACACAGAGGTAGTTTCGATATACAGGGTGAGTCACCTAACGTTACCGCTGGATATATTTCGTAAACCATATCAAATACTGACGAACCGATTCCACAGACCAAACGCGAGGAGAGGGGCTAGTGTAATTGTTTAATACAAGCCATACAAAAATGCACGGAATTATGTTTTTTAACACAAACCTACGTTTATTTAAATGGAACCGCGTTAGTTTTGTTTGCACATCTGAACATATAAACAAATACGTAATCAGTGCCGTTTGTTGCATGGTAAAATGTTAATTACATCCGGAGATATTGTAACAAAGTTGACGCTTGAAACCTCCGACGTTCAGTTACGTGTTGTAACAAACACGGGCCACGGTCGGCGAGCAGCATCTGCAGGGACATGTTTACGATGACGAATGTTTACGAGTGTGGCTGTAGAGCACTGTTGTGGTTTGGTCTAGCTGTCGCAGTGTTCGCATGTAGCGCTTGCTGATACTGTTATTCTGCATTCGTCTCCGCACGCAGACCAACTCTAGTACACCGTGTTACCAGACGTCTGTGATAGTGTAGTGTTGTAGGAACTGTGACCATGGTGTACTCGAACTCTGAAAAGGCGGAGATGGTACTCATCTATGACGAGTGTCGACGAAATGCAGCTGAAGCCTGCAGGGTGCATGCAGAACGGTACCCGGACAGAGAGCATCCAACGTGCCGCACATTGCAAAACATCTACCGCCAACTGTATGCAACAGGTATGGTCGTAGCACGCAAACGGGTCTGTAACAGGCCCGTCACAGGAGAAGCGGGTGCAGTTGGTGTGTTAGCTGCTGTTGCCATGAACCCACACATGAGTACACGGGACATTGTGAGAGCCGGTGGACTGAGTCAAAGTAGTGTCATGCGCATACTGCATCGTCACCGCTTTGACCCGTTTCATGTGTCGCTACATCAGCAATTACATGGTGATGACTTTAATCATCGAGTGCAATTCTGTCAATGGGCATTAACAGAGAATGCGTTGCAGTTCTACCTGTTTACCGATGAAGCGGATTTCACAAACCACTGGGCAGTGAATCTACGGAACATGCATTACTGGTCCGTGGACAATCCTCGCTGGCTCAGGCAGGTAGAGCGACAGCGACCGTGGACTGTAAATGTATGGTGCGGAATCATTGGTGAACACTTCATTGGTCCTCACTTCATTGCAGGGGCCCAAACAGCTGCAACATACATCGCGTTTCTACAGAATGATCTGCCAACATTGCTCGAAAATGTCCCACTGGAAACGCGTCGACGTATGTGGTATCAGCATGATGGTGCACCTGCACATTCCGCAATTAACACTAGGCTGACCCTTGACAGGATGTTCGACTGGCGTTTCATAGGACGTGGAGGACGCATAAATTGGCCAGCCCGTTCTCCTGATCTTACACCTCTGGACTTCTTTTTGTGGGTACATTAAAGGAGAATGTGTACCGTGATGTGCCTACATCCCCAGAGGATATGAAACAACGTATTGTGGCAGCCTGCGGCGACATTGCACCAGATCTACTGCGGCATGTACGACATTCATTACGCCAGAGATTGCAATTGTGTGCAGCAAATGATGGCCACCACATTGAACATCTATTGGCCTGACATGTCGGGACACACTATTCCACTACGTAATTGAAAACGGAAACCACGTGTGTACGTGAACCTCAACCCTCATGGTAATGTACATGTGCGTCAGTGAAAAAGACCAATAAAAAGATGTTAGCATGTGGACGTAATATGCTGTTCCAGTCTCTTCTGTACCTAAGGTCCATCACCGTTCCCTTTGGATCCCTACGTAATTCGGTGCTCTCCGATACACACGATCGAACAGCGGAGGAGTGGTACTCAAGCGTCAACTTTAGGTTACAATATCTCCGGATGTAATTAACATTTTACCATGCAACAAACGGCACTGATTACGTATTAGTTTATATGTTCAGATGTGCTAACAAAACTAACGGGGTTACATTTAAAAAAACGTAGGTTTGTGTTAAAAAACATACTTCCGCGCATTTTTTTATGGTTTGTATTAACCAATTACACTAGCCCCTCTCCTCACGTTCGGTCTGTGGAATCGATTCGTCAGTATTTGATGTGGTTTACGAAATATATCCAGCGGTAATGTTAGGTGACTCACCATATATATATATATATATATATATATATATATATATATATATATATATATATATCGTGTATCGGCGAAGGTTGACGGAGTTATTTGTGGTGATTCCTGTACTTTATCAACTTCTGTAATGGATATTTTAAGGTTTTAAGTAATGAATCTAATGAATTATCGGGGGATGTTAGTGGAGTTAATTGTGATAAAGTTTGTAGTAATTCGGCAGAAATAAGTGAGAATTTGTCTAAGAGAGACGAAATTTTAAGTTTTGTGGTTACTTGTGAGAATGTTGCTGCTACTGATATCGTTAATTATGAGGAAGTGAACAGTTCGTTTGATGCTTACGAGGATGAGAAAATCCTACAGATGAATCAGAGGTAGATCAGGAAAATCTAGGAATGGATAATAAGACTGGAAGTTGTTCTGCAATTATAATGTATAGCAAGAATATGTAAGAAAAAAGAAATTATGGTGAAAATGATATTTTGAGAGAACAGTTTTAGAGAGGGGTGCAATTAACAGCCCGTAAGTGTAGTTATCGCTGTTGATGAAGAAAGAAATCATGCATTTCTAAAAGTGGTGTTCCGGTGGCAGTCACAAATTTTGTGTTTGAACGTAGGAGTCCGTTGGTGGAAGAGGAAAGAGGGCTGGAATTTGAGCTGGTGAAAAAGCGAAAAGAAGTGAGATTCAGAACATACCCACACTGGCAAGAAAAATGTTATAAGAGGCAACAGGTGCAGAGTTGCACCTTGTGAATGAAGATTGTGGCGTGTATTAATACAAGTGTGTAACTAAGTGTATTTCACATGTAGTTTTTAAGAATATAGAAGTTATTTATGTTTTGTGTAAGGGGTAATTGGTAAATTTAAAATGTTTGTAAAAAGTATGAAGGTACAACTTAATGCAAGGGGTAAGCTAACATTGGCCGCACAACTCTTGGTGCGTGGAGGTCGGCAAACGGTAACTACTAGTGTGGGAATTTAATTTGTACTGTATGTAAGATTTAGGAGAAAACTGTTTGGTGTTATTTAAACGTGTTAATGCAGTATTTTGAATAGCTCTCTCGTATGATATGTGTAGTTTATTTGTAATTATTCTTCACACAAATTTTGGTGCGTGGAGGTCATCAGACCTCTTTCAAATTATAATTGTCTATGGGAGTTTATAATTGTCTTTGGATTTATGTGCAAAGTATAAGCAACTGTTTTTGGGGGGTATGTTCGTGGGTTAATTCTGTAACGTATGTTAATTTGGAAGTGTTTTCAATACATCAATATAAGTAAAAGTTGGGGATAACTTCATATAAAGTTCATGGAAATAATTCTATGGGTAAGGGCTTTATTACACTAAAAAGGTATAGACAAATTACAATCCATTTATGCCCTGAGTTTTAATGAAAGCTAAATGTGCGATTTCTGCACAGGATAGAATTAGTTTTAAAGTTTCTATTTTTATGCGGTGAAATTGTAGGGAAATGATAATATGTTGGTTGATTTATGATGTCGAACAAGTTTCATGGCACGAAAAACGTGTTTTCTAGTGGGAACATGGAAATATTGTTTGAATTGTTGAGCTGAATCAAATGTGTTTTGTATAGCTTACAAATCAGGTTTTTCTTGCTGTCTTGTATGTGAATGTATCGATTCCACTGGGGAACGTGATCAGTACCTGATCTATGGGGATTCAGGAAGTCATATGATTGTTGGTAGCCAACCACAGTCGTATTTCGACAGCTATCATCCTTCAGCACTGAAAGGGGCTGTGAATTGACGCACCGCGCGGGGTAGTCGTGCGGTCTGGGGCGCCTTGTCACGGTCCGCGCGGCTCCGTCCGTCGGAGGTTCGAGTCCTCCCTCGGGCATGGGTGTGTGTGTGTCGTCCTTAGCTTAAGTTAGTTTGTTAGGTTAAGTAGTGTGTAAGCTTAGGGACCGATGGCCTCAGCCGCTTGGTCCCATAAGACCTTACCACAAATTTCCAAATTGTTTTGCGGATTGACACAAGTATCGGCGCAGCACATGGCCAAGGGGGTCATGAACTTTGGAAGAGGCAGCTTGACTGCGAATCATCTGAACTTCGGCGCCAGAACGCCGGTCATGTGCTGTGTTTGTGTTGGTGAAGTACTACGATGTGGTCAAAGCAAAACAGTGCTATCAAAAGAGTGCAAAAGCGACAAAAACTTTTAAAAATTACGAGCTGATTCGAGTTTATTTAAATCTGTGTGTTTATTTTGCATTGAATTAATATGCCTTAATTTTATAATTTATGTTACATTTAGAAAATTTAAGCTGATGATATGACATCCTAGAAGGTACATGCTGTTTCATACACCACCTCAAAGATACTTACTCTATTGTCTTGACATGCAAGTAAGGTTTTCTATTTATTATGTTACCTATGTTTTAATAATGTTATGTATGTCAAATTGGGTGCTACTTAATTTGCCAAGTTACCAATATAAGGTGCCAAATTAATTGGAGGTGCGTAACATTACGCATATTTAGGCGAGCTATTGGCTGTCTAGAACTGCTATAAGGGAAGGTGTGTTTGATGTTCGGCTGAATGCTAGCGAGCCAAAGCGGACGCTGCAGGCCAGCTGTGGATGAGACAAGGAGCAAGTGCTTGGAAACTGGGAACTCCCTTTGTGGGGAATTTGGACAATGCATTAGTCTCTTAAGAGGGCTTGCTATGCTCCCACAATGGCGGTCTTTGCGACAAACTGTAATACGGCTTCTTACGGCTCTCTGAGAGTCTATAATAATTTGAAATCAACTACTAAAGCATATCTGAATACATAGGCGTTTTCGAAAAAACAGGGCTCATCCAAAGACACAATCCAGTATCTTAAAAATAAAAAAATAATGTTATACAGTGAATAAACATTTACACAATGAATCTCTGAATTAACCATTTTTAATCGCTTCACGCCATTTCAACATACGATATCTCGGATGATAGCGTAACACTATAGCTATCATCTCGGAAACCTACATATCTGTATCTATTTTATTTATTTAGTTATTATGTCTTTTATGTCTCTTTTATTACATAAATGTTCGTCAGAACATCGTATTCTCCATACGTACACAGCAAATAAAGACAGTACAAATACCTCAAAATTTTTCATACTTGTGTATTTTTCAATTTTGCCAGTAATTATATTTAAATGTTGACTGTAAGTGCTGTTAAAAAGTTGTGCTAATTTAAAAGTGATCAGATTCACGTGTTAGCGAATACCACAGTGAACCAAAAGACGCTTGTGTCAAGCAGGCATAAATAATTGTTTAAGTAAAATTTAACGACAACCTGTTATTTCATGTGAGCACTCTTGCATGAGAACAACAGTTTATTTATTTATGGGTAAACCTATATTTGTACTTATTATGAATGGTCTGAGTGTAAGCGAATGTTTATGAAATTTCGTTATTCAAATATTGTTTTAATATGTTAGTTTAGTCAGGGAAGTGGTCACCTTGACTGAAATCATGTCTGTGGAGCTTAAGGACGATGTATTTTTGGTGAGGGTGGCCTCCAGCTAATGGAAAAGCAGATAGAACACTAAAATGTTTCAAATGGCTCTGAGCACTATGGGACTTAACATCTGTGGTCATCAGTCCCCTAGAACTTAGAACTACTTAAACCTAACTAACCTAAGGACATCACACACATCCATGCCCGAGGCAGGATTCGAACCTGCGACCGTAGTGGTCGCGCGGTTCCAGGCTGAAGCTCCTAGAACCGCTCGGCCACACCGGCCGGCTCCAGAACACTATCGGAGTCAGTTGGAGACTGGGACTTCTCGAGTGAAGAGCTGAAGGGAGCGATTCAGGACACTTTATGCTGAGTTCTTGGAGGAAGAAGACATGCCTGAGGTATCATGCGTGATTCAGTCGTACATGTGTTTGATTCCGGGTACTGAACGGCTGCTACCACACTGGAGCTTCTGAAAGGACCTAATATTTCGAGAGGTCTGAATGTGCTCCATAATAGGACTCTAACTTTTTCCACGGGTATCGCGGCATTGAGGAGAGATAGAGTATGAGTTACTACTATTCCTTCTATAGATTATGGTGTTTTGTGAATCATCATGCATGCTGAACTCTGAGCTGCTGAATATTTCGTATCTTAGTTTATCTTCGATGACTGTTTAGTTTGGGGATTTTGCTACCATTCTCGTAGCGCTCTCAACGTAACTTTACTGCATTTGATAATGGCATTTTATGTATTTTAATCGAATGTCGTAGGAACAGTTCACGTTTAGCTGAGATGTCCTTTCTTGAATAAACATTATCAATCACAATTCTTTGCTGTCTACATCAATTACAATAGGTAGAATATAATCCTTGTTATACAAAATGGTTCAAATGGCTCTGAGCACTATGGGACTGAATGCTGTGGTCATAAGTCCCCTAGAACTTAGAACTACTTAAACCTAACTAACCTAAGGACAGCACACAACACCTAGCCATCACGAGGCAGAGAAAATCCCTGACCCCGCCGGGAATCGAACCCGGGAACCCGGGCGTGGGAAGCGAGAACGCTACCGCACGACCACGAGATGCGGGCCCTTGTTATTAAATCATTTAACTTTTATTTTGTATTTCTCTATATTTTATTAACTCGCTATAGATTATTTACATGATCACAGCTACAAGTTGTTATCCACAGTCAATTAACTGCGAGCTATGGAAGACATTCTATTTAAATAGAGCCGTGAACAGCCCACGTACATTAAGTTACGCGTAATAACAGGTAAAGACGCAGGTGGTTTGCCCGTATGGGATGATGTTAGAATTGTTGTTGAGATTTAGCCAGCAGACGAACCCTCACAATGTCTCAGCATTGCTACCCAGCTTTGAAAGTCGAGAGCTATTCCATTAGTGGTGCACACGGAGAAAATCTACATTCGCACAAATATCAACAGTCTGCCCAAGTCAGCGCCTGCAGCGGCGGGCGACTGTCATTTCTGTTTGCCAGTAATTCCAGCGATGGCAGAAATCTGGAACAGCGACTATCTTACGCTTTCAACTTTGTGAAAGGAAGAGTAACAGCACGCTGGTTACTCTGTCAGTTCCATAAAAATTACTTCAATTTGGCGGTGACGTCACTTATTATTGCCAGTAAAAGTAAACTTTGAGTTACTTTTACTGTCTTCCGTAATGTTGATTATATTGCTCAGAATGGTACAAATCTCATGGTGCCTAACTCCCATTAGTGCTCTACATAACGTACACGTGGGCAATACTCACGAATGAGGCCTTAGGCCTATTCCGCCTGGCCAACTATTGCCTACACGGCAGTACGTGGCCGGTTTATGATAATGGGCCACGAGAGCCGTTATTGCCAGTAGATGACTCTTGGTGATAGCGCTGCTTCTTCAATCAAGAAGCTCTTCATTCGGTCTCATGAAGCTGGGTTGACTCGATTCCAGTTCTCCCTACCTCAGACAAATCCGAGGAGATACCAGGAATCGAACCTGGCTAATTCGCACCAAAAGCAACGACGCTAGCCTTTCGGCAACGGAGGTGGTGTATTTAAAAACTGAAAAATAATTTTATTACGTGATATCTCAACGTATTGTTTGGAGGTAAAATAATACTTTTAACAAAGTACCAGTACATACTGCTGAAGAGTTCACAAAACGGACAATATCAGTCTACATCTGCATCTACATCTATAATCTGCAAATCGCCATGAAGTGCATCGCAGAAGGGACGTCCCATTGTATGAGGGTCACTCCAAAAGAAATGCACACTATTTTGGTAAAAATACAGTTTTCATTCTGCATATGTGAAAGTTTTACAGTGTGTAGATACATTCTTCCTGCTTGTTTTCAAACTTAGTTCAACCTGTTCCCGTGAGTGGCGCCGTCACAGCATGTCTTCAATGTGGCTGCTATACTTGACGTTCGTCAGAAGCAACGTGCTGGCATAGAATTCCTGTGCTGTGAAAACGAGACAGTGGTAAACATCCACAAGAGGTGGAAAAGGTGTATGGAGGTGCTGCTGTCGATCGCAGTACAGTTAGTCGGTGGGCAAGCAGGCTACATGATGAAAGCGGGCACGGCAATATTGAGGATTGTCCTTGCAGCGGCAGGCCTCGACTGTACACACTACACACAATGTGCAGAGAGTTAACGAATTGGTGACTGCTGACAGACGCATCACAGTGAACGAATTGTCACGCTACGTTGGGCTAGGGGAAGGAAGTGTTTGCAGAATACTGAAAGTGTTGGCATTAAAAATGGTTTGTGCCGGGTGGGTTCCCAGGATGTTGACAGTGGCTCACAAAGAAACAAGAAAAACGGTATGCAGCGAACTTTTGGAACAGTATGAGAATGATGGACATGAATTTCTTGGAAGAATTGTGACCGGTGATGAAACATGGCTCCATTTTTTTCACCAGAGACGAAGAGGCAATCAATGGAGTGGCATCATGCAAATTCGCCCAAGAAAAAAAATTCAAAACCACACCCTCTGCTGGAAAAGTTATTGCTACGGTGTTTTTCGATTCCGAAGGACTCTTGCTTGTGGACATCATGGAACCACCATAAATTCTGATGCATACGTGACGACACTGAAGAAACTTCAAGCTCGACTGAGTCGTATTCGACTACATCGGCAGAAGACGGATGTTTTGCTGTTACACGACAATGCACGGCCCCATGTCAGTCAAACAACCATGGAAGCGATCGCAAAACTCGGATGGACAACACTGAAACACCCGCCTTACAGTCCTGATCTGGCTCCATGTGACTATCATCTCTTTGGGAAACTGAAAGACTCTCTTCTTGGAATAAGGTTTGAAGATGATGACTCCCTTGCGCACGCTGCCAAACAGTGGCTCCAACAGGTTGGTCCAGAATTTTACCGTGCGGGTATACAGGAGCTGGTTCCAAGATGGCGTAAGGCAGTTGAGAGGGATGGAAATTATGTTGTGAAATGAAAATATTGTTCCTAAAGGATGTATCTAGACACTGTGAAACTTTCAAACACGTAGAATGAAAGATGGATTTAAAAAAAATAGTGTGCATTTCTTTTGGAGTGACCCTTGTACCAGTTATCAGCCTTTCTTGCCTTTCCATTCATATATTGACAGCGGGAAGAATGATTGTTTGAATGCCTCTATGTGTGCAGTAATTATTCTGGTCTTATCCCCACGATCTGTATGTGAGTGATACACAGGGGACTGTAGTACATTCCGAGAGTCATCATTTAAAGACGGTTCTTTACACTTCGTTAATAGACATTTTTGGGATCGTTTATGTCTCTCTTCAAGAGTCTTCCAGTTCAATTCCTTCAGTGTCTTTGTGACACTCTCCCATGGATCAAACAAACCGGTGACCATTCGTGCTACCGTTCTCTATATACATTCAATATCCCCTGTTAGTCTATTTGGTACGGATCTCACACACTTGAGCATTATTCTCGAACCGATCGCATGAGTCATTTGTAAGCAATCTCCTTTGTAAACTGATTGCACTTCCCTAGTGTTCTACCAATAAATCGAAGTCTACTTTATCCTCGCCGGGCTTGGTGGCCGAGCGGTTCTAGGTGCTACAGTCTGGAACCGCGTGACCGCTACGGTCGCAGGTTCGAATCCTGCCTCGGGCATGGATGTGTGTGATGTTCTTAGGTTAGTTAGGTTTAAGTAGTTCTAAGTTCTAGGGGACTGGTGACCTCAGAAGATAAGTCCCATAGTGCTCAGAGCCATTTGAGCCACTTTTACCCACGACTATGTGATCATTCCATTTCATATCCATACGAAGTATTACATTCAGGTATTTGTATGAGTTGGCCGATTCCAACAGTGACTCATTACTATTGCAGTCATAGGACATCACGTTTTTCTCGTTCGGTGAAGCTCATAATTTTACATTTCTGAACATTTAAAGCAAGTTGCCAGTATTTGCACCACTTTGAAATCTTATCAAGATTTGACTGAATATTAATGCACCGTGTTTCAGGCAGTATTTCATTACAGATAATTGCATCATCTGCAAAATGTGTGAGGTTATTATTAAAGTTGTCTGCAAGATCATTAATATATAACATGAGCAGCAAGGGTCCAGTTTACTTCCCTGGGGCACACCTGAAGTTACTTTTATATTCGACGATGACTTTCCATCCAAGATAACATGCCGTTTCTCCCCTACTAAAAAGTCCTCAGTCCAGTCACAAATTTCACTTCATACCCCATATGATCATACTTTTGACAACAAGCGTAAGTGCGGTACCCAGTCAATGGCTTTTCGGAAATCATGGAATACTGCCCCTATCTGTTTGTCTTTCAGTACATCGTGTGAGAAATTGCGAGATGAATTTCACATGATCAATGTTTTCGCAATCCATGCTGGTTGATAATGAGGAGCTCATTCTGTTGCAACTGAAATCAGTCAACCCATAAAAAACGCTAAGAACATCAATTTTTAGGGCAGTGAAACAGTGCTAATACAGAGGCTCAGTAGTGTCGCAGGTAAAGAAAGTGACAGACTGGTTCTTTGGTGAGATGGCAGGAAAATGCAAGCAGTTTACAAAGGAGGCTTCTTATAAAACACTCGTGCTACTCATCCTAGAATATTGCTCAAGTGTACTAGATATGACTAACAGGAGAAAGCCTTTTAGGCGACAAAGACTCCATTATCAATACCTCACTGAGTTTGAACGAGGTCGTGTAATATGGCTACGAAAGGTTGGATGTGCCATCTGTGATGCTGCAGAAAGATTGGCAGAAATGTAGCACACTGTACATGATTGGTGGCAGCTGTAGCCTTGGAAATGTACGGACACAAGAAGCCTGGACTCCGGATGGCCATGTGGCACCACGTGTTCGGCATGTGGTTCTGCCGCACCGTACTACATCTGCAGCAGCAACTTGAGTTGCAGTTGCGAGCACAGTAACACGACGAACTCTTACAAGGAGGTTATTTCAAGGACAGCTCAAGCCAGAGGCCCTGTAGTGTATGTTCCACTGACCCCAAAACACCGCCACTTGCGACTTTAGAGATGTCAGGGAGAGCCCGCAACCAACCTGTCTGCGTGCTAGATACACCGGAGCGTCACTTGAAGTTATGGTCTGTGGTGCGATTTCGTATGACAGCAGGAGCTCTCTCGTGGTTGTCCTACGTACCATGACTGCAAATTTGTACATCCATCTTGTGATTCGACCTGTTGTGCTGCCATTCGTGAACAGCATCCCAGGGGGTTACCCGCTGTCACACGGTAATATAAATTATATGTCAGTCATATAATGCGCCAGTCAGTACACTCATTCATTATGTACCATTGTCAACATCAGTGCTACGAACGGAATCATTCTTTATACTGCAGAGTGCACAGTTGATAACTATTTACCAGCGGAACGAAAGGTGATGCAGAGGTCTGTATACATCGACAGTTCCAGTACGATTCTAGTGACTAATATCTTAGAAATATATATGTTGTATGTCGTATGTTAGAGTAAATATGATAGTCATAACAGTTTAACAATCTGTACGTTGAATTCAACAGCAACTTAAGTGTTTTACAAGAACTGTTACGGTGACAGAAACAAAATGCATAAAAGTAACGACTCACATACGCACTTGCATGTCTGTGTGAAACAAATTACAGGCACATTCAACATGACATAGCCTAGACGCATGCATGGACTCAGAAAGTTTCTCATAAACCTGTTGTATCCTCTCCTGAGGTAAGGTGACCCACAACTGTTGCAACTGGTCCTCGATATGCTGCATAATGGCACTGGGATGATGTTGACGTCCAAGCTGGTGCCACACATGTTCTGTTGCAGACAGATCGGGGAATCAATCTGACCACGAGAATACCTCAATATCACGCAGACGGTTCATACAGACACGTGCCATGTGTAAACTAGCAATTGACTGTTGACAAGTGGCACCGAAATACTGTTGCGTGAGAGGCAACACATGAAAAAGTTCAGTGTCCGTGACGTACTGTAGTGCTGTTAGAATTTCCTCAGTCGCTATCAACTGTTACCTGGTCATACCTGGCGGCTCCCCACTCCTTGATGTCAGGGGTATCACCGCTGTTCCTGTTCAAAACATTGGGAGAATGAGACTTCTTCCCGGCTGCCAACCATAGTCGCCGAATGAGGTCATCCGGGGTAGTGCTGAACCGCGATTCATCGCTGAACACAATTTTCTCGGATGGCAGCTGCAGATGTGAAGGGATTAGAATATGCTGGGTGGACAATACGGCGATCCTCCCTGTGGTAGTCAGACTTGGTCGACTGTGACCTTGAAAACGACTATGCCTGCCCACAACTTCGCATGCAGTCCAGCTTTGGGCCACAATCACACCAGAATGCCCCACAAATTTGGATACTGACCAATTCGACCAGCCACCTACCAGCCAAATGGAGACCCACAATGAAGCGCTTTTTAGAAACTGTTAGGTGCTGATATGACTAAACGGCATCTCCGAGTCCGTCATAGTGATCACGTAACTTCTGATGCTGATCACGCCCCTTTTGTAGCCTACCAGACCTGGTAACAGTAAACACGACCAACCCCAATGCACTCTGGTGCCCGTTCTACCTGTCACAGAGAATTGCAGCTCTTAATCTTTTACACACCCACTGATGGTCTGCGTGTTTACGAAGTTACATTGACAGCCAACCATGTCTTCTGGGCTCTTCTCTTTTTTGTCACGCATTGCATTAAGAGATTTGCGTAATTTTTGTCACACTGTAAAACCGTATGTCAGCAGACCCATATCACTGACCTCAATTTGCAGTAGGATTTTGGAGCATATACTGTACTCAAACATTATGAATCACCTTGAAAAAAAAAAAAGACTTATTGATAGATAACCAACACGGATTCAGAAAATATCATTCTTGTTCAACGCAGCTAGCTCTTTATTCCCATGAAGTAATGAGTGCTGTCGACAAGGGATCTCAGATCGATTCCATATTCCTAGGTTTCCAGAAGGCTTTTGATACCGTTCCTCACAAGCGGCTATTAATCAAATTGCGTCTCAGTTGTGTGACTGGATTCGTGATTTCCTCTTAGAGAGGTCACAGTTCGTAGTGATAGACGATAAATCATCGAGTAGAACGGAAGTGATATTTGGCGTTCCGCAAGGTAGTGTCACAGACCCTCTGCTGTTCCTGATTTACAGAAATGATCTAGGTGATAATCTGAGCAGCCCCCTTAGATTGTTTGCAGATGACGCTGTAATTTACCGTCTAGTAAAGTCATCAGACGATCAATTCCAATTACAAAATCATCTAGAGAGAATTTCTGTGTGGTGCGAAAAGTGGCAATTGGCACTAAACAAAGAAAAGTGCGAGTTCATCCACATGGGTACTAAAAGAAAGCCGATAAATTTAGGGTATACGATAAATGGCACAAATCTAAGGGCTGTCAATTCGACTAAATACCTAAGAACTACAATTACGAGCAACTTAAATTGGAAAGACCACATAGATAATATTGTGGGGAAGGCCAAACAAAGACTGCATTTGTTGGCAGAACACTTAGAAGATGCGACAAACCCACTAAAGAGACAGCCTACATTACACTTGTCCGTCCTCTGCCGGAATATTGCTGCACGGTGTAGGATTCTTACCAGGTAGGATTGACGGAGGACATCGAAAAAGTGCAAAGAAGGGCACCTCGTTTCGTTTTAACGCGCTATAGGGGTGAGAGTGTCACTGATACGATATGCGAGTGGGGTGACTATCATTGAAACAAAGGCGGTTTTCTTTGCGGTGAGATCTATTTACGAAATTTCAATCACCACCTTTCTCTTCCGAATGCGGAAATATTATATTGACACCCCCCTACGCAGAGAGAAATGATCATCATAATAAAATAAGAGAAATAAGAGCTCGAACGGAAAGATTTAGGTGTTCCTTTTCCCCACGCGCCATTCGAGAGTGGAATGGTAGAGAAGTAGTATGAAAATGGTTCGATGAACCCCCTGCCAGGCACTTAAGTGAGAATTGCAGAGTAACCATTTAGATGTAGATGTAGATATGCTTTCTGAATTTTGTTAATAACATGTTTATTACTATGTTTTTTTAATATGTCACAATATGACCACAATAATTTTAATATTAACGCATCTTTTTGCACGCTGAACAGCCAGAACATCGTGACCATCTACCTAATAGCCGGTATGCCCACCTTGGCACGAATAACAGCTGGGAAGCGTCGTGGCATGTAAGCAATGAGGCCTTCGTAGGTCGCGGGAGGGTGTTGGCACCACATCTGCACACACACACAGGTCACCTAATTACCGTAAACGCCAGGGAGGGAGGCGATGAGCTCTGTGGCCAGGTTCGGTCACTTGCCAGATGTGTTCGATCTGGTTCAGATCTGGCGAGCTGGTGGGCCAGCACTGAAAAATTCCACTTCTGTCGGGAAACATGATCGTCATGAAGGGGTGTACGCGGTCTACAACCAATGTGTAATACTCTTTGGCCGTTGTGGTGCCTTGCACGAGCTTCACTGGACCCATGGATGCCCATGTGAATATTCTACAGAGCATAATGGAGCCGCCGCCAGCTTGTCTCCGTCTCTCAGAACATGTGTCAGGGAGCTGTCCTCCCGGAAGACGAGCGATTCGCGCCCTCCCACCGGCATGGCGAAGAAGATATCGGAATTCACCAGGCCATGCAACGCTCTACCACTGCACCAACGTCTAGTACCGATGGTCACGTGCCGACGTCGTGGTGTTAACATTAGCACAAGCACGGGTCGTCAGCTGCGGAGGCACATCCTTAGGAGGTCCGGAGCACCGTGTGTTCAGACACACTTGTACTCTGCCCAACATGATGTTAGTCCCGCCACAGTTCGTCGCCTGTTCTGTTTTACCAGTCGGCCCAACGTATGACGTCCGAGATCTGTAATGAGGGGTGGCCAACCAAACCTACGACGTCTGTACGTGGTTTTACCCTGGTTTCGCCACATGTTGAAGACAATCACCACAGCACTTTTCGAACACCAGACAAGTCACACAGTTTCCGAAATGCTCGTGCATCAACAGTCCGTCCCCCGTCAGATAGATCGCGCGCGTTCCCCATTCTACACAGGGGCAACACGCTCACTGATACTACATGCATGCACTGTGCGTGTCTCTGGCGGCCATTCCCCGCTTTGCTGACACTGCTATCGCCTGGACGGGTTTCTATCGATTGTAGGTCGGTGGTCTTAATACTGGGCCGGCCGCTGCAGCCGAACGATTCTAGGCGCTTCTGTCCGGAACCGAACTGCTGCAAGTTCGAATCCTGCCTCGGGCATGGAAGTGTTTGATGTCCTTAGGTTAGTTAGGTTTAAGTAGTTCTAAGTCTAGGGGACTGATCACCTCAGATGTTAAGTCCCATAGTGCTTAGAGCCATTTGGTTTTCTAATGTTCTGTCTCATCAGTATTTTTTGTTTTTGAATCATCGGTCTTCTGACTGGTTTAATAGGGCCCGCCACGAATTCCTCTCCTGTGCCCCTCTTCATCACAGAGTAGCACTTGAAACCTACGTCCTCAACTATTTGCTGGACGTATCCTAATCTCCGTCTTCCTCCACAGTTTTTACCTTCTATAGCTCCATCTAGTACCATGGAAGTCATTTCCTAATGTTTTAACATAATTATGGCCCATCATACTGCCTCATCTCCTTGTCAGTGTTTTCCACATATTCCTTTCCTCTCCGAGTCTGCGCAGAACCTCTTCCTTCCTTTAGACCGCTACGGTCGCAGGTTCGAATCCTGCCTCGGGCATGGATGTTTGTGATGTCCTTAGGTTAGTTAGGTTTAACTAGTTCTAAGTTCTAGGGGACTAATGACCTCAGCAGTTGAGTCCCATAGTGCTCAGAGCCATTTGAACCATTTTTTTCTTCTTTCCTTTCCTTATCAGTTGACCTAATTTTCAACATTCGTCTGTAACTCCATATCTAACATGCTTCGATTCTCTTCTGTTCCGGTTTTCCCAGAGTCCACGTTTTACTACCACACAATGCTGGGCTCCAAACGTACATTCTCAGAAATTTCTTCCCCAAATTATGGCCTATGTTTGATACTAGTAGACTTCTCTTGGCCAAGAACGCCCTTTTTTAAGTGCTAATCTGCTTCTGATAACCTCCTTTCTCCGTTCGTCATTGGTTATTTTGCTGCCAAGGTAGCAGAATTCCTTAACTTCATCTACTTTGTGACCATCAGTCCTGATGTTAAGTTTCTCGATGTTCTCATTTCTGCTAGTTCTCATTACTTTGGTCTTTCTTCGATTTACTCTCAATTCATATTCTGTACTAATTAGACTGTTCATTCTCTTCAGCAGATCGTGCAATTCTTCTTCAGTTTCACTCAGAATAGCAATATCACCAGCGAATCGTATCATTGATATCCTTTCACCTTGAATTTTAGTTTATCTCCTGAACCTCTCTTTTATTTTCATCATTGCTTCTTCGATGTACGAATTGAACGGTAGGGGCAAAAGACTACATCCCTGTCTTACTCTCTTTTTAATCCGAGCACTTCGTTCTTTGTCGTCCACTCTTATTATTCCCTCTTGGTTTTTGTACATATTGTATTATCTGTCTCTCCCTATAGCTTACCCCTATTTTTCTCCAAATTTCTAACATCGTGCACCATTTTATATTGTCGAACACTTTTTCCAGGTCGACAAATTTGATGAATGTTTCTTGATTTTTCTTTGGTATTGCTTCCATTATCAACAGCATCGTCAGAATTGCCTCTCTGGTGTCTTTAATTTTTCTAAAACCAAACTGATCATCATCTAACACATTCTCAGTTTTCTTTTCCATTCTTCGGTATATTATTCTCGTCAGAAATGCATGAGCTGTTAAGCTGATTGTGCGACAATTCTCCAAATTGTCAGCTCTTGCAGTCTTCTGAATTGCGTGCATGATATTTTTCCGAAAGTCAGATGGTATGTCGCCAGACTCATACTTTCGACACACCAATGTGAATGGTTGTTTTGTTGCCACTTCCCCCAATGATTTTAGAAATTCTGATGAAATGTTATCCACCCCTTCTGCTTTATTGGATCTTAAGTCCTCCAAAGCTCTCTTAAATTCTGATTCTAATACTGGATACGTATCTCTTCTAAATCGACTCTTGTTTGTTCTATTACGTAAGACAAGTCTTCCCTCTCATAGAGGCCTTCAATGTACTCTTTGCACCTATCCGCTCTCTCCTCTACATTTAATAGTGGAATTCCCGTTGCGCTCTTAATGTTACCACCCTTGCTGTTAATTTCACCGAAGGTTGTTGTGACTTTCCTATATGCTGAGTCAGTCCTTCCGGAAATCATTTCTTTTTCGATTTCTTCACATTTTTCATGCATCCATTTCATCTTAGCTTCCCTGAACTTCTTTATTTCATTCCTCAACGACCTGTATATCTGTACTCCCGAATTTCCCTCAACATTTTTGTATTTTCTTCTTTCATCGGTCAGCAGAAGTATTTCCTCTGTTACCCATGGTTTCTTCGCAGTTACCTTCTTTGTACCTATGTTTTTCTTTCCAACTTCTGTAATTGCCTTTTTTAGTGATGTCAATTCTTCTTCAACTATACTGCCTACTGAGTTATTCCTTACAGCAGTATCTACAGCCTTACAGAGCTTAAAGCGTATCTCTTCATCCTTAGTACTTCTGTATCCCACTTCTTTGCGTATTGATTCTTCCTCACTAATTTCTTAAACCTCAGTCTAATTTTCATCACTACTACATTGTGATCTGAGTCTGTACCTGCTCCTGGGTGCACCTTACAATCCAGTATCTGATTTCAAAATCTTTGTCTGACCATGACGTAGTCTAACTGAAATCTTCGCGTGTCACCAGGCCTTTTCCAAGTATACCGCCTCCTCTTGTGATTCTTGAACAAAGTATTCGCTATTACTAGCTGAAATTTGTTACTGAACTCAATTAGTCTTTCTCCTCTCTCATTCCATGTCCCAGGCCCATATTCTCCTGTAAGCATTTCTTCTATTCCTTCCCCTACATCCGCATTCCAGTCCCCCTTGACTATTAAATTTTCGTCTCCGTTTACGTACTGTATTATCCTTTCAGTATCCTCATATACTTTATCTCTTCATCTTCAGCTTGCGACGTCGGCATGTATACCTGAACTGTCGTCGTCGGTGTTGGTTTGCAGTCGATTCTGATAAGAACGACCCTATCACTGAACTATTCACAGTAACAAACTTCTGCCCTTCTTTCTTATTCATTACGAATCCTACTCCTGTTATACCATTTTCTATTGCTGTTAATATTACCCTATACTCATCTGACAAGAAATCCTTGTCTTCTTTCCATTTCACTTCACTGACCTCTACTATATCTAGACTGAGCCTTTCCATTTCCCTTTTCACATTTTCTAACTTCCCTACCACGTTCAAGCTTCTGAAGTTCCACGCCCCGCCTCGCAGAACGTTATCCTTTCGTTGGTTATTCAATCTTTTCCTCATGGTAGCCTCCCCCATGGCAGTCCCCTCGAGGAGATCCGGATTGGGGCCTATTCCGGAATCTTTTGCCAATGGAGAGACCATCATGACACTTTTTCAGTTACAGGCCACATGTCCTGAAAGTATTTGTGGCCGAGTTGTAGGGTGCATATGGTCTTTACCTTTGTCTTCTGTTGACTTTCTCTTGCCATTGTTAATTAGTGAGTCCGTTGAAGCGTCTGCGTGGCTGAGCGGTCGCATGTGTTAACATACCTTAACTTTTCATTGTTGCTAGAACAGTTTGGTGACGGTAAGTTGCGTATATTAATTTGCTCTGAACTTACATTATTTGACTGTGTTCGCGGTGATTGATTTTGAGTAACTTTACGAACTTTTATATTGTTTATGGGATTTGAAGTAGCTGAGAACTGCAATTATTTGCTGTAGTTGATATTTATATTCGTGTGTGATGAACGTGTTGCACGTTATCGCAGTGATAAGTCAGGATAACTACCTTCATTGCACGCCGTGATAGCTGACGATTTTCGAAAATTAATGTGCAGTTAAATGAATTTTGTTCGCGTGTATCCCCGTCTGCGTTCCATGCTCTGCTCGCACTACATATACATTATTTATTGTTTCATTGTTTTTTTTTTCGTTTGAGCCCACAATTTATGTGGGGTCACCATTGAAACATGACTGAATTTTATCCAGCAACCTTTTATAGAATTTAAAGTACAATCCTCTGGTTTCAATGGTATCATTATTCTTGAAGGATTTATTCAGACATGTTACTTCTTTAGTCGTATATACTGAGTGATTCCGTGATGATGTTACAAACTTTCAGGGACGATGGAGAATGGCAAATGTACCAGGATGAAGTAAAGAACGCACGTCCGGAAACCACCGAGTCGAAAGTTGCAAGCGAAAATCGTTCTGTTACTTCTGACAGTGGAATACATGTACTGGTACAGTTGTTGCTAAGACTGTAGAGGAAGCAACTTTCAGAGGTGATAGAAGGGACCGAAACAAGAAAAAAATCTCAGGTAAACATGGGTTCTAAAATGCGTTACTTGAGAGATAGGAGCACTTGTTTATCTTCGTCAGTGTGAAACACTTTTCTTCTACGGAACAAGTTTCCATAGCTCTGTAGACATACATTTTAGAACCCATGTTTACTACACATTTCTTTCTTGTTTCGGTCAATCCTGCCATCTCTGAAAGTTGCCTACCCTAGAATCTTTGCAACAACAGTAACAGGTACATACTTGTCAGAGGTGTCAGAAAGATTTTCGCTTATAACTTTTAACTCTGTCGTTTCCAGATCTAGGTCCCTTCCCTCAGATTGATAAATTTATCCTTCTCCGCCGTCCCTGAAGTTTCAGCATGATCACGGAACAACCCTGAATATTATTTGCTGAATTGTCTGTTCACTTAAAAGGGTTAAGGATCAGTTCTGCAAAAAATGTATCGGATATAAAGCAAATGTGCATTGCTGATCCCTATGATATTATGCGGAGTCCAGCTAACATACTAGGACCTGCATTGGTCAATCCGACGTCGACCAATAAAACAGCCTCCGCGTTCGTAGGGCGAGTGTTACAGAAACGTTCCGTGAACACAGTGGGAATTTCTGGAGTCAGTATTTTCATGAAACGCTACTCTGAGAGTTTAGATAACCGACATTTGGAACTGACTGCAAAGTGAATGGACTGACATCAGCATACACCTCGCTTACGGTCCGCGAAGGCAAGATAAAAAAAACATCAGTGGTCGTGTGGAAGCATGTAGACAATCATTATTCCCTCGCTTCATTTGCAAGTGGAAGAGGTAAGGAAATGACTATCAGTACCCTCTGCCATGACACTATGTTGGCTTGCTGAGTATGTATGCAGGTGCAGACGTACATGTAAATGCAGATATACTTCCTCTCTACCTTCCTGAAGCTACTGTACTATTGCAATTCTTTGACGTGTAAGCTACGCACAGCCTATGAAGAACTCTTAGTGACTGACAACGAATAGTAATAATTTTCACTAGTAGCTGATGCTTGACATTAAAAAAATTCACACGATGACTTTTGCTCATGGAAATGAAATCAATAAAAAAGTTTAAATGCACTGTTCGTGTATTTGAAGTATGAGAAATTACCTGCACCTGCATCGCAAATTTACATAGCTCCTTCATAGAACGTGCATTCTCCTCATACATACCTATAAACAATCGTGTTTCCATGCCGTCTGAGCGGTTCTAGGCACTTTAGTCCGGAACCGCGCTGCTGCTACGGTCGCAGGTTCGAATGCTGCCTTTGGCATGGATGTGTGTGATGTCCTTAGGTTCGTTAGATTTAAGTAGTTCTAAATCTAGGGAACTGATGACCTCAGATGTTAAGTCCCATAGTGCTTAGAGCCATTTGAATCATTTTTTCGTGTTTCCGAATATAGGCAACAAGGATAAGGCGAGTCATTCTCAAATAAAACAGGAGTTAGATTACTCACTTTGGTTTCACAGCTGTACGCTTCAGATAGTAACAGCACCTGCCAGACGTTTTTCCTTCCATTTCCAGAAAATTAAGAGTCGCAACTAGTAATGCATAAAAAGGAAAACGTTATTAGTGGGCCTGGGTTTATATTCTGCGGTTTACGTCTTGTAGTAAAGCTTAGATGTATACTCTAAGAAAAGCTACACGTGAAAAAAATTAAAATAATGAGAGATGTCTCCTTCGCTATGCCGTGACTGCTATCCCGGATTCCTGATTTCTCCCCTAGCCTGTATCTGCAACTGGCGCGAAATGCTGCTTCAGACGAAAGAAAACAGGTTGCGTATGTTTACTGGATAAGGCTATAGGAAGATGGAAATTTTTAGCATAAATAAAATTATTCCTTTGCATTAACGAATCAACAATTAGATCAGAGCGACATTCAAAAATTACCGTAGATAACTACACTTAAACGGGTTATGAGGGAGGGGAAGGGCAGTTGGACAAAGAAATGAAGCTAATATTGAGGTTGAGAGTGGCTGAAAGCGGAGACTTCCATAGAGCGTTATTTCAACGTTTTGTGGTCTTTATAGGACACAGTTAGCAGTGATAAGTAGATATTTCTCCCGCTTGTGAAAAGTTCACTGCAAGCTATTATTTGAGTAAAACAGCGAGTATAAGATTTACAAAGCGTCTTTCCGTAAGGTTTTTGCTGAAAACGGTGCAGATATTAGATTGCTGAGTATTTATACTGGGCTATGCGGATATATGCTCGGAATGGTGACAACCCACTGTATCAAGTGGTATTGTTGCGATATTGGCTAATAAGCAAAATAAGTACAGTTTATGCTTCAGTGGATACTAGGAAGTTACCAATTATTTGTGGAAAAGGATCGAAAGGCAAGCGTTTAACACTTAGTCATTAGAGACGAAATATTAGCACGAATTAAAAATGACTGAGGACACGATCATCCATACCCTTTACAGAGAAAACATTCCGGAACTCACTACAATCGACACTGTGAAATGATGGATAGCGCTGCGGGAGTCGAACCATGCTCCTCCCAAATGCAAGCCCAATGTCTCAATCACTTTCTCACCTCGGTTGTTTACAAATCGAAATATTACGAACAGCGTAATATAGAGTAAGAGTTTCCACAGTTGTTTTTTGGTACCAAACATCTGACGCATATTTATTACCATTTTAATTATATCTGAAAATTTTGATATGTTTTCAAAGTTGTGGATTCAGAAAAAAAATCCTTTGTTACTCAAGTTCGTAATTACATACATATTTTTTATACTTGTTATCTTGAGCAGTAAAGATTTTTTTTCTGAATCCACAACTTTCAATAAACACAGATCCCTTATCTTCAGCTTGACTCGGACAAATAAAAAATTTTGATATTTTTATTTTTTTAGCGGTTATCCATTTTTTTAAGTTCTGGGTGCTGCTTTCGAAAATACGCTGATGACCATGTGGTTCTTTCTTGTATTTCGAGAATGTTCTGCAAGTTCGATATCAGTTTACCTCGTCATGTTACAGAAGAGGGATTGTTGGGTTGTTATTGCGATTCAAGAGCGGGAGTTCCTATTCACGGAAGTACCTTATACGACTTTTGTATCTAGGATTGTGTTCACGCATGGCAGCAGAACACTCAAGTTTGGAACGTTTTCCGATAATGAAAGAAATTTAAAATTAAAATGTAACAACTACGAATGTGAATGACCCTTATTTAGTTTTCACCTAACGGCTCCTCGCGGTAGCTGTATTACCCAGTATTTATTTTTCTGGAGTCGTCTACGAATGAATACCCCTTGTTTGCTTAGACAGCTAAACAATCGCTGTCACTACAACGAGAAAGTAAAGAATATTAAAGAAAATAGAAGGAACATTTATAGCTCCAGTTTAACACAATAATGAAGAAAACAACAGGAACGTTAACAACTATAGTTAAAAAAATACAGTCATAGCTATGATCCGAGATGCGACGCTTCGTATGATGCTAAACACTGTAAATCGAAGATGGATTAGCAGGAATGAACTTAGAAGCGCAGGAAAAAAACTGTACTTTCTGATATATAAATTAAGAGGTTAACAGAATGCAAAGTCACCCAAAAAAATCTATTAAGATGATTTAAAAGCAGAATACGAAGCGTCATTCATTTACTGTTGGCATTTGTTTGTAGCAAAACATGGAAGAATGGAGTTTTGTGTTATGTTGACATCGACATTAGTAGAGATGGTAACAGGATGGGTGGTTGTGAAGAAAATGGTCCTGGTGCTAAATTAGACCAGATGCAGTTTTTGCTCCATGGTTCCATAGAGAGGATATCCTGAAGGATGTAGAACATGTCTTAAAACAAGAAGACGCCAAACATTTTTATAAGAAAAGATATCCCAAGTCTAATGGTTCTTTTGATGTGGAAGAAGTAAAAAAAATCAGAAACGGAATCTCACTGAAATTGCAATAAAAAAACTTGCCACAAAATTTGCTAATGTACAATAAACTGAAATACATTTGATAATTCTTGCGTTATTATAGCCACACATTATCAAAAGAAAATCGTTCTACGACACTTATTTACGTTGATTATATCATTGCACTGGAGATGTACAGACATCAGATGTTACATAATATTCACATTAATTACTACTGTCGATATCGTACACATCGTCCTGCTCTGAGAAGAAATTCGTCAGTGGACCAGAAGGAGTTGGCTACCAAAAAATCCTTCACCTCCTCTTAAACTGAACTTCTTATGGCTTCTGACAGTGGGGTCCTCACTCATCTTCTTGATGAACTACCCTGTCTCTTTCTCCTTTTGGGGGACTTCAATGCACACCACTTGCCCCAAGGGTCGGGTACTTGAGGATATGCTACACACAACAGATCTTTTACTGCTGAACATGGGTCAAGATACACATTTTAGCACCGGTACAGGTTCGTCTACAGCCATTTAGACCTCTTCTTCTGCTCACCTGCTCTTGCAGACACTACTCAGTGGGTATTGGACGATGATCTTCATTTTAGAAACCATTTCCCTGTATGGATCGATCTGCCTGATGAGGCAGTTTCCGAAAGAAATCCACTGAGATGGTTGTTCAGAAAGGCTAACTGGTTGCTTTACAGGCAGTCAGCTGTTTCCGAGCAATGTGACGGCGTCCAGGACTGGGTGGATCACATTACAGGTGTGTCACCATATCGCTGATGAATCCATCCCAAAGTCTATGGAAACGCCTAAGAAGCGTCCTGTTCTTTGATGGAACTATGAGTGTCGTTTTGCAATGAGGCACAGGAGGGCAGCTATGTGCAGATTCAATCGATGCTCTACAGATGAGAATGGTGTGTGCAAAGGCGAGGAGAATAATTCGGCAGGGTAAGCAGAGGTTTTGGCAAGAGTTCCTGAACTCCACCAATAGGTCCACACCCGCAAGTAAAGTATGGGAAGCCATCAGGAGGATCTCACGGCACCTGTACGAATACAGGGGTCTTTTGTAATATCGATGAGGGCTATAGCTCAGAAAATGGCTAAATCATATAAATCCATTAGGGCCGGTTCCAGCCAAGATCTCACCTTCTGTCAGTATCGGGAGGTACAGGAGAAAACTGATGTTGATTTCCGTTCCACCAACATGGAAGAATATAACCAACCTTTCTCTCTGTGGGAGCTGGATTCTGCATTGTCAGTTGCTTGTGATACGACCCCTGGAAACGACCTGATAACCTACAGCATGTTGCAACAGTTGGACCGACGATCGAAGGAGGTCCTCCTTGAGCTCTTCAGTAAAATTTTAATAATGGGCGACTTTTCCAACTCGAGGAAATAATCTGTTTTAATCCCAGTTTTAAAACCAGGGAAGCATCGGACAGACCCCGGTAGTTATCGTAGTATTAGCCTGACAACCTGCTTAGGAAAAACCCTGGAGAGTATGGTCAATCGCCGCCTAGTGTGGGTTCTTGAAACCAGGTCCCAACTCAGTCGCTCCCAGTGTGGGTTCAGGAGGTATCTCTCCTCGGTTGATAACCTGACAGTGCTCGAAGCTCGAATTCAACAAGCTTTTCTTCATGAGCAACACCTTATCGGTGTTTTCTTAGATTTGGAAAAGGCTTACGATACTACTTGGAGGCATAATATTTTGGCGCATCTCCATCAGTGGGGATTCCATGGACGTCTACCGACCTTCATACTGTCCTTTCTCTCGGAAAGATATTTTCGATACAAGGTTGGGAATGTCCTGAGTGACCATTTTAAGCAGGAGAGTGGCGTCCCTCAAGGGAATGTTTTAAGTGTAACGGCTTTTGCCATTGCAATCAACAGTATTATATCCATAGTGCGACGCCCAGTACTATGTTCCTTGTTTGTGGACGACTTCTCCATCTTCTGTGCATCCTCAAGCCTCGGCAAGGCTACTCGGCAATTGCAGCTGACGATCAGGCGGTTGGCGGAATGGTCTTGCACCACAGATTTTAAATTCTCTTTAGAGAAACTAGTTTGTTAACTTACACGTTTTAAAACTGGGGGGACGCCATTCTCACTTTAAGGAGAAGGTGAAGTATCTGGGTCTTATCTTTGCTGAGACGTTAACATGGTGGCCACACCTTAAAGAACTGAAACTCAGATGTCTCAAACCCTTAAACATCCTTACATTTGTCATTCGTAGGTCTTGGGGAGCCGACAGGGCACGTCTGCTCCAACTTTATAAAGCCTTTGTGCGACCCTGGCTTGAATACGGATGCCACATTTTTGGGTCATCAAGGCCTTAAAATGCTGGATGCAGTTCACCACGAGGGCCTTACGCTGTCAACAGGGACCTATCGCACGATCCCTGTTGTTAGTTTGTGTGCGGAGGCTGATGAGCCTCCGCTGTCTATTCGACGTCTTCTTCTCGTGGTACGCCAAGCATATAGGACGTAGTCCGTTTCTACATCGCCAGCATCCAGTTACGTTGTTCAGCCGCCACTGGAACGGCTGTTCTATCACCGGCCACAAGCAACACGGTCATTTGGGATCCGTGCAAGGGAGAGCCTTGAATTATTACGGGTTGGGGGCATTAACGTCCAAGCCAGGGGTGGAGTAGGACATCCCTCTGGCTACTACCAAGGACCCAATTGCTTTTAGAACTGATTGCTTAAAGAAGCACTGTTCCCCAGACTATGTTTTTAACATTAAATTTAATGAGATTTTACGTAGCAACCCAGGTTTTATTATTGTCTACAGAAATGGTTCGAAGCACGGATATTTCTTTGGTTGTTCTGTCGCGTTCCCCGACATTGTCCTAGAGCAGTTTTCAGTTTCTTATGCAGAATTGTTTGCTATCCTGAGAGCACTGGAGAAGATTAGAAGGCGTCTGACAAAAATTTTATTATCTGCTCTGATTGTCAAAGTACCCTTTCGCTATTGGTCAGGTGTACTCAGCAGTTCGGATTTTGCAACAGGTACAGGACGCTCTCCTTCTCTTGTTAAGGCAAAACAAGGAAATCATCTTTTGCTGCGTTCTAGGGCACATAGGCATCCAGGGAAACGAACTCGCTGAGGAGGCTATCAAGGCGGCTTGCTACCTTCCTCCTTCTGCTCACTGCTCAGTCCCTCTGCGAGCTGTCACTTCGTTTGTGACCAGGAAGGCCATATATTGGTGGGAGTCTCAGTGGCTGGAAGTGAGGAGTAATAAACTGCGTTCCATTAAGACTTCAGGGTGCTCATGGATTACCTCCTCCCCCTGGCGACAGTGTGAAGAAGTAGCCCTTACTCGGCTTAGAGTGGGACACTGTCCATTGACACATTGACACATGGAGCCCCCTGTATGCCAGAGATGAGGGACACAGCCGTCAGTACGACATATTTGAACTAAGAGTGTTTTATATGACGACCTGAGGGTTGAACTGGGTCTCCCATACGATCTTCCCTCTATTTTAATGATAATGAGGCGAGTGTTGTTCTTGTCTTAAGATTTTGTGTAGCGTCCGGAATTCTTTCCAAAATACTGGGTGCGAGATCTTAATGTGTCACAGAATGGCGGGGTCACGTATTATTTCTAAGTCGACATCTAGCCACGGTTATCTGTCCCTTTTTTAACAGCATCTTTACAGGTATTTTACCCGTGATTTTATTTAGTTATCCCGCTGTGTCTCGTTGGAATTTTATTACGGGCTTTTCTGAAGCTCACGTTCTTGGAGTTGCTTTACGATTCCTGTGATGGGATCAAACGCAGTTTTCCAGTTTATTGATTTTCTTCTATAGATTTTCACAATCTTCTTCGGTATATCATTAATACGAAGGCACTGATGACTTTACTGATGACTTTACTTTTTGAAGACTAACAACTAATTTGCAGGAGTCAACTCGGTTATTGCAAACACCGAAAATGTGAAACCCAGCTCACCCTGTTCGTTCATGATACCGCAAACGCTGACTCGTAGTTACAGGAGCCCATATTAATTCCTACTCGATGCTCATTAGTTATGTGGTCTACCCATCTAATATTCAGCATTCTTCTGTAGCGCCACATTTCGAAAGCTTCTATTCTCTTCTTGTCCAAACTATTTATCGTCCATGTTTCACTTCCACACTCCATACAGATACTTTCAGAAACGACTTCCTGACAAATCTATAGTCGATATTAACAAATTTCTCTTCTTCAGAAACGCTTTCCTTTCCATTGCCAGTCCTCTCTAGCCGGCCGAAGTGGCCGCGCGGTTCTGGCGCTGCAGTCTGGAACCGCGAGACCGCTACGGTCGCAGGTTCGAATCCTGCCTCGGGCATGGATGTGTGTGATGTCCTTAGGTTAGTTAGGTTTAACTAGTTCTAAGTTCTAGGGGACTAATGACCTCAGCAGTTGAGTCCCATAGTGCTCAGAGCCATTTGAACCATTTTAGTCCTCTCTACTTCGACCATCATCAGTTATTTTGCTCCCCAAATAGCAAAACTCCTTTACTACTTTAAGTGTCTCACTTCCTAATCTAATTCCCTCAGCATCACCCGACTTAATTCGACTACAGCCCATTATCCTCGTTTTGCTTTTGTTGATGTTCATCTTATATCCTCATTTCAAGACACTGTCCTTCCCGTTCAGCTGCTCTTCCAAGTCCTTTTCTGTCTCTGACAGAATTACAATGTCATCGGCGAACCTCAAAGTTTTTATTTCTTCTCCATTAATTTTAATACCTACTCCGAATTTTTCTTTTGTTTCCTTCATTGCTTGCTCAATATACAGATTGAATAACATCGGGGATAGGCTACAACCCTGTCTCATTCCCTTCCCAACCACTGCTTCCCTTTGATGCCCCTCGACTCTTAAAACTGCCATCTGGTTTCTGTACAAATTGTAAATAGCCTTTCGCTCCCTGTATTTTACCCCTGCCACCTTCAGAATTTGAAAGAGAGTATTCCAGTCAACATTGTCAGAAGCTTTCTCTAAGTCTACAAGTGCTAGAAACGTAGGTTTGCCTCTTCTTAATCTAGCTTCTAAGATAAGTCGTAGGGTCAGTATTGCCTCACGTGTTTCAATATTTCTACGGAATCCAAACTGATCATCCTCGAGGTTGGCTTCTACAATTTTTTCCATTCGTCTGTAGAGAATTCGTGTTAGTATTTTGTAGCTGTGACTTATTAAACTGATAGTTCGGTAATTTTCACATCTGTGAGCACCTGCTTTCTGTGGGATTGGAATATTCTTCTTGAAGTCTGAGGGTATTTCGCCTGTCTCATACATCTTGCTCACCAGATGGTAGAGTTTTGTCAGGACTGGCTCTCCCAAGGCTGTCAGTAGTTGTAATGGAATGTTGTCTACTCCCGGGGCTTGTTTGGACATATTTAAAAACTAATAAAGTTTTAGGTAAAGTACTATACATAATATCTATAGACGCACGCTAGATCCATGATTAAAAAAAAAACATCTAAATTTCTAGTTTGTTCGCTATTTTTATTTAAACTTCTCGTCTGACTGCAACACGCTATACTAACGTCGTGCGGACCGTTTCCTTGTGCTTGGAGGAGCGCAATACGCGTCCTGGTTTTACGTTGGTCCCGCGTCTCTGGCTCTGCAGACAACGTGTCAATGCAGTCACAGCAGACGCTGCGCAGTTGGCGGTGTCGCGCCAGGGCGCGGGCCGGCTCGGCTAGGCGGCTGACGTGACGGGTGACGAGCACGTCGACGGCACGTCGCGCTCTCTAATTGTGCGCGCCGCGACAGCTGTCAGACGACACGGCGAGCGCCGCGCCGCGCTACTGCCGCGCCGCGTCGCCCCGAATTAAATCCGCCGCCCGCCGCCAGGAGGTGACACCGGGGCGCCTTAGGTCGCCGCCTCCGTCCTCCCACGGCTTGGACGTGTCCCCAGCGACCTGTTGGGAATTTTTGCCCCGTCTGAAGACAACACGGCGCTTAATATGCGTACTTGTTCGCGCAAAAATGCGTATAATCGATAATACGTCCGTGACACCATTCTCAAGACTGAAAGAAACAGAAGGTTATTCAAAAAGTTGGAAAGGTGATGTAATTAATTTTTCTCACGAAATAAAAGTTGGTTATCAGTAACGTTTCCTCACTCAAGCGCAGTGCCGATTTTCTTCCTCATTCTTCAAACAGTCCGAGCTTGTGCTCCGTCTCTAATAACCTGTATGTCGACGTTAAATCCTAATTTTCCTTTATTGATGTCAGTTCACCGTACCTGTCGTACACAGTTTTTGCCACAGCTGTTGCTAGAAGTGGAACGTAACCTACCTTTTCTTACAAAAGCCCATAAAAAAGTGATAAGGCGTGTCATCGAGAGATCTCTGCAGCTAAAACGTAATATGTGACGTTCTAGTGGATTTTACTCGCTGTTTTTGATTGACGGTGTCCAGCAACATTTAGGCTCGAAACTAAGGCATTCTCTTTACAAAATATTAATTGTTAAAAGTCGCTTTGAACATAACAAACGCTAGGAAGAGCCTATGTGCTATTAGAGCTTTGCTAATACGGTGCTACTATGCAGTAAACTACTTATACAGGAAACAAATGACAAATATTATTCTGCCTACAAAACACAAAGTAAATATATACGAACTGTACTAAAGGTTTATGATGCGTGCGGCTTTAGGACGCCATCTACACATGATCTCTGTGGAAACCATGCTCTCGCTTTTCTGTGATTTTGAAGTCATTTGTGTCGAACTTCGTGATTGCGATTACTTGTTTATCAGTCACAGCAGCATAATGCCATCCCGGAATTTATTTAAGGTAGATTAGCTACCGGCATGTTCACTTATAACCACCTAGGTACGCTGTTTGCGTCTCCAGACAAATATAGTGGTCAAAAATGGCTCTGAGCACTATGGGACTTAACTTCTAAGGTCATCAGTCCCCTAGAACTTAGAACTGCTTAAACCTAACTAACCTAAGGACATCACACACATCCATGCCCGAGGCAGGATTCGAACCTGCGACTGTAGCCGTCGCACGGTTCCGGACTGTAGCGCCTAGAACCGCTCGGCCACACCGGCCGGCAAATGTAGTGTGCTACAGGAGCTGCTTCAAGGGATTAAGTCGGGAAGAGAAAGACACAGAACAGGTATGTAAGAGTTCTAAGTGTCGATTCACGGACTGAGGAGACAGTTAAATTAAATTTTGCAGTCTCGAGTAGTTGCACTGTACTTCACCTAAAGCACTTTCCATGGACTCTTGGCTAGACTGAGAAATATTTACGGAGGTTTACCCAACGGGGAATATTGAAAAAACCGTCATTGAGGAAGATAGTAATTAAAAATGCTCTGGCATCAAAGAGTCAGTGCCACAGAACTACTTCGTTTGAAAAATGATGTCTTGTCAGTGTTCGATAAATTCAGGAGAAGTCATTGTTCCAGGTCAATTATTCCTGTAAGAGTTCTCTCCTCAATAAGGAATGTCTCACAAAATAAGTTACGCTTCACTGAGTCTCTCGCATGTTGCAATGTTTCACAGTCATTTTACATACTTCCCAATGCGAACATCGTGTCTATGCATCTTTCCACTGTCATGAGACATCACTTCGTCGTTAATAATAAAGTGTGCAAGAAACTTTTCATTCTCCATGTTTATCAGTAACAGCAGCATAATGGCATCCTGAAATTTATTTAAAGTAGAAGTATTTAAAGTAAACCACGTAGACACAAAATTCAGAATACTTTTAAGGCCGTGCCCAAGCTTAAAGTGATACGGCGATGCATCTCAAAACTAAACATGCAGTTGCTGATGTATTGCTAACAAAAGTTTTAAATCTTACCCCCTCCTTGTCATACGACATACACGGATAGCATTTGCAGGGATAAACTGTTCGTTGAAATTGCTTAAGGGGCTCCGGAACGCCCTATACTTGCAATGTTAAAATAACGCTTATAAATTACATCTTTCCTCACAAAGTATTTGAGGTAGGAAGTTGAACTTTTTACAGATTATTTATTGGAATATGGGCTACAACTTAACACAGGGATTTTACAAAATTTTAGTTCAGTTATTAAAGATGATTTTTTTTAATTGTAATGCAAATTCACAACATTTTTTTGCAATTTTTTATTTATATATTCAAAACGATACAGTTTTTTGGAAAAAGGCTGTGTTAAATTATGCAGAAGGTACTGGGTAACATTTACTGAAAGTTTGAAACAAATATGTTTGGAAGATCCTTAGAAAACGTGTAATTAGTATGAGAAAATAAAAGTTTTTGGAATCGAGCGACAAAGATTGGATTAACTTTTTAGTGCATTCCAGGTCCATAGGATGGATTATCTTCATCCTCTGCAAACTCCTCCTCCAGCTTCCTCTTGTTCCTCCTCCTGTTTACTCTTGCTTGTATTTCTAGACTCTTTACATCCCTGTCTGCAGCCCGAAGGCGTTCCTTGTCTAAAGCAAGCATCGCTCGTACCATGTTAGAACCTATCTTCATTCCCATATTTCTAAATACCTTGCACCTTACAATGTTGCCATCATTGACAGTCGCAACAGCATCATACACACCAAAGTGAAGTGTTTCTATTCCAACAAATACAGTCTTGGGGATTCTCGACCATATAACACTATTTACACTTTCATTGGGGTTTTGAGTTTTTCCGTGAATACACTTTTTCAACAGTTCAGGTGCTGCTAAGTCTCTGAAAATAGGTTTTATCACCTCCATTATTGCATGAGGCAGACTATGCTTATGAGTGTACACTTCACCAGTTAGCAATCCTTTGTTATATTTATACCAACTGTCTTCTTCTTTGGGACACAAGCTATGTTGGGGATTTTCATCGTCTTTATTGTTTACAGTAATAACACATATCTTTGGCTTTCCAACATTTCTCCTTTTCTTAAAAGCCTTCAGAGGATTTCTAATAACTTTACTTTTACTCATTATTATACTTCAACAAAACAGAGACTCAAGAAACAGAATTAATTACGAATATTTTCGAGATAACGACAGAGTAAATAAACATGAAACAATCGACAATAACACCAGCGATATATATTGAACCATCACAGGTTAGCGACAACACATACTTTATCTCACATCACTAAAATGTACCTGATGAACACGGACGTTAATAATAACACCATTTGACAGCAATTTAACAGCGCCACAGTGGCTCACGCCCATGTAGAACACATTTCAAAAAAAAATTTAAAAATAGTTGTAGTCTTCGGAATTGAATAAATTATATATCTATTAAAAGGTAATAGTCTGCAGATTCAGAAAACGCAAAAAAGTAAAAATTGAACTTTTCATGATTTTGAGCCTTTCCGGAGCCCCTTAAACCAGTAGCCGAATCACAGGCGAGAGTCCCTCTGTTCTGAAATTTCTGACTCACTTCCTCTGAACCTAAGAGAGCAGAAAACTTTATACGATATGTTAGCCTTCTTAGTCGCAACCGGTGCAAAGAGAATCTATTGGTACAAACACTCTAGCGGACATTTACTTAACTAGCAGCACTCTATGAGAATAGAAACTTTACATCTTTTTCTTCCAAACGGTGTGTAGAATATTCAAGTTATATTTCATGAAGTAAAAATTAATTAATCTGGATCCATCTTTCTGAATAACCCTGTACTTCAGTGCTGATAATAATGACCAGTACAGCCTTCTGAGCCGATTACATAATAGAAATATTACAAAAACAATAATAAATTCAGAAAAATGAATAGTGTTTGGTGTATGTGTGATGTTACAACAGTAGCTTTGTAATCATTATGCCATGACAGATGAAAGTATGTGCCAGACCGGGTTTCGAACCCGGACCACCATCTGTCTCGCACAGGGAGGCTTGTTTTGCTAAGGCAAGAAAATGGTTCAAATGGCTCTGAGCACTATGGGACTCAACTGCTGTGGTCATCAGTCCCGTAGAACTTGGAACTACTTAAACCTAGCTAACCTAAGGACATCACACACATCCATGCCCGAGGCAGGATTCGAACCTGCGACCGTAGCAGTCGCACGGTTCCTGACTGCGCGCCTAGAACCGCGAGACCACCGCGGCCGGCTTGCTAAGGCAAATTAATGGTTAAGACAGCTACTCACAATATTGAATGACTGTCCCGGTCTAGCTTGAATTTTCACTTGTTACTGTAAGACGCCGTGGTCTCCAGACCTTCATTGCTTACATGTTCCGCCCTCACAATCATATTCCACACATCAAGACGTTTCATTCGAACCCAAACTCGATAAGATAAAGTCAACGTTGAATGAATTCATGTAAACGATATGCAAATAACTAATAAATCGCAAATGCGAACTGAGATTGAAATACTGCAGGCTGGCGTACACACACACATTCAAGACACGAGGGTCACGGGGAGATGCAGACCGCACGCCGCGGGGCTGGTCACTTCAGAGGACGACTCAGCCTATCTATGTCGGCCGGTGACCACCCATAGAGCAGGCAGCGTTTGCCCGAGTGAAAGGAAAAACGACCCCGTGTTCGGCTTAAAAGCAAATTCAGCTACATTGTGTGGGAGCGCCCAGCCTACACTTTCTTTACAAACATAGCACGCAGTTTCAGAGATTTTCACAGGGAGACAGCAAACGCCAAACGCAGATGCTAGAGATTTCCAGATTGGTCGCCTTAAACGAAACGTCATTCTCCCGTTTTAGAAGAGCAATGCTGATTGGCAGACGATATTTCTGACGCCTTGAGCTGAAGGAGTAATGGAAGAGACCAAAAGATATACCCCTCCACGTCTGGCGTGGAGAGGGGCCGTTCCGTTGTCGCTCTTGGAGCGAGAACACGTAACGAGAGTGTGTGCGCTCGTACGTGTACTCAAAGAGCTAGAAACAAGTCTCTCCTCAGTACGTGACTGGGAGAGCACCTCTGTCGAGAGCGAATCGGAGTGCGACTCTATATTGAGTCCTTGCGATTAAGCATTGTTCACTGTGTTGGCCGCCACACTTATTGTGCGGTGTGAACGGACAGAGTTATAGTTAAACGCCTGCGAGCGAATTTTTGAGTGTCATCGCGGTGGACTGGTTATCTGACCGGTGTACCACGCCAATAGACTAGGGGCGAATAGGAGTCCTTGACTTCATCAAGGCGTAGGGAGAGTTTGATTGTCGAAGGTCAATCCAGATAGAACGAGAGTTATCTTATTTGTCAGCAGCGAGCGGCGCAGATAGCAATCATCACAGCTTACGGTATTGTGCGCTATAGCTATTGCGAGCCCCATATTTCCTCCACAACAGTACATTTCACTGCATTTCACACGAGGCAGCCTCGACCATACCTAGCAACATTCTAACGGATAATTATTCAAGTTGAGTAGGTGCGGCTCTCAGCCATTCTGCCAAGTCAATAACAATCTTAAACTTTGTATAGAAATTTCATTAGCGAATCCTATCCTTAAGAGGTAACTTCACATTCCGATAAGAACCTGGAAATAAATTGTTCAGTTCATAACTAAAGGCGCCATTGTTATTTCTCAGAATTTTTGCAGAATAAATATTAATTTTTGGTTAGTTTCATGTTTTTCTTACACTAACTAGCACTACTCCAGTACCCAAGTATCCCACTACTTACGTAAGAGATTTTGTGAATTTTTTGTGTCATTTCCTTACAGCGGAAGACTCCAGAAGATATTTATTGCTGAACGTTTTTCAGGCATTTCTCTTTAGAACGTTAGGAGCGTCTGTCTGACTTCTGTAATAGTGTGGGGGTGGAAATTGCATCTTGCAGGAGCCACAGGGTAAAGGGTACATCTCAGATTAATCCGTCGCGCAGAATGACTGAATAGCGCCCACACGCTCACATTACGACATTTTCGTTATATTGCACGATCAGCGTTCCCAACGGGTTATTGATGTAGCACTTCATTTCATCATATCTTCATTGATTTCGTTTCCATTTGACTGTTTTGATTTAATACCAATGAATTTGATTCAGCAGTAACTTTACCCAAATTTACCAATGACAATACCATCTATGGTTGTTGATTGAGCTCATGTAGTTCAGTGTAGAGTTGATGGTTGTGGAACAGTAGTTTCACGTTAACACACTCAGATTTTTCTGTCGTGGAAAGGTGTATAACAGGACCTACTTAGGTTCAAGAGGCGAAATGACATGTTATTTTCATGGAATTAGAAGAGAAATTTACGCTTAAGCTGCCAAAATTGTGTCAAGTGGTAAAACCGTAAGAGACAGAGAGACAAACGACACTTCTTCAGGTCTACGTAAGGTAAAAAGAGTTTCTTGAGAGAGGGACAATCTTTTGTTCTGTGAGCCCAAGGAAGACTGCTGGGACGGCCATTTTGGAAAAATATGGGTCGAGTCAGGGTCGAGTTGATGGTTGTGGAACAGTAGTTTCACGTTAACACACCCAGATTTTTCTGTCGTGGAAAGGTATAACAGGACCTACTTAGGTTCAAGAGGCGAAATGACATGTTATTTTCATGGAATTAGAAGAGAAATTTACGCTTAAGCTGCCAAAATTGTGTCAAGTGGTAAAACCGTAAGAGACAGAGAGACAAACGACACTTCTTCAGGTCTACGTAAGGTAAAAAGAGTTTCTTGAGAGAGGGACAATCTTTTGTTCTGTGAGCCCAAGGAAGACTGCTGGGACGGCCATTTTGGAAAAATATGGGTCGAGTCAGGGTCGAGTTGATGGTTGTGGAACAGTAGTTTCACGTTAACACACCCAGATTTTTCTGTCGTGGAAAGGTATAACAGGACCTACTTAGGTTCAAGAGGCGAAATGACATGTTATTTTCATGGAATTAGAAGAGAAATTTACGCTTAAGCTGCCAAAATTGTGTCAAGTGGTAAAACCGTATGAGACAGAGAGACAAACGACACTTCTTCAGGTCTACGTAAGGTAAAAAGAGTTTCTTGAGAGAGGGACAATCTTTTGTTCTGTGAGCCCAAGGAAGACTGCTGGGACGGCCATTTTTGAAAAATATGGGTCGAGTCAGCAGTTACTGTAAGAAATTAGATTGAGGACCTTTCGTAGACTGGAAAACATATCTCAAGCAACCAGGCCGTTAAAAGTTCTTTCTCCTTTTGCTCTCAGACTACAGTATAGGATCAAGAACCAAATGGTTCAAATGGCTCTGAGCACTATGGGACTTAACTTCTGAGGTCATCAGTCCCCTACAACTTACAACTACTTAAACCTAACTAACCTAAGGACATCACACACATCCATGCCCGAGGCAGCATTCCAACCTGCGACCGTAGCGGTCGCGCGGTTCCAAACAGTAGCGCCTAGAACCGCTCGGCCACTCCGGCCGGCGATCAAGAACCACAGGTTGTATAGCCAAAAGATGCAGGCAATGTAGGACAACTTGTGTGACGTATGACGGTGACCGAAACTTGCTGTTGTGGACCCCCATCTCAGCTTGCACATCGTGGACTAGATTGCGCAAAATGCTTCGGGAGAAGAGGTATGTAGGTCCACCGTCCACTGATACGTAAGTTATAGACAGTGGACGTGCCAACATATACTGTGGACTGCAGGTCAATGAAGGAATAGAGAACAGTTATCGTCACGGATGACTGCGAAATTTGCTTGCCACGTTATTTTGACGATTTGCCATAACCCATAATCGCATACCAAAACCCCTGAAATGGTTATATCTGGAAGGATGAGAGGCTCTGCATAAGGTAATATATCATTTGTTGTATATACAGATCTTCATGTTTCAAAATGTAGAACTGCGAAAGCAGAGAGTTATTCAGGTGACACTGCTGGAGCTTATCAACCCCCTTTTGCCGTTGAAATAAGTGGCGACATTCTAAAAGACGTCTCGTAAGCGAATACCTTCAAGAGCAAACAGTTCAGCGCATGCAGGCCTCAGTCCCATAACAGCATACCAGGATGTGAACGAGAATTGTGGTGCTTGCAGTCCAGCTCCTAGAGTCTTCAACGCCCTGGAGGCAGAGGTGCAGGAAGATTGGCATTCACCTCTTACGAAATTTATGTACAGCACTGTTACATGTGTGCCCTGTATTATTAGCTGGCGTACTCTAAATACATGTTAAGTCTACTTGTCCTACTCGAAACTGAGATATCTATGTTGTACATTTTATAATGGAATGGATCAAATAAATAAGAAGACAGCCAGATGTTGTGGTTTCTATGAAAATTGGCCTGAGGATGGACGCCTGAGAAAAAATCTGCCTGCTAGGCTTGGTGGTGTTTGGAGAGAAACAAGAGCTCTTCCTAGAAGGGTAGGAAGGAATGCGACACGGCGTTGGCGCCAGGTTAAAAAGCCTTCGACCACTGCCTGAGGCGTGAGGCAGTGGTCCATCCAGCCTTGCAGGCCTAAAAAATAGTTGAGTCTGCCAAAAAAATGGAGTGAACAAATCACAGCATCAATGATTTGCAGGTCCACATTTGCGTGAACTGCGTATGTCCTATTTACTATATGTACAATGTAATTCATACATTCAAGACATAAAGTTCAAAGAGGGACTGTAACTCACCAAATCATATGGGAAGATTAAGCATGTTCTCAAAGCCACAGTTACTACAAAATGACGTTAAAAGCTAAATTAAGAACGAAGAAGGTCTTGCCTTCCAATTGGCCGGTACAAACATTCGTCGTGCGACCTAGTTTGGAGATGAAACCACCCAAAAAAGACACCTGGTGCTGGGCGATATTCAGCGACAGATGCAGAAGACTTGGTCTTCGACAGTCGTGAGCTGGCAGAGAGATTTGAGAAGAGTCTTGCAAAATGTTGGTGATGCGGTGTGTGTCAGTTTCCTCGCTCCACTGCCATTCGACTTCCTTATCCGCGAGCAGTTCATGTCCTACCCGTTATAGTAGAAATAATTAGCGTAAGGTTTTAACTAGTGCTTCCTAAAAGAAAATCAATAATCATATTATATACATTATTTCACAAGTCCACATCCCTTTTTCTCAACACATACCAATCGCACAAGAATGAATGAGGTATCGTTAGAAAGGTTTTTTAACCGGCTTCTGACATCGTCTACCGATTTACGATAAAACTTGCTGTTTTTGAACAATTTTAACATAAAAAAGGCTTTTAACCACTATAGGCAAAGGAGCATCATACGTGTATTTCACGAAGCTAACTTATTAAGACACTACTTTTTCATATTATATTATTACAAATACCATTTTGTTTATTATAAAGTACTTATTAACTGGATAATTTTTATACAGCATTGTCACAGATAATAACAGATAATAACCGTGACCACTGCGGTTGCCCATGATCTGTGCACGGCGTACAAGTTGAGTTTTCTAAAAAAAAATATACTTTACGTAACAAGAAACGCATTTGTCATTGTCGCCTTGAATTCTGATTTACCTACTGCTACCTTACGGTCTAACGTGCTTACTGCAATTAAAAATGTTTGTCGATTTAAAGTTGGTTAGCGGATGTACTGACAGTCCCATATCTCTGCCCATCGTACAAGCTGGGACAATCATTCCGCATGTAAAACACATTTCTGGACATATTTTTGACACAAATATATATTTGTAATTTCTGCTTCTATAGTGCACGTACGTGTTGCTTCTAAAGCATAAAGTACAAAGTATAATTAAAAATACAGTTAGAGATTATTGTAGCCTTCGTGATGCACCAAGTAAGAAGCGAACAGTGCGTTCTAACCTATCCTTTCCTTTTTCATATAGCGTGATTGTATTTACCAGATCCTGTCTTATACTCACGGACAACTCTATGTAGCCTTCTCAAGGGTAGCTACATCAAATAATATTTTGTATCTCTCAAAGAAATGAAGAACAAGGTGTGCACGAAGATTAAACGTAAAAGAATGTATATAAATACACAGTTATTGTTCCACGTCGTTCGGCTCATTTTTAACGATGTTTTTTGTTCGTTCCCGTAATCACCGCTATCCCAACGACTACACTTATTCCAAATAACGTCAGTGTTTGGAACTTTGAAAGTGCGAAAGTTTCAAACGGGTCCCCTAGTCTTTGTAATGGCAGAGCGAATATTTTAACGAAATATAGTATTATGCTAACTTTAATTTTTTTTATTCCAGGTTAGGAACCCGATGGCGTCCTTGTTTTTATTAGTCCCTTCCGATGCTGTTGCACATACTGTGTGCAGTGTTTTGGCTGTAGCCGTAGCGTGACAAGGCAGTGAAGGTATAAGGTTGCGGCCGGCCACGACTTCCTCTCCCATCCCACTCTGACGCCTACAACCAAACCAACAATTCAACGAACCAAGCAACCAACGGTGGAGTAACATTCTACGAATTTGAAGGTCTCATATTACAACACTGGCAACGGCCTTGCCACAGTGGATACACCGGTTCCCGTCAGATCACCGAAGTTAAGCGATGTCGGGCGTGGCCGGCACTTGGTTGGGTGACCATCCGGGCCGCCATGCAATGTTGCAATTTTTCAGGGTGCACTCAGCCTCGTGATGCCAATTGAGGAGCTACTGGACCGAAAAGAAGAGGCTCCAGTCAAAGAACACAATCATAATGCCCGGGAGAGTGGCGTGCTGACCACACGCCCCTCCTATATGCATCTTCAGCCGAGGATGACATGGCGGTCGGATGGTCCCGATGGGCCACTTGTGGCCTGACGATTGAGTGCATAGTACATATTAGAACACTGAATATGATTGGAAAGCCAGAAATCTGATAACGGAAGTACAAAGGGCGAATGTGCATCTTGTGGCGTTCAGTGAAATGAACTGGTAAAAAGATAAAGCTGGTTAGACGAATAAAGGGTAATCTCAACAATACCTGAAATTGGTGGTACATGAGTAGGATTTGTTACGAATAGGAAGCTAAGGCAAAGAGTGAGTTACTTTGCGTCTCTTTTACCACATGGCGACAAAATTCATACATATTTTATTGACATATTTCATACCGTTTCTCAAGACATACAGTGTCCATGTAACTAATGTTTGTAGACTATAACGAAGATACTTGTTGAGTATTGTCACATCTGAAGATTGCAGTTAATGTCTTGAAACCGCAAAACTAGTGATGATCTTGATACAATAGATCATTGTCTTGAAGTGAACGGTTGACCGAAATAATTATTCTCATCAGAATTCAGTCCTAACCAGCGCCAAGAGTTTCTAATCTAACCTGACCAAACCAGCAGTAACGATTACAGTCCGAACTAGGAACAGATGGGACTCTGGGACAGATTTGATATTTTGGTTGCCTATATGCAGCAGTAAAGACATGACATTGTCAACGACCTTTTATCTTGACCACATAACATCATCAGGCCATTCCGCTCAGCACTCCCCTCACCCCTCGTCATCCCTTCTACCTCCCCTCTCCCCTCCCCTTTCCAGCCTCTACCAACACCCCTCCTCGAATCAGAAGCTAGTATTTTACCAGCCACAAAAACGAAAAAGACGAATCATAATCAATAAAAAAAAAGCATAGTTTCAACTCCTCTTTAAGTTATGCCACCTCCTCTCTTTTCAACGTTATTTCTTGGAAAGACGCAACCAAGTCCTTACTATGAAAGGTATCATGTGATATAATTTACGAAATCCAAGAACGCCATGAAGTAGTGTGTCTGGGATGGAAGTTCAAACAGGCATGACAGGCATAATTCACAAGAAATACACTAAGATCTGTAGTACAAAACGCTGTGGAAAATTACATTGTCATACACCAGGAAAAACACTAAAATTTGTAGTACAATACGCTGTGGAAAATTACATTGTCATACACCAGATAGCGCCTATAATTTCTTTTCTGTATTTACAACATTTATTTTTCAGTCCTAGTTTTCACTTACGACCTACTGATTACAGTATCAGTTTACATTGTGTGTGTGTGTGTGTGTAGCGGTTAGCTTACATTCGCAGTTCAGATCTTTTATGTGTGTCTACAACACATACTTTACAATTACAGTACATTATTGCTAAGTCAACTGTTGTGCATACAAAAATGCCTCCACTCAAGTGTACTCACTTTGTCGTCAAGTATGAAATGCTTATTATCTTTAACCCATAGAGTTAATTTGCATTGCTTTATAATCGAAAATGTGTGCACCATTGACCGAATTATACACTGCACAGTCAATTTTTCAGTATCATTTAACGCACATCTCCGATAGTCAATAATGCTAAGTTCTTTCGCTGATCAACATTTCACACCTTTTACTCTGTGTGTTCCACGTTGTGCCTGTTTCGAGAGTGTACATTATTACTCTGAGCCATATGAATTATATAATAATCTCTCCTGATAGTTCATCTTTCACTAAAGATGTTATCAATGTTATTATCAATGTAAACAGGTGGAGGTAAAATTTTCTGTGGGCATTATGGTAGATCATAGTGAAGTACATATAAATTTCCAGTGTACATTAGATCTACTTCTAAAAAAATACCCAATGTCTGAATATTCAGGTATGCTCATTACATCAAAACTATCCAAAGACACAAAATCATAGAGTTGTACGTATTGCACCATGACCCATCTGAACAGATTGTTAACATCAGTTGACCTTCTTGTACGAACGCACACGCTATGCCCGTACTCGTACGGGACTTAGTAGATTAATCTGCCACGACTAATGAGTATGATGGGCAAACATCTATTAGGCGCACTATGAATGTTGTGGTGCGGACATGTTGGGAATGTGGGTCTCACGGGGAGCGTGCAAGGGATAAGTCCCTGCAGGCGCACTATCCTCTGTGCCCTCGGTAGCTCAGATGGATAGAGCGTCTGCCATGTAAGCAGGAGATCCCGGGTTCTAGTCCCGGTCGGGGCACACATTTTCAACAAGTCCCCAATGAAGTACATCAACGCCTGTTTGCAGCTAGGGTGTCCATTTAATTATCATTTCATTTCTAGCAAAGCTGCATGGTCATCTACAGTAACTGTTCTTTCGGGAACTGATACTACCGTCATATATAGTTAAACGAAATTATGATTAAACTGGAATTTTATGTACCTATTCGATAGAGCGTTCACAAATCAGTATAGTGTGACACTGGTTTTATCGATATATCTTAACATAGACAGTAAACGCGAAGAATACACAGCAATCCAGCAGCGACTCAGCAGCGCCGCGTGCTCGGCGGTCGGCGGCTGTAGCCAGCGTTGGCCGGGGCAGTGTTGACGCCGCTGGAGTACTGGTTATTCTTCAAGTTTTACCCTCTCTGTTAATACACATCGATAAACTAAATATAGCACTAGACTAAGCTGGGACAGCTCTATCTAATGTGAACATAATATTCCAGTTTAAAAATCATTTTGTTTGTTATGGAAAACAAAAATGATACTTTCCGTCGACATTGGGCGTAGCATGAAAGGTGTGATGAGCGTCATTTCTTTGGGTTGACTCCAGCTACACAATGAAAAAACGGAATTGCAAATATCTGCCGGAACGTCAGAAAAAACGCCCCTAACATCTCTTAGGAGAGACGCCTGGTATAATATAAGACTTAACCTCGTTTTCATCAAAGTCAGCCATGAACCTAATGTTTGCACCTGCATGTCTATGTCAGCAGTGAACAGCCCCATCTCTGACTCCACTCTCAACAAATTGTAATCGTTCTGTGTCCATAATAAGTTGCAGTTTTACTGTAGTAGTTTTCAGCAATACATCCCATACTAAACCATGTGAGTTAACATAATAGGCCAGCCCTTGTTTGTATGTCTTAAGACAGGAGTGCCCAAACACATCGACCAAAAACAAGACATCACTTTTCAGACATAAGACAGAGTAATCTCTTAATGTCGTGTATTCTAATAAACTCCACACTTTGCACGATCTTTGGTGATCCGGTTCTTTTTGTTTCACTGGTCAGCCCACTTTTGAAACGTTCAGTCGATGGTAAGTTACTTTCAACAAAAAGTCAGTTACATGCTCGTAAGGAAATTACTCCTTTCTCATTTATCAAATGAAACAGGTTGCTTCTGAGGAGGCCCTCTCTTGTTATTTCAAACTCACCATGTTCTTGTGGTGTCACCGCCAGACACCACACTTGCTAGGTGGTAGCCTTTAAATCGGCCGCGGTCCGTTAGTATACGTCGGACCCGCGTGTCGCCACTATCAGTGATTGCAGACCGAGCGCCGCCACATGGCAGGTCTGGAGAGACTTCCTAGCACTCGCCCCAGTTGTACAACCGACTTTGCTAGCGATGGTTCACTGACAAAATACGCTCTCATTTGCCGAGACTATAGTTTAGCATAGCCTTCAGCTACGTCATTTGCTACGACCTAGCAAGGCGCCATTATCAGTTACTATTGATATTGATTCATGTACCGTCAAGACCGACGTTCTTCATTAACGGATTAAAGTTAAGTATTCCACCAGCTACGTCCGTTTTTCTAAATTCTAATTTCCTTGTCCTGTTTCAGACCTCACGCCAGCCTGCGTGAGCTAAAACGCGTGCCTTTCGGCCTCCTTCTAGTAACACGGTGTTGGCTCTCCTGCCAACCAAAACAGTTCTAAACATGAGAGGCATTTATCTGGAGATTATACCAGATAGAATCTATAAACTTAAATTTTATCTCACTTTGCTGTCATCGCCTGCAATAGATTTATATTATTCCATGTTTTCGACAATCACATAAACGTGGCCTGAATTTATTTTACTCTTGTCTTCCACTCATTTGCACAGGTTCACATTTATAAATGCGCGTTGTAATACAAGAGACTGTGAAAAACAACAGCCTCTGTAAAAATATGTCTGTAAATTACATTTATCATGTACGACACCTCAACAGTGATCTCCATGTTCACACCATTCTGCCCACAGCATTCCTTACAGATGTGGCAAAATACTGCTGTTTGAGGGGCATGTTCCTCGTTTACAGTAATAATCATCTGCTTGTTTCGCAACAAGTAAATTTCTGTGATCACTGAAGTCCGATACAGCTGATACAGCTGTTCCATGCAATCTGCACCTCGGTACAGCCGAAACTCTGAATATTCGTCACTGCAATTGCAGTGCACACGAAGTGCCATACTGTACAGTTTGAGGACATGAATTTCGTTTCTAAAATCAGTTTGTAGCAAGCATATGAAGTCTGCATATATAACAAACGATAGCCGTTTGTTACGCAATTCGAATTTTTTACGCTGCTTCTCCACTTTGGTCATGACACTTCTGACTGTTTTGAACTGTGAACAATCAAGTAAATGTGCAGCCAGATTCTCTTTCGAATGAGAATGTAACATCCGCAATGTTCACATAATTCAGTTGAATGCTGATAAGCAGTAGAAGTACTACGTGCCACTCTCGAAGAGAAATGGTAAGTTTCTTTGTTGGTAAAAGGTAAAATTAGTAGATTCACATGTTTCTTAGCTTTATAATGTTCTGGGACATACAATGGAATCACTTGAAACTCTTCTCCTTTGTATTCTTCTGTCTCGCCTATAATCCCCAACTGAATACCGTACACTTTAACAGATACATTTACTTTTCTCAAATATTCCCATGTGACTCAGTTCAGTAGGAAGTAAAATGTTCCCAAAGTATTTCAGTATTAAGGAACTTACTACCAGCAGCCTCAGTTGTTATTTTTCTGTACTAGACCGTTCCTATTCATACAGATAGAAAACGTAACCAAAATACTATTACGTCTCTATTTTGAAATCTGCTGTTGAAGAGGAGGAGCTTCTACATCGAGTTCAGCAGATGTGCTCTAGTGAATTATAAATAATGGGTGATCCGTCTACAGAGCTTATTAAAACTAATGATCATAGTCTGGAATGGGTTTGTGGATTCAGCATTAGAAATCGAATGCGTATTGGTGTAGTAGCCCATCATGATTGGTTTCAGTACCAGAAACAATGTCTTGTCAGTTGTTTGTTGGTTCTCTCCAGCAGGGTCCACTTAAGATAAATGTCGCACTTGTCCATAAACTACTGCTTCCCGAGTCAGGTGAGATTAGGGAAATGTAGATGAACACCAAGAACACATCTCTGTTGCTGTCTGATGACATCAATGAATTGTATTCAACCAGTGTTATAGATAGACTTTTTAAAAAAACTGGAAACTTTTCAAGTTTATGATTAGTTTTGGACATTAAAAGAAATTATGTATGTGAGCAAGTATGTGAGCATTGCGGATACTACATCCATTCGAAAGAGAAATTGGTTGCATGTTTAGTTGATTGTTCAAAGTTCAAAGCAGTCAGAAGTGGCATGCATTAACATGAATGTAAATAGAGAAATGTGCAGAAAATTACCAAATGTGACTGCGAACAAAGGGTCTGTGATAAATTTTGACACAGAGGATGATGATTATTGCTTCAGTAGTTAATTACAGCCGCTTTGTACCCAGAAAATGGTAATGGAGCCGTGTGTCTTGATGTATGCGGTATTCAGATGCATTAAATTTGCAAACATTTGATTCCCTACTGAACCGACACATTCTGAGAAAAACATTGTAAGTGTGTCTGTTAATGTTTACAGTATTCAGTACACTTAGCACGAGTGGATGTTTATAGTAGGGACAGAAGAATACAAACGAAAAGAGTTTCATGTAGTTCCATTCTATGTTCCACTACATCATGAAGGTAAGAAACACGTGTATCTATTAATACAACCTGCCACTTCTGTTCGAGAGGAGCACGTAGTAGCACTACAGCTTATAAGTACTCAACTGAAGTATGTGAGCATTGCGGATGCTACATCCATTCGAAAGAGAAATTGGCTGCATATTTAGGTGATTGTTCAAAATACAAAGCAGTCAGAAGTGTCATGACCGAAGTGGAGAAGTAGCGTATAAAGTTAGAATTGTGTAATAACAGTTAAAGCTGTCGTTGACATATATATGTAGACTGAATGCTTGTTGCAGACTGATTCTTGTAACGAAATTCATGTGCTCAAATTGTATAGTATTCCGTTCTGTGCCCACTATAGTTATAGTGACGAATATTCAGAGTTTCAGCTGTACTGAGGCGCACATTGCATGGAATGGTTCAGCAAACACCTGTATGAGATTGCAGTGAGCAAAAAAATTTTGTTGTTGCAAAACAAGTAGATGATCATTACTGCCGAAGAACTGGAGCCCTTTCAAACAGCAGAACTTTCCCACATCTGCAATGAATGCTGCAAGCATAATGATGCGAACACAGACATCATTGCAGTTTAAAGATATTGTGGTGCTGTAAACGACAAATGCAATTTATATTATAGAGCTAATTTTACAGTGCCTGTCGTGTTTACAAACTATCTAATTACAATGCTCATTTTAAAATCATGAACCAATGCGAATGAGAAGAAGATATGACTAAAATAAATTCAGTGTATAGATACTTTCAAGATGATGATGAAAATAGGGATGAATTTTATATTATATACGTTGATGTTAATTGTCTGTGGAGCTGGGCCACGTTGCAGTACCCATTACTCTCTGATTTTTCATGCATGTTTGTGGATGTTTTTGACATAATGTAGATATCTGATGATTCAGATATAGGGCGTATTTTAGAGGTGGATCTCGTGTATCCATGAAATTTATACGAATTTCACTATGATCTTCCATTATACCCAGATGAAAATGCACCACCAACTGACATTGACAAACGTGAAGTTAGTAAGAAGCTCATTTCCACATCATGCAATAAGAAAAGTCATTCACGGTAGAATTTAAAGCAGTGTCGGAAGAATAATCTTATTCTGTGCAAAATTCACCTGATATTGCCTCCTGTCAACCTCCCTGGATGAAATCGAAATGTTAATATTAATATTGAGAAATGCCCTAATGCAAAGAACGATTTCGAAAAAAAATATTTCCCATACACTGTGTGTCAAAACTGTGGTGTCACCGCTAGACACCACACTTGCTAGGTGGTAACTTAAATCGGCCGCGGTCCTGTAGTACATGTCGGACCCGCGTGTCGCCACTGTGTACTCGCAATCCTAGCGCCACCACATGGCAGGTCACAAGACACGGACATGACCTCGCCCCAGTTGTACGGACGACATAGCTTGCGACTAGACCTATCAAGTATTCCTCTCATTTGCCGAGAGACAGATTAAATAGCCTTCAGCTAGTCCATCGCTACTACCTAGCAAGGCGCCATGTGTATCATTGCTAATTGCTTACTACTATGCAAGAGATGTATTTCAACAAGAACAAGACTACATTAAAGTTAAGTATATTAAAATCTCTCTTCTTTTCTTTATAGTTTTCATCCAGTCTCCTGTTTCAGAATTTACGCCCGTCTGCGTTAGTTTCGCGTGCACCTAGCCACTCATTGTGTCGAGACCTTAGGGAATCGACACAACAATATTTTGGCGACGAGGATGGGATGCCGCGCCCACGTTGCAGTCTTTGTGTTATACTTGCTCTAATTTGCTTGTGTCATGGCTTCGCCGCATTCTCCAGATGTACTGTCCGAATTTTTTCGCTTGCAGAATCAGCAGACGCAGGCGTTATTGGAAGCCCTGGGACAGCTCGTCCAGGGTCAACGTGCGCTGCAAACCGATGCGGCGGCAGCCGCTTCTTCGCTACCGCAGCCACACAACGCTGTCGCACCGCCATTTAGGCCCTTCGAGGCCACAACCGAAAGCTGGACTGAGTGGGCCGATCAGTTCAACTTCCACCTCACTGCTTATGGAATTCAAGGTAAAGAGCGGCAGCCGTTTTTGCTTTCTTGTGTCGGTGTGTCTACCTACCGGGTGATAGTGAAATTGTTTCCCCGACGCGACGTAGCAACTCTGTCCTACGAGGAAATTTTGTCGGCTTTAGATGCCTATTTCAAAGAAACAGTAAATGTAGTTGCCAAACGGTATACGTTTTTTCGTACAAAACGTACGGCCGGTCAGACTAACAGGGAGTGGGTAGCAACTTTGCAAGGCCTTACTAGAGACTGCGCGTTTGCCTGTGAATGTGGCCTCCCATATTCAGATACTATAGTGCGTGATGCAATTGCACAGAACGTTTCTGATGTTCGCATAAGGGAACAGATTTTGAAGCTAGTTAATCCCTCCCTGCAACAAGTGATAGACATATTGGACAGGCAAGACACACTTGACTTTGCTCAGGAATCATTTGAAACTTCGCCAGCAGTGTGTCACATTAATCGGCCCGCCGGGCCCGCTGCACGGGACGCTAAGCGGCCCTCGCGCCCGACTTCGCAGCGGCAGCCTAGCTTGCAACCACGTGCGCCGCGTAAGCAAGCAAATGCAGTGAAATCTTGCCCGCGGTGTGCCACTAGACATTCGCGTGAAAATTGCCCGTCACGCCAAGCTATTTGCTTTTACTGTCACAAGAAAGGACATGTACAAAGTGTTTGCCAGAAAAAGTTCAGATCAGACAATCACACAAATTCCAGGCCCTTTGCTTCGCGCCGGAATCGAACCCAGGACAATCAGGCTCGTGGACCTTCGCCCATGGACATTCATGTGGTTCATTCCCACCCGTCCAGTGACACTTTAGCTAACAGTGACTGTGTTCGTCCCACCCAAAGTGTGCGTCGAAGTCGCCGGAAATCCCGTAAAGTTGCAAGTGCTTCTGGACCTGTATCAGTTCAAATTGCACGAGACAGTCGCTCTTGTCGTCAACAAGACAATAATCTTTTTGTGGACTTAGACTTTGCAGGAAAAGTGATACCATTCCAGCTCGATACCGGAGCTGCTGTTTCATTGCTCAATCACGACACGTACAAACAACTGGGCAAACCGCCATTGCGTGCCGCAAATGTTACGTTAACTAGTTACTCAGGACAGCATATACCTGTGTTAGGACAGTGCAGCCTTATTGCAACATACAAGGGACAAACAAAACTTGTGTCATTTTATGTTCTTCGTTCCTCTAGTGCAGTGAACTTGTTTGGTTTAGATTTGTTTCAATTGTTTAATATGTCTATTGTAAATCGGGTCCTATCGGTGAATCAGACTGTGCCTTCCGCCAGTGTTTCTAGTCTTTGTGAAGAATTTGCAGACATTTTTGCACCGGGCCTTGGTTGCGCTAAGAACTATGAAGCGCATTTGGAACTGAAAGACAACGCGCAACCAAAATTTTTCAGAGCGCGCAATGTTCCCCACGCATTGCGTGATGAGGTCGCAAAAACATTAGCCGAATTAGAATCTCACGGTGTAATTGAACGTGTGCAGGCTTCTCTCTGGGCCTCGCCCTTAGTAATTTTGCCCAAACCTTCCGGAAAATTGAGACTTTGCGTGGACTTCAAGGCAACTGTGAATCCACAACTTGTGACTGCTACTTTTCCTTTGCCCCGCCCGGAAGATCTTTTTGACAAACTGTGCCCGGGAAAATATTTTTCAAAATTGGACCTAGCAGATGCGTACTTGCAAATACCTGTGGACGAAGAATCCCAGCGCGTCTTAGTGGTTAACACGCATCTTGGCTTGTATCGCTTCAAAAGACTGCCATTCGGGTGTGCATCCGCCCCTGCTTTATTTCAGCAATATTTACAAACTATTTGTGCGTCGGTCCCTACGGCTGCGAACTATCTGGACGATATTGTAATCTCAGGAAAGACAGAAGCAGAACATTTGCAAAATCTCCGAACATTATTTCAGGTATTGCGACAAAATGGTCTTCGCTTGAGGAAGGACAAATGTGTGTTCTTTGCTCGGGACTTACCGTACCTGGGCCATGTCCTTAACGCCCAAGGTATACATCCGAGTCCAGAGCACCTTCGTGCCATTCAGGACTTGCCGTCACCGCAGACCTTAAAACAGCTACAGAGTGTGCTGGGTAAGGTAAATTATTATCATCGGTTTGTGCGCAATGCTTCTTCTATTTCAGCTCCGCTTCATCGCTTACGCCGTAAAGGTGTTCCGTTCGTCTGGACGACGGAATGCGAACGCGCCTTTCGCCAGTTGAAATCGGCGTTACTATCAAATACTTGCCTTACGCCATTCGATCCCCGAAAACCCCTTTTGTTGATGGTCGATGCATCGGATTTCGGGATCGGTGCTGTGCTTGCGCACAAGGATGGCTCGCATGATCGCCCTATTGCCTTTGCGTCCAAATTGCTCTCATCTGCGCAAAGAAATTATTCCCAAATAGAGAAGGAAGCTTTGGCTCTTGTGTTTGGTGTCACAAAGTTTCACGATTTCTTGTATGGTCGTCACTTTACAATCATCACGGACCACAAACCTTTGACATCGCTTTTTCATCCGAACAAGCCTGTACCTCCTCGTACAGCGCAGAAATTCATTCGCTGGTCTCTTTTTCTCTCGCAGTACCGCTACGATATCTTGTATCGGTCCACTGCTAAGCACGGCAACGCTGATGCGTTGTCCCGTTTGCCTGTTGCTGAGGATAAAGCATTCGATTCTTCCGAACTTGCTTGCATGTTCATTGATTCGGAAGCCGATGACGTGGTCGCATCGTTTCCGATTGATTTTCGTCGTGTAGCTACAGCCACAGCTGCTGACCCTGTCCTTGCTCCCGTTTTGCGTTTTGTTGCTACGCAATGGCCCTTGTCAAAGTCACGGATCGTGGATCCTTTGGTTCGCAGATTTTTTGCTCACAAGGAGAGACTTTTTGTCCGACGTGGTGTTTTGTTGTTGCGTTCCGATAATGATCAATCCCGAGTCGTAGTCCCACGTTCGTTACAGTCCTCTGTCTTACGGCTTCTTCACCAAGGACATTGGGGTATAGTGCGAACGAAACAACTTGCTCGACAGCACTGTACTTGGTTCGGAATCGATGCTGCGATTGCGAATATGTGCTCCTCTTGCGTGGCGTGTGCCGAACAACAATCCGCACCGCCGCGGAAATTCTTTGCATGGCCGAAAGCCACTTCCCCTTGGCAACGCTTGCACATCGATTTTGCTGGTCCATTCTGGAATGCTCGATGGTTGGTTGTGGTCGATGCTTTCAGTAATTTTCCTTTTGTTGTCCGGATGTCTTCCACGACGTCTTCTGCCACAATCCAAGCCTTGTCTGCTATCTTTTGCCTTGAAGGTCTTCCGCAGACTATTGTTTCCGACAATGGCCCACAATTCATGTCCGCAGAATTTCAGTCGTTCTGCAAGGCCAATGGTATTCAACATCTGACATCCGCGCCGTTTTCGCCTCAGTCAAACGGTGCCGCTGAACGATTGGTCCGGACTTTCAAGTCGCAGATGTTGAAGTTGAAAGAGTCGCATTCTCGGGAGGACGCTTTGTTGCTCTTTTTGTCCTCATATCGCTCTCAGCCCCGCGATGGTCGCTCGCCGGCTGAATTGCTCCATGGTCGTCCTCATCGAACTCTGATGTCTTTGCTGCATCCGCCACATCAGGTTCCTGTGCAGCGGCAGACTCCTGCTTTTGCTCCTGGCGACGTTGTCTATTATCGCAACTATCGCGGTTCACAGCGTTGGCTCGCAGGGCGCATTCTTCGCTGCCTCGGCCGCGCGATGTATTTGGTTTTGGGGGCCTCTGGTGAGGTGCGTCGGCATCTCAATCAGCTGCGCCTCTGTCGTCGCCTGGGTTCTGCCGCTCCCCGTCTGTTTTCAGCGACGGAGCCGTCAGGTCAGCGCCCTGGGGACCCATCTACTGGCTCGCCTCATCCCCAGGTGTTACCGACGATGCCTTCCATTTTGCCTCATGGCGTCGCGCCGCCGCAGCCGCCGCCGGCGCCGCCAGCAGCGGACGCTTCGCTGCAGCCGCCTCGCGCCTCCCTGGGTCACGCGCCGCCGCTTGCTTCCCGTGACCAGCCGTCCTCCGCCATGGACCTCTTGCCCGCTCCGGACCAGATGTCGTCTTCGCCCGTCGGGTGCTCCGACCACATGGAGGTCGACACCGCGGCTCCTCTTATATCATTCCGTGCGCAAACACCTCATGTTGACGTGCACCCTGGACTAGGTTTGCAGGCGTTTCCTAGCTCCCCTCGGACCGAATGGCCGGGTGCGGGTGGCACAGCCTCGCCTGTTGTTAGGCTCCCCACCTCATCGCATACGTCAACATGGGGTCCTCCCCACGGCGGGCGGAAGCCTTATCTCACGACCGTTCGCCGATTTGCGGGGGAGGAATGTGGTGTCACCGCTAGACACCACACTTGCTAGGTGGTAACTTAAATCGGCCGCGGTCCTGTAGTACATGTCGGACCCGCGTGTCGCCACTGTGTACTCGCAATCCTAGCGCCACCACATGGCAGGTCACAAGACACGGACATGACCTCGCCCCAGTTGTACGGACGACATAGCTTGCGACTAGACCTATCAAGTATTCCTCTCATTTGCCGAGAGACAGATTAAATAGCCTTCAGCTAGTCCATCGCTACTACCTAGCAAGGCGCCATGTGTATCATTGCTAATTGCTTACTACTATGCAAGAGATGTATTTCAACAAGAACAAGACTACATTAAAGTTAAGTATATTAAAATCTCTCTTCTTTTCTTTATAGTTTTCATCCAGTCTCCTGTTTCAGAATTTACGCCCGTCTGCGTTAGTTTCGCGTGCACCTAGCCACTCATTGTGTCGAGACCTTAGGGAATCGACACAACAAAAACTATGCAGGGTGTGTGATAAATGCGTGGTGTGCAGCTAATAATGAATTGGGAGAGTAGATATGAAGCTGCTGGTCTGATTGCAAAACCGAATTTCAAGTGCAGAGTTGTACTTATTGAAAATTTGGTTGTAACTGAGTTAAGTAGAATCATTTTTGTATTTCACAAAACCTATAATTGCAGGAATGGCTATTTTAGATATTTTCAAGATGATGAGTGTAGATTTTCGTTATTGCTGTATGTTCATGAGATTTGAGCCAAAAACTATTAAAGGGTGTTGCACAGATCTGGATATCTTAATATATTATGTAACCACTGCAGAAATTTATAAGGTCATTAAAAACGATATGCATAGGTGTTCTGACACTTCGGCCTACCCTGATAATAGCATTTACAATATTCCACCCATAAAAAACGAAAGTGTTTTTAATGGAAGATGAATTATTTTTACAGAAACTTATATTGCTTTTCTACAGGTGGTTAACAAAGTTGCTGTACGTTGTATCCCACTATTCCTTCTTTTCATTCACCATTCGCGTAATCCCCAAAAGACCATCAATCATTCGGTCGAGCCCACGCTTCATCAGCGCATGCGCGAGGCGTCCGTATGACAGCGCACGCGGCCGCGTCCCCTGTATGCGGTTCCATATAGATTGGAGAAGCGGTAAGTGCGTTTCTCAAGTTCTATTTTTCCGCCATTAGCTATTTATTTGGCGATTTTGTCTAGGAAGAGTATCCGTCCACTGTGTGGCAACTACTTCTTGGTTTTTCATTCTGGTCCAAAATCAGGTCTTAACTGTATTCATCTGTTTTCCTCTTACCAATAGATCAATGTGATAGATTTGTTTTGGATCTATCCACTATATTGGAATTTAGCAGTTTCTAATCCCAAACATACCGTCTTTTAGAGGTATTTTGTATTTGACAGACAAAGAATGTCAGGAAAAAAGATTCCAAGCTTTTCCGCTCTAATGTTTTAATCATGTGAGTGATAACAATTTCATTTCTCATGTAAAAGTTTTTAATATATTTTTTAAAATCTTAAAACAATTTGCCATACCAATGTATGTGTCAGGGTTGTTATTCCTTCTGGATTTGTTGTTATACATATGTCACCTGAAGATATGGCTTTAACGCCTCGAAACCGGTAGTGGTACAGTAATAAAGGACCAAAATACAACTGAAGCGATTATTAATACCCAAGAATAACAAAAATATACATGACAGAAAATAAAAACAAATTATACATTCACAGTAGTGCACACTGCATTACATATGTAGGCTGTTAGTACAGTGAGAAAAATAGAAGCATAGGATTCGTGTATGTACTGCACATAGCAGTGTCCAACCCTAGCTTGCAACACGCACGTGAACTAAATGGCACAAAAATGTCCTCTGAGCAGTAATACTTGTAATTAACTGTCAACCATAAGTGCATAGCCGAAGTATGTGACACATTGAGGAAAACCTTGCAGTCCCACTGACAATGAGAGTATAAATATTTTTAGAAAACCACAGTGAGACAATCTTGCAGACCTACTGGCACTGTCTTCAGAAATATTTGGTATAATTGAGCAGTGCAAGACAATCTTACGGTCCTACTGGCACATTCATCAGAAAAATTTGGTAGTGGCAGTAAAAGGGTAACAATCTCAGAATGTGCTAAAAATATAGTCCGTCCACACTGTAGTGAGAATCTAACAACTCATTACAAACATGTCTCCATGAGAATAAACACAGTATGTATAACCTTACGTGCAGTTCAGGCTAATCACAAGCCAGGGTATGAGAGTCTACAGTCTCTGATGAAATAAAATGCGAGAGCTAACAGCTGCTCCCAAATAAAATATTTCAATATTTGTGCAAAGTGCAATTAAAGTACTGCACTTCATATAAAATAAGAGGGTTTGTCTAGGCAATGAAATACAATGGTAAAAAAAGCATACATGTTACATCGAGAAACAAAATCAGAAAATACCGGAATACAGTACATCTAAATACTAACAAAATAGCTTAAAACTAAGAAAATAATCAAGGTAGCAATATCAGCAAGAAAAGAGTATACATAAAGTCCAATATGTCGTAGTACATACAAATGGCATGGGAACATCCCATTTCATTCAGTGTAATTTGCAAACTTAGTTGCAGTATGACCAGAATCGGTGCACGTAAAGTTATAATGGTGGCACGTGAAAAATAGTTGTCAAGAGCATAGTATGTGACATTGGTAACATGAGTGACACAGTTCCACAAAATAGTTGTTGTATACATACAGAGAAATGTGCAAACATACTTGCTTTATAGCAAGACACGTTCCATATGATTGCAAGGACATCTCTATGTTAACATAAAAATATTTATACTAATATTTAAGCTAACTATCTCTGCAGAATAAACACACAAGGGAAAAATAGGAGCTCCACAAACAATGGGAACAAACAGGACATGAGGAGTAAAAGGAAAGTTTGTATATTGCACTGGGCCTAATGCACTTGTCGAAAGAAATAATTTAAAGTCATTTGTCGTGCGTCAGTCAATGTCGCAACAAGAAAAGTTTGGCCAAAACAATGAATAAACTTATATAAGAAGCAAATCGAAATAGTAAACCTGTAGGAAAGAAAACACCGACAGAATATCATAAACATCATACAATATGCTGACAAAGACAGTGCCTGACCTATTCTCAACCTGGGAAGATCTGTTAAGTATGGAATAGTACAAACTTTGAAAATTCATCAGTGGCAAAACCATCATACATGTTTTGCCAAGGTGTCAGCCACATTACCATTACCTGAATGCTTACCATTTACTTCTGTATGACCAAGCTGACCATACTAAGCTGCTGAAGTATATAGATCTGTCACTGCTTAACAAAATTATGCTAAGACTATGGCAAAAAGGAAACATTTACAAGTACAAGGTGGATCTGTAACAGTTAAGTAGATAGGATTAAAATGTGCTAGTGGTCAAAAAATTGCAAGACTAAGGTTCACGATAAACATTAAAGAAAATATAAGCTTTACTCTACAATAAAACTGTATGTAGGTCATAAACAAATTGAAAAGCAATCTACAATCTATCCCTAAATATAAGTGAAATAAAGGTAGTATGACCTACATACAACATTCTTGAAAAAACAAAGCATTGGTATGGAAAATGGTAAGACACAAATCAGGTGTAGAAATATCATTTGTGTGAGTATGTTGCCTGCAAAGCTGTGTATGGGTTTCTTAATTCATTCAGCATACGTCCGAAAATCATAGCTTCCACAAAACAAATAGCCAAGATAATGCAGTAGATCATTATTAGGCAAGAGAGAAAAAAAAGCCACCGAATATAGTAATAATTAGACCAGAAATGTACATTACTGTAAGGTAGCATAGCTGTAGCCTGTTGTGTTGCTCTCATAGAGAAAAGACAAAAAAATTACCACATATATCCAGGATTGCATAAAAAGCTCAAAAAGTGTAAACTGCATACCATAAAAAAGAACTCCAATGTAGTAGCAAACAGCTGTAGAACAGTTACTATTGTCAACCTGCCATGACTGATCAAATTCACCTTTTACACATATGAAACAGAAATATCATCATGTGAAATAAAAATCGACATCAACAAAAATAGAATCCCTAAGCCCTACCATTACCTCATTATTACATCAGTATCCTTATCATCACCTCATCAGTAACTTCAAATAATGCATCATATAAGTAAGCCTCATAAATCATAATCATATACCTCATTAAATATCATCAGTAATCTTCATCATCAGATACACAAATATGCAATAAACTTCATATACAACTCATCTGGAATACACCAAAATAAAATTCCGTGTTGTGTCTACATCAGTTATCTCCCACACGAAAAACACTCCATAGCCATAAGTATAAAACATCCAATTCTGTACACAAAACACTAGCAATGACAATAGATCCCGAGAAAAAGAAATTGTAGCTCTGAGAAAATATTCCTTGTGAGAGTAGACAAAGAATATATGAAAGCAAAAGGCTGCAGACAGCACCAGATAAATGGTAGGAAATTCTCCTGAGTAACAGCAAAGTAAATCCAAATATAAATGAAAGTCCAAAGTTATAAGATAAGAAAAGAGAAATACGCTGTAGTGATATCAGTCCGCTAGTAATCCAGATCACAGTGTAAGTGTGTTGTCAGTAAAGCTCGTATGTGTCCTATTCATAGAACTCTTTCACAAGTCACAAAACCAAGGAAAATCGAACATCATAAAACAATAAATGACAAACTAGGTTGTGGTCATACCAATCCGATAGTAAACAAAATTCTCAGTGTAGGTACTTTGTCTGTAAGGCTGTGTGAGTATGTCCTATTCGTGAAATTCTTTGACATTCGTAATATGGTGTACACCCATACTACGTTTGGTTCTCAAGCTTTCCACTTACAAAGCATTCGGATGACAAATACGACGAATTCTGTATGGCCCGTTATAGCAAAGAAAGGATTTGCTGAATAATCATTTTCCTTTATGAGACAAACTAATGTTGTTAATTAGTCTCGAATCGAGAACAGGCCTCAGTGAACCATCTTTCTTATGCAAAATATGAAGCGGACTCTTATAAGGACAGGCTGCCAGCTCTATAATACCTTGTTGAAGCGTGGAATTAATTTCTTCTTTAACTTTCTGACGATAGACAAAAGGAATGGTGTAGTGTCGTCCAACAAAAGTATTGTGTGGCTTAACTTGAAATCCGTAAAGAAAACCATGAACAGTGCCAGGTTAATTATCAAAAAAGTGAGCATGAGTCTGTAAAATTTTCTGTAACTGCCGTCTCTGGAAATCAGAAGAGGATTTGCAATTATCAACTTTGTTCCGAATCGTGTGAAAAGTGTCAATCACAGTGTCGTCATCGTTGTGGTCATAGTACGGGTCAGCTGAATTAAATTGTGTGGTGTACCAGCCTATATTTCTATTTGAAGAAAGAAAATGCAGGCGGGTTGATGTCTTGTTCCTCGCTAGAAAGGCTATATAAAGATGTATTGTGGGCGTTTTGTAGCGTAATACGAGAGTTGTTAAAATTCAGAACTGCTTGACGTCTGTTTAAGAAATCGATTCCCAGAATGACTTCAGTTGTTAATAATGGAACGATAAGAAAGTTGCGTGAAAAATGTGTGACCTTGAGTAGGAAATTGTAAATGAGTTTGAAATTAGACTTCAACTCTTTTGCCATGTACAGCACCATTAATTTTAATTTTGCTGAGGGGTAGCATTGGACGAGAATCACCAGAATTGCAACGGTTGAAAGCTGCATCACTCATAACAGTAACCGAAGAACAAGAACCCAAGCCGCCCTATGTGGCCGAGCGGTTCTAGGCGCTTCGGTCTGGAGCCGCGCGACCGCTGCGGTCGCAGGTTCGAATCCTGCGTCGGGCATGGATGTGTGTGATGTCCTTAGGTTAGTTAGGTTTAAGTAGTTCTAAGTTCTAGGGGATTGATGACCTCATATGTTAAGTCCCATAGTGATCAGAGCCATTTGAACCATTTTGTACCAGAATCCAAAACTACTTTCAGTATATGTTCGTCAACTTGAATAGTAATAACAGGATGATAAAAATGTTTCAGAGGCTGTTCAGTTTCACGTAACAGTAAATCTCCGATGTCTTGTAAGCGGATCATATTCGGTGCGTTGGCAGATGCGACTTCAGTGATTTGAACCGTACGCTGGAGTTCTGAATGATTTTGATTACCTTGTTGCGGATGGAAGCTTGAATCAAGGTCATTTAAGCGTAAAGACTGATATTATGAAAGTGCCCTTTATTCCCGTAATTATGATTAACATTTATATTTTCCTGGTTACTCCCGTTGTGACTTTGAAAATATTGGGCATTGCCATAAGAGTTTTATTGGTACGGCTGCTGTCTGTAGTTACGGAAATTGTTCCTGTGTACAAAATTATCGCCGGAATTATTTTGCGAAAATGACTGCTGCTATGACAGCTGTTGCGGCAAATGTTGATTTATGTGTTATCCGGAATTAACATATTGCTGGTTAGACTGTTGAAAATTGTGATTCTGCTGTTGATAGCTATTCGGAAGACTTTGGTTCTGTTGAAAATGTCGTTTCTGATTACCATTAAAATTCTGGTTGTTGTCAAAATTTCGTTTACGTTTTTCATTCCCATAATAGTGACCCTTATTGCGACTGAAAAACGTACTAGAGTGACTACCGTTGTGTTTGTAGTGAAAATTACGAATGTTGTTAGAAAAGTTATTATTATTATTCTGTTGAGAAAATGACTGATCAATTTTAAGTAATTGTAAAACGTCACGAAACGCCTGAACGTTAGATGTTTATTGACCTGCTCTGAACGCATTTTTCAAATTTCCTGGAAGTTTTGCAAGTACAGAGGTGGATCAAACCTGAGGGCCTGAATGGCTCAAGTAAATGCTGGGTTTGTTGTACCATGTATTCGAAGTGTTGTGTTAACGTTTCAAAATTCGAGTTGTTGAAATTCGGTAAATTTATCAGTTTATCCTTTGCAGCACGCTGTGTCGTCTTAGACCAATACGCTGCGAGGAAAGCGCTTTGAAATTCTTCTACTGAAAAACACTGTCGTGCAATAGGTCACATTCTCGTAGACGGTTCCCCTTCTAAAAAGCTACAAGTAAATTCTAACCCATGAGGAACAATCCAGTTTGGTGGCAAAGAAAAGGTGAGTTGTTGTATCCAGTCTAGTGGACATACACAATTAGAACCATTACGAAACACTTTGAATTTCCTGACAGATAAAAAATGTTTACAATCAAAACCAACGGTTCTAAAATTATGTAAACATTGCTTTCGGTTAAAGAAGGTGCGTGAGTTGTCACGTGCTTGTAAAAGATCTCTTTCTCTGACGGGTTTAGCAAGCTGAGCTTGCGGAGAATGTTCCATATTCTGATCGGTACAAAGCGTGGCGATGTTATGTGAGCAGTCCTGAGAAATGGAATCTTTTTTTATTGTCAGACAGGCGAGCATTAAGTTTATTAACTTCCTGCTTGATTTGGCAATTAATTCGCATCTGTCCCTGTCTCTGTGTGGAACATGTTGATTAAGGTTGTCATTAGCTATAGTTAGTTCGCTTAAACGACATGTGACATTGGTAACCTCTGCTGTAATATCATTTATGCGATCTGTTAAAGCTTTGTGACTGTCTTTTAATTGCTTTCTGATTGTCACGGAGCGCATCTAAAGATTTTTTACGCTTTTAGAATCTGTGATTAAGCTCTTCGAAATGAGTAGCTTGTGCATCAAAATGCTCTGTAACAGATTCATGATTTTTAGTACATTTATCATTAAGTTCTTGAAATTGCTTTGTAAGGGACTCGTTACTGTTTTTATGGTCGTCAAACTGAGTGAATTGTTCATCAAAACGCTTCGTAAGTGTGTTGTCGCTTCTGTTAAGTTGCTAAGTAGAACGAGTGGATTGTTCATCAAAACTAGTGGATTGTTCATCAAAACGTTCAACATTTTGTTTTTGTATTTCACCTAAGAACTGGAACAAACGATCAAACTGAGCTTACAGCGAAAAATTCATACTGTATGTAGTCAAATGAAGCTGTTGGGTAACAGTTCTGCCGGAAAAAATACGTAAAGGCTGGGTGACGGATTTTGGCAAAGATCTTTCATATTTATGTATGTGTTATTAGTATTCTCTGAAAATAAAATATCACAATTACGTTATTATCTGAATGCGGAGTCATGTCAGTATCAAGAGTGTCTACAATGTTCGTGACTTGACTATCTGGTTGCAAAGACACAGCGTCTTGCGTTAGTACGTCTGAAATATGGTTAGTATTAGCAGCAACAGAGTGATCAGCAAGGTATTGTTGCTGTCGCTTGCATTTTGCAAATCAGATTTTTGCGAATTCATCGTAGTGCGTGATTTGCTGATAAAGTACGACGCGGCATGATAATAGAGAAATAAAAAGAAAAATCGCAAATGTAAAAGACAACGTCGAGAACAATAATGTCAAAGCTGCAAGCCAAAATACAGTATTAGCGAAATATGCCATTCGTTACAATACAATAATAATTAAAGTAAGACAGAGCAGTACACATTATCTGACTGTTTCTCAAAATATTCCTACGTCACCCGCACTATGCAAGGATATCGCCAAGTGAAAGTTATCTAAATAAACAAAAATAAGTCTTAAGTACTGTTTCTGATTGTAAGATCTGTGCTGTAATAATAGATGAACTATCGCAATGAATCTTGAACTGTCGTAATGTGAAGGCAAAGATGCACTGTAATATTAATTAATTGTGGTAACGAAAAGGAAAGTATTTCGTACTGTAAAAGTTAACAATCTGACTGCAAGAATTTTGAACAGTATAAACTACTTGACTAATGAACTTTGACATAAAACCTACGATAATTGGTTTTGCAAATCTTATCCCAGGTCTCAGACCTAAAACTGATACAGAACACCAAAAAACACATCGATAAATTGAAACTTTACATTTGAAACATAGCATTACAACTGCTTCCTCACGTTAACAAAGCTAAACAGCACTTCTTTCATTGTCTCATGGAGTAGCAGTTAACAACATTCTCCATACACCGCATCTTGTTTTAAAATTTTTTGAAGAAAAACTTGTTCTCGATTTTACTGTGTAACTGTGCTGAGGTGCTCGTTGCAGGTTAAAAATTACTCATTCTGTCTGTACTAACTCCTAAGCTATTTCCAGATTTCATTCTTTGGAGTTACTCTGTAGAAGGTATCCACTACATCAACAAACCTCATGAAGAAAACATTATGGCAATAGCCCACCACGACGATGAATGCCACTTGGAGGCTTAGAGGCCATGTTACACACTATCAAAATACACTCCTGGAAATGGAAAAAAGAACACATTGACACCGGTGTGTCAGACCCACCATACTTGCTCCGGACACTGCGAGAGGGCTGTACAAGCAATGATCACACGCACGGCACAGCGGACACACCAGGAACCGCGGTGTTGGCCGTCGAATGGCGCTAGCTGCGCAGCATTTGTGCACCGCCGCCGTCAGTGTCAGCCAGTTTGCCGTGGCATACGGAGCTCCATCGCAGTCTTTAACACTGGTAGCATGCCGCGACAGCGTGGACGTGAACCGTATGTGCAGTTGACGGACTTTGAGCGAGGGCGTATAGTGGGCATGCGGGAGGCCGGGTGGACGTACCGCCGAATTGCTCAACACGTGGGGCGTGAGGTCTCCACAGTACATCGATGTTGTCGCCAGTGGTCGGCGGAAGGTGCACGTGCCCGTCGACCTGGGACCGGACCGCAGCGACGCACGGATGCACGCCAAGACCGTAGGATCCTACGCAGTGCCGTAGGGGACCGCACCGCCACTTCCCAGCAAATTAGGGACACTGTTGCTCCTGGGGTATCGGCGAGGACTATTCGCAACCGTCTCCATGAAGCTGGGCTACGGTCCCGCACACCATTAGGCCGTCTTCCGCTCACGCCCCAACATCGTGCAGCCCGCCTCCAGTGGTGTCGCGACAGGCGTGAATGGAGGGACGAATGGAGACGTGTCGTCTTCAGCGATGAGAGTCGCTTCTGCCTTGGTGCCAATGATGGTCGTATGCGTGTTTGGCGCCGTGCAGGTGAGCGCCTCAATCAGGACTGCATACGACCGAGGCACACAGGGCCAACACTCGGCATCATGGTGTGGGGAGCGATCTCCTACACTGGCTGTACACCACTGGTGATCGTCGAGGGGACACTGAATAGTGCACGGTACATCCAAACCGTCATCGAACCCATCGTTCTACCATTCCTAGACCGGCAAGCGAACTTGCTGTTCCAACAGGACAATGCACGTCCGCATGTATCCCGTGCCACCCAACGTGCTCTAGAAGGTGTAAGTCAACTACCCTGGCCAGCAAGATCTCCGGATCTGTCCCCCATTGGGCATGTTTGGGACTGGATGAAGCGTCGTCTCACGCGGTCTGCACGTCCAGCACGAACGCTGGTCCAACTGAGGCGCCAGGTTGGAAATGGCATGGCAAGCCGTTCCACAGGACTACATCCAGCATCTCTACGATCGTCTCCATGGGAGAATAGCAGCCTGCATTGCTGCGAAAGGTGGATATACACTGTACTAGTGCCGACATTGTGCATGCTCTGTTGCCTGTGTCTATGTGCCTGTGGTTCTGTCAGTGTGATCATGTGATGTATCTGACCCCAGGAATGTGTCAATAAAGTTTTCCCTTCCTGGGACAATGAATTCACGGTGTTCTTATTTCAATTTCCAGGAGTGTATATGTAAGTGGAGCAGATATGGATGAGGATCACCCTAGCAAAGATATGAGCTGCAAATGAGGAAATCCATTGAGATAAGCAGCCCTGACAAAGAGCAGATTATTATTATTATGCATAACCTGTGAACGAATATCTCGAAATGGTGAAGCTGATCGAATGTTCACGTGAAACTTTCGTGAGCAATTATGGAAAGAAGTAGAAGGACAGTGAAACTACCACCAGGCCAAAATGATTGGATGTCCACTTCATTAGTGAACAGTAGTGGTACTACCACAATTTTGATATCAAATTCATATCAACTTAATTAACTGATCAATTAATTATTCCCACTTCCAATAACGTCGTGGGGCTCTCGGACCTCTCCCCCTCCCACCCCTCCAGCTCTACCACCTGCCCTATTGACGAGAATTTTCAATTTTGGGGGAAATTTCGAATTTTGGTGAGGAATTCAAAAAATGGTGTGAATTTCAAAAACGACGGGAATTTCTTTGACTCGAGGCTTTTCTGACATCCCTCTCCCCCTCCCAATCCAGGAACTAGCGGGAATTCAAAATGGCGGTTGCTCTGTGGTCCTTTGGGGCAAAAAGCCCAAGTGCACCCCCTGCACTGGGAAACGGCCAGTCTCTGTCCAGCTGCGGGAGCGAAAGGTTAGGTTAGTGTACTTTATGTACACACATCAAAAAAAGTTTTGCATCACTTCGGTTCCGAGAGTTCTGGAACCTGTACAGAAAACTGGAATAGAGATCAACACAAACATCGTTTCCACCCTTTTTATAGCCCATGAAAACCACACATTGCATGTTCTACCACCACACAACGAGACCTCCAGAGGAGGTGGTCCAGACTGCTGCACACACCGGTACCTCTAATACCCAGTAGCAAGTCCTCTTTAATTGGTGCATTCCTGTATTCGTCGTGGCATACTATCCACAAGTTCGTCAATGCACTGTTGGTCCAGATTGTTCCACTCCTCAACGGTGATTCGACGTAGATCCCTAAGATTTGTTGGTGGGTCACGTCGTCCATAAACAGTTCTTTTCAATTTATCCCAGGCATGTTCAATAGGGTTCATGTCTGGAGAACATGCAGGCCACTCTAATCTATCGATGTCGTTATCGTGAAGGAAGTCATTCACAAGATGTGCACGATGGGGGCGCGAATTGTCGTCCATGAAGACGAGTGTCTCGCCAATATGCTGCCGATATGATTGCACTATCGGTCGGAGGATGGCATTCACGTATCGTACAGCCGTTATGGCTCCTTCCATGACCATCAGTGGCTTACATCGGCCCCACATAATGCCACCCCAAAACAGCAGGGACCTCCACCTTGCTGCACTGGCTGGACAGTGTGTGTAAGGCGTTCAGCCTGACCGGGTTGCTTCCAGACACGTCTCCGACGATCGTCTGTTTGAAGGCAAATGTGACACCCTTTGATGAAGAGAATATGATGCCAATCCTGAGCGTTGCATTCAGCATGTTGTTGCGTCCATCTGTACCACGCTGCAGGTGTCGCCATGGACGTCGGGAGTTAAGCTGCTCATCATGTAGCCTATTGCGCACAGTTTGAGTCGTAACATGACGTCCTGTGGCTACACGAAAAGCAGTATTCAACAAGGTGGCGTTGCTGTCAGGGTTCCTCCTAGCCATAGTCCGTAGATAGCGGTCTCCACTGCAGTAGTAGCCCTTGGGCGGCCTGAGCGAGGCATGTCATCGACAGTTTCTGTCTCTCTGTATCTCCGCCATGTCAGAACAACATCGCTTTGGTTCACTCCGAGACGCCTGGACACTTCCCTTGTTGAGAGCCCGTCCTGGATGACAGTACCATTGCGGACGCGATTGAACCACAGTATTGACCGTCTAGGCATGGTTGAACTACAGACAACACGAGAAGTGTACCTCCTTCCTGGTGGAATGACTGGAACTGATCGGTTATCGGACCCCCTCCGTCTAATAGGCGCTGCTCATGCATGGTTCTTTACATCTTTGGGAAGGTTTAGTGACATATCCTGCCAGTGAAAGAGACTGTGTCTGTGATACAATATACACAATCAACGTCTATTTTCAGGAGTTTTGGCAACCGGATCGATGCGAAACGTTTTTGTTGTATGTATCTCGGATGGGAAACTGAAGTAAAGATTGTTCCTAAGTATGTAATTAATAATAAACGTTGGGCCCAGTTACACATTGATATGCATAAGGCTCCACAAGGAGCGCTTAAAATCACGATACAGCCTTTCAAACTAGTTGTTCACATGTCATAAAAAACACAGTCAGTTCACGTTCGGCAGCAACAAGTTTTAATTCAAGAGGACATTGTTGTTTTGTGCACTATGGCAGGTACCATTTTACCATTGCAATGATGTATTACGCCAGCGTTTACGAAACGTGGAAGAAGACTTGTCATGAGAGCATGCATTGTAATAGAACCTCATAACGTCACCTAGCAGAGAGACCTATAAGATTCCACCGATACAACGAAAACAAATATCATCTGTGTGCTGAAATCTGACATTTTTGCTCCATACCTCACCACTACCAAGATGTGTACAAGTTTGTGTCATTCATACTTGAAGAAGAAGACCACACCCAGCAAACTATCGTTCGTAACAGCAGCAGATTCTTGTACTTTAATAAGCAATTTATTCGTCAAAGAACAGCTTGTTTTGACGCAATCTACTCACATGTCGGTAAAAACACTATCATTTGTAGCTTTCACAAGGAAGTATAATTCAAGTGGTGGTTACTTCATAATTAGAGATTATGAGGTACGAATTAATACACGACTTGTGGTAATAGGTAGTTTTAAACAAACATTCATGATGATAGTAATAAAAACAGTTATGCGTCCATGAGAATAAATACAGTCGATATCTATTAGTTTTATGAGCAAAATCGATATAGTTTGAGATTATTCCGTGTGTTCAAATTAAAATTGTCATACATGAGGGCACTATATTCATTTCAGATGTACGAAATACCAGTACAGATCAGAATTTATACACTCATTTATTATGTTATTTTGTAACATCCAGAGTTGGGGAAAAAACCTACGAACTAGCCTTGTACAAACCTTAACCTGTCATACTTCTCCTTGTAGTAGAATCCTGACATCACCCCACAACATTTTACCATGTCTCTCTCCCGACATATCAAAAAACAAATACCGTCAGTGTACTGAGATAACCATAATTGCTGCATAACTTGCTTTCATGGACTTACATGTGGGTGTGTAAAGTTTTGTCACAAGTGCAGGAAAGGAGACCATATCCACTTGCAATAGATGATTCATGATAGTTAACAGGTATCCAGGTATTCCGTCTCTAAGAGGCCAAGAGCACTTTACCCTCATATTAGACATGTTCCAGTGCTGACCTTCCCTGGAAGCTGCTGTTCGCAACACGTGCGGAGTAGTAAAAAAAAAAAAAAAAAAAAAGGTAGTGCTATTTTATTGGTGAAAAAAATTGAGGTGGTTATCGCAGCAAATGGAAATAGGATGAGTCTACAGCATTGAGGAACATCTCCAAACAGCTGTCTGAAGGTGATGACCTCTACATTTAATCCCATGTTCAACAGTGACAAGTAGCAGATTTCCAGTTTTCTGCCAAGGCTCTTTCCATCTCAAAAAACTGGTGCCAGTCAATTATGTGGCAATCAACAGCATACCAATGGACAGATGGGATGGAAAAGACACCATCAGCATGGGATGATGTATTGTAATAAGCAATGTAGCTGATAGAGCAATCAGTTTTATCAATTTTACAAGTTTTTCCATAATTTCAGTGCCATCTAATGACACAGCAGAATGTTTCCCAGTTTCTGAGGCATCGTTAAACCATCCCCGAACTACTTTGGTAGCACCATATACTAGACTGGGAATGCAGATAGATGACAGTGCAGTACATCCATTGTCATATACATCAAAGTATACCAGACTGCATCCTACACCAATGCAGGTAGGTTATCTCCATATTTCTAGCACATCTATCATAGTGCGGAATTTATGTTTACGACTGGCCAGCTTTCCCTATGTCGATGGGAGTCACTGAGTATTCCCGCATTCATACGATAAAGTTGGAGACTGAAAGATCTTCCCACTGTCCTTGGCCAATCCTCCTTGCAATACGGTTGCCAATTTAATTTGCAACCCACGAAGTAGGAGGACAATATACCTGCTACCTTCCATGTCTCGTGAAGGAAGAGAGCAAGCTGAGCCTGTCACTGCTGTTCAGCGAAGACTACTCTGCACCAATCTTACTCACAACACCCATCGAAGTGCACAAGATCCCTCTATAAGCTTGCATGTCGAGGAGGTTAGCACCCCTTACTGGTGTACAGTAGACATGAGAGTTTGTGTTAAGAAGAAACGTGTGGTTTGTGCATGATGGAGCACCAGACAGATGGAATTTGAAACATTTTACATAAATCAACTTTGCTTTCAATTCCGGAGTATTATTCCAGTGTCTGGAGTCACTGTGAAGAAGGTACAGCCTAGAGAGAAACGATTGTAGAGCATAAACACACACACTCCTATGACTACATGGTTCCGGACAATTTCGATGTGTAATAAAAACAGTGAAGCATTCTCCACCAGTTTTGGTAGCATGTATTGGATTTCCTAATACTTCAATGATGGTTTTCTGCGCTATCCCTTATTACTAGTATCAGTGTACACGTTACTCAGCAGCTACGTCAAAGTGATCTCTTGGGTCAGTGAAACAGGGCGAAGTTTTCGAGAAATAAAGAAAACACCGTTTATTTGAATTTCGAGCACCAGGGCTGCAGGGTGGTTGTTGAGCAATGCAACAGGAGATGTCTGTAGCTAACCCAGTCGCCAACAGCAAGACACACTCACATTCGGTAAAAAGGGATGGCTGTGGGTGTGTGAAGTCGTCTCCTGCAATGTCGATTGAACAGTCATTTCAGAAACATGAGAAGCTCCAGCACAGCCAATAGTCTCTATGACTTGTGAAATGCATCTTCAATCCGTGCCACTGCATCACCATATCTGCTGAAAAGTATTCCCCCTATGCTTGTCCATTATCACCATTTGCAGGCCGGCCGAAGTGGCCGTGCGGTTAAAGGCGCTGCAGTCTGGAACCGCAAGACCGCTACGGTCGCAGGTTCGAATCCTGCCTCGGGCATGGATGTTTGTGATGTCCTTAGGTTAGTTGGGTTTAACTAGTTCTAAGTTCTAGGGGACTAATGACCTCAGCAGTTGAGTCCCATAGTGCTCAGAGCCATTTGAGCCACCATTTGCAGTTTTTCATGAAGGAGGCTATAGACACAGTCCGCACCTTTGTGCTCACATGCAATACACTTATTATACTCCGCTCCTGAAACTGGACAGAGACTGAATGTTTCGATGTATAGGGGACTGCATTTGAGCTTTCCATCCAAAAGGACAGGGACACAAGTTCCAGGAAGGGCGCCTACCATTTTGAAATTCCCACTAGTTCCTGGTTGGGGTTGGTGTTGGGTGCCAGCAAAGCCTTGGGACAAAGAAATTCCCACCTTTTTTGAATTTCCCAGCAAAATTTGAAGTTCCCACCAAAATTCAAAATTCCACCAATAAGGCAGGTGGTGGAATGGCAGGGGAGTGAAGGGGAGTGGAGGGGTGGGGAGGGGGGAGGAGCGGTGACTCATATGCTGGCTGAGGAAAACCCATGACATCATCTGGGACAGGGTAATTAAATGATCAATTAATTAATTTGTTATCAGTTTGATGGTACTGCGATTGCCCCACTAGTCATGACTCTTCACCGAAAAAGTAGGATAGGTGGTGTAAAGTAGGATAGATGGTGATATGTGGGAACTCTGCTGAAAGAGGACAATGCTTAATTGGTGAATGTGAAGCCCTGCTGCCCTGCGTGTTCACATTTTGGCCCAACGACACTGTCAGTTACAACTGCAGTGGGCACGGGACCATCAGGATTCGACCGTCTATCAACAGAAACGTGTTGGCACTACGGGTGAGTCATATTTTTGCAGAACTAGGTCGATGGCTGGCTCCACAAGCGTCATCGATGTGAATGGAGGCTCGAAGCGTGCAGCACACCACGGATTCAGGCTGGTGGGAGAAGTATTATGCTATGGGAGACATTCTGCTGCGCTTTCCTGAGCCCTGTGATTGTATCTGAAGACACGCTGACAGCGGCGAACCACCTGCGTGACTTCGTACTTGACGTCTTCAGTGAAAGCGATGTCGTCTCTCAGCAGTATAACTGACCGTGTCTCGGAGCGAGAACCGTGCTACAGTGATTTGAGGAGCCTCATACCAAACTTATGTTGATGTCTCGGCCACCGAATTCACCTGATGTGAATCATGTGGAATCCACTTGGCTCGTTACTGAGGGCGCCATCACCGTGTACGGAAATCAGAGGCCTGTTATTTACATGAATTACATGACCTTGAGAGGTGGCATGAGCCCCCTCTCATATTTCTATCTTACGATTTTCCTCTCTAATTTCATGCGGTGAAAAGTTGCTATTTCTTCACACGCGGACTTCCCACGCAGTGTGTCTCGTCACCCAGGTGGTCTGGTGACAGGTGGGCTCTGCTGATCCTGAAAGGGTAAGCCGACGGGTGTGAGGGAGTCGAGTGAATGCTTTCCAGACGCCGACATTGTCAAAAGACACGTCCGGAGGGGCCTGAAGTAGCGGCTGGGCTAGAGGTTCCGTTACTTCGCAGAAACTTAGCGAAAACACTTTCTGGCGGGCTACCAGCGAGGCTTGGGAATGACTTGTGTACCCAGGCAGTTGTGGCGGGAAAATTCCCGCGCTTTCTGCAAAATAGTAACTATGATTGGCTTGCTCAGGGCATAGCTCCGTGACGTAGCAAAATCAGCGCAGAAATTGGCGCCAAGAATCTCCATTGGTGTAATGGTAGTGCTCCGGCAATAGAGTGGAATTTTCCGCCGGTTTTCGAGTTGCTGATTGGAACGGTTAACCACGGCCACTGTCGTGGGGGCGGGAAAGTTCTGTGTTCGGTTTGTACGGGTGCTCTTGTGAGTAGTTGGCTCTCGCCTTTCGGTCGAAGTAGGTTACAAGACTGAGCTCTCGCTGCGCGGGTCAGCCTGCCTTCCGTTGGCTGTCTAATATACTTTTATTTAATTGTAACTGTTTGATGAAGTTGCTGAAGTTTCGACTTCAACGTAACTTTCCGAGTACAGTTGGCAGTTGAGCGTTCTGTGTACAAGAGGCCTATCTTGTCTGTCTTGAGCAGTTTTGGCTAATGTTGACTGTATCGGAGTTACTGGGTGACTTCGCTTGTTAAAATCAATCACTGTACCGTCAGTCTGGGACAACCAGGCCAGGATAATTTGTTTCGGGCTATACTCGCGACATTATCATCACAACGACGGGACGTCGAAGCAACCAGCCATCGCTTCCAGTACGCCAGATCGTGTCCTTGCACCTAAGAAGACAGGTTGGTAATGCACGTCCGCAGCACCGGCAAAGCAGGCATTTTTGCTAGGCGATAATCAGAGCTCAGCAGAGCGCGCCTGTTCGTCTTTTCTAACTTTGTTCTATCTTGGGTGTTCATTGTCTGAGTTCTCACTAATGTAGCAGCAATTAATGTTGGGTTAGCGGTGTGTCTCTCTTAAGATTTGAGTGGCAAGGAATTGGCTCCACATACCACTTCGTCATAAATGTGACAATCTAGTTTAGGGACAACTTCACCTTCACAGCGTTTGTTTGAGTATCCAATTTGAGCCAATTTGATGTATTGTAAATGTTTCATGTGTTTTTGTTTATTATTTTGTGTTTAGTCTTAATAAATCATATTGTTATTTTGGACAGAACTTTCATTTTGTTAATCGGTAGAGCAACCCTATCATTTCTCACTACGTTAATGAAACCTTCCTTTATTTAACTTATTTATCAAATTAAATTATTGCAGGTGCCAAACTCTTTTCTACTCCACTTGCAGGGTTAATTACAGCCAGTTCGCGTATCTTTTTAATCCATGTGCAGCAGCAAAAGTCGGAGTTAGAATAGGGGGGGGGGGGGCTTAGAGCATCATTTACATATGCACGAGGGCAGTTTAATAAGTAATGCAACACATTTTTGTTCTCGGCCAATTTTGGTTGAAAAAACCGGAAATTTCTTGTGGAATATTTTCAAACATTCCCGCTTCGTCTCGTATAGTTTCATTGACTTCCGACAGGTGGCAGCGCTGTACGGAGCTGTTAAAATGACGTCTGTAACGGATGTGCGTTGCAAACAACGGGCAGTGATCGAGTTTCTTTTGGCGGAAAACCAGGGCATCTCAGATATTCATAGGCGCTTGCAGAATGTCTACGGTGATCTGGCAGTGGACAAAAGCACGGTGAGTCGTTGGGAAAAGCGTGTGTCATCATCGCCGCAAGGTCAAGCAAGACTGTCTGATCTCCCGCGTGCGGGCCGGCCGTGCACAGCTGTGACTCCTGCAATGGCGGAGCGTGCGAACACACTCGTTCGAGATGATTAACGGATCACCATCAAACAACTCAGTGCTCAACTTGACATCTCTGTTGGTAATGCTGTCACAATTGTTCACCAGTTGGGATATTCAAAGGTTTGTTCCCGCTGGGTCCCTCGTTGTCTAACCGAACACCATAAAGAGCAAAGGAGAACCATCTGTGCGGAATTGCTTGCTCGTCATGTGGCTGAGGGTGACAGTTTCTTGTCAAAGATTGTTACAGGCGATGAAACATGGGTTCATCACTTCGAACCTGAAACAAAACGGCAATCAATGGAGTGGCGCCACACCCACTCCCCTAGCAAGAAAAAGTTTAAAGCCATACCCTCAGCCGGTAAAGTCATGGTTACAGTCTTCTGGGACGCTGAAGGGGTTATTCTGTTCGATGTCCTTCCCCATGGTCAAACGATCAACTCTGAAGTGTATTGTGCTACTCTTCAGAAATTGAAGAAACGACTTCAGCGTGTTCGTAGGCACAAAAATCAGAACGAACTTCTCCTTCTTCATGACAACGCAAGACCTCACACAAGTCTTCGCACCCGAGAGGAGCTCACAAAACTTCGGGTGGACTGTTCTTCCTCATGCACCCTACAGCCACGATCTCGCACCGTCGGATTTCCTTATGTTTGGCCCAATGAAGGACGCAATCAGTGGGATGCACTACGCGGATGATGAAGTTATTGATGCAGTACGACGTTGGCTCCGACATCGACCAGTGGAATGGTACCGTGCAGGCATACAGGCCCTCATTTCAAGGTGGCGTAAGGCCGTAGCATTGAATGGAGATTACGTTGAAAAATAGTGTTGTGTAGCTAAAAGATTGGGAAATAACCTGGTGTATTTCAATGCTGAATAAAACAACCCCTGTTTCAGAAAAAAATGTGTTGCATTACTTATTGAACTGCCCTCGTAGATTCTGGAAGACTTTAGTGTTAAATACACTGCTAGCCCCGGCACCTCGCAACCTCTGCGTAGACATCTAGTGCCACTTACCTCAAAAAACCTACCAACAAACTGACGGATCCCTGATACGGCGAATCAGTGAATTGTTTCGTTCCAAAGACGGACAAACAAGCTATTAGGCAAGCGGTCATGATGTTTTGGCTCGTCACCCATAGTTTATCTCAGTTTCGTCTTCAATAGCAAAGCTAAAGATAGAATCTCGGTGACGACTTGATAGATACCATTAGTGTAATTATTGAAAGAATTCATTCCATCTTTGACTGTTAAAAATATTTATTGCGCTTGCAGTTTCAACATTTTGTCACTGTAAAGCACTGCGTACGCAAACAGTCACAAAATTAAATACACTGGATTTAAAAATGAAGTAGCAGACCTATAAAACTGAAAACATAAGGGTACATAGCTGGGATGTAAAAACATTCTATGTTAAGTTGTGAAATGCTGGAACATAGTTTTCATCAGTCTGAAACAACACACGTTGGCGGCTCTCTGTGGAAGTATCGGTGAAATATGTGCACTGTTCGAAACTTTAAATTTTTCACTGTAAGGAGTGTTGGGGTTGTGTTTCTTTCTTTTGTGGTTTGAGGGGTAAACTCTTTTAATCTGCTCCTTCTTTTTGGACTCTTTATCGTCTAGATCGATACTGCTTTTGTATTACTAGGGAACCTGGCAATGATTTGCAAATGCTAAATATGTGTGGGAACTGGATACACGTTCTGTAAGTAGGCTGTTTAGGTTTTTATGTTGGTAACGCCACGAAGCGCTCTGTATGAAAATCACTGACTGTGCTGTGTGCAGTCTGTGGCTGGTTGGACTCATTGTTGGAATATTCGCTTGTGTAGTATTGGACAGTTGGATGAGAACAGCACTTAGAGTTGGACAGTTGGAGGTGAGCCGCCAGCAGTGGTGGATGTGGAGAGAGAAATGCCAGAGTTTTGTGAGGTCACTATAAGCGGACGATCTGGGAGTGTGTCCGCCAGAAAAAGGAAATTTGTAAAGATGGATGTCATGAATTGATATATATATATATATATATATATATATATATATATATATATATATATATATATGATGACTTCTGAATATTATTAAGGTAAATACATTGTTTGTTCTCTATCAAAATCTTTCATTTGCTAACTATCCCTATCAGTAGTTAGTGCCTTCCGTAGTTTGAATCTTTTATTTAGCTGGCAGTAGTGGCGCTCGCTGTATTGCAGTAGTTCGATTAACGATTTTGTGAGGTAAGGCATTTTTAAAAGGTATAGGTTAATGTTAGTCAGAGCCATTCTTTTGTAGGGATTATTGAAAGTCAGATTGCGTTGCGCTAAAAATGTTGTGTGTCAGTTTAGTGATGATCAGAATAAGTAAAGAGAGAACTGTCTGGGTACGTTCAGTTTTACTCAGCTGTCTTTGTAAATCAAATTACGTAGAGGTTTTCCAGCACTGTCATTTTTAATTTTTCTAAGAGGACGTTTCAGTTCTAGTCTATTTCTGACCTACCCATCTGTCGATCTCTTCCTTCTCATCTCTTTGTCCATCTCCTTATCCTCCTCCTCTCAGCGTCCGTGACCACCTCACCCCTCTGTCTGTCCATCTACTAGTCCCCCCCTCTCTCTCTCTATCTTCTCCTGTCCCATCTCTGTCTGTCTGTCTCCTCCTTCCACCTTTCTATGTACATTTCTTCCCATTCCCCTCTGTCCATCTCCTCTTCCTGTCCCTGATCTTAGGCCTTGTTTGTTGTTAGTACAAATTAAAGATACTGGAGCAGTATTCTAATCATACGACGATAACCTAAAAATAAAACTTCCCTGTTTTGTGTGAAAACTGATTGCGAGGAAGAAAGCAGTACATCAGTCTGTTGTGTATACAATTTTTTTTTTAAATTTCTATAATGAGAAATAATATATATGGGACAAACAGTTTATCTAATGGTTTAAATGCCCTCCTGTCACAGTTAAAACTGAGTCTGCGAACGAACACAAAACTGCACATTTTACAACAGAGCACAGCACAACATTTCCTTTGCCGCAGTCGGTTTTGACAGATAATTTGTCCACTGTCGTTTTAAACAATTTATAGCCTATGTCCTTCCAAATGTTCATTAGAAAGCCGAAAAAATTTGAAGCAAATAGCTCATTTACTTTTCGAGATTTTTGCTAATAACGTTTCCGCTTTCTCTATATATGTATAAAGTGGAAAAGTATACAATGTATATTCGACTGAACGTTCATAAGAGTATCACGTAAAAATTTGAAGCAAATTTGTCAATACCTTTTCTAGATTTTTTGTAACAACGTTTCCCATTGAAACATTACATATTTATTTATACATTATATACGTATCAAAAAATACATAGCTTATGTCTGCGTGAATGCTCATTGGAGTATTTTGTAAAATTTTGAAGTAAATTGGTCAACAACTTTTGGAGATTTTGGTAACAATGTTTCCCCTTTAAGTATACACGTATTTTAATATACTAAATAATATACCTAGCTTAGGTCCGTCTAAATGTTCATTAGAGTGTATGTGAAAATATGAAATAAAAAAGTCAGAAAGTTCGAGATCTTTTTGGTTGCGATGTGTCCCCTTCATAAATAACATACATATTTATATAATGCATATATTAAAAACATGTGGTCTATCTCTTTTTAAATGTTCATTAGAGTCTTGTGTAAAATCCTGAAGTAAACTGGTCAAGAATTTTTCGCGATTTTTGGTAACAATGGTTCCACATTATGTATTACATAGACAGGGTGAACCTCTTAAAACTTACATGGCATATACTACAGAAATGGAAAGGCAACTGATGTGCAGTTTTCACAGAATAGACTGATAGTCAGGGACTCATATTATCAGCCAATAAATTGTAATAATACTTAGAAAGGATATTTTTTGTGCAAATATACACCTTTTAAAATAAAACAATGCCTATTGACATTAACAGAAGAAAAGTAGGGTGAATTAGAATGTAAGTGGTGTTTGTTGCAGAGTTCTAATGCGTCATTTACGAGATATCGTATTTTTAAAAGATTCCACCCAGGCACTTGTTTGCGCCATTCATTCCGCTTAGTTGCTAGGTACGATGTTGTTATGTTTACTTACAGTGTGCTTATGTGTTCCTTGAGTGCACTTCGACTTGCTTGTCAGTGTCTCACAGTCCAAGCAGCAGGTCGTGAGTAGACGATGGAATGTACCTGCGCAGAAACAATCGACGTGCTCATGATGTGTGGAGAATGTAGGAAGAATGCCTTTCGTTCTTGTACTGTGTAAGCGGCAAAATATCCCAGTGGGCTCAACCGTCTCGGCAATTAATTATCAACCTCTTCAACCAGTTAGGTGAAAATGGTAGTGCAACACTTAGACGACGTGACAGAAGGAAACAAGTGACGACAGAAGCTTACGAAATTAATGTTCTTGCTGCTGTTGCAGTTCACCTGCCTGTTAGCTCTCGAGCAATTGCACGAGAAGTTGCTTGAGTCAGGCAAGTGTCCTTCGCATTCTCCCTCGACATAAGTACCATCCCTATCACATCTCTCTCCATCAAGAGCTACATGGAAACGATTTGAGAATCATGTTAACTTCTGTACACAGGCATTGAGGTAGGATACCACATATGTATCATGTATCTTGTTTATTGATGAAGCCACATTCGCTGAAACATTCACTATTGATCTGTTGACAATTCCCGTTGCCTTCGTCGGAAGGAACGTCAGCGTTCAAGGAGTATAAACGTGTGGTGTCGGACAGGTACCGCTCATAGGCGAATTTTTCATAGACGGAACACTGAACACACACAAGTATCGCAGCTTCCTAACAGACCTTCTTCCACAGATGCTAGAAGGCGTTCCACTACAGACTAGGAGGAACCTGTGGTACCAACGTGGTGGTTGTCCAGCCCATAGTGCAGCTGTCCAGCCCATAGTGCACGAATTACTACAGCATATCTTCAAGAATTGTTTCTGAATTGTTGGGTTAGAAGCAGAGGACCTGTACCTTGGCTGGACCGTACCAATGATTTGACACCATATGCTTTTTTCTGTGGGGAAAACTGAAAGACACTGTCACCAAGGACATACCAACTAGACACGATGATATGCAATGACGTATTGCTGCAGACTGCTCATATATACTGAAATGCCAGCATGTGTGCAGCAGTCTTTCCATATCAGACTGGAAGCATGTATCGCTGCTGCCGGTGGTCATTTTGAACAAAACCTGTGATAGTTACTCGTCTCGTTACTGGTCAGAGTCCACATAACTAGTGTATGCACTCCTGTTGTTCTTTAGTGTGTTCTACCACAGATATTGTACAAGAGTCGGTGTGAGAGCTTTTCGAAGTACGATACCTTATAAACGACTTGTACGACAATCCTACGACAAAAACCACTGACATTCTAATTTACCCTACTTTTAGTTTGTTGATAGACATTATTCCATTTAAAAAGTGTATGTTTCCACCAATAATACACTTTCTAAGTATTATTACAATCTGTTGATTGGCTAACAACACGAGCCCCTGACTACCAATCCATTCTGTGAAAACCGTACGTCAATTCCACTTTTCGCTTCCGTAATATCTGTGGTGCAAGTTTTAGGTGATTCACCCTGTATACATATATATTCAAAATGTATATAGCTTGTGTCTGTCTGAATGATGGTTATAGTATTGTGTAAAAATTTGAAGTAAATTGGCCAAAAACTTTTCGAGGTTTTTGGTAACCATGTTTCTTTTTATATATTACATATATATTACATTAAAAAATGTAATCTTCGTCAATTCGAATGTTCATTAAAGTATCTTGTAAATTTGAAGTACAGCGATAAATAGCTTTTTGAGGTGTTTGGTAACAACTTTTCCCCTTATATATACGTATGTAGCCTACATCTGTCTGAAACATTACTAGAGTATCATTTAAAAATTTGAAGTAAACCCATTAAGAACTTTGGGAGATTTTTCATGACATCGTTTATTCCTCATGTATTATTATATAGAAATAGGTAGCCTATGTTCGTTCGTTTGTTAGAGTATCGCATAAAAATTCGAAGCAAACCGATCAAAAACTTTTCAAGACTTTTTTCTAACATTTCGCCTTTATGCATTGTGTATGTATTTACATACAAAATATAGTTAAGAAATGTGTAGCCCATGTCCTTCCAAACGTTTATTAGAATAGCATGTAAAAATTTGAAGTAAATCGGTAAAAAGGTTTTGAGATTTTTGTTAAATACGTTTACTCCTGATGTACTACGATGTACTTATAGACGATATACATTAAAATATGCATAGCCTATGTCTGCCCCAAAGTTTATTAGAGTATCCTGTGAAACGTCCCCTTAGAAAAATTATACATGACTGTGCTTAAACTGACACACAATATTTTTAGCGCAACGCAATCTGACTTCCAATAATCCCTACAAAAGAATGGCCCTGACTAACATTAACCCATACCTTTCACAAATCACTTACCTTACAAAAATCTTCGTTACTCGAACTACTGCAATTCAGCGAGCTCCACTACTGCCAGCTAAATAAAAGATTCAAACTACGGAAGGCACTAACTACTGATAGGCATAGTTAGCAAATGAAAGATTTTAATAGAGAACAAACAATGTATTTACCCTAATAGTCATAATATATATAGCAGTTCATGACATCCAGTCTTACAAATTTCAAAACTCCACCATTTCTCTCCCCACATCCACCACTGCTGGCGGTTCACCACCAACTGCGCAACGCTACGTGGTGTTAACAACAGCCAACTGCCCAACACTACAATGGCAGACAACAATGCAGACTAGCCACAGACTGCACACAGCACAGCCAGTGATTTTCATACAGAGCGCTGCGCAACGTTGCCAATAAGAAAACATAAACAGCCTACTTACATAGCCCCCATGCGCCCCGCAAAAAACTTTACAAATTGTTTTGGGCAGTGGCCAATAATGATTTGATAAAATGTTTCATAATTACAATAACAAAGATATCAAATGCACACACTTATTGATACAATGTTGGCCAAAAGCTAAAATTTTCTCACAGTCCATAAAGACAGTCCTGATCATTCATCACAGTAAAATTGCAGTGTTTTTCTGAAAGTCTGAGCAGTAAAGAAAATGCACATGGAAGTAGTGGATTTCCATGCATTCTTGAAGAAGTAGTGTTGTTCTTCCAACGGAAAGACAGTGCTGACTCTCGACATGCAGACAGGTAATGGGCCACAACAGAGGAAACACACAGCAGAGTTATTCAACGTTTTGAAGAATATTGGTAGGTAGGTCATCACAGAGCAGACCCACTATAGTCTAGGTAGAGAGTATGGTATTGGTGGGCCACCAAAGGTGCAGACCCACTGCAGTCCTTGTAGAAATAATGGTATTGATGGATCATCAAAGGTGTAGACCCACTGTAGTCCTTGTAGAGATGGCCAGTAGCCATCTGCTGCGACTGTGCTGGTGCACAATCACCATCGAAGAGTCTTGCGGACAATATAGCAAGTCCATAACCACCACTTGTGCACTCACAAAGTTTTTGGAATTGTCCTTAGAACCAGCAATGCTGTTATCCAGTCCCTTGCTGAATTATTAACACACGTGCAAACACTAACGGTCCCTACTTCTCACATATTGTCTATATACTATGACCAACAGAAACGTGTGCAGTGAAATGGAACTTACAAGTTAATAATATGACGAACTGGTGTCAATTACAATTTTATAACATAAGAATACAATTACAAAGGTACAAAATACATCATTAAAGAACATAACAATACAGATAACATTTGTAGTACAAGCTTTACAAAAGAATCGAAATAACATATACATCAGTGTTACAGGAATTATGATATGAGTACATACATAAAAGATCAGAATAACTTTCGAAACATCAACTTCACACATGAGCATTAAAACAAAACAGAATCAATAACGTCTAAGCATCTTTACAAAGAAAATAACATATTATCAGCAAAATCCTACAACATAAATCTTATTAGCTAAACACTTAAAGACAGGAAAAAGACAAATACACAAGGGTACATAAACACATAGCATAATAACACAGGTGAAAAGGACAGGGTTTGTTTTCAGTGTAACATCTGGTACTGCAGTCCAACCCAAAACTTCATTCCATAGATCTTTTGTCTTATTTCAACATTTGTTTCCACCAAAAATCCTATCCAAGCATGCTTTCTTTATTTATGTTCACATATTTCTTTCCTCATTATTTATTTTCCATTATCTTACCTCATCATTTATTTCCAAGAAAATCCTACCTAAACCTGTTGTCCCTAAACTGCACTTTTTTGGTTCATATCCTCTTTCAAAATACTTTTTTGACCAAACCATTTTCTTATAGCTTCTCAATGCATTTCTTCCAATTCATCACAATTTGTTCTGGTATATAGCCTACCCCATCTTAAGCTAACGTAAATCTACTGAGCTCAGATGCTAAACTAAGGGACGAGGCAATGCAGCAGCACAAAACAATTAACACAAACAGCAATGAAAAAAATGGAAATTGTCAAAGCAAGCAGCAATATTACAACTAATATAAGGCAATGAGCAGCAAACAAGAAAAATAAAACAGTAGTAAAACTGGCTTAACAGAGTAATGTAAAGTGAAATTTAGTAGCAATATGCCTGGCAAACAGCAGCAGCAAATGCAATAACTTATATCTAAACATGACATAGCTCAAGCAGAAAAAATATTACAGTAAAAATGGCCATGTTTAATACCTATGTCACATCTTAACACTAGAATGCTGCATCACAAAAACTTACCCTGCAAGAAAGTTACCAAGTCATTAAAAAAATTATTTATGCAATTCCTGTGAAGGAAAATGTCTATTTGTGCTCTCTTTTCTAAGAAAGTACATCATAAACGTATTCTTTACTGGGCCTGTAGACAGAAAATAGTGATATTAGTACATCTATTAAATTTTATAATAACTAATGCTGCAGTGCAGCTAAAAACTAGATATTAAAGAAAATGAGCAAATATGTACAAAGGAAGGCATGAAACATCATTCATTAGCCATATGGCATTTCATAAGGTAGTACGTAAAAAAAAATCTCTCAACTAGAAAGACAGTAGTCATAATCAGGTGTATAGACATAAAAATATTTCTCGTCATTTCATTAGGCATTTCAGTAAATATCATAAATTAAGAGCTCCACAGTGTTATCATATGTTTTCAAGTCTGAGCGTGTCGTATTTGCAATGCTTTCTACAAAGGAATATCAATAGCGAGGATAATGGCCCCTTTTTTTCCACCTGTGCCTCTGAAAGGCACACACTACTGGCTTTTTTTCCAGGCGACTGTTGCGCAGCTGGGTGCCCATGACTCATTACGTGAAGCTGGTCACTTAACTTTCTTACTGAAATATTTACAACACCAGTTTGCATTACAGTGACAGTCTCATATAAAAAATTTCACAGGTCGAGAATTTGCATTGCAAATGTGTAGAAACAAACTCCTATGAATATAAAAGTGTTCAAAAAGTTTTCGTCGGCATTGTGATACATTCACGCATTTGCTCACATTTCATAACTCTTGAAGTACGATTCTTGGCTTCCAACATCATTTTTTCACAAACCAGAGTCCCTAACCACTACTCATTATTCCTTACCTTATTACACATATACATATTCGTCGACACGTCAATCTTGCGTCGACACTTCTTCAATATTTCATCATAATAAATACATAGCATAATCAAATTCCTCATATAGCATCAGCTTATTGATGATAAACATACCTCAACAGCATAATAGACATCGTCGTCGTAATAATAACATCATAACACCTGAGTCAAATCTCAAAATCGTCGTAGCTTCCTCCAATAATTTCAAAACCTAAAAAAAATTCGCTGCTCATTTTAATAATGTCATCTACCTCAAAAGTACTATAAAAATCATGATCCCATATCAAATATATCCTTCAAAGCTCTCATAGTATCACAATGGTTCTGAAAAAATATGAACAGTTCACAAAGTACAGACAAAATACAATTTCATAAGTGTGAAGTTATCCAACTGTGTAATTATGTAAACATCTGTCACTGATGTAGTAAAATAAATGTTTGTCTCTCCCAGTTAAATGATCAGATAGCTGTGTAATTTATGTGTTAGAGAAATATGGTACCTATGTGCAAAGTTGTATAAGCAAATACCATATTAGCTAGGGCTCCTTGTGCTTGCCAAACACATGGTACACAAAGTAAGCGTGTACCCCCCTGAGGATTAATGTAATTATACCCTCAGATGTTACAGATTACAGCAATGGAATGAAATTTATCACGGAACACCTTCGTATCATTGTACTTCAAATATCTCTAAAAATAAATGTTTTAAGTACAAAATTAATCACTCAAATACGTGTACTGTAGCGCTAAACTGTGCGTCTTGTTGTAAGATAATCTCTGTGGAAGTGTCGTAGTTATCGTCCTCTGAAAGCTAAGTCCAGCAGAAGTCAATGTACTTACTTCATGATAAACAAAAGTGAAATGCTTTGCGTATAGATATCGTAGTTATTACGTACAGTACCGTGATCAAGAAAGCACTACACTGTAACGCATTGTTGTGCTACAAAAAAAAAGGCTGTCTTATTGTAGCTATACCACAAAGTTACTACTAAAATATGTTTTACTTTCCAGAAGAATTCAGAAAAACTGTGCAGATATAAAGCAGATACAGCACAAAAGCAACAATGTAAATTGTGCCACACATTAGTAGCGTCGTGATATAATTGTGTAGCTGTCAAAGAAACCAAATGCTAAGTCATATTTAATCCCACAGAAAGTACTTCCAATAAAGAATGTCTTTTCAAGTAAACCAAAATGTTGCATGAAAATCTCATTAGCAGTGCCGGTACATGTTCTAAGTATGTGAGCCTTATAGTCGTTACGTGACTGTGCAACTAACAAGCAAGAATGTACAAATAACAACACTGTGTCGTCTGTTCACTATAACAATGCATTCGTAATTTCTGTTTAAATACGTTCTCTTGGTTCTTGACTGGATATTTAACTTCAAACATTGTTGCATGTTAACAGATTCTAAGTCTGACAAAGCATACTGGTAATGTAAAGTGAAAAGTTTTATGGCAAAGCCAAAGTTAAAAAGCAGATTATCTTTCAATAAACGGTTTTACATGTGAAATGTGGTGTAAACCTTTACTCTTCCTAGTACGCAGAGTTTCAACTTCAACGCAATTATCATGTGGTATACGTCGGATTCTGTAAGGTCCATTGTAAACTAGAAAGAATTTTTGACTCAAGTGTTTCTTCTTATGTGACAATGAATGAGCTTTAATGAGAACTTTCTGACCAATATATAAGTTCTTTGTATTTACTTCACCGTGTAGTTTTCTCCTTTTGTCTGCTGCAGATTTTATATTTTTAATAGCCAAATCAATTATGTCTTTGTGTCGAAGTTTACGTGTATTCGGGAAAGCTACAAGCTCTCTGATTCTGTTCAGTGGTTCTTCATTCTTCAGTACAAGAGTAGGTGGTAAAGCAGTGGAGTCATGAGGCATTTCATTCAGCAAGTTTTGAAATAAGTGTAAATATCTATCCCAATGTTGATGCTTTCTGTCACAATAAAGTCTGCGAAGCTTATTGATTTCTTTCATAATCCGTTCAGAGGGGTTACAATGTGGTGAGTACAATGAAATAAAAACAGGTTTGATTTTATGATTCCGAAGCATGCGTGATCAAACAGCAGATCTGAATTGCGGTCCGTTATCTGAAATAACTTTATTAATGTGTCCGACTTCACGTAAGAAATTTTTAACAAAGGCGTTGGATACAGACCGTCCAGTGGCTTTACGTAACGGTGTGAAAGAAACAAATTTTGAAGTAAGTTCAACAGCGACTAGAACGTACGAAAATCCATTCGATGTTCTGACAGGGGGTCCCAAGAGATCAACAGCAGCAAATTCCTTTAATTTAGAAGGAATGATAGGAAACAACGGAACACGATGTGAGATAGTAGATGGTTTCGCCTTTTGACAAAGTTTACAAATAGACAAGACTCTTCGAATTCTCTTTTCCATATTGTTAAAATAACAAGTCGTCCGAAGAATATGATAACATTTTCATGTGCCAAAATGTGCATAGCTGAAATGAATGTGCCAAATGAGCTTATTAACAAAATCATCAGGAATGCAAAGTACCCATAGCTTGTCATCAACAGTGCAGCGTTTGAACAGTATGTTGTTTCTAACCACATAATAATGCCGAATCTGTGTGTGTGTCTTTTCATGCCATTTGCTTTTGATGTCTTTCCAAATCGGATCTTTATCTTGTTCATGAGCAATGTCCTTTAAAGATGTGGTAACGAAGTTTTCAAAGGCGAGTTTCTGAATGTAAAGAATACTTAAATTTTTCTCGAGGTTGCCTTCTGTGTTACTGTTCTCAAGCCCAGCCGGTGCGCGTGACAGTGCGTCCGCAACAATGTTCTCCTTATTGATTGGCGACTCCATGTTGTCCTGTGCACCACGACCAGATAACAGGTTTACTTGAAAAAAGAGACAGCATTGGTCGTATATTTTTTAGTATTGCAAAATCGATTTTCTGTCACTGAGTGACCATCTTCAGTGCTATATTGTATAACTTAAATTGGGATGCACTGTTGTCACTAAGCTTACGGCGATCACATATGTCTATGTGATCGCCGTAAGCTTAGTGACAACAGTGCATCCCAATTTAAGTTATACAATATAGCACTGAAGATGGTCACTCAGTGACAGAAAATCGATTTTGCAATACTAAAAAATATACGACCAATGCTGTCTCTTTTTTCAAGTAAATAATGTTCTCCTTGCCGGGAATGTAGACTATTTTGAAGTGGAATTCTTGCAGAAACAATGCCCAACGTTTTAACCTGTCATGATTTAATTTTGAAGACTTAAGAAATTGTAATGCACGATGATCACTGTATACTTTTACGTGCTTACCAGAAAGAAAGAAACGGAATTTGTTAAATGCCCAAACGATAGCTAAAGCTTCTAATTCAGTAACGGAATAATTTTTTTCAGATTTTGTTAGCAATCGGCTAGCAAAAGCAATGGTTTTCTGAACAGTAGTGTCATTTTCTGTCGCTTCTTGAAATAAATGGGCACCAAGACCGACTTTAGAAGAATCCGTTCTAAGGCAGAAATCTTGTGACAGATCTGGATGAGCTAGTATTGGTGCGTTAAGTAGCGATTCTTTCAAAGAATTGAATTCCAACTGTGCCTGTTCGTCCCAGGTCCAAATAGCATTTTTTCCAGTGAGAGAACAAAGTTTTGGTGTAACTAGAATTTGCATATTCAGAAAACGACGGTAAAAATTTACGAGGCCTACAAAACTGCGGACTTGTTTTTTTGTGGATGGAACTGGAATGGCTCTGATTGCTTCTAACTTTTCAGGATCCGGCTTAATGCCTTCAGAAGAAATAATATGTCCCAAAAACCTCACCTTTGACCTCTCGAATTCAGACTTTTCCAAGTTAACTGTAATTTCAGATTCTGCAAAAATACGTAACAAACTGTTGAGGATGCGATTATGTAGTTCCCATGAAGCTTCTGCTATTAGAATATCGTCCACATATAAGGTGATGTGACGTTTTAAGAACTCAGGTAATAGGGACTTTAGCCCGCGAATGAATGCTGCCGAAGAAATGTTCAAACCAAAAGGAAGTTTCCGAATCTGATAACAAACGCCGAAACAAAGGAAAGCTGTGTATTTTCTACATTCTGGATGAAGTTCGATCTCATAAAAGCTGGATATGAGATCAATGGTAGACAATACTTTTACACAATTAAAATTTTGAAGACGTTCTTCCAACGTTTGCGGCCTGTCTGTTTCAGGAATAATTATAGTATTGATTTGTCTCGAATCTAAGACAAGCCGGATCGATCCATTTTTCTTCTCAACAACATGTAATGGATTGTTGTATGAGCTTACTGCAGGCTCAATAATGCCCTCGTCAAGCATAGATTGTATTTCTGTTCTAACACGGTCCCTATAATGTGCTGGAATTACGTATGGTCTAACACAAAATTTAGTATACTCACGAACACGAAATTGGTATTGAAATCCCTTGATTGTTCCTGTTTTGTGAGTAAAAACTGTGGAATGTGCTTGTAAAATCTAAAAAGGTCCTGCCTATCAATGTCATTATAGTTCTCAATTGTTTGAATTTTATTCTGAATTAACTCATCAGTATCATCCCTGTCAATACTTGCAGAGTGATTGTTAGTGTTAAGTTTCGTCGAAAATTCCGAACTGTTGTCTAGCAGAAGGTAAAGCCGATTAATTTCCTCGTCATGGTTTGAGAGCCAATCTTCAAATTTCAAAGCAATTGACTTACCTTCTTTCTCTAAACTTAATTCAGCATTGTGAAAGTTTAAGATTGCTTTGTATTCATTCAAAAAGTCTACTCCCAATATAATTTCCGTCGACAATAATGGAACAATAAGAAAGTTCATAGAGAAGCTGTGGCTTTGACAAAAGCGTACATCTACACTTTTTCCAACGATTGCACCTTGTAATTTAATCTTACGTAACGGAAGTGTGTGGCAATCGTTCGATTTGTGGTATTTGCTAAAGGCTGTTTCACTAATTACTGAAATGGGACTGCCAGAGTCAAGTACTTCCGTAAATATTACGTCATTTACAGTAATGTGAATCACAGGATATGCAATGTTGTTATGTTTTATGTCGTGTTCCTGGAGTAAGATGTCCCTAATGTCTTCCATTTTTACGTTATTACTAGCTGCGGCAGCTGCATCGTCAGTTTCATAAGTACGTTTTGTGGCTGCCAGCGGTATGAGTCATTGCCTATTGTGTCTTTGTTGGCGCGCATCGTTATTGGGATTTGGAGACCTAACTTCTACAAATTCACATTGTCGAGAGGGCCCTGCTCTGTTTGAATCCCGCCAGTTCTGATGCAATTCAGGTCTGTCGTTACGATCATATTGTCTGTCGTCATGTCGGTAGATTCCATAGTTTCTTTCTTGTCGGTCACGTGGTGGAGAATTTCTCCCTGAATCGTAACTGCGCGCTGGACCGTTGCATCTAAAGTTATTCTGTCTCGCTTGATAATCATTATTTTGGTTCCCATATTGTCTGTTTGTCTGATTGTCTCTGTGATAGTCATTACCGCGGAGAGGTGATCTTTCTCTGTAATTATTACTACTCTGCCAACGGTTGTCATACGGGTGGTGTCTGTTTTGGTCACGATTTACGTTGTAAGAATAGCCTTGTCGTGTATTATTTCTGTCATCGCGGAATTGTGACAGAATTGTGACAAATGTGTCTTGACTTATTTGAGAGAACGGTGAGGACCCAAAACCTGAATCTCCAGTATTTGCAAGATTGTGTCCTGTCATTCCCGATTCCTGACGCGGGCTGTTGCCGACCGATCGATCGATAATGCTTCCCTGTTCACTAATTGTTTCACTGTCTACACCATTGTTTGCCGCCCGCTCCATTTACATATACACAATTACCAAATTACTATGTTGAACATTAGTTAATTCATTACACGGTGGCGCTAACACACTGCTTTCGTCGTCACTGTCATCTCTCAGTTTACTTTGGAGCCTAGTATTACGTTTTTCACACGCCATAACTGTCAAAATATTTCACACGATAACACAGAAAAGCACAATTTGAAGAGCAAAAATAGGAAAACACATTAACATAGCACTGAAAATAATATCTGGTTAATTGCAAGCGCAGCTGCGAAATACTTGGTGCAAATTTACATGCGTGCCACACCTGTTTTACTGTACAACAGTGAAAGACTGCAACTACAAAGGAGATTCTCTCTACAATTATGCGCTAGCAATAAACAACATCTACACTAATTACACAAACTACAAGAAAAAATCAGAAGAATCCAGTGAGGTATCCTCGGCTAAGGGTCGACATATGAAACGTCCCCTTAGAAAAATTATACATGACTGTGCTTAAACTGACACACAATATTTTTAGCGCAACGCAATCTGACTTTCAAAAATCCCTACAAAAGAATGGCCCTGAATAACATCAACCTATACGTTTCACAAATCACTTACCTCACAAAAATCTTCGTTACTCGAACTACTGCAAGACAGCGAGCGCCACTACTGCCAGCTAAATAAAAGATTCAAACTACTGAAGGCACTAACTACTGGTAGGCATAGTTAGCAAATGAAAGATTTTAATAGAGAACAAACAATGTATTTACCTTAATAGTCATAGTATATATAGCGGTTCATGACATCCAGTCTTACAAATTTCAAAACTCCGCCATTTCTCTCCCTACATCCACTACTGCTGGGGGCTCACCTCCAATTGCGCAACGCTACGCGCTGTTAACAACAGCCAACTGCCCAACACTACAATGGCAGACAACAATGCAAACTAGCCACAGACTGCACACAGCACAGCCAGTGATTTTCATACAGAGCGCTACGCAACGTTGCCAATAAGAAAACGTAAACAGCCTACTTACAACTGTAAAAGTCTGAAGTAAATCGTTAAAGAGCTTTTTGATACTTTTGCTAATAACATTTACTCCTTATGGAGCCTCTGTCTGTTAGAATGATTATTAGAAAATCGGGTACAATGATTAATTTAATCAATAGGGTTTTCGAGATATATTGTAACAATTTGTCCTCTTCATATAGTAGATGGATATTTATATACCATATATATTTATAAAAAAAACAATGTAGCCTACGTCCTTCTGAACATTTATTCAAGTATTTTGTAAAAATCTGGAGTAAATCGGTGAAGAACTTTTCGAGATTTGTCTTTATACGTAGTACAGATTTGACCATTTTACCTGTACCTGAACATGGAGCATTACAAAATGAAACGTGTGTGGTGCATTTGTGAAGTCACTAATATCCACAAAGAACACTATGCAATTTATACCGGCCACTCACCTTTAAACAGGAAATAGGCAACAATCGTTTACCATCCACGACGCGATAGATCGCACCTGAAAATGTTAACTACATAGGTTGTTCCGAATAATGCATTACAGACTCAAAAACAGGCTCGCGAATATTCTGATAATTCTTCAGTGAGAATAGCCAATTGCACTTCACGCCTGATAATTGGTAATCGTTCGTATGTACGCAGAGCTAATGTTGATTTGTTCATTATTGTGCGAGGAAGTTCGGAATATTTTTGCAACTTAATATTGCTACAAAGTACAGTTGTACTTAAGTACTAACGTCGGATTATTTGTAAACCGATTTATATGTAAGAAGCATAGTTCAGTTCCGTAATGTTATTGGAGTTTCTCAGTGATACAGTCAAAATTATCTTGAAATTATCTTGATAATATGTTCACGTGAGAACACTGTGACTATCGTACTATAAAAGTACGATAGTCCGGTCCTTCACACTATTCAGACCACAACGTTAACGCATAACGCTATTTACTTTACGATACGCCATTCCCTAACTATTCACGTGAATCTCAACATACGCTGACAGCCGACTGCATTTTGTTCGTGTGGGCGACATTGCCCAGCTCCGGCCACAGTGCCTCATATTTAACTACAAGCGCCGGCGTGCTACTTAAGTCTTCAAGCATTGGCGCGGTGACAGTCCTCTTACACCTGCGCTTAAAATGGTTAGCTCAGAGGCATAAAGGTGTCATTCTTTCCGCGATCCGTTCCGATACGGGATGAGACAGAATATTAGTATTAGTATGGGGCATAGTTAACAGCTCACAAATACAGTGTTTTTGAATTGATTTTGCAGAGTACAACAACAGATGTCGACACAGATAGCCGCCGCCGCTGGTGAAGCCGTGCAGCCGCCGACAACAGCCGCCAGAGCGGGGCGGTGGTAAACAAGAGCGGGCTCTGGCCGCGCGGCGCTGGCGTGACACTGACACTGACGGATGCGCTCGCACTTGTCGCCGTAATGAGCCCGGCCAGATGAGACGCCGTGATAAATGGCGCCAGCGAGCTGCCGACACGCCCCCCGCCGCTCTCTTCCCGGCGCTCCAGGCGTCGGCTCGCCACTCCAAGTCTGCCCGCCACTGTTGGTGGCTGCTCCCTGTAGGACGAGCCGAGTAACGGAGCCGACCTTACGCTCAGGTCGGCGGCGTGTGTAAGTGTCTTAAACGTTTGGGCTACGCCGCACTGATGGGCAGCTAAACAGGAAGCGAGAGAAGCACACACTTTCACCAGAATGACGTCGGCGGCGCCATGGCATCATAGCCGCTCAAGAATCAATGGAAATAGACAGGGATTGATCGAAATGGGGACAACGTGTTGCACCTCAATCATGACACAACTCTGAATGCCCTCATTGCAACTGTGATTAAGGGCATCTCAGGTTCCCTGTCATCCGCGGAGTGACATCGAATTAGTCTGATACGCACGAGGTGTGTGAGAAAAGTAATGAGACCGACAATAGCGTGAGCGATCTGGCAACACTGTGTTGTTCTGCTTGTGTAGACCGATGTGCTCATCCCCTCCAGATGCTCAGTCTGAGTTTCTGCTCCATACGGACGTGGCGTGATTTCTGAGAGCTCCGTGAGTGAAATTGTGTTTTTGCTGTGTGTTACAAAAATGGAACAGCGGAATTTAGAGGAATGTTATACAATCAAGTTCTATGTTAAACTTGGGCAATCAGCGATATTTGGAAAAGACCATTCCCTATCAAATGGTTCAAATGGCTCTGAGCACTATGGGACTTAACATCTATGGTCATCAGTCCCCTAGAACTTAGAACTACTTAAACCTAACTAACCTAAGGACATCACACAACACCCAGTCATCACGAGGCAGAGGAAATCCCTGACCCCGCCGGGAATCGAACCCGGGAACCCGGACGCGGGAAGCGAGAACGCTACCGCGCGACCACGAGCTGCGGACCCATTCCCTATCAAGAGCACAAGTTTTTCGCTGGCACAAACCGTTATTGGAAGACCGAGAACACTTTAAAGATGAACCTCGGGCCGGCCGCGGTGGTCTCGCGGTTCTAGGCGCGCAGTCCGGAACCGTGCGACTGCTACGGTCGCAGGTTCGAATCCTGACTCGGGCATGGATGTGTGTGATGTCCTTAGGTTAGTTAGGTTTAAGTAGTTCTAAGTTCTAGGGGACTAATAACCACAGCAGTTGAGTTCCATAGTGCTCAGAGCCATTTTTTTTTATGAACCTCGTTCAGAGAAACTTCTAAGTTTAAAAATCGGGAAAAACGTCGAACCTGTGCTTCGCTTGTGGGATCAGACTGACGTTTAACAATAAGGATGATGAGTGAACTGTTACACACTTTTACCGTACATGAAATTTTGACCGTAGATTTGCATGCGCAATAATGGTGCCGAAGAGCCTCACAACTGAGCAGAAGGACAATGGAAGAACCGTGTGCGTTGATCTTCTTGAGACGATTGCCAATGATCACGAATGGTTCAGTCGTGTGATCACAGATGATTTCTGAGTACGATACTGAGTCACAAAGTGAAGGGTGGCAAACTGAGATATCTCCCCGATCGCAAAAATCTCGAATGACCAAATTAAAGACCAAAACAATGCTGGTCTGCTTTTTTGACTGTAGGGGTATCGTGCATAAAGAATATGTTTCTCCGAGACGAACTGTCAATCAAACGTTTTACAAAGGTGTCCTTAACAGGTTCAGCAAAAGGGTGACTCAAGTGAGACTGGACATTGCGGAACAGTAGATGCTGCATCATGAGAATGCTCCATGTGACGCGGTCACTTCCATCACGGAATTTTTGACCTCAAATGGCATTCCTATTGTTCCACAGCCCCTGTTAACTTGTTCTGAGTCCTTGTCACGTTTTTTCTTTTGCCGATATTCAAAAACGTCTAAAAAGGTTGTCATTTTGTGTCTATGGAGAACATTAAAAAGGATGTGACCTACATGTTAAAGACGCTACCAGTTGAAGACATTTAGCGATACTAGAAAGACTGGGAATAATGACTCCATCGCCGTACAGCTGCCGAAGGGAACTACTTTGGCGGGGTCAATATTGTTGTTGTAAATAAAAACTTTGGTAGATAAAACATCAGTTTCATTACCTTTCTCACACACCTCGTATTTTTAAAAGGCCATATTTTGAATTAGCTGTTATACGGGTAAGCAAAACGAAAGCGATCCAGAACATATTTCACAGGCCTAAAGACAGGCGGCCCAAGCTACACCATTCACACCTTGGACGGATAATGTCAGGTGTGCTGCCTGTCTTAAGGTGAGTGAAATGTGTTTGGGACCACTTTCATTTTGCCTAACTTGAATATATTGTAATGTGTGGACAATAAATTGACTTTCCGTTGAGGCAAAGTACAGGGCTATTACAAATGATTGAAGCGATTTCATAAATTCACTGTAGCCCCATTCATTGACATATGGTCACGACACACTACAGATACGTAGAAAAACTCATAAAGTTCTGTTCGGCTGAAGCCGCACTTCAGGTTTCTGCCGCCAGAGCGCTCGAGAGCGCAGTGAGACAAAATGGCGACAGGAGCGTATGTCGTGCTTGAAATGCACTCACATCAGTCAGTCGTAACAGTGCAACGACACTTCAGGATGAAGTTCAACAAAGATCCACCAACTGCTAACTCCATTCGGCGATGGTATGCGCAGTTTAAAGCTTCTGGATGCCTCTCTAAGGGGAAATCAACGGGTCGGCCTGCAGTGAGCCAAGAAAAGGTTGAACGCGTGCGGGCAAGTTTCACGCGTAGTCTGCGGAAGACGAATAAAGCAAGCAGGGAGCTAAACGTACCACAGCCGACGGTTTGGAAAATCTTACGGAAAAGCCTAAAGCAGAAGCCTTACCGTTTACAATTGCTACAAGCCCTGACACCCGATGACAAAGTCAAACGCTTTGAATTTTCGGCGCGGTTGCAACAGCTCATGGAAGAGGATGCGTTCAGTGAGAAACTTGTTTTCAGTGATGAAGCAACATTTTTTCTTAATGGTGAAGTGAACAGACACAATGTGCGAATCTGGGTGGTAGAGAATCCTCACGCATTCGTGCAGCAAATTCGCAATTCACCAAAAGTTAACGTGTTTTGTGCAATCTCACGGTTTAAAGTTTACGGCCCCTTTTTCTTCTGCGAAAAAAACGTTACAGGACATGTGTATCTGGACATGCTGGAAAATTGGCTCATGCCACAACTGGAGACCGACAGCGCCGACTTCATCTTTCAACAGGATGGTGCTCCACCGCACTTCCATCATGATGTTCGGCATTTCTTAAACAGGAGATTGGAAAACCGATGGATCGGTCGTGGTGGAGATCATGATCAGCAATTCATGTCATGGCCTCCACGCTCTCCCGACTTAACCACATGCGATTTCTTTCTGTGGGGTTATGTGAAAGATTCAGTGTTTAAACCTCCTCTACCAAGAAACGTGCCAGAACTGCGAGCTCGCATCAACGATGCTTTCGAACTCATTGATGGGGACATGCTGCACCGAGTGTGGGAGGAACTTGATTATCGGCTTGATGTCTGCCGAATCACTAAAGGGGCATATATCGAACATTTGTGAATGCCTAAAAAAGCTTTTTGAGTTTTTGTATGTTTATGCAAAGCGTTGTGAAAATATCTCAAATAATAAAGTTATTGTAGAGCTGTGAAATCGCTTCAATCATTTGTAATGACCCTGTATTAGCTTGGAAAGCGTCGGCAGACCCCTGCGTAAGCGCCTTTGTACTATTTGACAATGCGCGCTGTCTCATCAGAGATGTCGTGTCGTCTGGAGACTTGCTTGGACCATCTCTGCTTTGCAGGATGCACGGGATATGATGCACTCTTTTTAAGTGAGATGAGGAGACGGTGTAGTCGACAGTGGTGTCTCATGAGTTACGAATGGTACGGTTGCAGTTGTATTCTGAAGAAGTGGAACATGTTGATTTACTGCTTAATTATTTCAGATGAGGAAAGAGATTGAAGCATTCTGAGAAGAATATTGCATACTTGCATTTTTCTTCGGGCGCCCGCCATTAATAACAGATTGCTGCCGTCCATGACTACAGTCGCCGAGCGCATCTCGTAAGGTCTTCGCTGCAACGGCGTAGGACTCCAATATATGCTTCTCAGCACCCTGTTATTTGGAACCATATTTTTTTTTTATGGAATAGTAGAGTATAGATGCTTGATAGTAGCTTAGTTTTTGGGCCATACCACTGATTCACACGTATGAAGTCAGGTAAAGCGATTAGTTCCGATTAGAGTCGTGTGTTGATCCCCAGCTGATCACTTTGTTCACCATAGACCGCATATCATTGAAAGTGTTTGTCAAATAAAAAAAATGTTTGTGTGGCGTTTCTTTAACCAGCTTTTGTCATGTGATGTTAAGAATGAATAAATCAATTGTTATTTAGACCACAACTCCTCCCAGTGTTCTGATTAATGTTACCTTTGACGTTTTATGAAAGTCTTGATTGTAATTGATAGAGTAGAACCTTGCGCAGTCTTCATGGGGCATCTAGATATTTCTACAGGTCAATTACCTAAAGGCGTAGGCGATGGGTTAGTACACTTTTTTGTTGATACTATGGTAGTGTGGTAAATGGCAGCCGAATGTTACTACGTGACTCGTTTGTTTGTATTCAGTAGGAGTCAGTTTCAAGGTTAATTTTGATGCATTCAGATCGTTTTTAATTCCTATTCGTCCTCTGTGATTTGTGTTTTGGTGACACCATGGACAAATTTTTATATATATGAGTAAGTTCAAAACACGTCCGCTGAATGGTCAGCGTGACGGATTGTCAATCCTCTGGGCCCGGGTTCGATTCCCGGCTGGATAGGAGAATTTTCTCCGCCCAGGGTCTGGGTGTTGTGCTGTCTTCATCATCATCCTTTCACCCTCCATCGAAACGGTCTGCCCGAAGGGGGGACCCTAACAATACGCCTAAATAAAAAAATTAATAAGTACAAAACATGATATTTCTAAAGTATCGTTCAGTTCTAAAGACATGAATAGACCAAAATGTAGGAAGCATGACAACAGTTACTTGAATTTCTGTTTTACATGTATTACTATTGGCTGCTGAAATATTTGGAGTCAAATCACTGCAGTTTGGAAAACAAATCACGAGAACACTTTTCCACAAGTCTAAAGTAACGAAAAAAAAGAAAAACTACTTTCGCTATTCACTGAACAGCCTGCGATTCCTGTGAAGCCTCTTC